>NC_137109.1:50242682-50885182 GCF_949357685.1 Gobio gobio
GCCTTCGCCCTGTATAAAGCCATCGAGGAGGGCGTGAATCACATGTGGACGGTGTCTGCCTTCCAGCAGCATCCTCGAACCATCTTCATCTGTGATGAGGACGCCACGCTGGAGCTCCGCGTCAAAACCGTCAAGTATTTTAAAGGTGCGTGAAGCTTTGGAGAGCAAACTACCAGCAGATGAACTAATAACCACTAAAGCTGAACCCGGTACTGGTGGGACTTTATGAAGCTCTTGATGACCTCAGGGCTCATATATACTATCTGGTTTTAAAGGATTTAATACTTTTATTCAGCAGGGATGCGTCAAAGTGAGTAAAGATGTAGATAAAAACGTTTGTCAAGACAAAGTTTGAAGTTGGCTTGAGAAAGTGTGACTGTTGAAGGCAGTGCAGTCCAGATAACGGGTGCAGTAACTTGGGGCGATGTCCAATGAGAGTCATGAGCTTCAGCTGTTACACTCATGATATAGATTATAGAGTTAATATAGTCTATTCCCTAATGAATGAAACCGCTTGTTATCATACAGACTGAGAGCGTGAACGGTCTCTCGTTCTCTCGGTCTCTCTGTCTCTCTCTCTCTCGGTCTCTCTCTCTCTCTCTGTGTGTGTGTGTAGTCTATACATGTGTGTGTGGGGGAGGGGTGCGATTTTTCAAATAATAACCGAATAATTCCCAGCGATCATCAAAAATTATTTATGCTTAAAATGCCCATCACTAATGGATGGATGGATAGATAGATTGATGAATGGATGGACAGATTGATGGATGAATGAATGAATGTATGTATGTATGGATGGATGGATGGATGGATGCATAGATGAAGATAGATTGATTGATGGATAAATGGATGTATAGATGAAGATAGATAGATTGATTGATTGATGAATGAATGAATGGATGGATGGATGGATGTATAGATGAATAGATTGATTGATTGATGGATGAATGAATGTATAGATGGATGGATGGATGGATGGATGGATGGATAAATGGATGTATAGATGAATAGATAGATTGATTGATGGATGAATGAATGTATAGATAGATAGATGGATGAATGAATGAACAGATGGATGGATAAATGGATGAATAGATAGATTGATTGATTGATTGATGAATGAATGAATGGATGGATGGATTGATGGATGTATAGATGAATAGATAGATTGATTGATGGCTGGATGGACAGATGGATGAATGTATAGATGGAAGGATGAATGTATAGATGGATGTATGAATGTGTAGATGGATGGATGAATGTATAGATAGATAGATGGATGGATGTATAGATAGATGGATGGATGAATGTATAGATGGATGGATGTATAGATAGATGGATGGATGGATGTATAGATGGATGGATGAATGTATAGATGGATGGATGAATGTATAGATGGATGGATGAATGTATAGATGGATGGATGAATGTATAGATGGATGGATGGATGTATAGATGGATGGATGAATGTATAGATGGATGGATGAATGTATAGATGGATGGATGAATGTATAGATGGATGTATGAATGTGTAGATGGATGGATGAATGTATAGATAGATGGATGGATGTATAGATAGATGGATGGATGAATGTGTAGATGGATGTATGAATGTGTAGATGGATGGATGAATGTATAGATAGATAGATGGATGGATGTATAGATAGATGGATGGATGAATGTATAGATGGATGGATGTATAGATAGATGGATGGATGAATGTATAGATGGATGGATGAATGTATAGATGGATGGATGAATGTATAGATGGATGGATGAATGTATAGATGGATGGATGAATGTATAGATGGATGGATGAATGTATAGATGGATGGATGGATGTATAGATGTATAGATGGATGGATGAATGTGTAGATGGATGTATGAATGTGTAGATGGATGGATGAATGTATAGATAGATGGATGGATGTATAGATAGATGGATGGATGAATGTATAGATGGATGGATGAATGTATAGATGGATGTATAGATGGATGAATGTATAGATAGATGGATGAATGTATAGATAGATGGATGGATGTATAGATGGATGGATGAATGTATAGATGGATGTATAGATGGATGAATGTATAGATAGATGGATGTATGGATAAATGGATGTATAGATAGATGGATGGATGAATGAATGGACAGACAGAATCTCACTGACCTCTTCTAAGTGTAACTCAGTGAACAGTTAGTGGTGTGTTTGCTGCTCCTCTGGTGGAGCGTTTGGCTCAAGGCTCTGTCTGGAGCTCTAACCGTCTGGAATGAGCTCAGTCTCTGCTGGGGGTGTAATATCCTGGGCTGACGGATCTGCTCTCTCTCCCTCTTTCTCTCTCTCTCTCTCTCTCTCTCTGCTGGGGGTGTAATATCCTGGGCTGACGGATCTGCTCTCTCTCCCTCTTTCTCTCTCTCTCTCTCTCTGCTGGGGGTGTAATATCCTGGGCTGGGCTGGGTTTAACCGCACTGACGGATCTTCTGTCCCGCAGGGCTGATGCACGTCCACAACCAGCTGGTCGAGCCCACACTCAGTGTCAAGGACTACAAGGACTGAAGCGGCTGGACCCCGGCTGGACCCCGGCTGGACCCCGGCAGGATCCGGCCTGACCTCAGTGTGGCCCCGGGGACCCCAGCGGGTTTGAGATGTGCTCCACCTCTGCTTTCCCAGGGGCCGTTCATGCACTCCAGATGAAGCCAGTGTTTTAGGGCTCTTACACTCTTACTTTAACCCCTTCAGCCACTCTTTATCACGTTATAACACTATCACTCTGACATCACTAATAAGAAAAAAAATCCTTTCTTCTTTCATTCTGAGAAAGCGTATCCATCATTTCCTCTGTACTGTAGTTCCATCAGGAAACACCGAACATGTGTTTGCACAGATTATGGTCAGTTTTGTAATAACACAAGCTAAAGTCGACTTGAATGTGGAATTTGACTCCAAGGCGACTTCTTGAAAGAGTTTTTCTTTTTGTTTAGATGTTACATAAAGAAATTAGTGCTGTCAAATCGATCTCTCTCACTCTCTCTCACACACACACACACACACACACACACACACACACACACACACACACACTCACTCACTCACTCTCTATCACACACACACACACACACACACACACACACACACACACACACTCTCTCTCTCTCACTCACTCACTCACTCACACTCACAATGTATGTCAGATCGTTTTGACGGCTGTAAAATAAACACACTTTAATATATATTCCTTGCGTTCTCCTAATCTAGTATTGGTCTCTGTACGTGTTAAGGGTTGATGATCATTCGTGGTGTTTATATCCTGATCATTATCTATAGGCTGATCTGTGATCAGATTGTCTTAATTCAATGCCATTTTATAAGATGTCAAGCACATTTCCTTGCCTTTGAATGAATCCAGGTTACTCTCAGCAGTGAACGTTCGCTACTCATGTGTTAAAATGCTTTTATTGCCAAATCTGAGTAAAGTGTGTGAATGTTTTTGAAGTTCACTCATTTTACACATGACATGCAGTATTCATGTATACTCTTTAGTTACTGTACTTTGATATACAAGCTGTTTTATATTGTATAAAAATATAAAGTCATTGTGAAACACACATTAGATTCATCTGACATTGTGGCTTTCTGAAGAAGTGTGTGTGTGTGTTGTTGGTGTTTCTGAGCTTCACTGAATGTTCATGGGAAGGCGATTCACATTTTTATGGACTTACAAATTTATTTCTATTAAACTGTTAAAATATTTAGTGAATTTCTTTGTGTACTTGCTCATGGATTGATAAATAATAATAAAAAAAGTTTAATTTATTGTCACTCAATATTTATACGAACAGGATGAATCTTACCGAAACATGACCAGCTCATATTACCCCTGAACTCCAGATCAGACTTGTTTTGTTCAGCTCATCCCACAGATATGGATAGAGGGTGGATGGATGGATCGAGGGTAGATGGATAGATAGAGGATGGATGGATGGTGGGTAGATGGATGGATAGAGGGTGGGTGGATGGATGGATGGATCGAGGATAGATGGATAGATAGAGGAGGGATTGATGGTGGGTAGATGGATGGATGGATGGATGGAGGATAGATGGATGGATGGAGGATAGATGGATGGATAGAGGGTGGGTGGATGGATAGAGGGTGGGTGGATGGATAGAGGGTGGGTGGATGGATAGAGGGTGGGTGGATGGATAGAGGGTGGGTGGATGGATAGAGGGTGGATGGATGGATAGAGGGTGGATGGATGGATCAAGGATAGATGGATAGATAGAGGATGGATGGATGGTGGGTAGATGGATGGATAGAGGGTGGGTGGATGGATGGATGGATGGATGGATAGATAGAGGATGGATGGATAGATAGAGGATGGATGGATCAAGGATAGATGGATGGATAGAGGATGGATGGATAGAGGATGGATGGATGGCTTGAGGATAGATGGATGGATGGATAGAGGGTGGGTGGATGGATGGATCGAGGATAGATGGATGGATCGAAGGATGGATGGATGGATGGATGGATGGATGGATAGAGGGTGGGTGGATGGATGGATGATAGAGGGTGGGTGGATGGATGGATGGATCGAGAATAGATGGATGGATAGATAGAGGATGGATGGATCGAGGGATGGATAGAGGATGGATGGATGGCTTGAGGATAGATGGATGGATCGAGGGATGGATGGATGGATAGAGGGTGGATGGATGGCTTGAGGATAGATGGATGGTTGGTAGATGGATGGATAGAGGGTGGGTAGATGGATGGATGGATGGATAGAGGGTGGATGGATGGATGGATAGAGGGTGGGTGGATGGATGGATGGATAGAGGGTGGGTGGATGGATGGATGGATGGATGGATGGATCGAGGATAGATGGATGGATGGATCGAGGATAGATGGATGGATCGAGGGATGGATGGATGGATAGAGGGTGGATGGATAGAGGGTGGATGGATGGCTTGAGGATAGATGGATGGATGGATAGAGGGTGGGTGGATGGATGGATAGAGGATGGATGGATAGAGGGTGGATGGATGGATGGATAGAGGGTGGGTGGATGGATGGATGGATGGATCGAGGATAGATGGATGGATAGATAGAGGATGGATAGATCGAGGGATGGATGGATGGATAGATAGAGGGTGGATGGATGGCTTGAGGATAGATGGATGGATGGTTGGTAGATGGATGGATAGAGGGTGGGTAGATGGATGGATAGAGGGTGGGTAGATGGGTGGATAGAGGGTGGATGAATGGCTTGAGGATAGATGGATGGATGGATAGAGGGTGGATGGATGGATGGATGGATAGAGGGTGGGTGGATGGATGGGTGGATGGATGGATCGAGGATGGATGGATCAAGGATAGATGGATAGATGGATGGATGGATAGATATGAAATGTTTTTAATAGTTATAGCTAACAATTATAACCCTGACTCATCTAATGAGAAAACAGTGAATATATTAAACATTTCACAGGTCCTAAAACGGTTTTCTTCACGCAAAATAAAGCTCTTGATCAAACACTGAGCAGAAGCGTTTCAGAACACAAGCCTCGCGTCCACAGCCACTGCAATGAGATCAAATAAATGCGTGGAAAGGAAAGCAGAGCTGCCAAATACTTCTGCGTCCACTCAGTCTAAACGCTTCCAACAAAACCCCTTAGCCTGCATTCTCTGAGTCTCCTCCTGAGAGAACTGCAGTGTTTCAGCATCACGGAGATTAATTCATCTAACCTGCTTTACGTTCCCAGAATAACATCACTCCGTTATATAAACTTTAATAGCATTTCTGAATCCATCACCATACTGTACACTGGCATGTTCACCTCCACAAATCAAGCCCAGTCTGTCATGATTATGTTCCAGCGGGAACTACGTCCGTTTGAGAACGTTGATGAAAGCGTCTTTTGGGACGTCTATGTTTCCAATGCTCCGCATTTTCTTCTTTCCTTCGGCCTGCTTCTTCAGCAGTTTCATTTTCCGTGTAATGTCACCGCCGTACTAGCAAAGACAGATGTGATCGAGAATCAGAAGCTAATCAAGCTAAATATATCTGCAAGCAGCAATACCGGGGCCAAGCGCAAATGAGCCAACATGGCTGTGAGTGTCAGATCAACTGCAACAATTAAACACATTTTAAGATGATTTTAGGCAAATTTAGTCAATGGGAATTTCATGTTTTGTTCTATTATAACACCACCAAGAGCCACAATCCTACAATTTTTTGATGTGTCCTCGGAGTGAGCCCGAGATACATGTGTGTGTAAATTTTGGTGAAAATATCTCATTTCGTTTTGGACTTAATAGACATTTATATGAAAAAACACGTATAAAATGACTGACACCTGACTTTGATTGGATTTTACTCCCCCTTACTATCAATATTTTGACATTTGAGCATTATAATGTTGCTTTTGACCTATGTTTCTGAACTTCTGCCGCTGGTCTCGTCTCGCTCGGACTAGCGGTTTCGAAGATATCAGCTTACATTTTATAAGCGCTAAATTACAACGCTGCTCAAAACATACGTCAAAACCTGGCAAGTCTGGTATCGTTGGACTCGGCGAGGATTCAGGAGACAAAAAAAGTTACTCCCATGAAAATAAGTCAATCACAGCCAAAGTTAGAAGCATTTGAAAAAAAAATCCATTAGGTGGCGCTGTTTCAAAACTTCTCAGGCTCCTTCAGGGCATCGTGCTGATGACCCATACAGAGTTTCATAACAATCCGTTCATGTGTTCATAAAATACAGCATTTTAGCACATATTTCAAAATGGCCGACAGACAAAATGGCCGATTTGGACAAACGGTTCAGAAGTTATAAGCAAATATAGCCATTTTTCGTATCTACGGACCAGTAGGTGGCGCTGTGGCGAAACGCTGCATATTGACTCAGGTCATGCTTGTGATGACATGTACCAAGTTTGGTTTGAATACGATAAAGCATTGCGGAGATATAGCCTTAAGTGTATTTTTGCAACCGCTACGTAAAATTTGTTTGCGCGTTTATCGAAAACGATTTGACGAACCAACTTAAATTTCATAACTTTTTGTCATCATGGTCTGAAGATGATCTGGTTCAAATTGAATGAAAATCAGAGTAACAGCCTTGGAGTAGTTAAAAAAATAGTTTTTTTGGTTAATTCAAAATGGCGGGAACATTTTCATGACGGAAAAGGAATTATGTTTCTAGCCCTTAGGGTTCAAAAGTTATTAGCATAAACATGAGTGCAACTTTGGACAGGTGGTGGCGCTAGAGGGAATAAGTTAGAGACTCCAAATTTGCTACAGTGACTGTTGGGACTGTCCTCTATCTGTGTGCCAAATTTCATAACTTTCCCGCAAGCGGTTCTATGGGCTGCCATAGACTCCCACAGCGGAAGAATAATAATAATAAAAAGAACGCCAACGATTTCAATAGGTGCCTACACACACACCTTCGGTGCTTGGCCCCTAAAAACTTCGATATGAGAAGAGGTACTTACACATTTTGCTAGAACATTCTTTCGGTATGCTTTGATCCTAAAAGGGAATCGTGGATAAGGAGTATTAGGTTTAAAGTTATTTTCTTGGCATTACACACACACACACACACAGTAGAGCACTCACGTTTCTCGAGCGATGATCTTGCTGCCGATGGCTGCCTGCACTGCGATCTCAAACATCTGTCTCGGGATGGACTCCTTCAGTCTCTCACATATGGCTTTGCCCGCACTGTACGCTTTCTCTCTGAACACAAGGACAAATCACAGCTGGTGTCATCGCTTTTTAGCAATCGCAACACAAACAGGGAAGACAAAGACAAAGTGCAGTGAACCATAAAACTATTTGTGCTGCAAAACTGTGTTTATGAATATGATAATACATTAAAACATTCAA
Source organism: Gobio gobio (assembly GCF_949357685.1). Taxonomy (NCBI): domain Eukaryota; kingdom Metazoa; phylum Chordata; class Actinopteri; order Cypriniformes; family Gobionidae; genus Gobio; species Gobio gobio. The sequence goes on from NC_137109.1 coordinate 50,250,576, forward strand.
ATATATGCAAGCAGCAATTAAAGGGCCAAGCACAAAGACGACTGAAGCATCAGACCAACTGCAACAATGAGTATTTAAAGACACATTAAGATGATTTTAGGCAAAATGCCTGGAAAAATAATAAATACAGTCACTAGAAATTTATTTTAATGGTTTATGACTTTTGACTAATAGGTGGCGCTGTTACGAAACTGATGTGGTGTGGTCAGAGAGAGGTGACAAGGACATTATGCCAAAGCATTGCAGAGATACAGCCTCGGTCGTTTTGGCATCATGCCTCAAATTTATTGATGTGGTATACGAAAACAGTTTTCGCACAAAATCCATAACTATTTGCCGGCGTAGTCTGAAGATGATCTGCCTCGAATTTGGTGAAAATCGAACAAACGGTCTAGGAGAAGTTCGAAAAATTACGTTTTTAAGGAAAATCAAAATGGCGGACAGGAAGTTACTATGGCAAAACTGGTTTCTATGTTCTTGGCATGACCCAAAGAATCTATCAAGACCAGTTTCATTACAATAAACTAAATTAATCAGATGTTATTAGCATATTTGTAAATTTCATTATCACGTTTGACCACAAGATGGCGCTGCCTCAACTTTTTTCAAGTATTGTCAGGGCATGGTGCCGAAGACACATGCCAAGTTTCGCCAATGCGTTCATAAAATATAGTATTTTACGTCAAATTTCAAAATGTCAGATATGGGAATCGATTGAGTGATTTTTGGCCAAACTGTTCAGAGGTTATAAGCAAAAAGAGTCATGTTTCCTGACCACTAGGTGGCACTGTGCCCAAACTGTGCAGGTTGACTCATGTTGTGGTTGTCATAACACACACCAAGTTTGGTCAGAATACGTTAAAACGTTGCAGAGATATAGCCTAATTCATTTTAGCGTGCTATTCGTCAAATTCGTTTGCGAGTTATTCTAGAACGGTTCGACGACTTAAAATTCAAAATGGCGGAACATTTTAATGATGGGGAATGATATCATAGGGTGCAATCAATCCGTCTAGGAGACAAGGAATCAGAAGAAAAAAGACTTGTTTCTAGCCCTTACAGTTCAAAGGTTATTAGCATAAACGTAAGTGAACATATAGACAGTTGGTGGCGCTAGAGAAATTGAGTTAGAGACTCCAAATCTGCTGTGGTTAATGTTCAGATGTTCCTCTATCCGTGTGCCAAATTTAATAACTTTCCCACAAGTGGTTTTATGGGCTGCCATAGACTTAAAAATGGCAACGGATACAATAGGTTGCTAATAATATGATAAGAAATACTAGTTTGTAATAAGCACCATAACAGACCTGCTGAAAATTGGAAACCTCACGCTATCAAGCATTTGTGTGCATGTAAATGATCAAATATCACTGAAATACCTCTTGAAATATAAGTAAAACTAATCATGAGAAGATCACGACTTACTTATGAACTATAATGGTGAGTTCCTCCACTGGCCGCCCGTTGAGGAGGAAGTCCATCTTAATCAGTTCGGCCGCCTCATAACCAGCATCCTCGTAGTCAAAACTAGGATAAAACAGGAAAATATAGTTACAGAAGTGATGACAAAGGGGCGGGGCCTGGTTGAGTGAGTTAGTAGTGTGTTTAAACTGCCGGTTATTGTAAGGGGCGGGACATTGACCAATCACAACACACTGCTCCAGCCAACCAATCAGAGCACAGTGTGTTTTCCAGAAGGAGGGGCTGGGAATAGTGTTAGAACGATATATCGGGCCGATATATGTGATTTTTACGTGTATCGGCCGGCCGATATTTGCGATTATTACGTGTATCGGCCGGCCGATATTTGCGATTTTTACGTGTATCGGCCGGCCGATATATCGGGCCGATATTTGCGATTTTTACGAGTATCGGCCGGCCGATACATGCGATTTTTACGTGTATCGGCCGGCCGATATATCGGGCTGATATTTGCGATTTGATTTGCGATTTACGTGTATCGCCATCGGCCGACACAAGGCTGCTGTGTTCGCCAATATTTTTCCCCCTGCATTATTTACAGACAGGCGTCCACAGGGCAGCTCTCATCGTCTTCAAACTCTCTTGCTCTCCCTCCCTCGCGCATATTAATCAAAATCAATTGAGAATTGACACGATGGTAAAAGGTCGAAAGACTGAATTTTCACGTGGAGCATTGGGAGATTTTTTTCTGAATTATTGGTGTTGCTCTACAAGAGATTAAGTTAAGTGCAACTACACTCTAAAAAATGCTGGGTTAAAAATAACCCAAGTTGGGTTGAAAATGGACTAACCCATCAATTGGGTTGTTTTAAGCAAACATTTAACCCAACCGCTGGGTCAAATCAACCCAATTGCTGGGTTAGTCCATATTCAACCAAACTTGGGTTATTTTTAATCCAGCATTTTTTTAGAGTGTAACCATTAAATGACTATGTTGTAAATAGTTTTAAAATGAAGTATAGTACAGTCAGTGTGCACTTTATTATGCTGCTTGCTTGTTGATACTGTGCGCAATAGTGTAATTATTTTATGCTTAAATATTTATTTTCAGAATTTATTTTCACCACTGAACTCTTTTTTTTTTTTTTTTTTTTTTTTTTTTTTTTTTTTTTTTCCTTCCCGTGGGCCCACCACTCACGGGAGGGACCGTAAGGGGCCGGTGCAAAGCGAATCGGGCAGCAGTCGAAGGCGGGGGCCTAGACGACCCGATCCCTGGACGCGGAAACTGGCTCTTGGGACATGGAATGTCACCTCGCTGGCGGGGAAAGAGCCTGAGCTTGTGCGTGAGGTTGAGAGGTTCCGACTAGAGATAGTCGGAATCACCTCCACGCACGGCTTGGGCTCTGGAACCACACTTCTCGAGAGGGGATGGACTCTTCACCACTCTGGAGTTGCCCATGGTGAGAGGCGGCGGGCTGGTGTGGGTTTGCTTATAGCCCCCCAGCTCTGCCGCCATGTGTTGGAGTTTACCCCGGTGAACGAGAGGGTCGTTTCCCTGCGGCTTCGGCTCGGGGATAGGTCTCTCACTGTTGTGTGTGCCTACGGGCCAAACAGCAGTGCAGAGTACCCGACCTTCTTGGTGTCCCTGGGAGGGGTGCTGGAGAGTGCTCCGACTGGGGACTCCGTCGTTCTACTGGGGGACTTCAACGCCCACGTGGGCAATGACAGTGAAACCTGGAGGGGCGTGATTGGGAGGAACGGCCCCCCTGATCTGAACCCGAGTGGTGTTCAGTTATTGGACTTCTGTGCTAGTTACAGTTTGTCCATAACGAACACCATGTTCAAGCATAAGGGTGTCCATCAGTGCACATGGCACCAGGACACCCTAGGTCGTAGGTCAATGATCGACTTCGTGGTCGTTTCATCTGACCTGCGGCCGTATGTCTTGGACACTCGGGTGAAGAGAGGGGCGGAGCTGTCAACTGATCACCACCTGGTGGTGAGTTGGATCCGATGGCGGGGGAGGAAGCTGGATAGACTCGGTAGACCCAAACGTACTGTGAGGGTCTGCTGGGAACGTTTGGCCGAGTCTCCTGTCAGAGAGATCTTCAACTCCTGCCTCCGGCAGAGCTTCGACCGGATCCCGAGGGAGGCTGGAGATATTGAGTCCGAGTGGACCATGTTCTCCACCTCCATTGTCAAAGCGGCTGCTCGGAGCTGTGGACGCAAGGTCTCCGGTGCCTGTCGAGGCGGCAATCCCCGAACCCGGTGGTGGACACCGGAAGTAAGGGATGCCGTCAAGCTGAAGAAGGAGTCCTATCGGGCCTGGCTGGCTTGTGGGACTCCTGAGGCAGCTGACAGGTACCGGCAGGCTAAACGGACTGCAGCCCGGGTGGTTGTGGAGGCAAAAACTCGGGCCTGGGAGGAGTTCGGTGAGGCCATGGAAAAGGACTATCGGCTGGCCTCGAAGAGATTCTGGCAAACCGTCCGGCGCCTCAGGAGGGGGAAGCAGTGCCCTACCAACGCTGTTTACAGTGGCGATGGGCGGCTGTTGACCTCAACTGGGGATGTTGTCGGACGGTGGAAGGAATACTTCGAGGATCTCCTCAATCCCGCCGTCACGTCTTCCATTGAGGAAGCAGAGGCTGGGGGCTCAGAGGAGGACTCGTCCATCACCCGGGCTGAAGTCACCGAGGTGGTCAAGAAACTCCTCGGTGGCAAGGCACCGGGGGTGGATGAGATCCGCCCTGAGTACCTCAAGTCTCTGGATGTTGTGGGGCTGTCTTGGCTGACACGCCTCTGCAGCATCGCGTGGCGGTCGGGGACAGTGCCTCTGGGATGGCAGACCGGGGTGGTGGTTCCTCTTTTTAAAAAGGGGGACCGGAGGGTGTGTTCCAACTATAGGGGGATCACACTTCTCAGCCTCCCCGGGAAAGTCTATGCCAGGGTACTGGAGAGGAGAATTCGGCCGATAGTTGAACCTCGGATTCAGGAGGAACAGTGTGGTTTTCGTTCTGGTCGTGGAACACTGGACCAGCTCTATACCCTCTTCAGGGTGCTGGAGGGTTCATGGGAGTTTGCCCAACCAGTCCACATTTGTTTTGTGGATTTGGAGAAGGCATTCGACTGTGTCCCTCGCGGCGTCCTGTGGAGGGTGCTGGGGGAATATGGGGTCCGGGGTCCTTTGCTGAGGGCTGTCCGGTCCCTGTATGACCGAAGCAGGAGTTTGGTCCGCATTGCCGGCAGTAAGTCAGACTTGTTCCCGGTGCATGTTGGACTCCGGCAGGGCTGCCCTTTGTCGCCGGTTCTGTTCATAATTTTTATGGACAGAATTTCTAGGCGCAGCCAAGGGCCGGAGGGTGTCAGGTTTGGGGACCACACGGTTTCGTCTCTGCTCTTTGCGGATGACGTTGTCGTGTTGGCCCCTTCTAACCAGGACCTTCAGCATGCACTGGGACGGTTTGCAGCCGAGTGTGAAGCGGCTGGGATGGGGATCAGCACCTCCAAATCCGAGGCCATGGTCCTCAGTCGGAAAAGGGTGGCTTGCCCACTTCAGGTTGGTGGAGAGTTCCTGCCTCAAGTGGAGGAGTTCAAGTATCTAGGGGTCTTGTTCACGAGTGAGGGAAGGATGGAACGGGAGATTGACAGACGGATCGGTGCAGCTTCTGCAGTAATGCGGTCGATGTACCGGTCTGTCGTGGTGAAGAAAGAGCTAAGCCGTAAGGCGAAGCTCTCGATTTACCGGTCAATCTACGTTCCTACTCTCACCTATGGTCATGAGCTTTGGGTCATGACCGAAAGGACAAGATCCCGGATACAGGCGGCCGAAATGAGCTTTCTCCGCAGGGTGGCTGGGCGCTCCCTTAGAGATAGGGTGAGAAGCTCAGTCACTCGGGAGGAACTCGGAGTAGAGCCGCTGCTCCTCCACATCGAGAGGGGACAGCTGAGGTGGCTCGGGCATCTGTTCCGGATGCCTCCTGAACGCCTTCCCGGGAAGGTGTTTCGGGCATGTCCAACCGGGAGGAGGCCCCGGGGAAGACCAAGGACACGCTGGAGGGACTATGTCTCCCGGCTGGCCTTGGAACGCCTCGGTGTCCCCCCGGAAGAGCTAGAGGAAGTGTCTAGGGAGAGGGAAGTCTGGGCATCTCTGCTTAGACTGCTGCCCCCGCGACCCGGCCCCGGATAAGCGGAAGAAGATGGATGGATGGATGGAACTCTTTTTTTTTCTTGTTCTACCTCACCTGTTTTTACTATTTGTTAAATATAGTTTTTTTTTAGTTCAATAAATGTTCCTTTTTTAAATTGTACATTTTAAATTGTTATCATCCTGATCAGTGTCATTTTTATGATGTAAATTGAGGGAGCAAAAGCAGTATCGGTTTCAAATATCGGCTCAAGAAAATCGTTTCGCTCATCGGCTAAGGCTTATGAAAAAAAATCGGTATCGGCACTAAAAAAATACATATCGGTCGATCCCTAGCTGGGAATATGGAAAGGAGAACAGGGTACCCGCGGGACCTTAAAAAGCCTTAAATGTCTTTCAATTTCAAAATCTAAATTTTAGGCCTTAAAAAGTCTTAAATTCGCTGAAGTATTGAGTTCTAGGTCTTAAATAATTTTAATAAAACGGGTCTGAATTTTCCTACGTCCATGTAACACTACCTCTTGCTCATTGAAATGCGTGTGTGTGTGTGTGTGTGTTGTAGTTCGTTCTTTCGCTAGTCCAACTATAGTTTGCTGTATTACAACTACAAATCAGACCAACATGCATCTTATATTGCAGCCAATCAGCTTTCGTGTTATTGGCGCGAGGCTCTTTACCACAGACGCATCAAACGGATTTTATTCAGCTTCAGTTCTCCAGTTCTTCCAGTTCACGCGATTGTGAAAGCGAAGACGGATCTTTCTTACCTGCCATCTCGCATAATGACATAAATGCAGCATTGGTGAGCAGAAGAGACTTCTGTAAAAACATTTAAAAAATCTTACCGTTCTCAAACTTTTGACCGGTAGTGTGTTTGTAATCCTGGTGGGATTGAGCTATGAGGAAGTGCAAGTTTACTAATACTTTGTTCAATTTAAATAAATGAATTTGCTTTGCAAGTCTTTTGTGATTCTGCATTTCCTATTGTACGTTTTTTTTATTGCGTTATATAGGTCTTAAATTTAATTCGTAATGGTCTTAAAAAGGTCTTAAAAAGTCTTAAATTTGACTTAGTGAAACCTGCAGATACCCTGGAGGATATGAGGAAAAGAATCAACATTCAAGCAGGAAAACCTGTTCTAGTAGAGCCCAAAAACACATCAAGACTCTGTAAAAGGGCATAATATGGCCTCTTTAAGCGTTCATTCATTCATGACGAGCTCACCTGGCGTATCCCGACGACATGGATTTGAGCAGGTCGTAAAAGTCCACCACGATCTCATTTAGAGGGAACAGGTACTTCATCATCACTCGATGGTCATCAATGTAGAACATGTTCTTCTGAACAGCCCTGCGGGTCTTCAACAAGGCAGAGAATTGCATTGTGGGATACTACAAATGCAAGACTCAAAATATGCTTTCACAGAAATTGCGAGGCAAATTCATCTTTTTATTAGTCGCCTTTTTTCCTCCTTCCTTCTACTTCACTTACTCTTTTTAGTTAAGGCTGGAATTCACAACTTCTGTACATATGTTTGTCTCGATTTATAGTCTGGAGGAGTCGACGCTAGTTCCCGAAAGCCAGAGCCAGTTAAAGTTGACAGACTTCACAGGAATAAAACGTATTGTATGATGATTTTTTTGTTTTAAAGGATTAGTTCACTTTTAGATCAACTTTTGCTGATAATTTACTCACCCCCATGTCATCCAAGATGTCCACGTCTTTCTTTCTGCAGTCGAAAAGAAATTAAGTTTTTTGATGAAAACTTTCCAGGATTGTTCTCCATATAATGGACTTCAATGGGCTCCAAACGGTTCAAGGTCCAAATGACAGTTTCAGTGCAGCTTTAAAGGGCTTTAAACGACACCAGACGATGAATAAGGGTCTGATCTAGCCAAACCATCAGTTTCTGTGAGAAACCCAGCAGTATTTATGCTATTATTTTACCTCTTAACAGACGAACGTGATCATCCCTGAGCTCAGCCATAACTTCCGCTGAGTGAGGTCAAAATACGAGCGTGGTCATAGATGTATAGGTAGATGCCTCATTAGCGCTTGCACAGATCAGTAGAATGAGGCATCTACGATCGATACATCTATGACCACGCTCGTATTTTGACCTCGCTCAGCGGAAGTTATGGTGGAGCTCAGAGATGATCACGTTCGTCTGATAAGAGGTAAAATAATAGCATAAATACCGCTCTCAAACAATGACGCGCTGCGCTGCGTTCCGAATGTTGTTTAAGCGACAAACCGATATTGCGGTATCATCAAAATTCATATCATAACAAAAATAAATACCGGTATTCGGTATGAACCGGTATACCGCCCATCACTAACTGTAACATAAATTTACATACTACTAATATACTAACAATTGTAAGGTTTTTGAAACATGATTTGACCCACTGGTTACAAAAAAGTGCAATCTTACAACTGTAAAGTCTTTTCTCGGTGATGTTCACGTCGCGTAATTACGTCACTTCATAACGTTTCCATGGCAATAGGGGGAAATGGCTGCTCTTGCGTGAAGTAAACCCAACATTTTTCAACTTTCTGCTAAGATATATGTGACTTTTTTGCAACTAAAATGCAGGGATTGTGAAATCATGCAAGCCCAGCATATTTTGCGCGTGGAAATCTGCAATTTATGCGGCGTATTTGAAAAAATGCACCCCTCGCATAAATATGCAGACTTTGGCTGATTATGCATTGAATTATGCGATCGCATAATCGCGTTTTTCTGGAGGGACTGCATTTCAGATGTCAAATGGAAAGCACCATTAGATAAAAGGGTTTGAATGATTAATAATCAGTTTAACCTGACCAAACTATTTATTCAGTGTTATCTATTATTTCATCAAACATTGTGAACTTTTACAAAGTTTTATAAACTTTTAAAGCAGTCTGTTAAAGATGAAATTATGATGAAGTAGTTTGTCCCAAAGCGTGCCTACTCTTCTGCTGCACAATCAAAAAGAAGTCCATACTTTATGCTGCGTTCACACCAAACGCGAATTGAGCGTCAAAATCGCGTCTACCGCGTCTAGTTTCACGCGCGAACATTTTGAATGCATTCGCGCGACCGCAGAGAATTGGACGCGCGTATAAATCGAGCGCTGAAAGCGAAATTGACGCGCGTTCAAGGCACTCCAGGAGAAATATGTCATAAAACACCTCTGCTTCTTTTCATTTTCATTTTCAAAATATATATTGAACATTAATAGCCACACAAATGTGGTCCAGGCAACTCCTACATTATCTTCACTGCATGTATATTTAAATATCCTTAAAATATAAAGTTATGAAACTTCTCTTTGCCCTCAGTCCAAACGATTTGGCAGACAACAAATTATAGATTCATGAGAGCAAAGATCGGCCGTTAGATCTACACAAAACGAACCACTACAGGAGATCAGAGCCAGCGGAAGACGCCAGAAGGACTGGCCGAGGAAAGGCTGCCTTCGCCGGGGTTATGAGCAGTGATTGCCCGGTGATCGCCTGGATCTCACAACTCAAAAAACACAAGATTATTTTTTTTTAAATAGGCGCTCTCTTTATAAATAAACCACAGATTTGAGCTTTAAACAACTACATTCCCACCTGAAAAAGTCTTAAAACTACATTTTGTGACACAATAGTACTATTTTTAAATTATGCAGGGTTTCTCATGACGTCACTTTACCACGTGACCGTAGCGAGCAGCCTCCTGATTGGTTAACGCAGCGCGAATTGACACCAAAGTTAAAATTTTTCAACTCGGGCGTCAGACGCAAATTCGCTTCAAACGCGTGAATGCACAAAAGCACCATTCGCGTGTAATGCGCGTATTGCGCAAGACGCTCAATTTGCGTCCAGTTCGCGCGAATTGGACGTGTCCTTCGCGCCGCGAGACCTCCAGACGCCCGTCAACGCGCCTTTCCATTGACTTAACATTGAAATCACTCGCGCCAGACGCTCTATTCGCGTTTGGTGTGAACGCAGCATAAGTAAGAAAATTGGGATGCAGTATATGATTCCAGTTATACGCAGTATATATGATTCCAGATTCCAGAGGATATCAAACATATTTGATATTTTGAGCTGATTGTAACAAAGGTTTGTTGATAACGGAAAAAGGTGGAAGGATCCGGTGAAAGTTAAACACAACTTTAGTAATAAACAAACAACCAAACGAAAGTAAAGCGGCAGTCCCTCATGGACGACTACCACATAAACTAAAGCAAAAACACCAACATAAATGTCCAAGTCCTGGGGCCTATACCACGAAGCCGGTTTAGCTGGCTAGCCAGATATGTTTAAGCTTAGTTTGTGCCAATCCTGGGTTTTAGGTACCATTAAAGAGGTTTGGCTTTTAGCAGTGTTCATCTCCATAGTAACTTACGCTCCACGGCTAACCTGCTCCAGGGCAGGTTATGTTCTGGATAAGAGATCTCAAACTGAAATTAGACCAATCAGCTGTGAGCAAAGTGACACACCTCTGATGCAATAAATGCCCCGCCTCTTCACTAGCATAAAAGTTTTTGTATTTTCCTTGCTCAGAGTTGCTCTCAGATCGGTCCCGAAAGACTCCTACGTAAAAGTTTTTAAGCTAAATTAGGAGTTTTCTGAGAGGACTCTTAGAATCTTTATGAATATGGGCCCAGATCTTTACTTCTAAATGAATCAATAAATCTCACCTGACACAGACTCATGATCTTCCCAGTGAAGTCGTCCGGAGCGATGATGGTTCCCATCACCATGGGCTCCAGATACTCCACCACCTGGGACTTGTCAGGAAAGTGAGCGGGGTTGATGATGGTGATCACTTCCTTACCGTGTTCCTACATAACAAAGACCAAACTGATGAATCGACTCTTCGACCACAAACGTTCATACTCTATATTGCCAAAAGTTTTGGGACGCCTGCCTTTACATCCACATGAACTTTAATGCCATCCCATTCTTAATCCGTAGGGTTTAATATGGAGTCGGCCCACCCTTTGCATCTCTAACAGCTTCAGCTCTTCTGGGAAGGCTTTCCTCAAGGTTTAGGAGTGTGTTTATGGGGATTCTTCATTTGTGATGTTGGACGAGAAGGCCTGGCTCTCAGTCTCCGCTCTAATTCATCCCAAAGCTGTTCAATCAGGTTGAGGTCAGGACTCGAGTTCCTCCACACCAAACTCGCTCATCATGTCTTTATGGAGACGCTTTGTGCACTGGTCAGTCATGCTGGGACAGGAAGGGGCCGTCCACAAACTGGTCCCACAAAGTTGGGAGCATGAAATTGTCCAACATTTCTTGGTGAAGTATGAAAGGGTTAGTTCACCCAGAAATGAAAATTATGTCATTAATTACTCACCCTCATGTCGTTCGACACCCGTCAGACCTCCGTTCATCTTCGGAACACAAATGAAGATATTTTAGTGTAAAGCTGATGCTGAGAAAGGCTTCAGATAGGCCTCCATTGGCATTCAGTACATTTACACTCACAAGACCCATAAAAGGCACTTAAAACGTCGTGACAAAGTCCATCTCACCACAGTGACTCTACAATAATTTTACGAAGCGACGACAATAGTTTCTGTGCGCAAAAAAAAATCAAAATAACGCCTTTATCCAACTTGTTATTGTCTTCCGTGTGTGCCTCCACGACGCATGCGTGAGAATATGACGCAGATCCGGCGCTCGGACACATGACCCAGAAGAGATTTGTTTACAAACAGAGGAAGACGCGCGTGTCTAAGCTGTTGAATTCTACATTGATCGTGCTTTAGGTCTCGGCGTAGTTCTCAAAATGAGACTAAAGTGAGCATTTCATGGATTCCCGAACCCCGGCGCTACTTCATATTCTCGCGCATGCGTCGTAGAGACACACACGGAAGACAAGAACAAGTTGGATAAAGGTGTTTTTGTTTTTTTTTGCGCACAAAAACTATTGTCGTCGCTTCGTAAAATTATTGTAGAGTCACTGTGGTGAGATAGATTTTGTAACGACGTTTTAAGTGCCTTTTATGGGTCTTGTGAGTGTAAATGTACTGAATGCCAATGGAGGCCTATCTGAAGCCTTTCTCAGCATCAGATTTACACTAAAATATCTTCATTTGTGTCTGAATATGAACTGAGGTCTTACGGGTGTCGTACGACATGAGGGTGAGGAATTAATGACAGAATTTTCATTTTGGGGTGAACTAACCCTTTAAGAGATCCTTTCATTGGAAGTAAGGGGCCAAGCCCAACCCCTGAAAAACAACCCCACCAAACTTTACACTTGGCACATTGCAAGTACCGTTGTCCTGGCAACCGCCAAACCCAGACTTGTCCATGGGATTGTCAGACAGAGAAGCGTGATTGGTCACTCAGAGAACATGTCTCCACTGCTCTAGAGTCCAGTGGCGGCACGGTTTACCCCACGCTTTGCATTGCACTTGGTGATGTAAGGCTTGGATGAGCGGAAACCCATTCCATGAAGCTCTACACATTGTTCTTGAGCTCATCTGAAGGCCACAGAAGTTTGGAGGTCTGGAGCTCTTGACGCTTCTGACTTCTGTGACCCTCAGCATGCGCTGACCCCGCTCTGTGATTTCATTTTGTGGCTGAGTTGCTGTTGTTCCCAATCGCTTCCACTTTGTTATAACACCACTAACAGTTGAGCGTGGAATATTTAGTAGTGAGGAAATGTCTCGAATGGACTTATTGCACAGGTGTCCACCGATTGAGTTCTCTGAGCTCCTGAGAGCGGCCCATTCTCTCACTAATGTGTGTAGAAGCGTCTGCAGGCCTAGAGCTTGAGTTATACACCTGTGGCCATGAAGGGATTGAACACCTGAAGTCAGTGATTTGGAGGGGCGGCCCAATACTTCTGGCAATATAGTGTATATCAATGAGAGAAACATATCGCTAACTGTGTATATACATTTCTGCACAAAGTTATTAAGATCTTACCGTATTATGGGTAGATTTGAGCATTTTGCTATGCAGTTGCTGAGGTGTTCTAGTTCTAGAGTCTCACCTTTATGAGTTTGGCCGATGCCAGCACAGCTTTGTACGGTACAGTTGGAGCCGTTATTATGACAGACGCATTATACTCCTGCTCTAAACGCTGGTTAAACACCTCCATGTGCAGCAGACCCAGAAACCCCAGCCTGAGAGAGACAGACAGACAGAGAGAAATTCACTGACTGAGCGATGGCCTTAAAACAGAGGTTTAAAGGATTAGTTCACTTTTAAATAAACTTTTGCTGATTATTTACTCACCCCCATGTCATCCAAGATGTCCATGTCTTTCTTTCTGCAGTCGAAAAGAAATGAAGGTTTTGGATGAAAACATTCCAGGGGTTTCCTCCATATAATGGACTTCAATGGGCTCCAAACGGTTCAAGGTCCAAATGACAGTTTCAGTGCAGCTTCAAAGGGCTTTAAACGATACCAGATGATGAATAAGGGTCTTATCTAGCCTAACCATCAGGTTCTGTGAGAAACCGAGCAGTATTTATGCTATAATTTTACCTCTTAATAGACGAACGTGATCATCCCTGAGCTCCGCCATAACTTCCACCAAGTGAGGTCAAAATACGAGCCTGGTCATAGATATAGCGATCGTATATGCTTCATTCTACTGATCCGTGCAGGCGCTAATGAGGCATCTACGTATACATCTATGACCACGCTCGTATTTTGACCTCACTAAGCGGAAGTTATGGAGGAGCTCAGAGACGATCACGCTTGTCTGAAAAGAGGTAAAATAATAGCATAAATACTGCTGGGTTTCTCTCAGAAACTGATGGTTTGGCTAGATAAGACCCTTATTCATCGTCTGGTGTCGTTTAAAGCCCTTTAAAGCTGCACTGAAACTGTCATTTGGACCTTGAACCGTTTGGAGCCCATTGAAGTCCATTATATGGAGGAAACCCCTGGAATGTTTTCATCCAAAACCAAAAAGACATGGACATCTTGGATGACATGGGGGTGAGTTAATTATCAGCAAAAGTTTATCAAAAAGTGAAATAATCCTTTAAACTTTGACTGACTGTGCATGTGTACCTCCATCCAGCCCCCAAAGCCAAACTACTGTCTCTCTGAACCGTCACGCTGGAGTCATTCAGGGTCAGTTTCTCCACAGCGCTTCGCAGGACTGTGTATTCTGATTGGTCCATGGGATACATGCCTGAAAGAGTTGTAATCCTAATAGGTTTTCATGCATAAACACATTATTTTGCACACATTTGCAGCTCATCTCTTCCCAGTCTGTCAGTAATGCTCTGTTTAGTTCCTGTCTCTATGAAGCCCCTCCTTCTGGAAAGCACACTGTGCTCTGATTGGTCGGCTGGAGCAGTGTGTTGTGATTGGTCAAGTAGTTTCAACACAATACTAACTAACTCAACCAGGCTCCGCCCCTTTATTCTGCGTATTAATTATTAAATGAGGAATATTGTGACGTGTGTGTTCCCGGAAGAAAACTCAAGACTACAATGGAGGCGTTTCAGGAGTTCAGAAACTCTGACACTGATATAGAGAAGAACTTTGTGCTTCTTGAGCTTTTTCATGCCCTCTTTAAACTGTGGCATACAACATTTAGCACAAACACACCTGCGAACACCATGGCTTTAGCCGGTTTGAACCCCGGTAGAGCCTCCACAGGCTGTTTATGCAGGTAAAGCGTGTCTCCAATCTGAGCCTCCTTCACTTCCTTCATCCCTGCGATCACGTAACCCACCTGCCCGGCATACCTGAGGGCAAAAAGGTCAAAGGTTAAGCTAGTGCAACTTGCAGAGGCTGTCTGAAACGTTCCTTCTTAGGGTGTATATGACGTTTGGAAAGCTGCATCCAAGTTTTTTTTTTTTTCAACCAAAACATGTAAAAAAATAAGTGCTGAATTCATTGAATTTTTGCGTGGTTTTCTTTAAAGGTCTAGGTTTTTAACCAGGAGTCTGCAGAATCTTTAACATTTTTATTTCTCATTCATTTTCTTCAAAATTCATGATTTTTTTTTTAATTTTCCAAAATCATGAAACTTTATTTCTAGACAGGGTCGATAACGAAAACTCAAACTATTAAAAACATTTCTGTTCATTGAAATAAAGCTCAAAAAAAATAGAAATATTAGTTGAAAAACTTAGCAACAATAACCTTAAGATAAAATTATTAATTATTATTGCTTTCCTCTGACAAAACCTTTGCTTTCTTATTTTTCTGTGCTGCTTCGGCCATGACTAGAACATTCGGCAAACAAATGATAGTTGGGCTCGCACGTCCGAATGTAAGGAAGTGGTGGTGGAAGTGACGTATATGCCGTAAAGCAGTCACATTTTGATGTTCTTTTTGTTCTCGGGTTACTACCCAAAACCCGAAGTTTAAAAGTACGATTAAAAGCGATACAGACCCCGTCAGGCTATGGCAGACGTGTCATTCAACCTATTGTAAGTCCATGTATCATCCAGGGTTCCCACTCTTTTTCAGCAACCATTTTCCAGGACATTTTCAATTTTACTACGGCGGGAATAAAAGACAAGGATCATGCCAAATATTGCTTTCTAAGTCTTTAAAAGCTGTACAGTTTATTGCCATTACTTAACAATCCTGCATTTTTCAATATGAGCTCTTAATCATACATTATGACTATGGAAGCTTGTTTACACCACAGAATAGAAAGAAAAGGTAATTGCGACTTTTTATCTCGCTATTCTGACTTTCTCGCAATTGCGAGTTTACATATTTGTGATATAAACGCAAAAATTGTCGCAATTCTTTTTTCCTCAGAATTGGACTTTATAACTTGCAATTGCAGTTTAGATCTCACAGTTCTGAGAAAAGAAGTCAAAATTGCAAGATATAAACTCACAACTGCGTAAAAAAGTCAATTGTGAAGAAGAGGTCAGAATTGGGAGTTTATATCATGCAATTCTGACTTTATAACACACAAATGTGACTATATCAAAATGATGTGATTAGGTAGCAGCTTACGAGTTAACAATTACTGCATACATTAGAGCAGTTATAGCATTAGCATTAGCATTAGCTAACGGCTGCAAGTGGCAACACAAGACTAAACATCATTATTCATTATTACTCATACGCATCAAACTCAGCATTCCTGAACTTGTGCTTTCTGCAACTAGCGCTAATTGTTTGGGCCAGCGATAAACTCTTTATACTCGGCTAAAGAAATAACTTTTTTAAAAGAATTTTCCCAGACAACTACAAGATTTTCCAGGACATTTTACATTTTCTCTAATTTTCCATGTGTTTTCCAGGACTGGAAAATTTGTCACCAATTTTCCAGGTTTTCCAGGACGAGTGGGAACCCTGTCATCACAAGAGTCTTGAAAATATATTATAAGGGTTGAAAAGTTACCTAGTGCTGCTTTAAAACAATACTTTTTTCAATATAAAAATGTAGTTATTCCCAGTGTTGGGGAAAGTTACTTTGAAAAGTAATGCATTACAATATTGCGTTACTCCCTTAAAAAGTAACTAATTGAGTTACTTAGTTACTTTTTAAGAAAAGTAATGCGTTACGTTACTTTTGCGTTACTTTTTCTCACCTGGGCTGGGCTTGTTTTTGGGGGTTTTTTATAACAAAAAAGTTATATTTTTGTAAAGACCTCTTCATACCAAAAGTGAAATAAGGCTGAGGTAAAAATGCGAATTCACGCATGAACAGTAAAAGGCGCAGCTCTGCTGTGCTGCCATTCTGGATAATGTTTTAAGTTTTAAGATAAAGTTTTACCAATAACAACAAAAAATCTAGTAATTTTCAGCAGCAAGACATTGGTAAATTAAATATAAAGGTAGATTAAATGCATAAAAATAGTTGTTTTATTTAACATTTAATTATTGGAGGTTTGCATAGTATTCTGATTTTGCATTTTACTGATTTTATTCATTTTGAGGAGTTCAGAATCTTTATTGTGCAAGTGAGATAAATAAATGCTCACATTTAGTCTAGAACTACAATAACCATCATGTTTACACACACACACACACACACACACACACCTCTGCACTTATTTTTCTCCACATGGGGGCAGGAGAGCTGTCAGTCAAATTAATGTGAAAAAGTAACTCAGATATTTTGTTGTAAATTTGAAAAGTAATGCGTTACTTTACTAGTTACTTGGGAAAAGTAATATTATTACGTAACTCAAGTTACTTGTAATGCGTTACCCCCAACACTGGTTATTCCTAATGTTGAAAACTCTGTGGATGCTGCTTTTGAGACAGTATCTTCAAACAGGACCTGGATGTTTGTTCTGAGATCTGCTGGTGTGGTCAGTGTTATGCTGGGACGCTCACAGTGTTTCGGTCGGGTGTTGCTCCGGTCTCAGGATGCCCAGCTCATTGACCTCATACGACTTTCCCAGGTACGCCGAGACGATCTTATCTCCTCTGGACACGCGTCCGGCGAACACAGCGATGTTGGCCACCACGCCTCTGTAATGGTCGAAGGTGGAGTCGAAGACGAGGGCCGTAAAAGGATCGTCCACTCGCGCTGTCGGACTGAATCACACAAGGAACATGTGCGGAAATTATTGCATTTCTTGTGTAACTTATTAACCCTCTGTGGGTCTTCGGTCGTTTTTTTTAAATGTTAAAAATCGTAGCTTCATCGGAATGGTCCGAAACTTGGTGACTTTATTGGTACTTGGTATATGAACACACAAAAAAAAATCGGGGACAGGATTTGAAAAGTCTAAGTGGTCGCAAAAAAAAGTCACACTCAGGACCTTTGGGTCAAAAATGACCCCCATAGGAAATGAATGGGAAACTGGCAAAAATATGAAAATACAGAGTTTTTTTGTGCATACAATCTACAAATCAATGCAGAAAAAAAGAACTCAGCAGTGAAGATCTCTAAAACATCAAGAGTGCAAAACAGACAAAAAAACTCACACACATTAGCTTTTGGAATGGCACGCGTTAATTTGTGTGTGCGTGTGTTTTTGTCTGTATAAGTGTGTGTGTGTGAGTTTTTTTTGTCTGTTTTGCAATCTTGATGTTTTAGAGATCTTAACTGTTGAGTCCTTTTTTTCTGCATCCTGGCTGATTTGTAGATTGTATGCAGAAAAAAACTAATTTCCCATTCATTTCCTATGGGGGTCATTTTTGACCCGAAGGTCCTGAATGTGACTTTTTTTTTTTTTTTACGACTACTTAGACTTTTCAAATCCTGTCCCCAATTTTTTTGTGTGTTCATATACCAAGTACCAATAAAGTCACCAAGTTTCGGACCATTCCGATGAAGCTACGTTTTTTTTATTTTTTATTATAAAACGCAAGATCCACTATCGTGGTAAAAATGTGCTATTGCGTGATAAAAATGCTCAATGTGTCCACCGGATGGCACCGATCTCATTAAAAAAATTGCTTTCATGAGGCCTAGGCTTGACTCTAAAATTAAATACAGCTTTAATAAAAATAAAATAAAAAGATTATATATATATACACATTTTGTATTATATTCAATGGGAAAAAATGGGTCATAATTATTGCATAAATATTAATTATTAATCATAAAATTTTCTTAAAACACCAAAAAAGAAAAGAAAAAATATTATTGAACAAAAATATATTTCATTGATTTTACTCTAATCTTTTTTTATCTTAATCCAGCCCTCCGGGTCATTTTTGACCCGAAGGTCCTGAGTGTGACCTATAAATGAAGAACCCCAGAGGGTTAACATACAGTACATATCTCTAGGTGCAATGGATAATTTATTTACAGTGTCCATGATACATATGTTACATGAACTTACTACAGTAATAACAGTAAATTATGCATTAAGTGCCTGTTGTTCATTACTATTATTACTCACTGTAAGGACACCTTAAATTAAAGTGTAACCCAACAATGAATCTAAAAGAAAGAAGTTATAGAGGGAATGTGACAGAACAGGTTTGAAGAAAAGCACCTGACACGTGAAGAGACACATGATGATGATGATTTACCAAAATAAACTCAAGCTTCCTGATTCACTTCCTCGCATATCAACACATACGTTAACGTGTGCAAGAAAAGGTCTTTTGAACAGTACAGTAGGAAGTACATATTTTAGTTTAAATTATTAATAGTAATTAAGTGGCATAAGTACCACTGAATATATCATTTCAAGCATGTTTCCTGCAAGATCTGGGCTCTAATTTTGTGCTTCTGAACTCATTTTTGTGAAAAAACAAAACAAGCAAAAATATTGGTAATGGTATAGTTTAGGGTCAAATTCTCATTCTTATGATCATGCATATTGCGATGATATTGGCAGTTTATAAGTGCTTATAAAGCACATATTAATGTCTGTATGACCATATTCTGCATCCCTTAATCTAAACTTAACTACTACCTTACTAACTATTAATAAGCAGTAATTAGGAGTTTATTGAGGCAAAAGTCATAGTTAATATTGAGAATTGGACCCTAATCTAAAGTGTGACCATAACTATTTTTTTGCATTGTGCCATTTACATCAAAATGAAACATTATCATTATCATAATAAAACACAGTTTTACTGAAATTTCAGGGGTTCTTCTTAAATCAGCATTAAAACAGTACAACAAACACTACCATATACAGTAACATTACTATTTTGAATATTTTTTGCTGATCATTATTTGATCAAAAATACAGGTAAAACAGTGAAATATTACAGATGTTTTCTATGTGAATATATAGTAAAGTGTAATTTATTCCTGTGATCAAAGCTGAATTTATCATCATTACTCCAGTCTTCAGTGTCACATGATCCTTCACTAATCATTCTCATATGAGGATTTATTATCAATGTTGGAAACAGATGTGCTGTTTCATATATTTTTTTTATAACCTGTGATACTTTTTCAGGATTCTTTGATGTATAAAAAGTATAAAAAGAACAATTTATTTAAAGGGGAACATGAACTGGCTTTTTTTTTTTAAATGTATACTGTTGTCTGAGGTCAACTTATGATGTTCACATGGTTTTTACATTCAAAAACATCACAATTAATAAGTATTTTCTGCCCTGGTTTTGAGCCTCTCCTATGGAACGCTCTGTTTTTATGGGCGTGGCACACTGAAGACTTGGAAGTAAACGCCCACTGCTCTGATTGGATAAGATTTGCATATTTAATGAGTACGTGTGAGGCATTGTTTTGAAAGCGTTATGGGAAAACGGCAACCGTAATGATTCACCCACAGGGCTCGCAAAAGGTCTTTATCAAACAAACACAATGATTTATCTCTCATCCACCCGCGATTAATATGAATGTTATTTTAAATTACTTGGCCCGTCTGATCGGTGGATATACACGCGCGCCAAGCATGTTGCAGACAGCATGATCAAAACCACCGCGATTGTATTTTTCCTTCAAATATCAAGTCAAGAGAGCGAACAACGCATATCAATGTTATTTCACTATTTAAGATGATATGTATTGGTAGCCCGTGTGGAAAACACATAGCCCCGGGACGTTGGGCTGCCCTGTGACAGTGGTAAGTTATGTTTAGTTAGACATGTGCACAATGTAACATTGTATTTGATCTGTAACAATGCAATACTATCACATATAAAAACATGTTTTACTCACATGTTGCTTCATTCATTTATGTAATCGGATCCTGTCTGCAAATCCGTCTCTTGTTTACAAACGAATCTGTGGTTAAATCTTCCCCGCGTGAGCTGGATATTCATTATAATTAATGTTCCACCACACATTTCCAAAATTAGAATCTGAAGGAAGCTTATGCAGGGACTGCACAATATCTTCGGCATGTTTATTGCTCGGTAGTGCGATCCTTTAGCTCCACGAGTCGGTGGGCGGGGCTACAGAATCAGGCGTACATATTTATTAGGGCTGTCAAAAGATTAATCGCGATTAATCGCATCCAAAATAAAAGTTTGTGTTTACATAATATATGTGTGTGTACTCTGTTAATTATTATTTATATATAAATACACACACAAGCATGTATATATTTAAGAAAAAATATTATTTTTATATATAAAACATTTATATTTATATATATTATAGATTATATAAATGTATATACAGTATATACATGCAAATATTTCTTAAATATATACATGAATGTTTGTGTATTTATAAATAATAATTAACAGAGTACACACAAATATATATATATATATATATATATATATATAATAATATATATATAAAATAATTTTTTTTTGCTAAATAACAGTTTTTTTCTGTTTCTTTCCTTTCCACAACATATATCAAAATGATGCGTATTATTCAAAATTATTAACAAAACATATCAAGCCATGGACGGATCTTCCAACACTTATCCCCTGCTTGCTGATTTGAAGAATCATTGTTTTCAGTGAAATGTAGACATGCTAGTAGAGTCTGAAAACAGTTGCGTGACATATTGTCAGCCACCATGGGATGTCATTTTGTCATTTTCCCAAGTATGCATGATTTCCTGGCATTTGGTGCAGATCATGCGCAGATCAATACCAATCAATATTTTCATTTTTTTTTTAAAGTGCTGTTAACATTTTTCTGAGTCTCAGATTTTATATAACACATAGAGAAAGTATATAACACAAAAAAAATAATGGAATCAGCTAAATTAACTGAGCAACTCATTAATATTTTTCTTAATATGACAAATACATCACATCAAAATTCCACCAACTGTTGTAAGGTTAACAGCCCGATGTGACACATATGTCACCACAATTAAATAAAATAAAATAAAATTATGTTGCATTTTCCTGTTTAACACTGTAAAGCTGCTTTGAAACTATCTGCATTGTTAAAAGCGCTATATAAATAAGGTTGACTTGACAATATTTTTCGTAACTTGTTTTATATCAATTTGTTTAAGAAATGTATTAAAATCAGGTTAAGTGTAATTTATGATAAGTTATTAAAATGTTAGAATTGTTGCATGGGTCGAAACATACCTTTAGTAACAAAGACAAGCGTTTTAAAAAATTGCTGACATTGCCACATGTGCTAACCAGACAGGCCACCATTTTGTAAATGTTGCCATGGCAACAAAAAATGCTCAAATTGTCACATGACTGAACCTGGGTGTTCCTTATATGTCACTTAGGGACTTCCTGAGTTGAAATTTAGGGATATTGCTTTACATTTATTTTGAATAAATGCTGTTATTTTAAACAGTTTATTCATCAATTTATCCTGAAAAAAAGTATCACGTTCCCCCCAAAAAATATTAAGCTGCACAACTGTTCCCAAACAATAAATCATCATTTCAGAATTAAGGGTCATGTGACACTGAAGACTGGAGTAATGATGATAAATTCAGCTTTACTATATATTCACACAGAGAACAGATGATTTACATTATAATATTTCACTATTTTTATTGTATTTTTGATTAAATAAATGCAGATCATCCAATTTTTTTTTTTTTAAAGGATAACTTAAATGTTCAAAAGCGACAGTGGAGACATTTATAATGTTACTAAAGATTCTGTTTCAAATAAAAGCTGTTCTTATGAACTTTCTATTCATGAAAAAATCCTGAAAAATAAAATGCATCACCGTTTCAACAGAAATATGAACTGTTTTCAACACTGAAATGTTTCTTGAGCATCAAATCCTCATTTTAGAATGATTTGTGAGGGATCATGTGACCCTGAAGACTTGTGTGATCTCTAATGTATGATGATAGTGACCTCTTGTGGAGGAACAGCGGATGATACTCACGGAGGAATCCGTTTCACCACCTCTCGGAGAACTTGATCCACGTTTGTGCCCAGTTTTGCCGAGATCTGCAGAGAAAAGTCGCCACAATCACAAGCCAACGTGAAAATATAAAAGTGACATTTTATGAAGACAAACGTACGTGTATCATTTTAAGAGATGTTTGAAGAGAGCTCACCTTGATGCACTCTTCCCTGGGAATATCAAAGACTTTTTCAATCTGTTTTTCCACTCGCTCTGGATCGGCATTTTTCAAATCAATCTGACAATTAAAACAACTCCAAACGGTGAGAGAGCCGACATTTGATGGGGTTCGGGTCTCTGTCAACCAGCTAAAGTCAATGTGAAAATATTCACGACTATTTTGCTGATTACTAAATAAAATATGATGATATAGTTATCAGATGAATATACATGTATGTCGCAAAGCATTCAGATGAATGAAATATTAATGTACATGCAATTATGTTTGGACTGATAAAGATAAAGTGCTATTTTAAGTGCATTTATGGTTTTCCTGTAATTTATCCAAAGCCCTGGGATGAAATGTCAGCATGTTTTCATATGTATGACATGTTTAATGCATGTAAATGAATTGTCTACCTTGTTTATCACAGGGATGATTGTTAGTTGAGCCTCAAATGCCAAGTAGAAATTGGCGACTGTTTGCGCTTGAATTCCCTTTGAATTAGAGAAAAAAAACATACAAGATGTATTTTAACTCTTAAGGTCATTTAAAAAAGCTTCAGATTTTAATAATTAATAACAGATTTATTACACTGGTGTATGTGCCAGTGTGTTTTTGTTAAAATAAAAACTATTTAAAATTGTTCTCACTAACTGAAGCGATAAAATGACAAACTGAAATTAAAGATAAAAAGAAATATTAAAAAATGACTCATAACAAAATGACTAAAATGTATTATACATATATGTATGCAGTATATACTGTATACCCTAATTAAAAATATTGGTAACACTTACTTTGGTATTTTACAGTGTCATATCTTACATGTACTTACCATAGAAATAACAGTAAATTATGCATAATTACATGCAACTAACCCTCAACCAAACCCTAACCGTATAGTAAGTACATGTAGTTAAAGGATTAGTTCACTTTTAAATAAACTTTTGCTGATAATTTACTCACCCCCATGTCATCCAAGATGTCCATGTCTTTCTTTCTGCAGTCGAAAAGAAATGAAGGTTTTGGATGAAAACAGTCCAGGGGTTTCCTCCATATAATGGACTTCAATGGGCTCCAAACGGGTCAAGGTCCAAATGACAGTTTCAGTGCAGCTTTAAACGATACCAGACGATGAATAAGGGTCTTATCTAGTGAAACGATCAGTTTCTGCGAGAAACTGAGCAGTATTTATGCTATTATTTTACCTCTTATCAGACGAACGTGATCATCTCTGAGCTCCGCCATAACTTCCGGCAAGTGAGGTCAAATAAGATCGTGGTCATAGATGTATCGATAGTAGATGCCTCATTCTACTGATCCGTGCAGTCGCTAATGAGGCATCTACGTATATATCTATGACCACGATCTTATTTGACCTCACTTGCCGGAAGTTATGGCGGAGCTCAGAGATGATCACGTTCGTCTGATAAGAGGTAAAATAATATCATAAATACTGCTGGGTTTCTCTCAGAAACTGATGGTTTGGCTAGAGAAGACCCTTATTCATCATCTGGTGTCGTTTAAAGCCCTTTGAAGCTGCACTGAAACCTTGACCCGTTTGGAGCCCATTGAAGTCCATTATATGGAGGAAACCCCTGGAATGTTTTCATCCAAAACCTTCATTTCTTTTCGACTGCAGAAAGAAAGACATGGACATCTTGGATGACATGGGGGTGAGTAAATAATCAGCAAAAGTTTATTTAAAAGTGAAATAATCCTTTAAATAATATTACTCAGTACTTAAACATATAATTAAACTGTAACAATGACACAATAACAAAGTGTAACCCTTTATTTTAAGGTGATGTAGTTACATTGTACTTAAATAAGTACTGAGAAATATTAACTTACTCTGTAGTTACGGTTAGGGTTAGTTACTTGTAATCATGCATAATTTACTGTGATTACTATAGTAAGTACATGTAGTAATGTGTAACTATGTCACCTTAAAATTAAGTGTTACCTGCATATGTTCTGAAACTAAATTAAATAAATAAAATACAACTTTTCTACTGTGTTTAATCTTTTGCAAATCATTAAATATAAGAAAGTGTCAAGTGTTTTACCTGATTTGCATCTACAATGAGCAGAACTCCTTGGCAAGCGGATATGGACCGTGACACTTCATAGCTGAAGTCAACATGACCCTGGGAAAATATTAAAATCACTTCAATTATACAGATAAGTTGGTTAAACATCAGTGTTGTTTTGAGTCTCCTACAACAGGTGCTCATGCATCCAAGGGCAAAAACACTTTCATTCTCTCATAATGTCCTCTGCAGCATCAGCTCTTTTCTCTCAGTGTCTGAAACGCTTCATTTGAAGATTCAGTCTCTCTAAACCCCGCCTCTCTGAGAGCTGCTCTGCTGTGATTGGTCAGAAAGCAAATGCTCAGTGTTTCCCCTAGAAATTTGGTGACTGTGGCATAATAAAAGTCCAGCCGGCGACTGTGTCATAATAAAAGTCCTGCTCCTCGTGAGGCGTGTGTTGTGTTCATCTTATTAACAATCGCTCCAGCGGTTCCTCAGCTCCACAACACTCGCTCCTGCTTCTGCTTCAGACTACAGTAACGTTAATAATCACATCCACATGATTTCTGCCCGAGTCCTGTCCCGATTCTTTCCCACCGGCTGAGGTGAAGACCACATGTCCCGAGATTCTGCGCTCGAACGTGCCGTCATCAAACTACGCCTTTGTTTTGAACAGGCGACCTCTAGTGGACGGAAAAGTTACATAGTGCAGCTTTAATCTCAACATTTTCCGATCCAAAGTCTGTTAACATTGGGTAATGCACTGTGAATGGACTGTTAATAAACACAAGCATTTTATTACTAACATTAACAAAGGTTATTGCTCTCTGTGTGTTAGTTTTAAACAAATGAGACCTTATTTGTAAAATGTTACCAAAAATGATATTGCCTACCAAAATTATTTTTAAATAAAATACATAAATACTAATGCAAACAAGTCCTTGGACAGCATTACTGAGGCTGCATATAAAGAATCAAAATGCATGTGCCATGCCATGAAATAGCCTCTGCACGGACAATAAGGAAATGGTTTTAATCAAACCTGATGATGAAAATAATACGAGAACAATAAAAGCGCTAGTGTGTATGTGTGTGTGAGAGAGAGTGTTTGTGTGCACACGTGTTTGAGTGTGTTTTAAAAAGCAATTACAAAGCAATTGATTGGTTGTGTTTAACTTAGAAACATTTTTCGAGTCGTGTTGTGGTAAAAATAGCTGCGGGTAGCGCCAGTTTATTGCCGAGTGCAGCCATTCTACGTCATCGACATAGAACGCAAACAAAATGGCGCCGCCCGTTGTCCAAAATATATAATGTATTTTTTAAATAACGTTGATCTTTCATGGGTTTTCTACTACATTTTTCAGTAAGAGACATCATTTATGTTATATTAAGCCATACAAGTCTTAACACCAGGGGATCCCTTTAATATTAGTCTATTGGTCTATCAAATAGCATTTCTGTTTGAGAGTGTGCGCTGAAGCCGAAGAGAATGAACAACCATAAACTGAAGCACTTAGAAGGTAAATTAACAACTAAACGTATCATATATGAGAACAATCAGATATTTATACAAAATAAATATAATATAACAACTTATATTTGCATAAAATTACACAAAGGGCCTGTAACTCCTGTCTTCCCCTGTGTGAGATTGCGCGCTGAAACTGAAGATGATCACTGGTAATGAAGCTCTGCGGGGTTTTTAACTCAACGAAATGCATCCTATATGAGATTAATCAGATGTTTATACTACATAAAAGTAATATTACGACATATATATGAACGTATGGGCTGCAGACTTGTCTTGTCTTAGACTGGGCTTGTAATCGCCTGAAACGTAGCCTAACCTTATGGCCTACATGTCCTGAATAATGAGAGGCTAAGGGAGGATTTCATGCACTTAAAGGGTTAGTTCATCCAAAAAAGAAAATTCTGTCATTAATGACTGACCCTCATGTGGTTGGACACCCGTCAGACCTCCGTTCATCTTCAGACACAAATGAAGATATTTTAGTGTAAATCTGATGCTCTGAAAGGCCTCCATTGGCTCAATGCACTTTACACTCTCAAGACCCTTAAAAGACACTAAAGACGTCGTTACAAAGTCCATCTCACTACAGTGGTTCTAAAATAACTTTATGAAGCGGCGAGAATAGTTTTTGTGCGCAAAAAAACCCTAAATAACGACTTATATAGTGATGACGATTTCAAAACACGGCCTCATGAAGCTTCGAAGCGTTATGAATCAGTGAGTCGATTCATGATTCGGATCGCGTGTCAAACTGCTGAAATTTGGCGATTCAAACCGCTGAATCGACTCACTGATTCATAACGCTCCAAACCGCTGAATCGACTCACTGATTCATAACGCTTCGAAGCTTCATGATGCCGTGTTTTGAAATCGGTCAACACTAAATAAGTCATTATTTAGGGTTTTTTTGCGCACAAAAACTATTCTCGCCTCTTCATAAAGTTATTGTAGAGCCGCTGTAGTGAGATGGACTTTGTAACGACGTCTT
The DNA here is from genome assembly GCF_949357685.1 of Gobio gobio. Classification (NCBI taxonomy): domain Eukaryota; kingdom Metazoa; phylum Chordata; class Actinopteri; order Cypriniformes; family Gobionidae; genus Gobio; species Gobio gobio. Next base: position 50,277,536 of record NC_137109.1, read on the forward strand.
TAGTGCCTTTTAGGGGTCTTGAGAGTGTAAAGTGCATTGAGCCAATGGAGGCCTTTCAGAGCATCAGATTTACACTAAAATATCTTCATTTGTGTCTGAAGATGAACGGAGGTCTGACGGGTGTCCAACCACATGAGGGTCAGTCATTAATGACAGAATTTTCATTTTTGGAATTTTCACCCTTTAACTTAGTCAAGACTTTCAGAAAATAATTTCAAAATGACGTTGGCTGTTGTGCTTTTACAGTGTGTAAGTGAATGTCGTGATATTACTGATCATGTGAAGATTTTGAAGCGGTGCTGAAAATCCAGCGGCGCAGCAACACTGGCTCATTATCATATCTGAATCTCAGCGCTTGACACGCAGTGATACAAACAGTAACAAAGTGGATTTGCTTTGGCAATAGAAAACAGCGTCTTCTCCACATGAACCTTTTACATTCACAAACATCTCCATCACACACCACATGAAAGGCACACTCACAGGTGTGTCGATGAGATTGAGCAGGTACGTCTGTCCGTCGAGCTGGTAGAAGAGCGAGGCCGTCTGAGCTTTAACCGTGATTCCTCTCTCTCTCTCCACCTGCAGTTTATCCAGCACCTGCTTGTTACTCGCGGTCTTTGCAATGGCACCTGCGCACACAACAATCCCCAAGAAAACGAGAGATTTTACAGAATTCACAGAACAGAATCTCCGGTCATGGTTGATTTACAGAGCATCACCTGTGATCTCCAGCAGTCTGTCAGCTAAAGTGCTCTTGCCATGATCAATGTGGGCAATAATGCTGAAATTGCGAATTCTCTCCACTGGAAACTCGGACATGTCGAAACTCTCCTGAAACAAGCAAAGATCTCAAGTTCAGTATCCATCAAAATCACTAAGGAGCTTCGCCCTTAAAGTCATAATTGTGAGTTATAAAGTCATAATTGTGAGATATAAAGTCATAATTGTGAGATATAAAGTCATAATTGTGTGATATAAAGTCATAATTGCGAGTTATAAAGTCAGAATTGTGAGATATAAAGTCATAATTGTGAGATATAAAGTCATAATTGTGAAATATAAAGTCAAAATTGTGAGTTATAAAGTCATAATTGCGAGTTATAAAGTCAGAATTGTGAGATATAAAGTCATAATTGTGAAATATAAAGTCAAAATTGTGAGTTATAAAGTCATAATTGCGAGTTATAAAGTCAGAATTCTGAGATAAAGTCATAATTGCGAGTTATAAAGTCAGAATTGTGTGATATAAAGTCAGAATTGCGTGATATAAAGTCAGAATTGCAAGTTATAAAGTCAGAATTGTGTGATATAAAGTCAGAATTGCGAGTTATAAAGTCAGAATTATGTGATATGAAGTCATACTTGCGAGTTATAAAGTCATAATTGTGAAATATAGTCATAATTGTGTGATATAAAGTCATAATTGTGTGATATAAAGTCAGAATTGTGAGTTATAAAGTCATAATTGCGAGTTATAAAGTCAGAATTGTGATATAAAGTCATAATTGCGAGTTATAAAGTCATAATTGTGTGATATAAAGTCATAATTGTGAGTTATAAAGTCAGAATTGTGTGATATAAAATCAGAATTGTGTGATATAAAATCAGAATTGTGTGATATACAGTCAGAATTGTGTGATATACAGTCATAATTGTGTGATATACAGTCATAATTGTGAGTTATAAAGTCAGAATTGTGATATACAGTCAGAATTGTGTGATATAAAATCAGAATTGTGTGATATAAAATCAGAATTGTGTGATATACAGTCATAATTGTGTGATATACAGTCAGAATTGTGTGATATAAAATCAGAATTGTGTGATATACAGTCATAATTGTGAGTTTTAAAGTCAGAATTGTGTGATATAAAATCAGAATTGTGTGATAAAGTCAGAATTGTGTGATATAAAATCAGAATTGTGTGATATACAGTCAGAATTGTGTGATATACAGTCAGAATTGTGTGATATAAAATCAGAATTGTGTGATATACAGTCATAATTGTGTGATATACAGTCAGAATTGTGTGATATACAGTCAGAATTGTGTGATATACAGTCAGAATTGTGTGATATACAGTCATAATTGTGAGTTTTAAAGTCAGAATTGTGTGATATAAAATCAGAATTGTGTGATAAAGTCAGAATTGTGTGATATAAAATCAGAATTGTGTGATAAAGTCAGAATTGTGTGATATAAAATCAGAATTGTGTGATATACAGTCAGAATTGTGTGATATACAGTCAGAATTGTGTGATATAAAATCAGAATTGTGTGATATACAGTCAGAATTGTGTGATATACAGTCAGAATTGTGTGATATACAGTCAGACTTGTGTGATATACAGTCAGACTTGTGAATTATGAAGTCATAAGTGTGTGATAGTCCGAATTGTGAGATATAAAGTCAGAATTGTGAGATATAAAGTAAGAATTGTGAGATATAAAGTCAGAATTGTGAGATATAGACAGAATTGTGTGATATAAAGTCAGAATTGTGTGATATAAAGTCAGAATTGTGAGATATAGACAGAATTGTGAGATATAAAGTCAGAATTGTGCGATATAAAGTAATTATTGCGAGTTATAAAGTCAGAATTGTGCGATATAAAGTAATTATTGCGAGTTATAAAGTCAGAATCGCGAGTTATGTAGTCAGAATAAAGTCACAATTATCTTTTTAAATGCTTTATTCTGTGGTGGAATCAAGCTTCCACAGTAAACCAAAATATATTGAACCGTGACTTCAAAACCGCGGTTTGTAATGCGCAATACCTTTGTGTACCGCTCCGTTACATCCTACTACGTCATATGTTTTTTTTGCTGAGGGCAAAAGCAAGTCAAAGCAACACAGTTTACCTTCTGAGACGCGTTCGAGCTGAAGTGTCTGGTGCTCTTCATCCATCGGTGTCTGATGACGGTACATCTGCGCTTAATGCGGCACACTTTAATATCAGGAAGGCGTTTGATAAAGGGCAGAAAGAGCCCGTGCGATCTAAACAGAGGCAGGTGCATCATCTCTATCAGCGCACTAACAGCTTATTCCTCAACGGAGAAGCCATGTTATGGCTTTAAACTGCATATCGAACATCTCTACCCATCGAGAAAAAATAAATAAAACCGTCATTCATAAGCACATATTCAGTTTTTTAGAAACAAGCCAAGTCTACAGTAGATTGTGTACTTCAGTGTGACAGCTACTGTGGGCCGCCATGTTGACAAAAACGTCATCATCAGGCGTCGCGCTTGGAATGATGGGAAATGTAGTTTCAAAATTAGATAATACAATATCATCTGTGCTCAAATGTCGTAAGATCTTTTCTCAAAACTGACTTTTTGTTTCTTTTTTTCTTCATTTTTGCTCATGTTTTCAACTGGTGTGATATATATATATATATATATATATATATATATATATATATATATATATATAACCAATGTGGTTTGAAAAGTGGTATGCATATGATATAGCCGTGCAAAAAAAAAAATGAAGAACAATAAAGAGATCAATTATAGATTCTCTCCCACAATACTTTTTCACAATACAATTTAAGCAGTATATACTTATCTTTGGACGAGAGACAGAAATATTATCATCTGACATTTATTCACATTTGATTTTTATTATGTGCAGTTTTCTATCAGTCCTGATGAAATATTAGCTTTGTGGCAGAACGAAAACAGTTATGGAACAGAAATGGAAAATGTTTATGGTTAAAAAATGATGAGTTCTTTAGTTAAGATTTAGCCTATAAATGGTAATTTGTGAATTAAAAAATGAATTTTCAAAAGCCCAAAGCCTCAACACTTACTCTGAGAAGAAAAACTGAGACTGATTATCAAACATGCTTCAATGTTATTATGAGCACATGCAATATGAATACAATATGAATAGTGTCTGAAATGCATTTTGTTTTTTATTGTGGTTGAAAACGATGTTGTGTAAAATATGATTTTAAAAATCCTCATTATTAGATAAAAAGTCAAAAATATGACATGCTAAGTCATAATTATAAGATAAAATGTTGAAAATATGATTTTATAAGTCAGAAATATGACATGCTAAGTCATTGTGAGACGAACAGTTGAAATTAGGACTTTAAACATTTTGGATTTAAAGTCAAAATTATGACTCAAAAATCTAGTCCTAATTATGAGATAAAAAGCTGAAATTAGATTGAAAAAAGTCTAAATTATGACCAAAAACACACACTAACATTTAAGAGATGAAATCATGCTTGTTATTTTTATTAAATGCACTTATAATAATAATATTTACATTATTGAATTAATTTTGAATTAGTTAACAGTCATGTGCCTCAACAAGTAAAGTCATAACATAATCTTTGCAAATCATTAGCTAATGATTCATTAAAGCAGACATCTGGAGGTTGAAATGCCATTGTGGTAATTAACATATGAATTTACACTATTAGTTAATATAATGTTATTAGGGAATTAACACATTATTACACATTTAACTAATAACAATTGAATGATTAATTAACCCTTAATCGTCCCTTGGGCTCCAGCTGACCCCACTGGACTTTTCCTCCATTTTTAAAAAGTGTTCCCTTCATCTCAGGGCCATGAGACTCGGTGACTTTCCCTAAATAATCTAAACATGCACACAAAATCTGGGCTTGATTTGGTTGTTCTAAAGGTGTGTAAAAAATTTTACCGTTTAAGTCCCTCGGGGTCAGATTGACCCCACATTGAAAATGAATGGGAAAGTGTAAAAAAAAAAAAAAAAAAATTTTTTTTTGTCAAAAAAAATTAACTAAATCCAGTATAAATCTGACAATTTCCACATTTATATCAAGGTCTGGTCCTAGAGCATAAACACAAAGTAGAACGAACTTTCTGTCTCATACACACACACGTACACACACACGTACACACACACGTACACACACACACACACACACACACACACACACACACACACACACACACACACACACACACACACACACACACACACACACACACACACACACACACACACACACACACACACACACACACATTGTGTGTGATTGCAACAGAGAGTATTTTTATTGAAATTGGCAAATAAAATCAACAAAACTGGCATAAATCTGAAAGATTTTCATACATAAATGAAGTACAAATACTAGAGCACAAATGCAATATGGAACAATCATGTTCACTCACACACACACACACACACACACACACACAAACACAAACACAGGTGTCTGGAGCATTTTTCTGGATTTTGGCAATGAATGGGAAAATGTAAAAAATGCTTTTTTTTCACTTTGTTTGTAAAAAAAAATCAACTAAATCCAGTATAAATCTGAAAATGTCTACATTTATATCAAAATCTGGTCCTAGAGCATAAACACAAAGTGGAACGAACTTTCTGTCTCATACACACACGCACACACACAAACACACACACACACACACACACACACACACACACACACACACACACACACACACACACACACACACACACACACACACACACACACACACACACACACACACGTGTGTGACTGCAACAGAGAGCATTTTTATAGAAACTGGCAAATAAAATCAACAAAACTGGCATAAATCTGAAAAAATTCCATACATAAATGAAGGACAAATACTAGAGCACAAATGCAACATGGAACAATCATGAGAAAAAGATGGAAAAGGGCAAATAAAAGAAAGATGAAAGGCAGCTTAACTTCTGCATAACTTCCCTCTGGACCTCTAGTGGATAATGTGGTCATTGCTCTCTCTCTTTCTCTTTAACTATAATTCCTAAAGTTTTTCCACAAACCTACAGATGGCGGTATTCTATCCCTAACACATAGAGCAATGTCCAAAAACTATTTGTATTTATTTAAGATCATCATTCAAGTGATTTTTTCATTAAAAAATCATTTTTAATGAGCCAATTTATGACATAGTTAAGTATTTGTGCAGTAAATAGGTAAAAAACTACCAAATACCCACAAAAACACAACATAAATGTATAGTTGAGAAGTAAATAAAAAAAATGATATATAGTTTTCCATGTAAAAAAAATTATATTTCCTTTTGCAATCGCTCTGTAAAAGTTTGGGGTCCATCTGACCCCAAGGGACTCAAACGTAAACCCTACTTGAGGGACGATTAAGGGTTAATCTATTAATCATATTTAATCTTCATTAGTTGCTGATGCAGTGATCATTAATAAAGGGTTTAGTTCTTCATGAGTCACACATGAACTCATGATTATCTGTGCATTAGTTAAGCAGGAATGAATGCATATTAGTGCACCCGCATTTGTAAAGTTTTACCTGTTTTGTTCAAAAAGCGTCTGTATTAGTCTTCGAACGTTCACCTTGTAAACAATGGGGCGATACTTCAGCCCACGTTCAGCCTGACCTTTTCAACGTACATTACGCAATGCCTAGCTCGTTGCAGACCAGCACAAGACGATCAATTGTGGTTAAAAAGTATATACATTTGATTTTTTTTTTGAAAATGGCCGATGGTTTGGCTTGATCAGACCCTGTTCCTCAGCTGGGAACATTTGAAGCTCTTCATCGCCCTTTGAAACCGCATTGATGTGCACCTTCAACATTTTGGTTGCCATTGAAGTCCATTGTGTGGAAAAAAATCCTGACATTATTTCCCTCAAAAAAACTTCCTTTCTATTCCACTGAAGAAAGAAAGACATGGACATCTTGGATGGCATTGGGGTGAGTAAATGATCAGGACGTGTTCATTTTGAGGTGAACAAATCCTTTAAGTGCAATTTTAAGTATATTTCTGAGAAGTACATAAAAGTAGACTTTCTTTTATTTATTTTTATTTAAAAGAAGTATACTAATAGCACACTTGAATACACTTCTTTTTCGTAAGGGTGATCACTGATCATGGATGAAAGGAAGAGGCTTTATGAGATAAAAACTGCTACTTCAAGACAAAGAAATAAGCAATAAAACTAGGGCTGTCAAAAGATTAATCACATCCAAAATAAAAGTTTGTGTTTACATAAAATATGTGTGTGTACTCTGTTAATTATAATTTATATATAAATACACACACAAGCATGTATATATTTAAGAAATATTTGCATGGATATACTGAATATACATTTATATAATCTATAATATATATAAATATAAATGTTTTATATATAAAAATAATTTATTATTATTAAAATATAAAATAAAATATTATATATTTTCTTAAATATATACATGCTTGTGTGTGTATTTATATATAAATAATAATTAACAGAGTACACACACATATATTATGTAAACACAAACTTTTATTTTGGATGCGATTAATCGCGATTAATCTTTTGACAGCCCTAAATAAAACTCATTAGTAAGCAAATATTCAGAAAACAATCTAATCAGAGAAGATGCTGGTCTCATCAATCTTCTGTTGTGTGTTCATGTCCTTCTCTAAATCTTCTCATTCTCACTTCTTCATCTTCCTGCTTCTTTCCTAAAAGCATCAGATTCTCATCATCATCTTCACACTCGTAATATTTGCATGTCAAATCCATAGTAAAGATGATAAATGTCTCTGACCTGACGTGAGTCTCATGTAGATGTGAAAACCTCCTAACAGACCCAACAGAAACATCATCTGAAGACACCAGACCAGCACATGCACCAAAGACGCTGAACTCTCTGAAAACAACACAGACATGTCAATCAATCAATCAGTTCATCTATATTGGGTTGCTGATACAGATTAACAGTAATAATCTCACCAGGACAGTGTTTTACACTAAAGATCATCTGTTGGTGACTGACAATGACAAACACAGCAGAATGCCATACATCCACACTCCTCCTGCTCAACTGATTGCTTAGCATGAGAGTGAGATGTGGAGAACATGAGATTGTAATGAGTCTGATGAGAGAGTTACTGTACCTTCAACAATCACTTGAAAATCTCCTTTAGATATTTCAGTGCCCTCTGAGTTAAAGACTTGGAATGTGTAAGTCCCTGAATCTGCTCTGGTCACAGGGTTTATTATCAGAGTCCCATTAACGAATTTCACTTCAGGTCTGTTATTAAAAAGATCACAGTCCTTCATCGTGTCCTTCTTTATTTTACAAATTGGATCTTTTTCTGTGCTGCTTATTCTCTTTAGTATCTGCAGCTCATAACTAGCATCCAGCACCATCTGCAGATTGAGTTTGTGTCCCAGAGCAGCGTAACAGGGATCTGACTGATTAATCCAGCAGTTAAACTCCAAACCTGAAGAACACACACACACAAAAAGAGAAAGAAAGAAAGAGAAAGAGAGAGAGAGAGAGAGAGAGATTTCAAAAAGCTTTATTTACATAAAATCAAACCAAAACTTTTTTACACAAACATCTTAAAAATCCATTTTTATAAAAAAAGTGCAAAGTGCAGTTCATTTTCAACAACGGAACATAAAGCTCCTTTATGACACCATATTTCTTCAAACACAGTTAAAGAGTTCATAGTTTTGTAAAAAAAGAAATTGACAGTCTTGCTTTAATCAAAGCAGCAAATACCTTTTCCACATTACATTCTCTATTGTGCTCAATCTTATCCTTTCTACTGACATAAATAGACATTTTGGCTTTACCCAAAATAAAATTCAACAATTGACATTCTTGCTTTCTTTTTTGTACATATTTAAAACCCATAATAAAAGTTTGTACAGAAAATTCCTCATTTAAACAATTAAAAAAACATAAAACAGAGGCTTCAGTCTTGAATATTGCATAAAAGTGTGAAAAACAGTCTCTCTTTCAAAACAAAAAGGACAATCTTGGCTAACACTTGGATTTAAAACAGAAATAAAAGCATTAACCGCAAGAATACCATGAAGAACATGCCTCTGTAAATCTCCAACTCGTTTAGCTAACGGTGGCTTATAAAGTGCTCTCCACTCTGGTTTAGCATCTTTACTCATTTTAAAAACATCACGCCATGGTGAATCAATTCTTCCATTGCACGGATCAGTAGAATGAGGCATCTACGATCTCTATACAGTATCTATGACCACGCTCGTATTTTGACCTCACTTAGTAGAAGTTATGTCTGAGCTCAGAGATGATCACGTTCGTCTGATAAGAGGTAAAATAATAGCATAAATACTGCTGGGTTTCTCTCAGAAACTGATGGTTTGTCTAGATAAGACCCTTATTCATCATCTGGTGTCGTTTAAAGCTGCACTGAAACTGTCATTTGGACCTTGACCCGTTTGGAGCCCATTGAAGTCCATTATATGTTTACCTACCCCTAATCGATACACACTTATTATTAAACACATAATAGACACTTTGGGAAAAATCCTGGAATGTTTTCATCAAAAAACTAAAACTGCAGAAAGAAAGACATGGACATCTTGGATGACATGGGGGTGAGTCAATTATCAGCAAAAGTTTATTTAAAAGTGAACTATTCCTTTAATTTAGAAACACTAAAAAAATCTCTTATTAAATGAATGTTGGACACAGTTGGACTGACCAGGGTGGATAACTTCCTCCAAAACCCTTCCTAGTCTAGTAGCGAACACTTTTGATAGCAATTATAGTCACAGCACAATAAAGATACAGGTCGCCAGTTTCTTATGTCTCTCACGTCCCCTTTTTTTGGCAAAAGGGTAAGGACCGCTCGTCTACAGCTCAGCGTCAGAAGTCCTCCTGCTAGCAGATCCTCCCCTATCACAGGCCAAAAGGCTTTATAGAACTCAACTGGGATCCCAGGAGCCTTACTTTGGAGAGCTTCATGCAGTTCACTCAGGCCTATAGCTCTCTTGAGTGCTGCATTAGCGTCTTCAGAGAACTTAGTCCTTCATAAAAACCTCTAATTTACTCTTGGACCTATCCTCTTCTCCATTTACACTACATCATTGGGACCCATCATACAGGCACATGGCTTCTCACATCACTGCTATGCGGATGACACTCAGCTCTACCTTTCAACCCAACCAGACGACCCCACAGTAGCTGCACGAATCTCCAGCTGTCTGGCGGACATCTCGGCATGGATGAGAAAACATCACCTGCAGCTCAACCTGGCAAAGACTGAACTGCTCGTCTTCCTGGCCAATCCGACAATACAACATGACTTCGCCATCCAGCTAGGTTAATCTCGGATCACCCCTTCAGGGTCGGTTAGAAACCTTGGTGTAATCTTTGACGACCAGCTGTCCTTCAAAGACCACATTTCAAAGACGGCTCGCTCATGCAGGTTTGCGCTCCACAACATCAGGACGATCAGACCATTCCTAACAGAGCTCCTACAAGTCTACACCCCCACCAGAAGCCTTTGCTCAGCTAAGGAGCAACGGCTTGTGGTGCCATCACAGAGAGGCAGAAAATCCCTCTCCAGAACATTCACATTCACCGTTCCCGGCTGGTGGAACGATCTTCCCACCTCCATCCGAATTGCAGAATCACTGACAGCATTCAAACGACAGCTGAAAACTCACCTCTTCCGCGAGCACTTAACCTTATCTTAAAAAATAAATAAAAAAAACTCTCCATTTCCTTATTTTCCTTCTATTTTTCTCTACTTCCCTGCCCTAGTGTGTGATGCTCTGTGCGGTGTCCAAAACTCAGTACTTCAGGCCAGAGTCCTGCACGGGTCCGATTTTGAAAACCCGCACCCGCCCGTACCCGCAGTGCTTAAACCCGCATCCGACCCATTTTCCGACAACAGCACTAAATAAAATCCGCACCCGACCCGACCCGCTTAAAATAGAACCGACATGATAACCGATATGAGGGCACGCGCGCGCCGCGCGGCCACAGATAAACTGATATGGATTTGAAATTATTTTATCAACTTGGAATACAGGCAAGGCATATTTTTGTATATGCATATTTTTAGGAACACATCTACAATATACATGCATATATTGTTTATATATAGGCCTATATTAGTTACACGTGACTGTTTAAAACCCGTGTTTCTCCCTTGTCCGACCCGACCCGCACCCGTATCCGACACAGTAGGATGTTTTTCACCCGTTTCAGCAATGCGTGCAGGACTCAGCTTCAGGCACTTTCTGTGTTTCGCTGCCTCTTCATGATGGATCGCTTCTTGTACTCCTCAGTTGTAAGACGCTTTGGATAAAAGCGTCTGCTAAATGCATAAATGTAATGTACATGTAAAACACTACTCAACAACCTGATCTTCCCTGTGCTCACAACTATACAGCTCTTCATAAAAACTGATAGCTCTTTTCCGAATTTCAGTAGGATCTGATACAAAAGAACCGGTCTCAGAAAATAAGGAATGCATAAAGCGTTTTTGACCGTTCTTTTTTTCCCAGACTAATAAGAATTTTGATGGCATATCCACCTGGTCTATATCTTTAAAACGAGATCGAACTAGTGTCCCCAGTGCTTTCACTCAAGTCAGACAAAGCAGATAAAAAAAAAAAGGGATTCAATATGCGTTTGATTTCCACTTGACTGTGCCACTTCTTGAAAATTCAGAATTTCATCTTCTAAAATTTGTATAGATTTAATCATATCTTTTGTGACATTTTAAGTGTACTGTTGACATAATTGCTTAAAGCTGCAGTCCGTAGTTTTTCCTCTTTGTCGCCATCTCTGTTCGAAATCTGCAATTGCAGTTATTCGCGGAATTATCAACTTTATGTGATTTGTGCTTCGGCACGGCACAGCGCGGAGGAATCCAATGTTTTGAGGAGAATGTGCGGCTGTCAGTCACCGCACCGGTGTGGATACTGTCATTCAGAATCACAGATTATACTTTTTGAAAGTATGACCAACATAATAATTTTCACCAGAAAAAGGAACCTGAACAAGTAAGAAGATAACATCCACTTTTGTTCTGTCTAACTAAGGGGGAAAAAGCATTGTAGTAAATCGCGATGATTACACTAAATCTAACAATAGTTTATCATATCACGTCAAACCGTGCAAATAAATACTTTGTTTATAAATTGTTAATATTAACAACATCAGCATAGCGTGACTACATTTAATGTGTATTAGGGCTACCTGTGGTTCAGTTTCCATTTCTGTGCAATCTAATATCTGACTGTCATATACCAACAAATGAATGTGGAGTAGAGGAGAATTTCTCTCTCTCACAGCTAGCACAAAATAATTGATATTTACCATAATGCATATAGCAAAACGAGAAAGGCACAACAAAGAAAACTCCATAACTGTATGAATTAAGCGAACAAGTGTGCTTCTGTTACATAATTGAACCATTGAAATGTCTTGTCCAGCAGAAAAAAAGCGCTCTCTGCGTTCCGTTTTGAAGCCCTTTAAAACACAGAGTTCACACCACCTTTCAAAAGCCATTTTTATCCTTGTTTTGGCATAGGCCCGGTTGAAGTCTCTTTTTTTCTGTAGCTACTCCGAGGGTGTGTCTCAATCAGCTCCCTAGCTCAGGGCTTTTCAAACTGGGGTCCTCCAGAAGGCTCTAAGGGGTCCCCAGAAAATGTCAGAGAATAAAAAGACAAAGCAAAAATGGGTAAAGTCTCTCGTTTCTTGCCGTATTGATACTTTCCAGAATTGTATGTTTGATTTACATATTTCTAGTGAGTTTCTCAAATCAATCAAATCAAATCAAATCACTTTATTGTCACACAGCCATGTACACAAGTGCAACAGCAGGTGAAATTCTTGGTGCAGTTCCGAGCAACATAGCAGTCATGACATGTACAACATTTAAAGCAGCATCAGATTACACATCTGATGCGCCCACAATTACTCACAGCACAGTAAAACACTACAATAAATAATTTACACAATGTGAGTGTAGTTCTCACAGCTTTAACCAATATACACATACTTACAATATACATATACTTTAAACAATATACACTAAACATACATTAAACAGTATACATTAAGCTATAATAATAATAATATACAATGTACAGTATCCATTATTATTCACAGTAGAGATCCAATGTACAATAGGTGCTATATGATAAATGATAAATAATAAATTATAATAAATGTGTATATAATGTGTGTGTATCTACAGTGGGTTGTGCTGAGTGATATTCTGTCCAGTGTGTGTTATGATCCTGATGGGTCAAGAGTTAAGGAGTCTGATTGTTTGTGGGAAGAAGCTGTTCTGGAGTCGGCTGGTGCGTGTTCTGATGCTGCGGTACCGTCTGCCTGATGGCAGCAGTGAGAGCAGCCCATGGCTCGGGTGGCTAGAGTCTCTGATGATCCTCTGAGCTCTCTTCACACATCGCCTGGCGTAAATGTCCTGGAGGGAGGGAAGCTCACCTCCGATGATGCAGCTGGCCGTGCGCACTACCCTTTGCAGGGCTTTGCGGCTGCGGGCGGTACTGTTGCCGTACCAGGTGGTGATGCAGCCAGTCAGCAGGCTCTCTATGGTGCTGCTGTAGAACCGTGTGAGGATGTGGCGGCTCATTCCAAACCTCCTCAGCCGTCGCAGAAAGAAAAGGCGTTGATGAGCCTTCTTCACAACGGCCTCGGAGTGGACGGACCATGAGAGTTCCTCTGTGATGTGGACACCGAGGAACTTGAAGCTGCTGACTCTCTCCACCGGTGCTCCATCGATGGTGATGGGGCGGTGTTCTCTCTCATTCCTCCTGAAGTCGACCACCAGCTCCTTGGTCTTGCTGACGTTGAGGGAGAGGTTGTGCTCCTGACACCACCGTGTCAGAGTGTGCACCTCCTCTCTGTAGGCCGTTTCATCATTGTCAGTGATGAGACCTACCACCGTCGTATCGTCAGCAAACTTGATGATGGTGTTGGAGCTGTGGGTTGCCACACAGTCATGTGTGTACAAGGAGTACAGGAGTGGGCTGAGAACACAGCCCTGAGGGGCTCCAGTGTTGAGAGTCAGTGGTGAGGAGATGTTACTGCCCATTCTGACCACCTGGCGTCTGTTTGACAGGAAGTCCAGGATCCAGCTGCATAACAGGCTGTTTAAGCCGAGAGCCCGGAGTTTCATGTCAAGTATGGAGGGCACAATGGTGTTGAATGCTGAGCTGTAGTCTACAAACAGCATTCTCACATATGTGTTCCTCTTTTCCAGGTGGGAGAGAGCAGTGTGAATTGTTGATGAAATGGCATCATCAGTGGAGCGGTTTTTGCGGTATGCAAACTGCAGTGGGTCCAGTGAGGGGGGGAGAACAGAGCAGATGTGGTCTCTGACTAGTCTCTCAAAGCATTTGCTGATGATGGGGGTCAGAGCAACAGGACGCCAGTCGTTTAAGCAGAGTGTTTTTGACTGCTTAGGTACAGGAACAATGGTGGACGTTTTGAAGCATGTGGGGACCACAGACAGGGAGAGGGACAGGTTGAAAATGTCCGTGAAAACTCCAGCCAGTTGGCGCGCGCACGCTCTGATGACGCGGCCGGGAATCCCGTCTGGACCCGCGGCTTTACGGACGTTCACCCGCCGGAAGGATCGGGTTACATCCGCTTCAGATACGGAGAGTGCACTAACCTCTGTATCTTCAGCCGCGAGCTCTCTCTCCGCGAGGGCGGTGTTTGTTCCCTCAAAGCGAGCATAAACGGTGTTGAGCTCGTCCGGGAGAGAGGCAGCGGTGTTCACGGTGGAGTTTGAGTTCCTTTTATAGTCTGTGATGATGTTAATTCCCCGCCACATGCTTCTGGAGTCGGTGGTGTTGAACTGTCCTTCAATCTTGTCCCTGTACTGGCGTTTTGCTGCTTTGATTGTTTTCCGGAGGGCATAACTTGCTTGTTTATGCTCCTCCGCATTACCGGAGTTAAAGGTGAGGGACCGCGCATTGAGTGCCGCGCGAACATCCCCATTTATCCACGGCTTCTGGTTTGGGTACAGCCGAATTGTTTTGGTCGGAACAACGTCATCTACGCACTTCCTGATGAAACACGTTACGCTATCAGCGTAGACCTCGATGTCGTCATCAGAGGCCGACCGGAACATCTCCCAGTCCGCGTGATCAAAACAGTCCTGTAGCATAGAGTCCGATTGGTCCGACCAGCACTGGATGGTTCTGAGGGCTGGTGCTTCCTGTTTCAGTCTCTGCCTGTAAGCGGGCAAAAGTAGAATGGACGCGTGATCTGATTTGCCGAATGGTGGGCGAGGGAGGGACTTGTAACCCTCCTTGAAGGGGGAGTAGCAGTGGTCTAAAACACGGTTCCCTCGCGTGTTGATGCTAACATGTTGGTGGTATTTGGGTGCGATGCGCTTGAAGTTGGCTTTGTTAAAGTCCCCGGTCACAATAAACGCAGCCTCAGGATGCGCGGTTTCCTGCTCACTCACTGACCTATACAGTTCCTTTAGTGCCCGGTCTGTGTTGGCTTGTGGGGGAATATACACCACTGTGATGATGACCGCGGTGAATTCCCTCGGTAGCCAGAATGGTCGGCACAGAACCATGAGAAATTCCAGATCAGGAGAGCAGAAAGACTTGATAGAGTGTACGTTCCTCTGGTCACACCAGGATCGGTTGATCATAAAACACACACCCCCGCCTTTGCTTTTCCCGGAGAGATCTTTTTCTCTGTCCATCCGATGCACGGAGAACCCCGTGGTTTCGATGGCTGAGTCTGGAATCTCAGCGGACATCCAAGTTTCTGTAAGGCAGATAATGCAGCAGTCCCTCGTGTCTCGTTGGAAAGAGATCCGCGCTCTCAGCTCGCAGAGTTTATTGTCCAGAGACTGAACATTTGCCAGTAAAAATGAATCAGTTTCTCTCACTATAGTCCCCTTTATCTCGCTCACTGGGGTTGTAAAACAGTATTCTTAATGCAGTACTTAAGCTGCTTACATACATTTATTGTGAAAGTTGCTTATACAAATCATTTTTAATTGAAAATGTTCTTCTTCAGGTTTATACAGCCAACATTAAGTATAGCCAATTTAAGTTTGGAAACAATATGTTGTATTTACACTCACCTAAAGGATTATAGGGAACACCTGTTCAATTTCTAATTAATGCAATTATCTAATCAAACAATCACATGGCAGTTGCTTCAATGCATTTAGGGGTGCGGTCCTGGTCAAGACAATCTCCTGAACTCCAAACTGAATGTCAGAATGGGAAAGAAAGGTGATTTAAGCAATTTTGAGCGTGGCATGGTTGTTGGTGCCCAGCTGCTCAGTTACTGGGATTTTCACGCACAACCATTTCTAGGATTTATAAAGAATGGTGTGAAAAGGGAAAAACATCCAGTATGCGGCAGTCCTGTGGGAGAAAATGCCTTGTTGATGCTAGAGGTCAGAGGAGAATGGGCCGACTGATTCAAGCTGATAGAAGAGCAACTTTGACTGAAATAACCACTCGTTACAACCGAGGTATGCAGCAAAGCATTTGTGAAGCCACAACACACACAACCTTGAGGCAGATGGGCTACAACAGCAGAAGACCCCACCGGGTACCACTCATCTCCACTACAAATAGGAAAAAATGGGCTCACCAAAATTGGACAGTTGAAGACTGGAAAAATGTTGCCTGGTCTGATGAGTCTCGATTTCTGTTGAGACATTCAGATGGTAGAGTCAGAATTTGGCGTAAACAGAATGAGAACATGGATCCATCATGCCTTGTTACCACTGTGCAGGCTGGTGGTGGTGGTGTAATGGTGTGGGGGATGTTTTCTTGGCACACTTTAGGCCCCTTAGTGCCAATTGGGCATCGTTTAAATGCCACGGCCTACCTGAGCATTGTTTCTGACCATGTCCATCCCTTTATGACCAGCATGTCCCCATCCTCTGATGGCTACTTCCAGCAGGATAATGCACCGTCACAAAGCTCCAATCATTTCAAATTGGTTTTCTTGAACATGACAATGAGTTCACTGAACTAAAATGGCCTCCACAGTCACCAGAGCTCAACCCAATAGAGCATCTTTGGGATGTGGTGGAACGGGAGCTTCGTGCCCTGGATGTGCATCCCACAAATCTCCATCAACTGCAAGATGCTCTCCTATCAATATGGGCCAACATTTCTAAAGAATGCTTTCAGCACCTTGTTGAATCAATGCCATGTAGAATTAAGGCAGTTCTGAAGGCGAAAGGGGGTCAAACACAGTATTAGTGTGTGTTCCTAATAATCCTTTAGGTGAGTGTATAATGTCACACTTACTATTTATCTAACAGTTTAAAATGTTCTCATACATAAAAACCTTGCCCTAGTTCAGGGATCAGCCCATTGACTTATGTCCTGATCAGTGCCCTGACTACTGAGCTAGGGAGCTGATTGAAAGTCTGAAGTCTTTTGCATTTTGGGTGAATCTCCAGTTGTGTTTGAACCTTTCTGGATCCACTATCAAATTGACAAGTGTTTTGAGAAAAGGCTATAAATCTCCACCTCCAACATCCTCACACGCAATATAGCCTGCTAGACAGGAGAACATGTGTACAGATGTGAAGTAATGACGCAAAGACATGCTTGAATTTCCCGCAGAAATCCACCAGTACCACTGGAATTAAAAACAGTATTACAAGCTTACCGTTGTAAATCAAGCTATATGCACTGTAAACCCGAATAAGTTCCCAGAACTCAAAAAATTGAGGCAACCGATTGCCTCAAATTTTTTAAGTTGGATAACTTAAAAGTCACAATTTTCCAGAACTTAAAAGGTTGAACTACCTGCTACTTGTACCTTTTGATAACAGTTAAATTAAAGTGCTCATTTAGCTCAACTCAAATAATTGCAGTTCATATGACTTACAGTTTTCTGTTAAGGCAACTCAATTATTTTCAGTTATTATAACAAAGTTTTGAATTTTCACAGAACTTAAAAAAATAAGTACACAACCACACCATTTTATGTTAACAAAACTCAATATTTATTGCTTTGTGTTGTCATTGCTTTAAGTGCACGGTAGTCAAATATGTTGAGTTTGTTTACTTAAAAACATGTGACTCAAACTTTAAGGCAATTGATATCCAGCACGGTTTTAATCAGAAAAGCTGAATAAGTTATAAAATAGATTGTAAGTACTTTGACCTCCTGTGAGATTTACTCACACACAGACATCAAGAATCAGCCTATGAATCTCAACCATGGTGACACGCTTCATGCCGCAATGCATTATGGGAGCCATGGATGAGTTTTGCATGATGCACCCAGAATGCATTGCGGCATGAATCATGTCACCATTGTTGAGATTCATAGGCTGATTCTTGATGTATGTGTGTGAGTAAGTCTCGCAGGAGTTCGAAGTGCTTATTGTGTGATGTGTTAAACCGGAGAACAAAACTTATGTACACGTTTTAAAAATCGTTTAGCTTATAAGCTACATTAAACTGATGACAATAAAAATACAAAAAATAAATAAAATAAATAAATTTTGTCTTCCACTAACGCATTTCAGTTTGCCCCAATTAAATTGTTTTAATAGGCTATGGTTGTAATTTATTTGTTATGATGGATTTTACTTATTTGGTTAAGCACTTTGAGATTTTATTGTATTTTAGCATGTGCTATATAAATTAAGTTTATTTTTAAATCATCTCTATTTGAAACAACAGAAATAACAGGACTTCATAATTGTGCTGGAACAAGTCTGAAAAGTCAGCTGAAAAAGATTGCATATTTTGTTGAATGTCTCTGATTCTTTAGTGTTGTTCATGGACTTGCTTCTCTTGTTCAGTGTATTTAGCGTTTAGAGCTCCACCTAGTGGAGAGTTTGAATTCTGCAATTTCCAGTATTTACATGAATCAGGAAGTAGTGAGTGCTCCATGCGGGCAGCGGTAAAGATGGCTCTCTTAAATCGCCAAATATCACTGTAATCTTAAACTTTGCAACAGCATCGCTTTTTCACTCTATACCCAAGACCATTAAACCTGTGGGCAATCAAACTTGTTGTCTTCAGAGTCGTGTGAGGGAAGGGAGTTTATCTGACTGTTAAGACAGAAACTATGTTGAGGACAGTACAGTGAAAAAGCGGCTGCAGAGGAAGTTACAGCAGCAGCTTGAGAAGATTCAAGTAAATTGATAGAGTATTGTGTGAGCAATGGAGTCCACACCCTCACTCAAGACCAGATCGTATTTATCGTGTTCACGATCAGGCAGCTCCTCTACAAATGCTGCTGCTGCTATGGCGAGAGCAAAAGCTGAAGCAGCCAAGGCACGTTTATTGTATGCAGATGAGGAGGAAAAAATAAAAGTGGAGAAAGCCAAATTGGAGGCAAAAATGGATAAAATGGTGTTAGAGAGAGAAACTGCTGCAGCAGTAGCCGAAGCAGAGGCTCTAGAAGCAGCTGTTGACACCAGCGTCCATAGTAAACATGATCCTCCACTGGAAACAGCTCCTGTTGATGTTATGCAGCGGACATGTGAATACGTTGAGCAGATGAATCTACATGCAGTCACAGAATCAGCATCAAAAGCAGAGCCACTCCCTCAAGACGAGACCATACAGCCTCACACAGAGTTACCAGTAAGAAATTCTGTTTCTGCTATACGTTTCAAGGCAGAGAGTTGCTCAGACGACGCTGAATTTGATCACATGCGACCAAGGAAAGATTCTGCTCAACCATCACAACTCACAGCAGGCACATATCATCCTTCTGATAACATGACAGATGATAACCAGCGCAGAAGGCACACACGTTTCACCCAGTGCAGCACACTGCCTCTCACAATGGCAAGTCCAACACCTCAGCCTTCCCAACAAGACAAGACAGACATTTCAGACTTTGTCAGATATTTTGCTCGCCGTGAACTTGTTAACACTGGTTTAATACAGTTCAATGACCAACCAGAAAGCTTCAGAGCCTGGCAACGGTCCTTTCAAAATGCTGTAAGTGGTTTGAACTTGACACCTAGTGAAGAAATGGACTTGTTAGTCAAATGGTTGGGAAAAGAATCAGCTGAACACGCTAGACGCATGAGGTCAGTACACATTAATCAACCATCGAGGGGTCTTGACATGATATGGACTAGACTGGAAGAGTGTTATGGTGCTCCAGAGGTCATCGAAAGAGCTCTTTTCAAGCGTGTTGAAAATTTTCCGCGAATTTCAAGCAGAGATTATGCAAAGCTTCACGAATTGAGTGATCTTCTAATGGAAATGGAGTCAGCTAAAGCTGATGGATACCTTCCAGGCCTGTCATACCTGGATACAGCTAGGGGCATCAATCCCATAGTTCAGAAGCTGCCATTTAATCTACAAGAAAAGTGGCTGTCACATGGATCTGCTTACAAGGAGAGGTATGCTGTATCATTTCCCCCCTTCGAGGTCTTGGTTGACTTTATAAGTCAGCAGGCTAGAATAAGGAATGACCCTGGGTTCAATTTTTCTAATCAAACAGATTCACTTTATAAAGCAGACAAGGTCAGTTGGAGGCCAAGCAAATCAAGAGAAGTCTCAGTTAACAAGATAAATGTGTCTTCCCCTCTAAATTTTGACACTGACAGAGATGAACGGAAAACTGAGGATGCTGAAAGACTTTGTCCCATTCACAAAAGACCTCACTTGTTAAGGAAATGTCGTTCCTTCCGTGAGAAGCCTTTGGAGGAACGTTTTGCTTTTTTGAAAGAAAAGAGAATCTGTTTCAAGTGTTGTTTAGCCACAACTCACACAGCCAAGTACTGCAGATTTGTGACCAAATGTTCTGAGTGTGGAAGTGAGAAACACATTTCTGCGCTACACCCAGGCCCAGCTCCAAAGGCTCAAGAAGCAGCCTCCTCATCACAGCATGGCGGGGAGGAAGTTTCCACGCCTCCAACAGAAGTGGAAGCTCACTGTACTGAAGTTTGCAGAGGTGACCTCAGTAATAAGTCATGTTCAAAAATCAGCTTGGTGAAAGTCTATCCCAAAAGCCAGCCTGAGAAAGCACTGAAAGTCTATGTGATCCTTGATGAGCAGAGCAATAGGTCATTAGCTCGTTCTGAATTCTTTGATGCCTTCAAAGAAAATGGCTCAGCTTCTCCGTATACCCTTAGAACTTGTTCTGGAGTGACAGAGACTGTTGGTCGAAAAGCATCTGGCTACCAAATCGAGTCTGTAGATGGAAAGGTAATCCTCTCCCTTCCAAGTTTGCTAGAGTGTAACAACATTCCGGACAATAGGGCAGAGATTCCCACACCCAGTGCTGCTCTCTATCACTCTCACTTGAAGCCTATAGCTCCACTCATACCAGAGTTAGACCCAGATGCTCCTATCATGATTCTTCTGGGTCGTGACATTATCAGAGTACATAAGGTTCGCAGACAGGTAAACGGTCCTCATGATGCTCCTTATGCACAGAAGCTTGACCTAGGATGGGTGATAGTTGGCAATGTTTGTCTGAACGGCATTCACAAGTCTACCACAGTGAGTACATTCTTCACCAACACAAAAGAGCAACGCCCATCCATCTTTGATCCCTGTCCTAATGTTTTTTATGTGAAAGAGAGAAACAGGAACGATTGTAGACATTACAATGGGATGTGTTGTGTGGAGCAACTTGTTAACAATCACAAAGGAGATCAGTTTGGTCGAGAAGTGTTTAAGGTTACCTGTGATGACAACAAAGTAGCCCCATCTATCAATGACCTGTCGTTCCTTCACATTATGGAACAAGAGCTGGATAAAGACGAAAGCAACAGCTGGGTAGCACCATTACCTTTCAAAGCTCCAAGGTGCAGACTCCCTAACAACAGATGTCAAGCCATGAAAAGGTTGTCAGCCTTGAGACGTAATCTAGAGAGAAATCCAGAGATGAAACAGCACTTCTTTACCTTTATGGGCAAAGTTTTTAGTAACAAACATGCTGAAGAAGCTCCCCCTCTCATGGAAGGAGAAGAGTGCTGGTATTTGCCTCTCTTTGGGGTATATCACCCTAAAAAACCCGGGAATATAAGAGTTGTTTTTGATTCCAGTGCCCGTCATGAGGATGTCTCGCTGAATGATGTTCTTTTATCTGGACCAGACCTGAACAACACCCTTCTTGGGGTGCTTACACGGTTTCGCAAGGAAGCAGTGGCCATAACAGCTGACATTGAACAAATGTTCTACTGTTTCTTAGTGAGAGAGGATGACCGCAATTTCCTAAGGTTCTTTTGGTTCCGTAATAATGACCCATCTGAAGACATCATTGAGTACCGCATGCGGGTCCATGTTTTTGGAAACAGTCCATCTCCTGCTGTAGCCATCTATTGTCTCCGGCAGTCTGTTAAAGATGGTGACCCTGAGGTGATGAACTTTGTGAACCGTGACTTCTATGTCGACGATGGTTTGAAGTCTCTTCCTACAGTCAAGGCGGCAGTGGACCTGCTAAAAAACACACAGAAGACTCTTGCTGGTTCCAACTTACGGCTTCACAAGATAGCTTCAAACAGCAAAGAGGTTCTAAAGGCCTTTCCACCTCAAGATCATGCCAGTGATCTCAAAGATTTGGATCTTGGATCTGACATGCTTCCTACGCAGCGCAGTCTGGGATTGAATTGGAGTCTGAAATCTGACACCTTTACTTTCGAAATAGCTACTGAAGCAAAACCCTTTACTCGTCGAGGTGTCCTATCCACCATTAATAGCATCTTTGACCCCCTTGGCTTTGTTGCTCCAGTTACAATCCAGGGCAAATTAATCATGAGAGAACTTAATAGCCAGAATAATGACTGGGACTCCCCTCTTCCCAAGGAAATGGAGGAAAAGTGGGACATGTGGCGACTTTCACTTAAGGATTTAAGTAAGCTTCACATTCCAAGATGCTACACGAACATATCACCTTCTAAAGCTACACAAAGGGAATTGTTTGTCTTCTCAGATGCTTCAACAAAAGCAATAGCTGCAGTTGCCTACCTTAGATTGACAGATTCATTGGGAATCAACCATGTCGGCTTCATCATGGGGAAAGCAAAACTCAGCCCTGAGCAAACAGTTCCCCGGCTTGAGTTGTGTGCTGCGGTTCTGGCAGTAGAACTAGCAGAGTTCATCACTTCAGAAATTGACATACCTTTGGATGGCACTACGTACTTTACGGATAGTAAGGTTGTGCTTGGCTACATATATAATGAGACCCGACGCTTCTATGTATATGTAAGCAATCGAGTCCTCCGGATTCGCAAGTCTTCACATCCAAGTCAGTGGAGATATGTGCGTACTGATGAGAACCCAGCATACATTGCGACAAGGTCTGTCACTGCTGCTCATCTCCAAGACACCAACTGGCTTCAAGGACCAAAGTTTCTGAGAAACAACCCCCAGACTCTACCTGAAGAGAACACACATGAGCTTGTGAATCCTTCATCTGATGCTGAGGTACGTCCTCAAGTCTCCACATTGAAGACCGCAATGATGAGTAAGAGTCTTGGAGCTCAACGCTTCTCCAAATTTTCCACTTGGAAGTCCATCACTCATGCCATTGCACGTCTTCTTCATATATCTTGTCAGTTCCATAAAGGTTCTACAACAGGAACATCTAGCTGCAAGGGCTGGCATTACTGTTCCAATGCTCCAACAGTGGAAGAACTCTTATGTGCTGAAAAAATTATCATCAAAGCAGTCCAACAGGAGACATATGACCAAGAGTACAAAAGCTTGGAAACCGGGGGCAAGCTCTCCAGAAAAAGCCCGCTTAAAGCCTTAGACCCATTCATAGATGCAGATGGTCTGCTAAGAGTAGGAGGACGATTGACAGAAGCACAGATTGAGCTTGAAGTAAAAAAGCCCCTTATCATCCCTGGGAAACATCACATTGCAACACTTTTAGTGAAACATCATCATGAGAAAGTGCAACACCAGGGACGACATTACACAGAGGGTGCTGTGCGTGCTGCTGGCTATTGGATAGTTGGTGGAAAGAGACGCGTTTGCAGTGTCATTCATGAGTGTGTTAAATGCAGAAGACTTAGAAGAGAACCACAAACTAAAAAAATGGCTGACCTTCCAGCAGATCGTGTATCCACTGACCCTCCATTTACGAATGTGGGACTAGATGTTTTCGGCCCATGGAGTGTGGCGGCACGACGTACCAGAGGTGGTCATGCGCAAAGCAAAAGGTGGGCAGTAATATTCACCTGCATGAGTGTGAGAGCTGTGCACATTGAGCTTATTGAGTCTTTAGATACATCTAGCTTCATTAATGCCCTGCGGCGTTTTCTGGCTATTCGAGGGCCTGTGAAGCTCATCCGCTCAGACAGAGGAACAAATTTCGTAGGTGCTTGCAAGGAGCTTAACATTTCCTCCAATGTTGACAATACCTCTGTTATGAAATTTCTTGTGGACCAGGGCTGTACCTGGCAGTTCAACCCGCCTCATGCGTCTCATATGGGTGGGTCCTGGGAGAGGATGATTGGACTTGCTAGAAGGATATTGGATGCAATGTTCCAACAGCTTGGACCTTCAGCACTAACACATGAGACACTCTCCACTCTAATGGCAGAAGTTGCTGCTATAATCAATGCTCGACCCCTTGTCCCAGTGTCAACTGACCCAGATGACCCATTCCTACTCACACCCAATGCCCTCCTAACTCAAAAGGTCACAATTGCTCCTGCCCCAGCGGGTGATTGGGTCAAAGACCTTCATAACCGGCAGTGGCGCCGGGTACAACACTTGGCACAAACTTTCTGGGATAAATGGAAAAAGCAATACCTTACTCTTTTGCAACCAAAAAGAAAGTGGCCCTCTAGTAAGCCTGACCTGGAACTAGGAAGCATTGTGCTCTTGAAGGATGAACAGCAAAAAAAGGAATGAATGGCCTATGGGACTTGTTACTCAAGTCTTCCCAAGCAAGGACAATAAAGTCCGTAAGGTGGAAGTCAAGGTCTTTAAAAAGGAAGGGCCGAAGGTCTTCATACGGCCTATCACAAAGACAATCCTTCTCCTCACTCCTGAGAAACTTGGTTAGATTAATCTAAATGACTTGTGGATAGTGGCATGTTGTCCACGCCAGACGGGGAGTGTGCTGGAACAAGTCTGAAAAGTCAGCTGAAAAAGATTGCATATTTTGTTGAATGTCTCTGATTCTTTAGTGTTGTTCATGGACTTGCTTCTCTTGTTCAGTGTATTTAGGGTTTAGAGCTCCACCTAGTGGAGAGTTTGAATTCTGCAATTTCCAGTATTTACATGAATCAGGAAGTAGTGAGTGCTCCATGCGGGCAGCGGTAAAGATGGCTCTCTTAAATCGCCAAATATCACTGTAATCTTAAACTTTGCAACAGCATCGCTTTTTCACTCTATACCCAAGACCATTAAACCTGTGGGCAATCAAACTTGTTGTCTTCAGAGTCGTGTGAGGGAAGGGAGTTTATCTGACTGTTAAGACAGAAACTATGTTGAGGACAGTACAATCATTCTTAGCATGTAATTACTTAATTCTATTAAGTTGTACTTAATTTATGTTTTTAAGTTATGTTTACTTATTCACAAAAAAGTTCCATTTAATCAAAAAATATTAGTTGAAATTACTCAAAAGGAAGACCATGTTACACCAACTTGAAATAATTAAGTTAGTAGAACTTTTTCTAAAACTTTGTGTATACACTACCTAATCTATTTAATTAACATGAACATTCGGGTTTACAGTGTGGTAAGCAGATAGTATTGAACACTAGCTGGTAATGTACTTGCTCAAATTTATTTTGGATAATTTTTAACCCAAAAAAGTTACGGACTGCAACTTTAAACAACAAATTAGACAAAACTAAAACACAAAAGAAGAAAAAAACTTCACTCACACAACTCTGCACCACGTTCACTCCGCACACTCGCTCAACAAACACACCGAGAAAGAGAAAGAGAGAGAGAGAGAGAGAGAGAGAGAGAGAGAGAGAGAGAGAGAGAGAGAGAGAGAGAGAGAGAGAGAGAGAGAGAGAGAGAGAGCGGAACCGAAAGAGGAACCATGTGATGAGGTTTGAAAACAAGAACAGAACTGCTGGTTAGACTTCTTAAAATAAAATGTTAGCTTTAGTTTGCAAACTCCGTAAAAAAAGGGTAAAATTATAGTTTTTAATCAGTCAGAGAATGATAATTGTATTTTCTGGTATGGAGGTACAAAAAACTGTTATACTTTGTCTATGAAGACCATATGCAAAATATAATTATACAAACTATATATTTTTATAACACAAACTGTGACTGTTGATGTGAGTTAAACACTTCCATCTGACATATCATAATAATCCACACTCTTACATCAGGGCTGGATCCTGCAGATTATCTTAATGTAATATTAGAGTGTTTTTATTAGAGAGCTTCATCATAAGATGAGTTTGAGCTGAAAGTGGACTCACATGCAGCAGTTTTCAGCAGCAGCATCAGTCCAAAGATGAGCATCATTCCTCTAGAGTCCAGAAGAGCCCAATAATCCAGCAGAAGAGAGAAGATGCTGCTTCAGTCACACAATCGCTTCTCTATCTGACAGAAGAGTCTGTGCCCACCGTATATTCAGATACTACACACTTTCTGAGAGAAAAGGAAGTTCACATCATTTACTAGACAAGTTTGAGGTTGATGGTCTTGCACACGGGCACAAAAACACCACATCCGTGTCTTTTCTGTCCTGCTGTGGGCTTTTCATTGACTAATGCTTCTGCAATTTTACATTTTCATGAAGACATTATTATGGGAATAAGCAGTTTTCCTCACCCGTTTGTTGCTTTTATAACTGCAGGGCTCAAAGTGAGCATCATTCAGCATTGACCTCAGGTTGGATGGTCTGCTTTGTCCATACTAAAACACTGGCATGTTCTTATTTATAAATATATCCTGGGTCTGCTTCGTTCATATCTTCGGACCTACGTTTGTAAAAAACTTATACTTATAGCCTTCACTTTTTTTTACTGTCTGTTCCAGTGGTGCATACTGAAATAGGGAAAAGGCTTTTACGTTTGCTGCTCAATGACGGTCGGTTTTGTTCAGTTACGAGATCTCAATGACGGTCGGTTTTCTGCTATAAAATTTCACTGATGGTTGGTTTTGTTTTTTTTACAATGTTTCAATGATGGTCAGTTTCATTAAAGTGTGAGATTTCAAAGATAGCCGTTTTTGTTCGGTTACGAGATTTCAAAGATGGTCGGTTTAATTTCATTACGAGATTTTAATAACGTTCGGCTTTGTTCCGTTACAAGAACTCAATGATGGTTGGTTTTGTTCAGTTATGAGATGTGTGTATGTTTATATTTATTATGTTGTGCTGTAGTGTTTTTATTCATACAGTAGCCTGGGCTAACTGCAAATGTTTCAACAATGATTTAGTTAGGAGCATGCATTTTGAAGCAGTTAATTATTTAAACAATAATTGAATAAATATTTAATTCAACAACATGGCATACATTTTGATGTATGCTGGTACTTACCACTAGGTGGAACCCTGTACACTTGTTGTGACCCTGAAATGACAGAACAAGAGAACAGTTACACAGGCCCTGTCCCAAATGGCACCCTAAACCCTCACGGTCTTCCTCAGAGTTCGCACTTTCACGACGTAATGTCGCTTTGACTGCCGGGAAGAAGTCCGCTGTGTAACCCACACCAGTGCGGGCTCGGCAGAAGTGTACAACGCAAAGGTGGCGCTCGCGAAGTGTGCCATTTGGGACAGGGCCACAGTGCATCCGAAACCCTAGTCAGCTGACTCATTGCCTCGCTGCCTTATCAGACAATGACCTGTAAGGCAGCGTTTGTGCATGAAGGCACCTCACAAAAATGATTTCGGACAGACTTCTTAGGCAGTGTAACCGTTTAATGATCTACAGCAAAATAGAGAGAGCTTTGGGGAGAACTAAACAAATATTTAATTACTACATGAGTAGTAGAAGGGGAAAATGTTGGTAAAAAAACGAACAAACAAACAAACAAACAAAAAATCCATACATTTACACACAAACTGACCAGCAAACGCAACTTTTGGACGCCATCTTTTTTCCCCAGCTCAACTGTGTCAGCGAATGAGAGGCACAGGATTGTGGGATATTAAAGGCAGCGAAGGAGACATGTATGCTGCCTTCAAAAATCGATCAAATGAAGGTCTCTCAGGAGACAAGAAGTGAAGCTAACATTAGATTCAGACGTGCCTTGATGCCTTCCTACCTTGAAATGTGTCCTCTGAAGGCAGCATTTTCCAGGTTTCGGACACAGCCGTGGTGTGTCGTGTCTTTATTATACATTTTATTTTCCTGGCCTAAACAGCAAACTAGGAGTTACTAAAATATATTACATGGTGTCAAAAGTTCACAAAGGACCAGTTAAAACCTCCAAACGAACTCAATTTCGAAGGAAATACAGCAGAAAACTGGCGGACATGGATACAGAAGTTTGAGCTGTCACTGCATGAAAAGTGGGATTTTCGTCAGTATGTGGCACTGTAGATTGCCGTGGAACTTCAGGTTTACGACTGTGCACGGCAATTTGCAGGCAACACCGAAAACTGCCGTAAATTGTCGTAAATTGACGTGGGCCTTGCTTGGCAGTTGTCCCCCCATGACCCCCCCTCCCCTTAATTCTAGGGGAGGCTTTATCATGTAAATGAACATGCTGTGAGCTACACAAATGCAAATCAGAGTAGCAGCAGGGGGAGTTTTATCTAGGTTCTGATTTTTTTTTAACTAAAACAAGTTTAAAGTTTAAGTTAAAATGTTAACTTAAATTTAAGTTAAATGTACTCGTTTTAATTCACATTACTACATTTTTAGGGCAACCAGTTTGCTCCAATTTTTTAAGTAGATTCAACTTGTCCGGGCTCACAGTGTAGATTAATTACTCTGTATGTCATTAGCAATAACCAATGTTATGTAAAAAAAAAAAAATACAGGACAGCAATTCATGTCAAGATTCAAGAGATTTATTTGTCACATACACAATTATATAGAGCATATATAACCAGCAGTGAAATGAAAGTCAGGTCCGCTCCAAGGACAGTGCAATATTAAAGAAAAAAAGAAAAAAAAAATACAACACAGATGAAAATATACATAGAAGTACAATATACACAGATAAAAAAATATATATATATTCATAAATACAGCTATGAGAAAAAGAATTAAGGTTAATGGTGTGCAAGAGGCAATGTGCATATGTGCATTATTCTGTAGTCTTAAATATTAAGATACACAGGGAATGTATAAGAGGTAAAAAGTGCAAAAGTGCAAACGGATCGACACTGACAGTATGTCACATCGAGGTAGTGAATGATGAAGATCTACTGATAAAGTGGATATTAAGTAGAGACATCAAGATGTTAAGATGCTGGTTTTGTATTTAAGAGCCTCCTGAGTCTCTCAGTTTTTGCCATCAGACTACGGAAGCGCTTACCAGATGGCAGCAAAGTAAAAAGATGGTTACTGGGGTGGATAGAGTCTTTGATGATTTTAACAGCTCTGCTTTTGCAGCGTTTGAGGTAGATGTCCTGTATGTCTTCAACCTTCAGAGAGGTTATGTGTGTCAGAATAAGTCTCGGAGCCAAATGCAAGTTCACAAAGTTTAATAAGAGGAGTAATGAGAGGGTCAGATACAGCACAAAAGTCACAGTCCGAGGAACAACGACCTTATACGGCATCCAGCGACGTAATCCACTCTGGTCGGAGACCGGAAAGAAATCCTCACTCGACAGGTGACTGCCGATAGCGTCCATATACTGGACAGGAGGAAAAGCAAAGCCTAATAGAAAAGGCAGCTCACCGAACTTGGATGAGACTGGATCTCGCCTAAAAACGAAGCGCACCAGTAACACCCGAAACCAGAGTACAGTTCACTCGAAGTCAAGCTCGCGTATCCACAGGCGTGTGAACTCTGGGCTAAGACGAGCCTTCAGATGCCTGCGACCGAACCTGAAGAATAGAGAATAAACAGGACGAACAACCGACTTGGACTAGGACAGCGTGACTGAGACCAACCCAGACAATGAGCGCACGACGAGAGACAGGACAACGTGCACTAAAAAGGAAACACCTGATGAGACACGACAGGTGAACAATTACCAAAACGAGAGGGAGGAGCTAGTGAACCCGTGAGGAACCACCACCAACAGGTAAGAAATACATACACACAATAAATCACCCAGGAGTCCTGACAGTATCCCCCCCCCCATGGCCGGCACCGGACGGGCATGGAGGAGACTCACCCTGTCGCCGACGGAAGTCCTCGATCAGGCCAGGATCCAGTATATCCCGAGCCGGAACCCAGCACCTCTCCTCCGGACCGTAACCCTCCCAGTCCACTAAATACTGAAAACCTCTGCCCCTACGACGAGAATCTAGTAACCTCCTAACGGTATAGACAGGAGCACCATCCACTAGACGAGGGGCGGGGGGTCTTGGGGCAGAGACAGGGGGATTGTTCCGAGCAAAAATCACTGGTTTAACCCTGGATACATGAAAAACAGGGTGAACCCGACCAAGATTAGGAAGTAACTTAAGCTTGACCGCTACCGGATTAATGACCTTAGATATACTGTATGGCCCAATGAATCGAGGAGCCAGCTTACGAGAAGGCTCACGGATAGGCAGATCCTTGGTAGAAAGCCATACCCTTTGTCCACACACATAACGGGGTGGAGGTCGCCGGTGACGGTCAGCCGCAGCCTTGGTTCGTCTGACGTTCTGTAATAAAAGTGTCTTAGCTCTCCTCCAAGTGCGTTTGCACCTGCGCACGAAAGCTAAAGCAGACGGAACCGCTGCGTCGGGCTCTTGTGATGGGAAAAGGGGAGGTTGATAACCGATAGACAATTCAAACGGAGACAAATTAGTAGATGCGACGGGAAGAGAATTATGAGAATACTCGACCCAAGGAAGCTGTTGGCACCAAGAGTTCGGATATTTAGACGTCAGACAGCGAAGCGTTCGACCGAGATCCTGATTAGCCCGTTCACATTGCCCGTTGGACTGCGGATGATAACCAGAAGACAGGCTGGCTGTAGCACCGATCTGTCTACAAAACTCCTGCCAAAACCGAGAGATAAACTGAGGACCCCTATCTGAAACTACATCAGTCGGAATACCGTGTAACCGAAAGACGTGCTCAATCAAAACCTGAGCCATCTCCTTGGCAGAAGGAAGTTTGGGTAGGGGAATAAAATGAACCGCTTTAGAGAAACGATCCACCACAGTCAAGACGACAGTGTTACCATTAGACGCCGGTAAGCCGGTGACAAAATCAAGGGCTATATGAGACCAGGGGCGGGAGGGGACGGGCAAAGATTCAAGCAGTCCAGCGGGAGGTCGATTAGAAGCTTTATTACAAGCACAAACTGAACAGGCTAATACAAACTGTCTGACGTCCGAGGTCATGTAAGACCACCAAAAACGTTGACGAATGGCAGCCAACGTTCTCCGAATTCCCGGATGGCCGACAAACTTGGATTCGTGACCCCACCGGATGACATCGGAACGTAAACGCTCAGGAACCCATAGACGACCCACCGGACACCTCTCCGGAACCTCTCCCTCTCGGCCAGCCTCTCTCACCCGCTGCTCGATTCCCCACACGAGGGCACCGACCACTCTCCCCTCCGGGAGAATGGTCTCTGTCCACTCAGCACCGGAATCCTCAAACAGACGGGAGAGAGCGTCAGGTTTGGTGTTCTTAGACCCTGGCCGGTACGAGAGAGAGAAGTTAAAACGCTCAAAGAAAAGTGCCCAGCGAGCCTGTCTAGATGTTAATCTTCTGGCCGAACGGATATACTCCAAATTCTTATGATCCGTCCAGACCAGAAAGGGTTCCGAGGTTCCCTCCAACCAGTGATGCCACTCACCCAGAGCGAGTCTAACCGCCAGCAGCTCCCGATTACCTATGTCGTAATTTCGCTCCGCTGGGCTTAACCGATGAGAGAAAAAAGCGCACGGATGCACTCTCTCGTCAACAGAAGATCGCTGAGATAAAACGGCGCCTACCCCGACATCAGATGCATCCACTTCCACTATAAATTGTTTAGCCGCATCAGGAATAGAAAGAACAGGCGCAGAAATGAAACGGGACTTTAATTCATCAAAGGCTTCCTGAGCTTCCTTATTCCAGCAGAAACCCACTTTAGAGGAGGTGAGAGCGGTAAGAGGTTTAGCGATCTGGCCAAAATTTCTGATGAAACGCCGATAAAAGTTGGCGAAACCCAGAAATCGCTGAAGCTCTTTACGAGTGTTGGGCACTGGCCAATCGGCGACCGCTTTAACTTTAGCGGGATCGGGACGAATCTCTCCTTCGGCTATAACAAAACCCAGAAACGAAACCGACTCCTTGTGGAACTCGCACTTCTCCGCCTTAACAAAGAGCTGATTCTCTAACAGCCGTTGTAAAACCTGGCGAACATGCTGGGTGTGTATCTGCATAGAGGGAGAAAAGATGAGAATGTCATCGAGATACACAAAGGCAAACTTGTTAATCATGTCACCCAGCACTTCATTGACCATGGTTTGGAAGACAGCCGGTGCGTTACAAAGGCCGAACGGAAGAACACAGTATTCCCAGTGCCCTGATGGTGTATTAAAGGCTGTCTTCCACTCATCGCCCTCTTTGATACGTACCAAGTGATAAGCGTTGCGCAGATCTAACTTGGTAAACACGTGCGCTCCCTGTAATAACTTGAACGCTGATGACATTAAAGGCAAGGGGTACTTATTCTTAACAGTAATGTCATTCAGCCCTCTATAATCAATGCACGGACGAAGAGACCCGTCTTTCTTCTTGACAAAGAAAAATCCAGCGCCAGCTGGAGACGAGGAGCGGCGAATGAGACCGGCATTAAGAGATTCGTTAATGTACTTATCCATAGCCTCTCTCTCTGGTTTAAATAGGGAAAATATGCGACCCTTAGGCGGAGAAGTACCTAAGAGAAGTTTGATTTCGCAATCATACGACCGGTGGGGAGGCAGGAAAGCGGCCCGAGCCCTACTGAACACCCTACACAGATCAGAGTACTCCGCCGGAACTCCCGAGAGATCAACATCCGGAACCTGAAAAGTAGAACACACAACAGAAGAAGGAGCAGGACCGAGACATGAAACATGACACGAAGACTTTCACGATAACACAACACCGTTCTGCCAATCAACGTGAGGATTATGTTTGGTCAACAAATCATGCCCTAAGATGACCGGCGATTGGGAATGTTCCAATAAATAGAATTCGATCTCCTCACGATGATTGCCAGAGACAAACAAACTCACAGGGGGAGTGCGATGGGTGATAACAGCCATATGCTGTCCCTTCAAAGTCCAAGCGGAGAGAGAAGAAGATAGAGGAATAATAGGAATATTCCATGATTCGGCCAACCCGGCATCCAGAAAACTCGCCTCCGCACCAGAATCCAGCAACGCCTGTGAATGAAAAGACTGTTTATAGTTAATAATTACTGGAAGTGTGGTACAGCTCTCGAAACTCTCAAAGTCATCGGCGGGTGGTCTCTCTTTACCGTACACGCAGCGGCAATATGCCCCGCCTTACCGCAATACAAGCACAAACCACAGACCAGACGACGATGTCTTTCAGTGGCGGTCAGACGAAGCTTGCCCAGTTGCATGGTTCCCTCCTCTTGGAGAGAAGATGCGGTGAATTCCTCCGACTCAGAAACGGCGGAACGATGAAACGACCGGCGGATGTCACGTTGACGGTGGCGTGTCTCGATCCTCAATGCCAGGTCGATCGCCGTCTCTAGAGATGCCGGCGGATCCCATGCAGCGATCTCATCCTGAATCTCAGGGTTGAGACCCTCGATAAACTGAGCCCGTAATGCAGCGTCATTCCAGCCGCAGGTGATGGCTAGCGTCTTGAACGCGATGGCATAATCCGTGACGGAAGAGGTCCGTTGCAGTAGTCTCACTAGCTCGGCTGCTGCCATGTCCCCACGAAGCGACCGATCAAACAAACTCAACATCTCCGTTTCGAGAGCCTCAAACGAAGCCGTGCACAGAGCCCTAGCTTCCCATACAGCCATTCCCCACTGTCTTAAATCAAGTAAAGCATACAGTTTACATACCAAAATTAATTTTTCCACCCTACACTGTGAATGATTTCTAAATGGCTATTAATCATAAATGTGAAAAGTACAAGTTTGTGTGTTAATAGTTAAGTCAGATTGTGTTTTTCTGTAATTGTCATTTAAATTGAGCTCACACCACATTTTATGAATTACCAATGCAGATTTTCAAGAGGTGGTTTCCTGGACAGGGTTTAAATTATGCCAAGAGTAGGCCTAATCTAGTAAATCGTGAGTTAAAAAATTGTTGCCTGGAACAAAGATTAAGCACAGATTACTCACACCTGGACTATGAGTCCTGAACTAAAATAAACTGGATTCATTTACAGTTTTATCTACTTGCTTACACACAATTTCTGAAAATATGGCTCCATTTCTTATAACTCTACACACAAAACACACAACATGCAAAACATCAGACATCGCTTGCAAAAGCAACACTTTGTGCAAAACTATTTTAACTCTTCCAAAAATGTTGTTTTTGCATATATCTAACTACACACAAATATGCACAACTGAGGAATTTTACAGTTGAACTGAAATCAGCTGAACTGAATCAACACTGAAGTCACTTGAGCTGAATATTGACACTATATTGGCTTGTTAGAGCCGGTTTACAGCAGAATTTGTTTTGAACTTGTTACTGAAGCTGCTATGAAACAATATATTTTGTTGTATGCATATTCTTTTTTTCTCAAACCTTAGTTTTGATTTCTATGTGATCAATTTATGTATAAGTGTTTTCACACATGATCATTGGCTGTATGGGTCCTCAGTAAATTAATGTGGCATTTAAATGGCAAAAGTTATTCTTGTCTCTATAACTTATGGCTTCCTAAAGACACGTTTATGGGTAAATAAAATATTAATAATATAAATAAAATGAATATCAAAACATATTTTAAATATAATGAAGTCATTTTATTATAGCACTCATCAGATGTTCCTGGAAACAAAACAGAGACAGAACAGTATAAACAAACTATACAACAAACTAATCACCAAATTACAAAAACATTATTATGTGAAAGTGAATAAAGTTGTGTGTGTGTGTGTGTGTTTTCAGTTATAAATATGTGCTGTGTAAATTAGCCTATATATATACTTTTAGAAATTATATATAGCCTAACTTTAAAAAACAAACAATAACCCATATAGATAAATTACAATAATTGTATAATATTAAGCATTTACTTAATATACATTGTATCATTAGGCTACTTTACTCTAGCACAGTAGTCAGTTAAGCTATTCATTAATATCTTATATTAATATGTATGTAGCCTACATCTAAAGGTAAGTCTGCTTTAAAAAAAAAATAATTACACTTCGACATGTACAGAATGTGCGCGTTAAGAAACACGTTCAAATGTGTCTTCTTAACATGTTAAAACTGTGCGTCGACTGTGCGTGTATGCCTGTTACACGACCAGAATGTGCGTGTCTACACATACAAAAGAAACACGTCGTTGACGCGGACAAACAGTGCGTGTTGACACGGTCATAAGTCACGCGTTTCGTATAAAGAGATTTGGCCCCGGGCGCGTTCCATAGTAGAGCCCTAGTCCAATGACGTGCGAGGTCGAGGTCATGGCCATGACGCGTAGAAGACGAGCTTTAAACTTTTTTTTTTTTTTTTTTTACATTTCCTATGTTTTTTGCTGCTTTCCTTTTTCGTGATCAACAATGACAGGACGCCGTCTTCAACTCAATCTCTGCATGGACGCGACCAACTTTTTGGACTAATTTTCAGGAGGCTGTCTTCGTCTTCACAACTCTGAGGCAAACTGCAGGCGCTATGAACAACAGCATGGGCAATGTAACGTTACGATTTAAAGAATATGCTTTTATTCAGCTGTATAAGGAAATGGATGCGTTAATAGATCCGAGCTTAAAACTGCACATTTTGTTTACACAGACTATCCTCGCCTCATAACGAAGCCGTGAGCTCTTATCTGCTTGGAGCGATTTCCGCGAGTCCAGATTTAACCGCTGATCACGACGAAATTGTGTGTAAGTAACTTCTAATGTGTTTCTCATTCCTTGTTTAATTTTACCGTGACTGTTTTTGTTAATACCAGTCTCATGTAATTGTTTTCCAGCTGCCTGTAAGACGTATTATGAATCGACACGCCGGAGCTTCAGATACAAACAACCTCAAATTACATAGCAGGCGGAAACTGCGAAGTTTAGCTCGGAGTCGATCAAGAAGAAAAAGGGTAAGATTTATTATATTAGATCCGTTTTTTGTCAATGTGAGTATTTTTCAGGTTGCTTATTGTCTTTATGGATTACAGTTGCTGGAAGCGAGAGTGTGCTGGGTGAGGATGAGATGGACTGGAAGTGCGCGACCATTGAACTCATGTCTGATGAGGAAGATGGCATTGTTGACGGGGTGTCTGGATGGATTGTGCGGCCACCGCCATATACGCCTGTGTTTCCCGAATGTTTTGGGCGCTTCTTTTTGACATTTTTGGAGGACAACATAAGAGACATTACTGCTGCACTGTACATATTTGTGTGTTTAACAATAAAGCTCTTTCTTTGAATAAACAGCTGTGTGTTTATAAGCTCTTTCTTTGAATGAACGGCACGGTCCGGGCAAATTTTCCCATATATTCCTTGATGGTATGAATAGTGTAGTTCATAGCACAATAACATTACTATAAAACATAAATTATTACAACATAAATTATATATTTATTATTATTATTGGGGTTTACATTTATAATGAGCCAGGGTGACCAATACACGGGTTTCCTGTTTACAAACATTACAGGGTGTGTGCGCATCCTAGAGGCAGAAAGCCAGATCGCTGAGCTGGTCCGCTACTGCAACAACCTTAAGTATTGAAGCTTTCCTTATTGTTTGTATATAACTGCTGACTCAATAAAACGTGATTTTAGTTGGATCTGTTTGTCTGTCTTTAATTTTGCAGTGTTGCTGTTACACATGTATGAATGATCATGTTAGGCTAGTAATGTACTAGCCGCATCTACTGGTATGTTAAACATCAGGCACCCAGCACTGGCTCTGTTGGTACAATTAACCACGCAGCAACTCCTTGGCATTTTGACTTACAGACACACCGCTACTAACCTACAACACGAGAGGTCTCTTCTTTCTGCCTCTCGGGTGCGTGCGCAAGCAGTGATGACGTCGCAGAGAAATCCGTGTATAATGATTGGTTTGCAGTGATCTGCCAACCAATCACGAGGATTGTTTCTTGTTTAAAAGTAGTGGATTCAGCCAATACTGAGTGAGTAAATTCAAGTCTGGCCGTTGACTCTCTGGTTTTGCTGCTATTCATATGCAAATTAGAGGCGTTGCACCTCCGCGCGGTCTCTCAGCGGGGGGCTCTCCACCTACGTCATGGTTCGTTTACGACAATTTGTGGCACAGACGAACGCGACGTTCGCTGCCTCTAAATTGTCGAAAACTGCCGAAAATTAGGGAGATTTCCGGGAGTCTACAGGCGTTTACGGGGTCGAAAATCCCACTTTTCATGCAGTGTGTATCTCTTTGCAAGTGGAACATCCGAGAAATCAGGCAAGATAAAATGTGCTACTTTTCTTCACGTTGCCGGGGATGAAGCGATGAAGGTATTTAATAGCATGGATTTTGAAGAGGAGGAAGCAAATGATTATTAAGAACTGAAAGAAACATTCAAGCGTTACTGTGAACCTTGGAAAAGCTTAACTTATCTAAGACACATGTTTTACACTCGAGCTCAGGGACCAACTGAACTGATTGATGCGTATGTGTTAAAAAACAAAGCCAAAGAATTTGACCGCATAGTGTGTGGTGTTAACAACGACTTCCCTTAGCATGACTCCTAAGAGAACCGGATCTTGATCTGAACAAAGCTGTGGATATCTGCAGAGCGAGTAAAGTCACAAAAATCCAAATTAAAGCACTCCATGAGGAAACTGTAGTGTTCAAGCTAACCAAGAACTCTAGTTCTGCTCCGAAAACATGATTCACGAGTTTGTGTACCCATATAATCTTAATGAAAATGGTAAACAGATTTGGCTTGCTGTCTGCTATAGAGGGGCTCGGAGAGGATATTATACCCGAGCTCTGATTGCCCCCCTATAACAGGCAAAATTGTACAAAAAAGGAGGAGCAGGGGAGGAGGAGGAATGCTGCAAGAACTAACAATGGGAAGAGGTAAGCTGCTGGTTTTATACCTTGGTATTAATTTGAAGATTAGATGGGCGTACTCCTCCCGAAATTACATTTAATAACTTCATTTAAAGAAAGAAGAGGAATGTACCAGATGCGGTTATAGGCATGAACTGAGGAAGTGTCCTGCATATGGACAAATATGTAAAGTGTGTCGCAGAATCACTTCGGAAAGATGTGTAAAATGCAAAAACAAAAGCTCATGAGATTGAACAAGAGGATCACACAGAACTGTTTGTTGGTGCCCTTGAAGAGAAGCAGACTGGAAAGAAAGCCGAGACAGGTTAACAAAGAAACTGTGTAAAGTGGACAGAAACACTCTGAGTAAACAAGAGAGCGCTTTCTTTTATACTGGATATTGGAGCGGAGTGCAACGTGATTTCATATAAAGACTTCAGAGCGGTTGCAGGAAAATCTGTGACAATGTGCAAGTCGAACTCCGTGTTGGTGGTGTACTCTGGCCACAAGATGGAGTCAAAGGGCAAAGTAAAGCTCGTCTGCCAATTCAAAGAGAATGAAGCTGAGATTGAGTTCCAGATTATAGAGAAAGACTCAACTGCTATCCTGGGAAGATCTAAAAGAATCTATAGAGTAGACTTTGAAGAAAACACAGACATAATGAAGGAATTTGACAATGTGTTCAATGGTTTAGGGTGCATACCTGGATTGCATCACATCAAGATTGGTCAGACAGTGTCTCCGGTGATACATCCACCCAGAAAAGTGCAGATTGCACTAAAAGACAAAATAAAAAAACTAACTAAGGCCCAATCCCATTTCTACCCCTTAGCCTTTCCCTTTCCCCTACCCCTTCGTTTTGCGTGTTCACGTGAAGGGGTAGGGATGTCTCGATTCTCTTTTGGCTGGAGTGGTAGGGGTAAGGGGAAGGGCCAGATAGCCCTTCAAATGAAGATTTTTCAGGACCACACTTCGAACAAAGATGAATTTCCCTCCATACGCCGACTATACCGTGCTGCTAGAATGTGTGAATGTGGCCACTCGGGATCGATCACTTGTGTGTCGCCTGGCTGCCAGTTTCTCCTTAGCTTGTTAAACGTACTATTTGAGTGATATGAACACATATTAATAATAGTTAAAAAATATATATATCTGGTTATCCTTCATAACGCAGTCGATATTTACATCACGTATCGTCTGTAAACTCTTGCGATACCAAAGCAACGACTGACTTGACATATAACGTATGAACATTAGCGTAGCACCACAGTAGAAAACGAAACCATATCCAAACCGGCCAGCTCGGATCAGCACTGAATGGAACGGTTAATAAACAAAGAGAACAGTTTGGCCCGATGGAAAAGCAGCTTCACTAGTCTTGTATGTTCTGTATCATTTTGTATCATCTTAGGAAACTCTAAGGCTCATACGTTTTTGAACTGAAAACAAGCACTGTTTTATTAAGTCCATATACAGCGCAAAACTCTGTTGGGAGTGAGTAATTTGTTAAACGTGCTGGCGCCTGATATAGCCTACGCACTTCATTGCTGTTCATACTGGTTAAATGTCACAGGACACTAATAAAAGAAACGTGGTATGATGACGTGTAATGGTATAGTAGTGGTGTCCCATTTCTAAGGGGAATATTTTCACCCCTACGGCTTGCCACTCTGTTTCAAGGGGCAAGTGGAACCGGTAGGTGTAGGGGTAGATTAGATTAGATTAGATTCAACTTTATTGTCATTACACAAGTACAAGTCAAAGAAATGCAGTTGCAAGTGCAGGATAATCAACGGTTGCATAAGTGCAGGATATACAATGGATGAATAAGTGCAGGACATGGATATGTACTGAATATATATAAATATACAGTGAGGAAAATGGAAAATAAGTATTTGAACACCCTGCTATTTTGCAAGTTCTCCCACTTAGAAATCATGGAGGGGTCTGAAATTGTCATCGTAGGTGCATGTCCACTGTGAGAGACATAAATCTAAAAAAAAAAAAATCCAGAAATCACAATGTATGATTTTTTAACTATTTATTTGTATGATACAGCTGCAAAAAAGTATTTGAAAACCTGTCTATCAGCTAGAATTCTGACCCTCAAAGACCTGTTAGTCTGTCTTTAAAATATCCACCTCCACTCCATTTATTACCCTAAATTAGATGCACCTGTTTGAGGTCGTTAGCTGCATAAAGACAACTGTCCACCCCATACAATCAGTAAGAATCCAACAACTAACATGGCCAAGACCAACGAGCTGTCCAAAGACTCTAGAGACAAAATTGTACACCTCCACAAAGCTGGAAAGGGCTACGGGGAAATTGCCAAGCAGCTTGGTGAAAAAAGGTCCACTGTTGGAGCAATCATTAGAAAATGGAAGAAGCTAAACATGACTGTGAATCTCCCTCGGACTGGGGCTCCATGCAAGATCTCACCTCGTAGGGTCTCAATGATCCTAAGAAAGGTGAGAAATCAGCCCAGAACTACACGGGAGGAGCTGGTCAATGACCTGAAAAGAGCTGGGACCACCGTTTCCAAGGTTACTGTTGGTAATACACTAAGACGTCATGGTTTGAAATCATGCATGGCACGGAAGGTTCCCCTGCTTAAACCAGCACATGTTCAGGCCCGTCTTAAGTTTGCCAATGACCATTTGGATGATCCAGAGGAGTCATGGGAGAAAGTCATGTGGTCAGATGAGACCAAAATAGAACTTTTTGGTCATAATTCCACTAAACGTGTTTGGAGGAAGAAGAATGATGAGAATTATCCCAAGAACACCATACCTACTGTGAAGCATGGGGGTGGTAGCATCATGCTTTGGGGGTGTTTTTTTACACATGGGACAGGGCGACTGCACTCTATTAAGGAGAGGATGACCGGGGCGATGTATTGCGAGATTTTGGGGAACAACCTCCTTCCCTCAGTTAGAGCATTGACGATGGGTCGAGGCTGGGTCTTCCAACATGACAATGACCCGAAGCACACAGTCTGTGGGCTGGGTGAGAGGAGTCCTTAAGGATGCTGCGAGCTCGATGCAGACAGCGTTTCCTCTGGATGTGCTCGATGGCAGGTAGTGGAGTCCCTGTGATGCGCTGGGCAGTTTTCACCACCCGCTGCAGTCCCTTGTGCTCCGCAACAGAGCAGCTCCCATACCATACTGCGACACAGTTGGTCAGGATGCTTTCTATTGCGCAGCGACAGAAGTTTACCAGGATAGCTGAGGAGAGCTGATTCTTCCTCAGTGTCCTCAGGAAGAAGAGGCGCTGATGAGCCTTCTTGACCAGGCTTGAGGTGTTGGTCGTCCACGACATGTCCGCCGAGATGTGGATCCCCAGGATCTTGAAACTGGAGACACGCTCAACAGCCATTCCATTGATGTGGATGGTGTTGTGTGTGCCTCTTGACTCTTTCCTGAAGTCCACGATGAGCTCCTTCGTTTTGGTGGTGTTGAGGAGCAGGTTATTTTCAGTGCACCATGTGGCCAGGTGCTGGATCTCCTCCCTATAGGCAGTCTAATCGTAGTTGCTGATGAGACCAATCACTGTAGTGTCGTCTGCAAACTTGAAAATGGAATTAGATCCATACACAGGCTTGCAGTCGGAGGTGAAGAGGGAGTAGAGAAACGGGCTTAGCACACAGCCCTCTGGTACACCAGTGTTAAGTGTGGAAACGCGTCAATTTCGCAAAAACTCCCATATATCGCAAAAAAGTTTTTACGCTCGCATGAGGTAGTTTTTCAGGCAATTTTGAAAAAGGAAATTTTCGCAAAACTGCAATGGAAACAGTTTTTTCGCATTTACAGGTCACCTGGTACGGTCACGCATTGCTCTCACATAGGGCCTACATATAATTTTTTTTCCACTCAAGTATGTACGAGATCTTATGTCGTTAAAACGACATATATTTTCTCCCAATAAGGAAAGTGGCGTAACTTTATAATGACGGACCCCGGTGCAACCACAAATATCATAACTATCTATAGGCCTACTGTAATTATGACATATATTCAAGAAATGTATTAAAACAGAAAGACGCTATAGTTTCAGCCTTGCTCAAAGACTAGGTCTATCCATTCCCGACGATCTTGGTTTGCTTCTTATTTATATAGCCTACAGCCAAATAGTTGATTAAACATTGATCAAAATTAAAATACAATTTATACAAAACGAAATTAATTTTAAAGAAAGACTTTCTAGAAAACAATTCAATTGTGCTCAAAATCCATGTCTCTAGACATATGCGCATCTGATTATGTGCTTTACATGCTGCTCACTTTTCATAATCAACATATGAAATTAAAAGATTATAATATTTAGACATAGCCTAACTATATGAAACTAAATAGGCTACGTTTTCTTTAACCCTCTTTCCGATGAAGTCATTGTCGCCTTTTGATGAATTTTTTCCTTAGGCTATTCCAGCGGAAACGTCTCGGTTACGTATGTAACCCTCGTTCCCTGAAGGAGGGAACGGAGACGTACGTCGGAACTGACCGACGAATTGGGATCTGTTTCAGAGACCAATCTACTTCGAGTGTATTAAAAACGAGCCAATGGACATTGGCATGCGGTGCACGCATTCCACGCACCGCCCCGCATTGCGGGTATAAAATACGGAAGTGGAAGTACCGCATATTGTTTTCAACTGAGGAGCCGAGAAGAGTGGCTCGGGCCTTCAGCTGAAGCACAGCACCTGGCGACGGGACGTACGTCTCCGTTCCCTCCTTCAGGGAACGAGGGTTACATACGTAACCGAGACGTTCCCTTTCAGTCGGTCACGTTCGACGTACGTCGGAACTGACCGACGAATTGGGATCCCTACCAAAACGCCAGGGATGCTGGCCCTTCCAGCGCCCTGCCTGAGCTCGCTGGACCACTCCTAAGTTGGAGTGGGAGTCAGGGCTCCCGGCAGGGAAGGACAGTCACTGCTGTTCCTGCAAGACCCACTCAGCGTGACTATTGGATAACGCTGGGAAAGCGTGCCCGTCTCGGGAGATGGTACGCTGCGGAGCCACATCCTTCAATGGAAGGAGAGGTGGAAATACGCATCAGGACTAACCTAACCTAGGGTAGTGCAACTATGGAAAATCTCTGGGATGGACCCAACCTGATCCCAGGGGGGGAAGAACACATCCCATAGAT
The DNA here is from genome assembly GCF_949357685.1 of Gobio gobio. NCBI lineage: Eukaryota > Metazoa > Chordata > Actinopteri > Cypriniformes > Gobionidae > Gobio > Gobio gobio. The sequence continues at coordinate 50,320,649 of NC_137109.1, forward strand.
GACAGAGCGGGCTCTGTCGAGGGAAAGACACGGGGCTAACCGAGCAGGGTAGCAGATACCGTGGAGAATACACATATGGGGTAGCCGTGAGGGGACCGCAACATATGGAACCCAGCCTACACACACGTTCCACAAGCATACGGGTGCAGGCCTGGCGCCAGACGGCCGCAACGTCTGGCACCGCAGGGGTGACGGAGGAACTCACAGGGTTAGCCGTTTCCGGGGAACACAACTGGAGCAAGAATAGACGCACGTATCCGGCCCGGAGGCGGGAGTGGCGTTGCAAGCCGACACTAGAACGGGTACTTAGCGCTACTGGCCCTGGGGGGCGAGGATGCGGGAAGATACCGGCTCTACACGGAGGCTATAAAATCTAGCGAACGTGTTAGGTGTCGCCCAGCCCGCAGCTCTACAAATGTCTGTCAGCGAGGCACCTTGAGCCAGCGCCCAGGATGAAGCAACACTCCTTGTTGAGTGAGCCCGCACCCCGAACGGGCAAGGTACGTCTTGGGACTGGTAAGCCAAGACAATGGCATCCACTATCCAGTGGGCCAACCTCTGCTTGGAGACAGCCTTTCCCTTCTGCTGACCTCCGTAACAGACGAAGAGCTGCTGTGAGGATCTGAAGCTTTGTGTCCGGTCAACGTAAGCGCGAAGAGCACGGACGGGACATAAAGCTAGGGCTGGGTCTGCCTCCTCCGAAGGCAGCGCTTGCAGGTTCACTACCTGGTCCCGGAAGGGAGTGGTAGGAACCTTGGGCACATATCCAGGCCGGGGTCTCAGGACAACGTGAGAGTTGGCCGGCCCGAATTCTAGGCACGATTCGTCGACTGAAAGCGCATGCAGGTCCCCTACCCTCTTGATTGAGGCCAATGCGGTCAGAGGACTGTCTTCACGGACAGGATTTTTAGCTCGACTGACTGCAAAGGCTCAAATGGAGGACCCTGAAGCGGCCTCATATGAAGCCATCCGAGCGGCGTTACCGCGGCTGCGGATGCCATATGCCCCAGGAGCCTCTGAAAAAGTTTCAGTGGGGCCGCTGTCCTGCCATTGAACATATTCAAGCAGTTCAACACTGACCGGACGCGCTCCGGAGTGAGGCGCGCCGTCCGGCTGACCGAATCCAGCTCCATACCGAGACAAGAGATCCTCGTGGGACAGAGTTTGCTCTTCTCTCGGTTGACCCGAAGTCCCAACAGGCTGAGGTGACTGAGCACCATGTCCCTGTGTTCGCACAACTGCTCCCGAGACTGGGCGAGAATAAGCCAGTCGTCAAGATAGTTGAGTAAGCGAACGCTGCGTTCTCTGAGCGGAACAATGGCTGCCTCTACGCCTTTCGTGGAGACGCGAGGCGACAGGGACAGCCCGAAGGGCTTCAGGTCGATCGCTGCGAACCAATCTTGGGGACGGATGCACTGAAAATTGCGTTTCTGCATTAACATCTTGAACGGGAGCTTGTGCAGGGCCCGATTCAAAATGCGCAGGTCCAAGATTGGTCTTAACCCACCACCTTTCTTGGGTACAATGAAGTAGGGGCTGTAGAACCCCGACCTCATATCGGCTGGAGGAACCGGCTCGATCGCGCCCTTCGCCAGCAGGACATCGATCTCTGACCGCAAGACATGGGCATCCGAGCTCCACACTGAGGTGAAGAGGATGCCCCTGTACTTGGGAGGCCGGCGTGCGACGAATCGCATAGCCGAGTCTGATGGTACAGATGAGCCAGCATGACGGTCCGGGGAGGCCTCTTAGCCAGGCCCCCAGAGACTGAACAAGCGGGATCATCGGCACCACAGACGTACCCGGGGTGAGGCAGCGAGGTGGAGCACTCAGACCCGACTCGGGAGGCCCGGAGGCGGCCCGGAGTGTTGTCTGAGTACTCCAGGTGGGGCAGAGTGTGGGTGAGAAGGCCCGGGGGCGTCCTCGGTGCCCACACTGCTGCCCCCTGGCGAAGGGGGAGGAAAGGAGTGGCAAGGCCCGGGTGCGTCGCACACTGCCAACCTGACCCTCTCAGAGCCCAGGGAGGGAGGAAACTGCTCTGAGAATGTGGGTACCGCTGGACTCCGTAGAGTCAGCGGCAGGACCGAACCGAAAAAATATTCTCCCCCCGGTCCTCCTCCGGGGGAGGGAGGGGTGCGGACACCTTCTCCCCGAGCAGCTTGCCATCTCGCTGGGCTGCCCGTTCCAGGGCCGCTCGCCCATGTGCTTGCTAGCGGACTCGCGGTATCCTGGACGGGTTGGGCACATCCCCTGCGCCCGGCCACCTGCTGCCCGGGTGGAGGCTGCTGCTTGGCTTAGCAGGGGCGGAGGCGGACGCAGGGGGGGCACCCTCGGCGACAAGCAGATGGAGGTGCTGCAGCCGACGACTGGGTGGAGGCAGCAGCTAGTCGTCGGGGCAGGATGTTTTTTTTTTTTTTTTTTTAAACCTCCATCCACTTCTGGGCCACCGAGAACTGCTGGGCGAGTTCTCGACAGCGTCGCCGAAGAGGCTAGCCTGACAGACAGGGGCGTTGAGGAACCGAACTCTGTCAGGCTCACGCATATCTGCCAGGTCTAGCCCCAGCTTCCTGGACCACTAACGTGGACATCGCCTGACCCAGGGAGCGTGCAGTGACTTCTGTCACCCGGAGAGCGAGGTCCATCACTGCACGCAGTTCCTGCATAACCCCTGAGTCAAGACTACCCTCGTGCATGCAGGAAAGAGGGTAGTGAGAGAGCGAAAAAATTCATACAGATTATGGCCCTTTTGGCGTTCCATATTTTGACACCAAAAGCTCCACACTGCTAAATTCTTCCAATGCACATCCAGGCAGCCACCCTGGAAGGCATGGCTGTCAACACTGAATCTGATTCAGCATGAGCACACACTATTATAGTGGGAAACTCAGCGTCATCATCTCCAGCGCATAACAGCCCTCTCTCCGATGCAGCAATTGACATCTGTCCTCTGCCAGAGCCACAAATGAAATGCTGGGTCCCCCTTTTTTTTTTTTTTTTTTTTTAAAAGGACCAGCAATCCCATCTGGGCTACCAGCAGGCATGAGAGACAGTGGGCGTGGCCGCCAGACTCGACGGCACACGGCACGCTGAACGCTCAAGCCCCTATTAAAGGGGCAGGACGAACAACGCGCCGACGTGGCCATGTCCCCATGAGAGAACATGAACCACCCACGAACAAAGTCTCAACATGCTCATGATGCGATAGAGGAGTGGGGGCCCGAAGAGATGTACCCGGCGGGGATGCCCCACTGTAATCCTCAGGTCACCAAGGCTTATTAACCAAAATAATCCTTTTCTGGAGCACCAGAAAAGAAACTAGATCAGGGAATAAGCAAAGGGACTCAACCCCGTTTGAGGTTTCATAGTCTGGACCGCGCATCTAGAGAGCGCCGAGTGACGCGCTGGGTTGCCGTGGCAACCCCCGCTGTCAGCCGGCGCTCGACGGCACACGGCGCGCTGAACGCTCAAGCCCTTACGAGAAAGGGGAGATGAACAACGCGCCGACGTGACCATGCTCTCCTGAGAGAGCATGAATCACCCACGAAAGCAATCTCACATGTTTATATGTGAGAGAGATCGTGGCCGTCAAATGAGGACAGGAAACAACCGCATCCAGAAACACACGGTTTGAATGACATCTTGAAAAAGACGCAGGGTCAAACCGTGTTGCTCTTTTAGTGATAGAGAGAAGAGAGAACCGCTCCAACAAGTGCCGAGGCACACAGGGGAATAGCCGCGGCTCACAGTGGTTTAAAGGTGCAAGCCCACTGTAAGCACTCAGAGGAAACGCCCAGCGAACCGACAGATTTCTTCTGCTCGCGACCACCGCTGTAAAGCGCCGTCACACCGACACTGGAACAGGTAAGCTGATCTTCTCGTAGAGACTCGTTTAGTTTGTGTAAACACACTCTTCGTAGGAACATGTAATGCTCGGCTCCGAAGTTGAAAGCAATATGCGGTACTTCCACTTCCGTATTTTATACCCGCAATGCGGGGCGGTGCGTGGAATGCGTGCACCGCATGCCAATGTCCATTGGCTCGTTTTTAATACACTCGAAGTAGATTGGTCTCTGAAACAGATCCCAATTCGTCGGTCAGTTCCGACGTACGTCGAACGTGACCGACTGAAAGGGAACTTAAAATACGCTGTCATTTTTAGCCATACAGATAAGTGCAAGACATAATTATAAACTATAAACTGTCTACTTTTATTTACCCCTTATTACTCACTAACTTATTACTCCCTTTTATTACTCATGATAACAGCAAAGGCCGTGGACTCAGGGAACAGATTATTTTGCACTCCACTCCAAACGCTGTCTTCATTTCAAAAATATATTTTGTTTATTAAACGCAAAGTTTTTCATTTCAAAAGCATTTCTAAATTCAGTTTATATTTCCAAAAAACGAAATTCCGAGCCAAAATAACGAAGTGGTAAAAAAACGTTGAGTTACCACCATGCAAATTCAAACTTTTCGCTCGTCTCTGTATGTGGCAATGCGTCACAATAACCTGGCGTATGTAAAAGTCGATCATATGTTTGGACAGAAAACGAGTTCTTTATTAAACTCATAAAAAAACAATAGAATATAAAATGCCACAATTTATCATAACACCTCATATGTGCCGCTCAAGTATAAGGGGCTTTCCTTGCCATCAGTGCTATAACACGCACGTCTCTTTCCATTAATAATAATGGCGTGAGGTGGCTGGGATATACATAAACCTAACAACATACATAGCATGATTTTTGGAATGATTTATCACGAGAGGAAAAAAAATGTTTTAGTCGCATAACATCAGTTAATGGAAACGCTGTCATTTCGCAATATTTTTTTGTCATCTTTTAGAAAATATAGCAAAAGTTTTGCGCAAATCTGTAATGGAAACGCGGCTACTGATGGCCTGAATGCCCTGCCACATGCTTTGAGGGGAAAAGTGTCCCTTTAGCTTGTAGCAGTGCTTGGCCTTTTTGATGCCCCTCTTCAGGTTTGCTCTGGATGTGCTGTAGGCTTGTGCATCTCCTGATCTGAAGGCAGTATTGCGTGACTTCAGCAGGAGTCGCACTTCCTTGTTCATCCATGGCTTCTGATTTGGGTATGTGGTGATCTGTTTCTGGGTTGTAACACTGTCAATGGTTATAATAAACTTATAATAAATGATTCAGAAACATCAGTAGGAGTGGTGGAGCATCTTTGGGATAGAAACCCAAGCTCTATTGTCTAAGAGCAGTGGAAAGGAACGAGATAGTAGACCTAGTAAGAAATTGCAAAAATAAATATTATGTGGACTGGAATAATATTGATATGAGTATAGTAAAAAAAGTGATTGAAGAAATTTCAGAACCATTAACTCATATTGCTAATTTGTCTTTTCAACTTGGTACATTTCCAGAAAAAATGAAAGTAGCAAAAGTAATTCCATTATATAAAACAGGAGATAAACACCTTTTCACAAATTACAGGCCTGTTTCTATACTTCCACAGTTCTCCAAAATCCTGGAAAAACTGTTTACAGAAAGATTAGATAATTTTATGGAAACACACAAATTGCTTGAGGAGAGTCAATACGGATTCCGGACAAACAGATCAACATCTTTAGCTTTAATGGAATTAATTGAGGAAATTACTAATTGTATAGATACTAAAAAATATGTGTTAGGAATATTTATAGATTTAAAGAAAGCATTTGACACCATAAATCATGATATTTTAATACATAAATTGGAGAGGTATAGAATCAGAGGAATTGGATTGAACTGGGTAAGGAGCTATTTGAGAAGCAGGAAACAATTTGTGGAAATTGGTGATCAAAAATCTGTGTGTATGGATATGACTTGTGGAGTACCACAGGGATCGGTCCTTGGCCCAAAACTCTTCATAGTGTATATTAATGATATTTGTAGAGTATCAAATATATTAAAATGTATCTTGTTTGCTGATGATACAAATATTTTTTGTTCAGGGGAAAACTTACAGCAGCTTCTGAATGCAATCGCAAATGAAATGATTAAATTAAAACGCTGGTTTGATGTAAATAAATTATCACTAAATATAGCTAAAACAAAGATTATGTTATTTGGAAATTATATTAAACCTGAAATAGAATTGAAAATTAATAATATTATTATAGAAAGAGTCTACAAAAATAAATTTCTTGGTGTTATTTTAGACCACAATATTAGCTGGAAACCACATATAAAACACATTGAAGCAAAATTGGTAAAGACTATAGCAATACTAAATAAAACAAGATATATTTTGAATAATAAATCACTCTATATGCTGTATAATACACTCATAGTGCCGTACTTAAGTTATTGTGTGGAAATCTGGGGAAATACCTACAAAACCAACCTACAGTCGTTATGCACATTACAAAAGAGAGCAATCAGAATTATAAATAATGTTGGATATCTTGAACACACAAATTCATTATTCTTGAAATCATATATATTAAAGTTTTTGGATTTGGTTAAATTTAAGACGGCACAAGTCATGTTTAAAGCAAGAAATAATTTACTTCCGGAGAATATACAAAAAATGTTTATGGAGAGGCAGGGTGGGTATAATTTGAGAGATGAATTAAACTTTAAAAAGCTCAATATAAGAACTACTCTGAAAAGTATGTGCATCACTATATGTGGGGTGAGGTTGTGGAATAAGTTGGAACAGGTGTTAAAATACTGTACAAATTTTAAACAGTTTAAAAAGCTGTATAAAATCAAGTTAATAAAAGGTTATGAGGTGGAACAAGAATAATGAGGGTGGGTTAAAAGATTGAGTATAAGATATTTTTTCTTATTTTTTTATTTAATGTATTTGTGCAATGGTTGTTGTGCAATAAGTATATGATGTATGTGGTGAGAATACAATTTTGATGAAATTTTGTATGATTATATAAGGGGTGGGAAAATAACAAGCTTTTGCTTCATCCCGCTCCTTTTCGAACACATGTAATTTTATTTTTGATATTGCGTCTATTTGGTAACACAAATGTCGTATGTTTTACTTTGTTTTTATTATATATATATATATATATATATATATATATATATATATATATATATATATATATATATATATATATATATATATATATATATATATATATATATATTTGGTTGTTGTTCGAAATAAAAAGAAAGAAAGAAAGAAAGAAAGAAAGAATGGTGGTATTGATATGATCCAATACAGAGGAGGTGTAGGACTCTATGTCCGTATGAGCGCCACTGGTGGCTTGAGAAGCAAACACACTCCAGTCTGTGTGTAGAAACCTTTCCTGGAGTGTGGAATCTGCTCCAGCAGGCCACACCTTGATGGTCTTCACTAATGGCTTCACACAGTTGATGAGGGGTGCATATTTGGGGGTGAGGAACAAAGAAAGGTGATCTGACTGTCCCATGTGGGGGAGGGGTGTCGCAATGTAAGCTCCAGCCATGTTTGTGTAAACATGGTCTAAGGTTTTGTTTCTTCTGGTGTGACAGGAAACATGCTGGTGAAACTTGGGTAGCACTGACTTTAAGTTTGAGTGATTAAAGTCACCTGCAACAATAAAACCAGCTTCCGGGTGATCAGTCTGTTGTTTACTGATGGCTGCATGAAGTTCTTTCATAGCAAGCTTGGCATCAGCATCCGGGGGAATATAGGCTGCAGTTATAATAGTGGAAGTGAACTCCCGTGGTAGATAAAACGGTCTACATTTAACCATGAGAAACTCAAGGTTAGCTGAACAATGACTCCCAACAATAGCAGAGTTTGTGCACCAAGCTTTGTTGATGTAAATGCAAAATCAACCACCTCTGGTCTTACCGGAGCCATCTAATGTTCTATTCGTCCGGAGCGTGTGGCGTCCCGCTAGCTCAATAGCGGTGTCCGGCATTCCGCTGTTTAACCAGGTTTCCGTGAAGATTAGGACGTTACAGTTCAAACGTTTCTTGCTGTGTGTGATGCTGAGTCGAATCTCCTCCATTTTGTTCACTAGCGACCGTACATTGGCAAGGAAAATGCTGGGTAAAGAGAGCCAGTGTGGTGTTAGCCTTAGCTTAGCTCTTAGTCCTCGACGCTTCCCCCGCCTTTGTTTACGATCTCGATGCCGCCTGCGAGCACTTCCGCCCGGCCGGGTAGAGTGCATAGCCTCGGGTGTCCTAGAGATCTCAGGAAGGAGTCGAAGATTGTCCATAAAACTGTCTGAAATTCGCAAACCAATATCCAAAATCTCACCACGGGTGTACGATGTAAAGGCACAACTGTTCTGCACGAACAGACCTGAGATGAGCAAGAAAAATACAGACAAAAAAAATTGCAGAATCTGGAGAGACCCCGAGCCTTGCGATGTACTCGCGCCACCATCTTGGGTGTATAGGGGAAGCAGTATAAAATAGAATCGTCCATGAACTACGTTTCACAAGCAAACACACGCAAGAAGTGAGAAGGAAACAACGCCAGATCACACGTGCGTCAGACCGGAGTTCTCGCGCGAGACTGGAATTGTTATTAAAAATATAGACTGCAGTTCAGAAACTTGCTATCCAAATTGTCTGTGTGCTGATTTGCAGCAAAAAGGAGAAAAAGAAAAAAGATTATGGTGGAGGAAATGGTTGGGGAGACACAGGGAGCAAGGATTGTGTTCTGCAAAGAGAGTTTGAGGTAAATAAAATGTTTTGCAGTGTGCTTCTTGTTACGAACTGCTCTGAGACAGAAGGGTTGAGAATCCACTCGCAGCTTTATTTGAGGGCAATCCAGAGGCGTAATCCAAAGTACAGGCAATGGTCATACACAGACAGGCAGTCCAAACAAAGAAACGAACAAACAAACAAAACAGGCAGGGACCAGAGGCAAGAGAGTAATCCAGGGAACAGGGCAAGAAATCCAAAACAAGAAAACCAGGAGACAAGAAAACAGGAGAATGCTCGGAATTGCAGCGTAACACTAAACAAGACTTTGCGGTGAGTAAATGAATGACCAAGGTTTAAATAGACAGGAAATAACAGGATGGTGAGACACAGGTGAAATGCAATCAGTAAATGAAGTACAGGTGAATGTGATCAGTGATAAGTGATGATGAGTCCGGGCAGTGAGTTATGGGAAATGTAGTAGGTGAGTGAATATAGTCTTATGTGTGGAGTGCCCTCTGGTGGCTCTCAAGGGCACTCCAGCTGGTGATCGTTACATAGCCCCCCCTCTAAGGAGCGGATTCCAGACGCTCCTAAAACTGTCACGGAGGGAGGAGGAGCGGAGGCGGACCCGGGGGCGGGATGGAGGGCCAGGCCCGTGGAGCGGATGACGACCTGGAGACTGCGGCAAGCTGGGAGGCCACGGCGGATCAGGCTGTGCAGGCGACCAGGGCGGATCAAGCTGTGCAGGCGACCAGGGCGGATCAGGCTGTGCAGGCGACCAGGGCGGAGACGACCCTTCAGGCGGCCAGGGAGGAGACCATGGCACAGGAACAGACACCGGCTCAGAAACAGGAACAGACACCGGCTCGGGAACAGGAACAGACACCGTGTCAGGAACAGACACCGGCTCAGGAACAGATACCGGCTCCGTGAAGACCATCTTGTCCTGAGACACAGGCGTGGAGTCGGTCATCTTGTCCGAAGACACAGGCGTGGAGTCGGCCATCTTGTCCGAAGACACAGGCTCGGCGGCGGCCATCTTGTCCGGAGACACTGGCTCGGCGGAAGTGACGTGAAGCTCAGTCTCTGGATCGGCAGAAGTGACGTGAAGCTCTGTCTCTGGATCGGCAGAAGTGACGTGAAGCTCTGTCTCTGGATCGGCAGAAGTGACGTGAAGCTCTGTCTCTGGATCGGCAGAAGTGACGTGAAGCTCTGTCTCTGGATCGGCAGAAGTGACGTGAAGCTCTGTCTCTGGATCGGCAGAAGTGACGTGAAGCTCTGTCTCTGGATCGGCAGAAGTGACGTGAAGCTCAGTCTCTGGATCGGCAGAAGTGACGTGAAGCTCAGTCTCTGGATCGGCAGAAGTGACGTGAAGCTCTGTCTCTGGATCGGCAGAAGTGACGTGAAGCTCTGTCTCTGGATCGGCAGAAGTGACGTGAAGCTCTGTCTCTGGATCGGCAGAAGTGACGTGAAGCTCTGTCTCTGGATCGGCAGAAGTGACGTGAAGCTCTGTCTCTGGATCGACAGAAGTGACGTGAAGCTCAGTCTCTGGATCGACAGAAGTGACGTGAAGCTCTGTCTCTGGATCGGCCGAAGTGACGTGAAGCTCTGTCTCTGGATCGGCAGAAGTGACGTGAAGCTCTGTCTCTGGATCGGCCGAAGTGACGTGAAGCTCTGTCTCTGGATCGGCAGAAGTGACGTGAAGCTCTGTCTCTGGATCGGCAGAAGTGACGTGAAGCTCTGTCTCTGGATCGGCAGAAGTGACGTGAAGCTCTGTCTCTGGATCGGCAGAAGTGACGTGAAGCTCTGTCTCTGGATCGGCAGAAGTGACGTGAAGCTCTGTCTCTGGATCGACAGAAGTGACGTGAAGCTCTGTCTCTGGATCGGCCGAAGTGACGTGAAGCTCTGTCTCTGGATCGGCCGAAGTGACGTGAAGCTCTGTCTCTGGATCGACAGAAGTGACGTGAAGCTCTGTCTCTGGATCGGCAGAAGTGACGTGAAGCTCTGTCTCTGGATCGGCCGAAGTGACGTGAAGCTCTGTCTCTGGATCGGCAGAAGTGACGTGAAGCTCTGTCTCTGGATCGGCAGAAGTGACGTGAAGCTCTGTCTCTGGATCGGCAGAAGTGACGTGAAGCTCAGTCTCTGGATCGGCAGAAGTGACGTGAAGCTCAGTCTCTGGATCGGCAGAAGTGACGTGAAGCTCTGTCTCTGGATCGGCAGAAGTGACGTGAAGCTCTGTCTCTGGGCTTGACAGGACCAGCGGTGAAGAGGGCTTTGAGCTGGACAGGACCAGCGATGACGAGGGCTGAGCTGGACAGGACCAGCGATGAAGAGGGCTCTGAGCTGGACAGGACCAGCGATGAAGAGGGCTCTGAGCTGGACAGGACCAGCGATGAAGAGGGCTCTGAGCTGGACAGGACCAGCGATGAAGAGGGCTCTGAGCTGGACAGGACCAGCGATGAAGAGGGCTCTGAGCTGGACAGGACCAGCGATAAAGAGGGCTCTGAGCTGGACAGGACCAGAGATGATGAGGGCTCTGAGCTGGACAGGACCAGCGATGACGAGGGCTCTGAGCTGGACAGGACCAGCGATGAAGACTCTAGCTTGGCGGGCATGACGCATACTGCCTTGGCTTCGGCAGATTTGGCGTGAAGTGCGGGCTCGGCTGGACTGGCGTGAATTGCAGGCCCGACTGGACTGGTGGCCATGTCGTCCGAAGACGCATGCATAGCAGATGCAGTGGGTATGTCACTATCCTTCTCCATTATACCCACTGTAAAAGCAGAACCGCTCAGTTGCAATGCAATGTCAATATACTTTTTTAGAGAGCAATTAGGATCATGCAAAGGCATGATAGAACTGAGTGGCTCAGATAGTCCTCTGAAAAATATCATGAGGCATACCTCGTCCATTGAAGTCAAATGGGCCAGCTCAATGAAGTCCTCTACATAGTCCTCGATGGGGCGATCTCCCTGACGGAGACGCATTAACTGTGCTGCTGGATTCATAGTGGCGAAGTCTTCTGTTACGAACTGCTCTGAGACAGAAGGGTTGAGAATCCACTCGCAGCTTTATTTGAGGGCAATCCAGAGGCGTAATCCAAAGTACAGGCAATGGTCATACACAGACAAGCAGTCCAAACAAAGAAACGAACAAACAAACAAAACAGGCAGGGACCAGAGGCAAGAGAGTAATCCAGGGAACAGGGCAAGAAATCCAAAACAAGAAAACCAGGAGACAAGAAAACAGGAGAATGCTCGGAATTGCAGCGTAACACTAAACAAGACTTTGCGGTGAGTAAATGAATGACCAAGGTTTAAATAGACAGGAAATAACAGGATGGTGAGACACAGGTGAAATGCAATCAGTAAATGAAGTACAGGTGAATGTGATCAGTGATAAGTGATGATGAGTCCGGGCAGTGAGTTATGGGAAATGTAGTAGGTGAGTGAATATAGTCTTATGTGTGGAGTGCCCTCTGGTGGCTCTCAAGGGCACTCCAGCTGGTGATCGTTACACTTCTGCTGCGGCTGGTCAAGCAAATGTTTGTGCTTTGTTTCTGCTTGATATAACTGTAAATATATATATATTAAAAATACGGATATTCTGGTCTATAACTCCTCCCTGAGCCTCCCGCTGTCCTGTATCTTGCCCTCTCATTGGCTGTGGGTCATCGCCGATGTATTTTTCAGTCATAACACATTTCACACAGCAGGATTTTGAATCGCAGACAGGTCCAGATATTTAGCATGCCAAATATCTCGCGGGCGTCGGCGACTCATCTGCGATTTTCTCTGATCGCGTCTTTGATCATTCACACTGCGTGATTTTCACTCGGGTGCACGAGCACCGATTTGCCTATGATTTCAGGCATTTGTCTGTGATTTCCCAAAACCTGTCGGCGAGTCAAAATCAGGGCTAAAATCGGGCAGTGTGAACTTGGCATAAGCCACGAGACAACGCTGTCTTGATATGGTTCAATATTTTGCAAAGTTTGTCCCAAACCTGTCTGAGATTAGTGCACCACTAAGGAAACTCCTGGAAAGTAGTGTAGAGTGGCACTGGGAAACTTCACAGCAAAAGAGTTTTGAGATGCTGAAGTCACAACTGAGCAATGCCTGTTACAACACTAAAAGGCATTTCAATGGCATCACATCCTTTCTGGTGCTTGGTAGATATTTTTGGGGGGTCACGCTAAGAGGCAACATCCTGCAGTCTCTCTTGAAGCCAACACTGAAGTGACTTAAACTGCAATTCATCGACTGGCTCCTAGAGACAATATCCAAAAGGAAGTCAAATCTGTATCTCCCCTGTGTTAAAGGATTAAGCTAAATGTATATCTTAAGCTCACCAAAATCTGCATTGAGACATTTTAGTGCATAGGGGATTTTTTTGAGTAAAAGTTATGTTAAAATAAGATATTTAATCTCACACCCATATCTCCACGTGAACACACGGATACCCGTATCTCAGTGTGCAATGGCCTGATTAGCTTGAAATTACAGGAGGCATATAGTAACAAACACATCAATTGGTTAAGACATCAAGTAGGATGATACATTATTTTTTTTTATAATCTGAGCTCAAATATAGTAGTGTGATTTTAATGGGTACTTGAGCTTAATAGGTACATTTACCCTAGTTAACAAGCCGGAACTGAAATGGAGCAATTTTGAATAAAAGGATAAAATGAAGTACCAAATAAGGGCAGGTTATTAGTAGCTAAACCAAAATGATTTCTTGTTTTAAATATCAAAATGACAGATCTGGGGTGCATTCTTCGTACCTCTCTTAATACATCTGAGATGATTTGACAGATCCCAGATCTTCTAATCATGATAACTGATCTCTGGCTAATTTGGTTCTTCAAACGAATTTGCGGATTGGATTAAAATATCTGGATTAAGTTATCTAAGGCTCCGTCCACACGAAGCCAGAGCTTTCCCTATCCGATCTTCCCCCCCCCCCTCGTTTCAAGAAATATCTGTGTACACACGAGAGCATTGAAAAGACTCAAAACGATGTAGTATACATGCCAGGTCAGTATGTGGCGCTGTAATCCTGCCACAGAAATACACTGAAAACAGAGAAGAAGAGTTGTGGCTGAAAGGGGTACAGCAACGGTCGTAAGTGAGACAAAATCTCACAACTAAATAACAATAAATAAATGTGCTACTTACCAGATTAACGCTTACACCTACCCCAACCCTAAACCTAACTTTACAATAATGCAAATACAGTAATTAAATGACGCAATGCCCAGTGCCCTGAAATTAATGCACTGCTCAGAGTAACTGTACAGCATGTGTGTAAGACTGCAATAACATTATAAAGTCATTATTCTATCAAAAATAAATCTCTGTTTCTAATATTATTTTGAAATACATTTTTAGGGCCCGAGCACCAATGGTGTGAGGACCCTATTGGAATTGCTCAGCCTATTATTCTTCTTCTCCCAAATAAATCACATTTTTGAGGGCCTAACATGCTCGAAATCTCATGAAACTTTGCACACGCGTCAAAAGTGGTGAAAATGTACATCCAATATGGGTTTCAGAATTAGGCGTGGCAAAATGGCCCGATAGTGCCACCTACAAAAAATCAATTAAGCGCCGTTCGAGCTACGTTTCACGTACGAGTATGAAATTCGGTAGACACATGTAAAAGCCCAATACCTACAAAAAAGACCTTGGGGGGCAAAACCTGAAAACCCAACAGGAAGTGTGATATATTGAATTTTCTCTGCAAAATTTTTGCCATTTCCAGACCTTGTACATTAACGATCTACTCCTAGAGATTTAATCAGATCAACATCATATTTGCAGTCTAATCTAAAGGCCTTGGTGATGTTAAATTGCGAAGATCTTGAGTTTTCCCTGAAGGGCGTGTCAGTGGCGGCCTCACAAAATTCGATGGTTCGCCATAAAACAGGAAGTTGTTGTAACTCGGGCATACAATGTCCGATCTGCCCCAAACTTCAGATGTTTGATAAGAGTCCTGGCCTGAAGACATGGCAAAATGGCTCGATAGCGCCACCTACAACATTTCAACAAAGTGCCCCTCCCGCTACGTTTCACGTACAGGTATGAAATTCGGTACACACATGTAACAGCCCAATACCTACAAGAAACCTCCTGGTATTGAAACAGACATTCACTTTTGTCCACTTGCTCTCAGCTTCTTATTCTTTAACATCAGCAGTTTATGCAACTGGCCACAGACCTACGTTTTCTCCAATTTTCCCCCAAAATGTCTCTAGGAAAAATGTGATACAAAGAGCAAGAAGAGTTAACAGGACTAAGACTTAAGTTAATGATGGGACACTAAAATGGACAAATATCATAGACCCCATTTGGAAATGTTTATTTCACAAACCTAATACACCGACATTTAGCTCTTCAAACCAGTTAAATTTAAAGTTAAAATGGGATGCATTTCCTTGACAGCATGGATACTAGTCAAATTGCCTTCCACGTTCTGTTTTTAATGGTGCAACAACAAGCACAGACAGTTAAACAAAGTAGCTTATCCAAATCTACAGAAGCGACATGGTTAAGACCAGTTAATGTCACACTCTGGAAACAGTTTATAAAGACCCCTTTCATGAGTGAAGGTTAAAAGTTAAAAAAAAAAGAGGACAAGTTTAAACCATTTTAGACCCATTTACACCTGTATTTAGCATAGTCCACTTGTGATTGGACTGATAAACGCTTTAGTACCAGTTGTGTAAACAGGCCCTCAGACAGCAACTCAGGTGTGATACACCAGTTAAGGGACTAAACCAGCTTTTATTAAAGCTTCAGTCTACTTTTTAATAAACAAGAAAAAAGGCTGGTCACAATTTGGGATTAAAAAGGACAATGCAGGTTGAGACTGATTTCATTGCAGATGCAATGCTGTACTTGCATGACTTCGGGGGGGCTTTCTTACCAAAAAACAGAGGGACTTGGCATGCGTGAATATCAATACAAGCAGTTATGTTAGTCCAGCCATAAAGCCACAAGTAGAGACCAAAACAGATTTGATACCATTAAGAACAGGGACCCAGGTTAGCAACTGGAACTTGGCAAATAGGTCAGGTTTGGGCAGAAACTTGGCTTGTTTAGTTCAAGTCAAGCATAACCTTGAAGCAAAAAAGGGAACTCTGGTTTAGTAGTGTAGCCCAATAAATCAAACTGAGAACAGTCATGAAAGATCAATACCAAAGAGACAGTTGAGTTAAGAAGTTTATTAAAACTACTAAAGTCACATGACCAGGTTAACTTCTCCACTAGACACCACAGTTTGCCCACTAGAGATGGTCTTGACGTTAGCATCTCTTCCTGGAAAAGAAATGGTAGAATTGTGAGGCATTTAAAAAAAACAAATTCTCAAGGTTCCTGAAGTCAGTTTACAACAAGCACTCACTTTTCCTAGTGCAGCTTTGCTCACAGGAGCCAGAAGAGGGATGGCACACTGCTGTACTACAGTGGATGAAGATCTAACAGAGGGGGAAAGGGTTAAGCCACAGAAAGAAAAACACCTAATATTAAGGATTCAGGAAAAGCTGCAGAGCATACGGTTTCCTGTAGAGGAGCCAGTGATGCTGGGTCCACAAATGTGAACATCTTCACAACAAAGCGCTTGTAGTGGGTTGGGAACTGAAGACCAGAAGATCCAGCCACTGGAACCAATGTGGTCAGGTAACGGTCATCCTGGTAAGGGCATCTGAAAGGCAAAGAGGCAGTCAGAAATGCCTTACAGCGCACTAGATGGATAAAGACTGGCCTTACTCACCCATCAACCAGAAGGTCCCACTGGGGTAGACTGAGGGGACTGGGGGTTGATGTCGCCCAGCAATGTCCCAGCATTAGGACAATGTTGGGGTCGGTCCTCTCCAAAATGCGCACCTCAACATACACAGGCTCCCGCAGGACTTTTGTGACCGGATAATCAGCGTCACCGTAGTAGGACGTGTATGCCTCATCCCCTGAGAAAGAAAATCAGCGTTTAACCAGAAACTGCCGCAACCTGGAGTTTTAGAAAATACTCATGCATACTTGGACAGACACTTACCTTCAGCACAGCCTTTGGTGACACACTGACCATTTGCCAGTCTAAGCTCAACCCTGAGGGGTCCAGGAGCCGCTACTGGTGGAGGTGCAGGAACAGTGTTGACCTCCACAACCAGAGCTTCCACAGAAGTAGCAGAGTACCTACACTGGAAGAGAAGCCTAGACAACAAATAGTGAGCTTGTAGCCTTGTCAAGGATTAATATTTTTTTCTAAAAAAAATACCTACTCAAAATGGCTGTCCCTTGTGATGGAACCAAGTGGTCCGACACCCACTTCATACGAGGAGGTCATTCGGTTTTCATACACCACATATCCACCGTCCTCCTGCAAATAGTAACTGTTGGCATCCAGTCCATTCCAAGCCATGCAGAACAGAACCACAAGCAGCTACTCACCATCATGCTTGTGCCACATGCAGTGACAGGGAACTGGTATATAGCAAAGGAAGGTGTGGATCCCACAGGACTGCAAGATGGGTCATTTCCACCCAGGAGATGGACTGAATCCAGGCTCAAGCGAGGTAGTGTAACATCTCTAGCCACCACTACCACAAACTGACCATCTCTTATACACTGGACAGTCACTGGCACAAGAGCAGGTTATTACTGAGGAGTGGTTTAACGTGAACACCTTTACATTGACTCACTCTTACCTGCCCTCCCATAGTAACACTGCTGTCCGTTAAAGCAGCAGTTGATAGCTTCACACTCAGCACCACTGATACCAGGTGGGCCACATTGGATCTGCTCATAATCAGCTACAGCACATTTGTCAAGGGGCTCTGCCTGCGCCACTGGCTGCTTAGACTGAAACTGCTGAGGAAACTGTTGACTAGCTTGTTGTTGAACCTGCTGAGGAAACTGTTGACTAGCTTGTTGTTGAACCTGCTGGGGAAACTGTTGACTAGCTTGTTGTTGAACCTTCTGAGGAAACTGTTGACTAGCTTGCTGTTGAACAGCTTGCTGTTGAACCTTCTGAGGAAACTGTTGACTAGCTTGTTGTTGAACCTTCTGAGGAAACTGTTGACTAGCTTGCTGTTGAACCTTCAGAGGAAACTGTTGACTAGCTAGCTGTTGAACCTTCTGAGGAAACCGTTGACTAGCTAGCTGTTGAACCTTCAGAGGAAACTGTTGACTAGCTTGCTGTTGAACCTTCTGAGGAAACTGTTGACTAGCTAGCTGTTGAACCTTCTGAGGAAACTGGTGACTAGCTTGTTTTTGAACCCGCTGATCAGTTTGCTTTAACATCGGAGCTTGAGGATACTGGGGCAGATTACTCCACTGTGGAACAGCATGACAAAAAGCACAAAACCACACACAAAGTGCCAGCAATTGAACAGCACAACAACTTCCTGCCATCGTTCAACAGCTAGTCACACTGTTGAGATGATGCCCTTTGGTCTTTTTGTATTCTACAGATTTTGTCTAATTAACGATAATCCCTCCCTCTTCATTAACAGTCATGATTCTCCAGACTTGCCCAAATGGGAGCTTATGCTACCAGAAAATTCTCATTGGTTCTCAAAATTATACGCATGTGATGTATCTTGACTCCAATTAGTCAGATGTGTCATATTGAAGACAAATAAAAAGGTTCATGCTCAGGTTTGCTACTAGAGCTTGCCCAAAGTACTTTGGCTAGATGTTTGGTGCATTCCGCTTCGCTTGTAGACATGCTGAAATATTAACTAGCATTACTACTTTTACAGTATCTTTATATGGCAGAAATAGTAAGAGTAGTCTGTAGTTCCAAATTTAGCAACACACTCACAAACCTCCCTAAGCACTTCCCCACGGGGCAATCCCTGTCGCCAGTTTGAAGTGTTCCATAAGTGGACAAGGAAGGTTTATGTGGACAGACCCTCGACTCCTTGATTATGACAGAGGGGACGAGTCTACTCATATATACTTAGCAGTGTTGGGAAATAACTTAACCCTAACCCTACATGTTAGGCGTGGCAAAATGGCTCGATAGCGCCACCTGCAAAACTTCAATTAAGCGTCATTCGCACTACGTTTCACATACAAGTATGAAATTCGGTACACACATGTCCAATACCTAAAAAAAGTCCCTGGAAGCAAAATCTGAAAACCCAACAGGAAATTAGATATTTGGAATTTTCTCTGCAAAATGTTTGCAGTTTTTGCCATTTCCAGACGTGGTACTTTGACAAACTCCTCCTAGAGATTTTATCAGATCAACATCATATTTGGTCAGTCTAATCTTGTTAGATGTTAAATTGTGAAGATCTTGAGTTTTCGCTGAAGGGCGTGTCCGTGGCTGGACAAAGTCTGATGTTTCACCATGAAACAGGAAGCTGTTGTAAGTCAGGCATACAATGTCCGATCTCCCCCAAACTTCACTTGTTTGATAAGAGTCCTGACCTAAACACATCTACATGCCAATATTCAGTTAGTCATAGCGCCACCTTCTGGCAGAAGGAAGTGTGGCACATTGAAGTGAGTTTGCCATATTTCTCCTATATTTACCCGCTTAAATGCATGTCGCCCACTATTCGCCGTTTTCCTGAGGCCACCAGGTGGCGGTGCATGTGCGAGGGCCCTTTCATCGCTGCTTGCAGCTTTAATTATTATTGTGATTTAAATTATTGCCCCTGATTCAGTAAAGAACTCTTGTAATAAAGTTGCAGTTGTTGGGACAAAATTTAAGTATCAATGCCACTTAAAAAGGTGCGCTCTAATCCTGTTTACATGAAATAAGCCGCTCGCACAGGTTTCATCTTACAGACCTGTTGCTATGACAGCAAGTTCAGGATGAGCTTCGAAGAACCAAACAATCAAAGATCATGCCAAATCACCAACAATCAAATCCAGCTAACGGAGTTGCGATGTACGAAGAATGGACCCCAGGTTTGATCTTACGGACCTGTTGCTATGACAGTAAGTCCAGTATAATCTGTGGCACACCGCGCCAGAGTAATTTCAGTTAAAAAGTACAGTATACACATTTTTATTTTACATTGAAAATGCCCAATCATTATATTAGATAAGACCCTATTCTTTATCTGAGATCATGCAGAGCCTCTGAAACTGTATTATTTGGACCTTTACCTGTTGGTTGCCACAGAAGTCCGTTATATGGAGAAAAATCCTGGAATGTTCTCTCAAAAATACCTTCATTTTTTTTTGACTGAAGAAAGGCATGAACATCTAGGATGAGAAGGGGTAAGTTCTAATTTTGAAGTGAACTAAGCCTTTAACACAGGGGAGATACAGATTTGACTTCCTTTTGGAGCTCGTCTCTAGCAGCCAGTCGATGAATTGCAGTTTAAGTCACTTCAGTGTTGGCTTCAAGAGAGACTGCAGGATGTTGCCTCTTAGCGTGACCCCCCAAAAGTATCTACCAAGCACCAGAAAGGATGTGATGCCATTGAAATGCCCTTTAGTGTTGTAACAGGCTTAGCCCTACAAAATATCAGTCCCCACACAGGCCAGTAGTAAAAGGCATTTTGTGGTGCATATTTGTACAGTCAAATCATGTAGATACGTTTAGTATTGTGCCAGTAAGGACCATACACAAATCTATTAAGATCACTTTTATTAAATCACGTGGCATTTCCAGTTATTTTTGGCCATGGTCCTTAACATTGATGGGGCCGACAGACGCCTTTTCCCATTGTAGATCTGATGAACAAATGATTAGTGAGAACTAAAGCCAGGAATGACAATAACAGTTATCAGAGTTAATCCATACCCGTAAGCAGCCGATCACTTCCACTTCTGACGCTACAAGTGGTGTCACAGCAGCCACACACCTGGTCAGAGTCATCTGCGGACACCCAACTGACAAGAAACACCCTCAGTTAATTTGACGACAACCAATTTACCTGTACACCCATCTAGCAGACAACATACCCATTAGCAGAGAATGAACAAGCTTTTTGCTCAGAACTTGAGGTTGTTGCAGCCGCCTTCAAAATGCATGTGATGTAGACCTGCAAAGACAATTGTTTGTTCACCATGGTAGCATATCATACAAAGAGTTGCACAACTAAAACACACGTACCAGTCCACTGTCTGCTTGCTGGAACCTGAACGCCTCTAGTTGAAACCGTAGCTTATCACCTTGAGTCCGAGGCATAAAGTGAGACGTGGAGCCTGTGAGCTTGGCATCAACCAGACACCTGTAAACAGAACCCAGTTAGAAACCCTGCAACCCTTCTGGAAGCTGGTATACATGAGGTAGCACCTCTTACCCATTATTCTCAATAAAGGAGTATCTGGGGACAGAAGCAACATCAGGGACTGCAGTAGCCACGCAGCTGTCCACAAACACACGGACGGGAACATGGCTGTACAAACGCACTGATGCTTCAAGATTGATCATGTCACCCAGGAAGTACTGGTTAGAAGGTCGCTCAAATATCCAGTCATCTGCAAAGAAAGAGTCTTAGCACAGGGTCACAAGCATGCCACAAATCAGTTTGGGATACACCAACCAGTCATGAGCTTGAGGGAGAAGACAAAGACTTCCTCTGCAACCTTAGTTGAGGCATATGGGATCCAAGTGGGCATTAAGGCATCGCTGCTCACATTATGTGTTCTGTAGGAGTTAAACAAGCGGTCATCTCATGCCCATAAATGGTGGGATCAGATCCAGCGAAGATCTTATCCAGATCCTACCTTGGATAATGACACTCGATACCAATCACCGCAATACTGCTCCTTACAATAGGAACACCATATGAAACCTCTTGTGGGGTGTAGATAATGTTGAAGGTATAGACAAGCTCATCCTCAGTCACCTAAAAAGAAAGTTAATTGAAAACGATCATGGATGTTTTTGAACTGTCCCTGTGAGTAACGGCAAAATAAAACCCCACCATTGATGTGCTGCTACATCCATGCAGTTCAGACTCAAAGATGAGCACTTGAGCAGAAGGATCCTCTCCAGTTGCAGTGCAGCCTCCCAGTGTAAAAGCAGAGGACAACAGTGGGTGCCCAGTCCCAAAGAAGTCCTTCATCACTTCCACATATACCGAGCTCTCTCCACACTGAGCAGCTACACTGTTGGCAGGGACAGGATGCGGCAACTCAAAAGGAACGTCGGGTTGCTGTGGTTCCTCTGGTAGACTTGGAAAGCTCCACGTCAGTTTTGCCACTGGACCCTGCAACAGCTCTTTTGATTGAACACCCATAAGATCTTGAGAAGGCTTTCCAAAGTCAGGAAACGTTTGTGGTGCAAATCCAGGTTTACTGGGAACCACAGACATCCTGGAATCAGCCTGTTGAGAAGCTTGAGCCAATGTCCTATAGGGATGGCAGACGCGAAACAGACGTTTCGGGGCTTTGCCGAGATCCCGAAGCGCAGATGTTTCGAAACACTGCTCCGAACTGTGATTCGAAACACCCATGTCACGTGACTATGGCTAAATGAAGCTTCAAAGTGTTTCATCAGGTGGCGCCTTCCGAAACTGCGTTGATTAAAGGGGGCGGGAACAAGCCACACAGTCACACATCTGTAAACCTAATTCACCACAGTTTAAAAGTGAAGTAAATCCATCTTCACCTCGTGGGTTTTTGTGAGAGGAGAGTGATTTTGTGATAGCAGTGATTTTGTGATAGCAGTGAGATTTATAGTGCGCTTTGGTTAGTTATATTTAGGCTAGATTTAAATTAGATATATTGACTGATAGGTATAGACAGTGACATATAGTATAGATATAGTGACACATTCATATAGGCTAAGTTAGATAGTGACAGATAGATAGCACAGCATAAGTTAGATATATAGAATTATATAGATATAGATTCATAGGTGATATATAGATAGATATATTAATTGAATATATAAAAATGGAGGCTGCACGCAAGAGATGCCATACATCTGTGGTGTGGGAGCATTTCCATTTGGAAGCACCAAATAAAGTGAGATGTGTGTATTGAGATAGGCAGCTAGCCTTCTGCAACAATACATCATCCATGTATTTACATCATCCAAAAATATTTGTGCATGCCAGCAACAAGTGTCCCTTGTGAGAGGATTTTTTCAAAGGCTGGAGAAATTATATGTAAAAAAAAGAAGTCAGCTGATTCCTTCAACAGCAGAGCAATTCATATTTTTGAATAAAAATGTTTTGTGACAAATGTGACACATTGTGGCTTTATTTATTTTATTAATGTTCATTTTGTATAACAAACAAATATATATATAGTTCTTTACAATGACGAGGCTACAGGTTACAAAACCAAGATCATGTACTTGTCAGACAGATGTTAAAAACAATTTTTTTTACATGGATCATTGTCAAGGTATTTCAGATCAACACATGGAAGTGACCACTAGATGGCGCCGTAGAGACGGGTGTCAGATTGATTCGAAGCTTCGAAACAATATGACACATTTGCTTCAACTGCTTCAGTGCTTCACGAAGCCTCGGTCTGCCCATCACTAATGTCCTAGGCCTAAACTCACTTGGACTGCGATTATGTGCTGCTCTTGCTCTCCATTGTGCATCAGAAAATCCAAGAGCAAGAATAAACACCAATCCAAATCCAACCTGCCAAAACCCCATTATTGCCAAGCTTGTTTCAACAACACTTTCGGGTGCTACCATCCAAATTTATACAGATGTAAATCAGCATGGCTCCACCTTTCTCATGACAGGCATCATTTTTCTCTGCACCTGCCAATTTACTCAATCAATATATCACAGGTGTAAGTCATTGATTGTTTATCACTCAGGATCAAATGAAGTATCAAATAAGGGCAGGTTATTAGTAGCTAAACCAAATGATTTCTTATTTTCAAGAATTCTCTGAAACACAAACAACCAAGTCTTTTTTGCGTCTTCCTTTTTTATTAATTCAGAAACATGGCCACAGACAGAATTGTACACTAGAGTATCCAAAATAATAAAGTTGAGAATGTTTATAGTCAGGTTTAGAATGTAAGAAAACATTCTTCCCTCACATTGACAGCAATCTTAACTTCAAAATGAAAATGTCCTTATGATTCTCATCCCAGGTGTTCATGTCTGTCTTCAGTCAAATATTTTTTTTTCTTTTTGAGGTAAACATTTCAAGCTTTTTCTCTATATAATGGACTTCTATGGCAACTAACGGGCTGACAGTTCAAAACAATGCAGTTTCAGAGGGCTCTGCATGATCCCAGACGTGGATTAGAGTCTTATCTAGCAAAACAATCTGATACTTTTTAACTGGAATTACTCCACTTGCTCTGCGGCGCCACGGATTATGTAATCACGTCGGAAAGGGCACGCTAGATGTAGGCAGAAGTACCGCCCCCGTGTTTACAAAGCGGACTTGCGAAGACTAATACAAACATCCTTTAGAAAAAAATCTGTAAAACAACAATGTCGGACGATTTTGTAGTTGAGATGGAGTTTTTTTTGGTAATAGTCTTTACAGGTTCGCTTGGGGAGGTATTTCTAGCGTGACCTTTCCGCTGTGATTTACGTAATCTGTGGCGTGCCACAGAGCCGCGCAAGATGAGAAATTTAGGATAAAAAAAAAACATTTTTATTTTACTTTGAAAATGACAGATGGTTTGGCTAGATAAAACCCTATTCCTGGGCTAGGACCATGCAGAGCTTCTTTAGCCATTCAAAGCCCTTTGAAACTGCATTGATTTGGACCTTCAACCTGTTGGCTGAAATAAAACCCCGCCCTCTATTTAATATTCAGTTTCACTTGGAAACGCGTCACTGCACTGAAGAAAAATCAGTTGCTATCTCTGGTTCACAGGGTCTTTAGAGGGTTAGTTCACCCAAAAATTAAGATTCTGTCATTAATTCCTCACCCTCATGTCGTTCCAAACCCGTAAGACTTTCATTTTCAGAACACAAATTAAGATATTTTTGATTAAATCTGAGAGCACTCTGACCCCACATAGACAGCAACACAACGACCACTTTCAAGGCCCAGAAAGGCAGTATAGACATTAACTCCAGTGGTTCAACCTTAATGCTATGAATCGACGAGAATACTTTTTGTGTGCAAAAAAACAAACAAAAACAACAACTTTTATCAACAATATCTTCTTGTCTGTTTATATTGTAAATACAGAGCAGTGTTTCCGTGTTCTATGTCAGAACGCTGCCTCATTATTGGCCAGATAACCAGTCATGAGCTTGAGGAAGAAGACAAAGATTTCCTCTGCAACCTTAGTTGAGGCATATGGGATCCAAGTGGGCATTAAGGCATTGCTGCTCACATTATGTGGTCTGTAGGAGTTAAACAAGCGGTCAGCAGATCCAGTGAATCAAATAATTTAATCCTTAATTAAGCTTTCAAACTCAATCCTGATAGTTCGGGCCGATGCTGCTGAGGTTGCAATCGATTTCTTCTGTCTTGCTCGAAAAAGATATGATGCATTTGCATGGTTAGTTCGACTTCGTCATGGTCGAGGAATCTGACGTGTGTGTAGGCCCACAGGAAAGCCCGCAGACGCAGCGTGTCAGTCGTAGGCGTGAGGGAGAAGAGAGCGTGTGAGATCTGTGCATCTTTATTTTAAAGTTTTGGGGTGAAGTCCCACCTAATAGGGTCGTTTGACCAATGGGAAAGGTTGAATCTCCAAACGGGAAGATTCCTCTGTTGGAGACGTTATAGCTCTTTGTTTCAGCTTACTCATTTGCATGTTTGGCCTCTATTGGTGGCCGATGAAGAAACTTTTAAAGCTTCTTGTAACACTACTATATTACACAGGTATCGATGTATCATATACACATTCATTCAGATTTTCATAGACCAAACACGGTGTAGGTGAGGTTACATTAACCGTTGGTTCTGTCATACAATGTGCATAAAATCAGACATCCCATTCAGAGAACACTGCGCAAGACAGTTACAAACACACACACACAATGTATTGGGGTGCATGCTAATTTATAGGGCTGTTTGTCTTTAAATTGTGTCAAAGGAGTGTGTTTTTACAGGCTTTGTGTCTTAAATGTGGCCCCTTTCCTATTCCACGTAGCTACATTCTTTAAGCAATAAACCATCTTATCTGAGTAACTGAGGCACTTGTGGCTTTAGATGGTCTTTTGGGACAATAATTATGTCTGATTTGTCTCAGTTACTACAGTAGCGACACCTGCAGGAGGAAACCAGAGTTTAGCTGGACTCATTTACTAAAGTACATTTTATAAGTTGATATCTATTTAGATTTACTTGTTTATTCATGTGTGCTTTCTGAAATAAAATTAAAATTGACCAGGCCTATATTAAATAGCCTAAACATTTAATAAAACGCAGTTTAATTTCCAATAATTTTATTTTCATTTAACTCAATACCAAGTTAATTTTAACAATTTCAACACATATTTCATTTGTTTAGCAATAATCTAAAATTATAAAGATCTCGTGAAGAAAAATGCACAAATGTGGCTAAACTGTTAAATGTTAAAAGTCATCTAAAAAACTACAAATGCAAGCAGAAGTTTAAAACCACAGAGAGCAAAACATCAGACGCCACACAAAAAAAAAAAGAGATGAGAAAACCGGTTTTCAACAGTTAAACATCCAAATTTAAATGAAGAGAAAATCAACAGCAACCCACCAACTAAAGTGAAATACCAAGAGCTGATAAGTAAAAATAAATGACTCCAGATGTGTAAAATAAAAGCTGGATGGATGTGAAAGTCTCTGAGATTCTGGAGTGATTTCTCACAGATGTGATGAGATCTGCTGCTGGTCTCATCAATCTTTTGTTGTGTGTTCATGTCCTTCTCTAAATCTTCTCATTCTCACTTCTTCATCTTCCTGCTTCTTTCCTAAAAGCATCAGATTCTCATCATCATCTTCACACTCGTAATATTTGCATGTCAAATCCATAGTAAAGATGATAAATGTCTCTGACCTGACGTGAGTCTCATGTAGATGTGAAAACCTCCTAAAAGACCCAACAGAAACATCATCTGAAGACACCAGACCAGCATATGCACCAAAGACACTGAAATCACTGAAAACAGCACAGACACATCAATCAATCAATCAACATATCAATCAGCCTGTTAAAGGGTTAATTCACCCAAAAATGTGGTGGAAGAGTGACCTCTGACCTGACACATCCTGTTATCCGTCAGGTCAGAGGTCACTTGCGCACGGCCACTACCGGAAGCCAGTGATTATAGTTTGTAAAGTTATAAATGTTTATATTTTTCTTCACTTCAGATGGCCTTTATGATGATGGATGCACTTTTTGGGGATTCAAAATCTCAGGTAACATTCACCCCCATTATAAAGCTTGGAAGATTGAGGATATTTTTTTAATATAACTCTGATTGTATTTGGCTGAAAGAAGAAAGTCATATACAGTTAGGATGACCTGAGGGTGAGTAAATCATGGGATAATTTCATTTTGGGTGAACTATCCTGTAAGAGTCGGTTTTGGTGCTAAGACAAAAGCTGAGATACATACCTCAGCAATTGAACAATAAAAGTCACTAATCTTGAGGAAAAGATGTCACAGAAACTGTGACAACACCCTGACAAACATTCCTCCCCCCTCCCCATTTTGCCCTCTCCTTGTCCTGGTTTCAAGTCACCAAATGCAGATATATCAGTGATGATGTTATTTGTAAATG
This sequence comes from Gobio gobio, assembly GCF_949357685.1. Taxonomy (NCBI): domain Eukaryota; kingdom Metazoa; phylum Chordata; class Actinopteri; order Cypriniformes; family Gobionidae; genus Gobio; species Gobio gobio. The sequence continues at coordinate 50,347,889 of NC_137109.1, forward strand.
TATTGTTTTATCCTTTTCATGTTTGATGTCTTTTTAAAGGTCTCAGTGCGAATGGTAAAATGGTCTCAGTTTCACTGCAGTCAATGGTAGTATTAGAAAGATTGGAAAACTAATGAGAATTCAGTTCTCCTTTGAGTAGTCTCTTCAAAGATATCTGATCCACTCCCCCAAAACCAGGTGGGGGTGTTGCAAATATTTACAGCCCTTTTGTTCTGGTTGGAGTATTTAAGGTTGGATGTTCTAACTCTCTGGGGGAATATTCTGCAATCAGACCCCCCCGTGCAAACTGCATGTAGATGTGCCAGACATGATGACTCTTTTAAATTATTTTCATATTGCTTTGCAATTGTGTTTTATGTTTTTACGCTGATCAGTTGTGTACCATGGATTCTTGTTTACGTATTTACTTTTCCTGTCTGGCCAAAATAAATGTTAACCTTGATTTCTCTTGTATGGTTCCGAAATCATTATTCTAGTATGGATCGATGTAGAGTCCTTTATTACCGCAAAATCTAGGGTTATGATAGATCACACCGATGACGCCACGACTGAAGCATGGAGCGCAGCGTGCGCGATATTCCGATTTCTGACTATCGCTGGGTTAGCACGTTGTAGTCCGTGAATATTACTAAAATTACACTTTTTGTTGAGTGAGCATGTGCAACCACTTAAAGGTAAAATATTCACCCTGCACCCTCTGACTAATCACAGAAGTAACCGTTTTGTGCCCGTGAGCGCGCGAAATCCGGACGCGTCATGTCTCTGTGCGATTTAGGGTCTCTCGATGAACGAATATAAAAACTAGGAAGATATAAAGAAAATCAACGATCTAAATTAAATCGCAACTAATCGTAAAATCAGCTGATAAACTCTAAATGTAGCACACTTTATGGAGTCACTTAGAATTGGAGTCAGATAAAATTATTAATGGAGTCAGATTTAAAATGAGATATCAATAAATTAGGAGAACTTCACCAAAAGGCTGAAAAGGCTTACACGCAGAATTCCTTTTGACCACGTCATTAGTTTTCGGTTTTTGGGCTAATGGATGGAGATTTACAATTGGTGACCCCGACGTGATCTCCCGGTGGCGGCGAGTGTCTTTTCAGCTAAATATTGGGATGCCACAAGCGAGAGGTTTGATCTTCTTCTCTTTCTTCAGCTGTTATGGTAAGTCCATTCTTATTTGCCTTTTATAAATGTTGGGAGTGTATAGTACTGAATACTGTATAAATCTGATGGGGCGTGAAAAGAAGACAACCATATTGCTGATCAGGGACATGAAAGCAACAGCGTAGAGTAGAAATTATATCCCTTGCTTTAAAAGTCTCCTTGTCTGCATACGCAGCAAGAGAGGAAATTTTATTTCTGTACTCAAGAGAGCTCTGTAAATTAAAACCTTGAATTCTGAGGAAAATGTCCAGTTACATTTGTTAATTTGCTTTGCTGCAACAACGCGACAAAGAAAAAGAACAAATGGTCACGTTAACTTGTGAATGAAATCTTGTGAGTCGATGAGCTAAAATAACATTGAAACGATCTCACTGGAATCCTTTGTGTGTAAAATGTGAAGGTGGACAAAACTGGTTCAGGTCTGATGTCACAATTATAAATGTCTTATAAAATATAACGTTTTACTAGGGTCTTACTTCAGACTTTGCAATCACTGCACTTTTGTGTGTTTATTAATGTCTCAGAAGAGACTGAGAAAATTAACAGACCAAAGATAATCTTTGGCTTTCTCCATCAGACCTGTGTTTGTCAAACCTTCCTTTTCATATGCAAATAGATTCCCCAAAGAATGCAATTGATAACTTCTCAGCCTGAAACAAGAAAATTGTGCCCAATTCTATATTGTGTAGTCACAAAAATCTTTGAATTGAGCAATAATTTGATCTGTGCTCTCAGTGTTTGCAGTTTATTGAGCGTTCACAGCAACTAAGTTTATAACTGGCTTCCAGTTTGGTCTTATTGCTGTGCACCCAATGATCAGGCCAGCACAGCAGCAGCTGCAGGGCCAATCTAAAGATCAGTGAGATGATAACAGATTGTTATGGACAAATGACTCCTCTTGAGACCAGGAAATAAAATGATTATTTAATTCATATTATTTTAATATAATATGATTTATATTATGATTATAATGTAAATTATATTATAAATGCCAGAAATGGTTTTAATCTCAGGATAATTCAGCATTATTTAGAAGAGGAAAGAAGGTTGGGAAAGTATGAGAAGGATTAGAATGTAGAAAGATGGGATGTGCAAGTAGAGAAGCAAGAGCACTATTAGTGTTGAAATGATGGGAAGGAGAATATAAATGGTTAAGGAAAGAATTGTGAAGGAAGAAACTGAAGAGGAAAAAACCTAAAGAGAAAGAACTTCTGTACCTTCTATTTGTGCAATAATTTAAATGAGAAAAATTACAATGCCCAGTTAAATGAGTAACCTGATTGTTGTAACTTGAATAAGTTGAATTCAGGCAAGGCCTAATAATTTACATTTCATTGATCTGCAGCCCAATGAGAAAGGGGAGGTACAAGTTTTCCATTGCAATGAAACTCGCAAGTGTTAGCGAATTCCTCTCTGGGTGCGTCAGATTACAGGGGACCTGATTGGGGAAGTCATTTTACTGGGAATGTGATGAAAGTTGTGTGTTATGTTAACTAAAGGCATTCACTCTACAGGGGACACACAGAGATCCAAAGGGTCAAGAGTTCAAATGACACCATAAACACCTGGTGACCGGATGCTCTAAACAACAGATCTGACTTGTATAAACAGCATCATTTAAAGAGATTGCCCCAGGGGACCTGGGTGTGATAAAATCACAATGCAGCAGATTGTGTAAACACAACTGCAACAGCAACTTAAGGTGCAACTGGTCTGACTGCATTTACACACAGTCAGATCTGACCATTATAAATCAGTTTATCTAACCTTTTCTTCACAGAAACATGATCATGATTATGATACATGTATTTGTAAACTACAACAAATTTTCTCATAATGGCATAAAACCGTAACAGGTTAAAGCCATCTACAACAATCTATCTGGCTAAGACCAGTAAAGAAAAAATAAGATAGCCTCATCTATCTTAATTAAATTTGTGTAAAGGTTCAAGATTAAACTGTATTTCGCTCTGTGCTTGTTTTCCTTTCAGGTGAATGGCTGCCACCCTTCAGATCCAGATTCCACTGGGTCTGAAGTCAAGACACACACACACAACTTAACATCTAGGAGATGGGAGGGAAGAGACTTCATGAAGCCATTCACACCTCACAGCACACATAGTTAAATGGCTTCCCAGTATAAAAACTGGAATAAAATTATACAACACAGATTATGGTAGGATAGACACCACCCATCTCCTATACACATCCATACACAACACACATCCTTAATTCTATCACCGCACAACACATTTTTCCTGGCATAGATCATGGGACTATCCAGGCCAAAATCATACACATAATGCAAATTTATCATACACTATTAATCTTCATACATACAGGACAAAATTAATTATTTTTCATAATTCCCTTTTTATTTGGTTTGAACAATTTTATTTTCATAATTAATTTTACGGGTTACAGCCATGTCAACTTCCTGTATGTAAACACTGCAAGATGCATAAAACATGTGCATGGCTTTGTCACACATTAATTAATGGACAATTAATTGATCAGTAAACTGATGGACAAAATGTTTAATATGTCCAGTCCTTAGCATTGTTGAAAACTGGAAGGGCCCCTAGTTTCCAACATATGGCTAATGACAATAAAATATATCTAAAGACTTAGATCTGGGATGCAGGCATTTCTATAAATTAAGTAAACAATTCTCAGTCAGACCTGCATCATTGAGTGTGACTCCGCCTGTACATCAAATGCGCAGAAGATGAGTGCCAAAGTTTAACTAAAGATTTTAAATCTCTTTTTCTGTAAATCTCATTCTCTAAGTAATCTGATTGAAACATAAGAATTCAATAATGATTTGCATTCAAAACAACTGATACAAACAATTTTATAATGGCAATTATCCAATTGTGTATTTCCATGTTTAATTATGTGATATATTTTAATTATGCGTACTGCTGGTAAATATACTGTTCTATTGACGGTTTTGATACCCTTCCTTCAATTCATCCAGACCATGTTTAAATTCCACTTCCATATCTCTAGTGGTATTGAAGAATCTGGCGATCAAATGAGACTTGCTCACTAAATATATGACACTGAGAAATTAGACTGTTTTTACCACTCGCACTTCTGACATTTTATCATGTGTTGTTATTTTGATGTTCTTGTGATTATCCAACAACTCTCTTTTTCCATCTCACAATAACCACAAAGTCATCGGTGTTCAATTATTGCATGGTTATTCAGAATTTGTTCAGGTGTCTAGCACACAATGGAGCATCATCAGTGAAATGATTCCTTCACCCATGGAGATCTGACCTGCCCGGCATACCAAACCTTCTGCTTGAAGGTGACCGAGGATTTCTCTAAGGGTCAGCTATTGATAAGAATCCTGGGGAGGACACAGATGTTTCCTCAAAGTGTAAAGACACTTTCCACTGACACTTTCTGCTCATGCTTACTAACGCAACTGACTTGGGACAACAAGTCATTCTACAGACTGAAAACCCTCACAATCATCGGCAGGTGGAAACAAACCTGACCAACGGGATAACAGATATCCTGCCTAAGTGCTTCAGCATCCAATCAGCACAGTACGCCTACACCTAAAGGGACTGTGCCACTGAGGTGTATTTCAGCAGTGTTTTCATCTTTATGTTCAGCCTGTCTTAATGTTGTTATTTCAGGTGACTGCTTGACTCCGGCACCCATTGATTTGTGCTGTTAACTCCAGGATCAGCACCATGAACACTTCGGAAATTACATCCAAAATATGGAAACAAGGAATGTCCAAGTATGTCCCCTTGGGAACTAATCTGAATTTGTCCCAATGGGCCAGGGGCCGTCTGTAAGAGTCGGTTTTGGTGCTAAGACAAAAGCTGAGATACATACCTCAGCAATTGAACAATAAAAGTCACTAATCTTGAGGAAAAGATCTCACAGAAACTGTGACAACACCCTGACAAACATTCCTCCCCCCTCCCCATTTTGCCCTCTCCTTGTCCTGGTTTCAAGTCACCAAATGCAGATATATCAGTGATGATGTTATTTGTAAATGTATTGTTTTATCCTTTTCATGTTTGATGTCTTTTTAAAGGTCTCAGTGCGAATGGTAAAATGGTCTCAGTTTCACTGCAGTCAATGGTAGTATTAGAAAGATTGGAAAACTAATGAGAATTCAGTTCTCCTTTGAGTAGTCTCTTCAAAGATATCTGATCCACTCCCCCAAAACCAGGTGGGGGTGTTGCAAATATTTACAGCCCTTTTGTTCTGGTTGGAGTATTTAAGGTTGGATGTTCTAACTCTCTGGGGGAATATTCTGCAATCAGACCCCCCCGTGCAAACTGCATGTAGATGTGCCAGACATGATGACTCTTTTAAATTATTTTCATATTGCTTTGCAATTGTGTTTTATGTTTTTACGCTGATCAGTTGTGTACCATGGATTCTTGTTTACGTATTTACTTTTCCTGTCTGGCCAAAATAAATGTTAACCTTGATTTCTCTTGTATGGTTCCGAAATCATTATTCTAGTATGGATCGATGTAGAGTCCTTTATTACCGCAAAATCTAGGGTTATGATAGATCACACCGATGACGCCACGACTGAAGCATGGAGCGCAGCGTGCGCGGTATTCCGATTTCTGACTATCGCTGGGTTAGCACGTTGTAGTCCGTGAATATTACTAAAATTACACTTTTTGTTGAGTGAGCATGTGCAACCACTTAAAGGTAAAATATTCACCCTGCACCCTCTGACTAATCACAGAAGTAACCGTTTTGTGCCCGTGAGCGCGCGAAATCCGGACGCGTCATGTCTCTGTGCGATTTAGGGTCTCTCGATGAACGAATATAAAAACTAGGAAGATATAAAGAAAATCAACGATCTAAATTAAATCGCAACTAATCGTAAAATCAGCTGATAAACTCTAAATGTAGCACACTTTATGGAGTCACTTAGAATTGGAGTCAGATAAAATTATTAATGGAGTCAGATTTAAAATGAGATATCAATAAATTAGGAGAACTTCACCAAAAGGCTGAAAAGGCTTACACGCAGAATTCCTTTTGACCACGTCATTAGTTTTCGGTTTTTGGGCTAATGGATGGAGATTTACAATCCCTTTAAAGGATTTAAAACGGTTGAAGGTCCAAATCAATGCAGTTTCAAGGGAAGGGCTCCAGAGGCTCTGCACGATCCCAGACGAGGAATAGGGTATCCTTACATTGATGTGGACCTTCAACCGTTGGTTGCCATTGAAGTCCATTATGTGGAGAAATATCCTGGAATGTTTTCCTCAAAAAAAATTATTTTCAACTGAACAAAGAAAGACATGAACATCTTGGATGAGATGGGGCGAGTAAAATATCAGGAAATGTTCATTTTTGAAGTGGACTAATGCTTTAAGGCTGATATCTGTATCTTTAAATAAAACTATGAAAAAGTTTCTGTTAATTGAAATAAAGTAAAATACGAACATTATTAGAAATGTTGCATTGGTACCAAACGGAAATAAGTTTAAGGTGAAGACCAAAGTATTTAATATTATTATTATAAGCTACAAGATAGTAAAACTGAATTAAAAAATAACACTGATTTATAGATCACATCAGCAGAATGCCTTACTTCCACACTGCTCCTTCTATCACTGGAGTATGTAGTGTGTTTACTGTGTGTTACATGAATAAAAACCTTCACAGAGATTCAACTGATTGCTTAGCATGAGAGTGAGATGTTTGGAGAACATGAGATTGTAATGAGTCTGATGAGAGAGTTACTGTACCTTCAACAATCACTTGAAGATCTCTTTTAGATATTTCTCTGCCCTCTGAGTTAAAGACTTGGAATGTGTAAGTCCCTGAATCTGCTCTGGTCACAGGGTTTATTATCAGAGTCCCATTAATGAATGTCACTTCAGATCTGTTATAAAAAAGATCACAGTCCTTCATCGTGCCCTTCTTTATTTTACAAACTGGATCTTTTTCTTCGCTGCTCACTCTCTTTTGTATCTTCAGCTCATAACTAGCATCCAGCACCATCTGCAGATTCAGTTTGTCTCCCAGAGCAGCGTAACAGGGCTTTGACTGATTCAACCTGCAGTTAAACTCCAGACCTGAAGAACAAACACACACACACACACACACAGAGAGAAAGGGAGAGAGAGAGTATATAAAATATCACTCATCATAAATCACAATCAGATACAAATTTCACAAACATTCACAGAATTAGTGTTCAACAGAAGACTCTTGATCTGATCTCAGCTCTCCATCCATCCATCCATCCATCCATCCATCCATCCATTCACATTGATCTCAATGGTAGTTCTGTCAGGATCACTATTGTCAAAGTTGATTGTTTGACTATTAGCTTATAGTTGGGCAAGCCTAGCATGTAAAAGAGCAGGGAGAGCAGCAATAACCCTCCTAGGGTAAACAGAACAAAACCAACATAATGTATTGCAGATATCATTAATGTGGATATTAAATGTACAAAATAATTCAGGAATTTAATCTGATTCAAGGGAAATCAGAATACCAAATCCTGACTGATGAGAGGAGGAGCTGGGGGTGGAGGAGGGTAAATGAGCTCTGGAGAAACGTGATAGCGGCTGATACTGAAGGAGCTTATATATGTGTATGCTGTGATAGACGTCGTGTTCCTATAGACGTGATCAGCTGACAGTCAGCTGATGCAAGCTTGACTAACGTGACCTGCCAGAACTGACATACGGTGGATATGTTGGAAGTGAGTGATTGCAGAACTTCAGAATACTCTTTTGACTCGTCATCAACAGAGAAAGATATGAATGTAGCTTTGAGAGCAAAGACACTGATATGAACCATAAGACTGAGAACATGGAGGAACGAGAGAAAAACAAAGTGGATCTGAAAGGCAGAGAGAGAGAGAGAGAGAGAGAGAGAGAGACAGTTTAGAATTTTACAAACACTTTATTACAAAACAATAAACAATATAATAAACACATTACATGATTTTAACTACCTGAACTCACATATAAAAAAACAGCTCATCATTAAGTACAGACCAACATTACAACACCATTCAATCTAAAAAAAAACATTGATTGCATTCATCATTTTGTAATAATTGAAATCAACAAGAATTCTTGATTTGAACATATTCTTAAAAACCATTACAATGTGTTGTCCATTTCTCTGTTCTATTTCATTTCTTCTGGAAATAAAAATCGCAAGTTTGGCTTGCCCAACAAAGTTCATTATTTGACACTTATATTTCTGTAGTCTACTATACTTAAAACCAAATATAAAACATTGCTTTGTAAAATAAATCCCTAATAAAGAAAAAAAAAATCTAAAAGATCAAAGAGTGGAGAAAGTCTGTCACAATTCATAAAACAATTGAATATTGTTTCTCTCTCTGAACAGAAAGAACAATTATCATTTACAGTGGGATTCATTTTCGTCACAAAAGCATTAACAGCTATTGCAACATGCAAGATTCTCCATTGCAGATCACCTGCCCTTTAAGTCACTGGTGGTTTGTATAGTACTCTCCACTCTGGTTTCATTTCCTCTATCACTCCCAGTTTATCTCTCCAAACTGTGTCAACTCTGTCTTTTTATTGATTATCTTCACAACGCATTTGTATATCACATTTCCTTTAACTGTACAAAAATCTACATTTTCAATTTAATTCAAACACAACAGTGGACAATTATATGAGGATTTTTCAAGATAAGGTATCATTCTGATGTCTGGGAAAAAGTCATTAATGTCAGGGGAAATATAACCCCTACTGTATCTCTCGAGTAGAGTTTTTTCCTTGGAACACCCTGTCCAGTTTGTTCAGAAACTTTCTAGCAAATCTCACTGATCTTATACCCAGATGTATAGCAACAGTTTCTGCATTTTTTAGTCCAGGTCCTGCTTTCTCCACAATATCTTTCAATTGCAGTAAGTACTTTGGCACAAGTAAATCTTTTAGCCCTGGAAAGTCATCTCCTGACACATCAGGCGACTCCCAAAAACCACAGGTTCCTCAAGCAACCAAAAAAGAGATGTAGCCGACTGTGTCCACTTATGTTTAAAACCTCTCCACACTTTAAAAAGACTTTTATAAAAAGAGGGTAGACCAATCAAATCGAGAAGTAGTAGTAGTAGTAGTAGTAGTAGTAGTAGTAGTAGTACTTTATTGATCCCAGTTGGGAAATTAAAGTGCGTTAGCAGCAATACATGAAGACAGTAAAGTACTCACAATACACACAAAAACTTACTATACACATATAATAAATAATAATAAAAAAAAAAAAAAAAAAAAGCAGTAATGCACATTTCATGTCTTGCACTTAACTGCATTAAGTACAGTTATGCGACAGATATAGTAACCTAATTTCTAAAATGAAGAGTTAATGGTACTTCGGCACAGGGATGAATTGTAAAGTCTCACAGCAGTAGGCATAAATGACCTCCTGTAGCGTTCTCTGTTGCACCGTGGCTGGATCAGTCGGTTGCTGAATGTACTTCTCATTCCAGCAAGCATGTCGTGGAGGGGGTGTGAGGTATTGTTTGTAATGGTCAACAGCTTGGCCATTATTCTCCTCTCTGTAACAACCCCAAACATTTCCAGATCCAATTCAATGACACAGCCTGCCTTCTTAATAAGCTTATTCAGCCTTTTGGCATCTCCAGCTTTAATCCCCATGCCCCAGCACACTACAGCGTAAAACAGGGCACTAGCAATGACAGACTGATAGAACATGTGAAGCATCTTGCTACACACATTGAAGGACCTGAGTCTTCTCAAGAAATAGAGTCTGCTCTGGCCCTTCTTGTAGATCGCTTCTGTGTTTTTTGTCCAGTCAAGTCTGTCATCTATGTGGATCCCTAAATACCGATAGGAGTCCACTATCTCTATGTCTCTGCAGTGAATGGAAATAGGTGAGGGATGATCTTTCTTCCTTCTGAAATCGATTACCAGTTCTTTTGTTTTAGTTACATTTATTTGTAGATGGTTCACTCCACACCACTTAACAAAGTTGTTGATCAGTGCTCTATATTCCGTCTCTTGCAGAATATAGAGCACTGCTCTACTCTACACTGCATACTCTTCTCTAGAAGAGTATGATCCATTAAGACAAGTGCAGTATGTAGTCCCATTCCATAGCCTTGATGCCAGCAGAATTTGGCCCCTTCCACAACATTTGAGTTTGGGAAATTCGCTCTGGAATTGATCTGTTGTGGAGCAACTATACTCGAACCAGAGCTGTTCGAACCAATCAAATAACCAGGGCGGGCTTTATACGATGATGGAAAGATGATAAACAGTAATGTAATCATTACGTCACCAAAGAGCGCTTGGCTTGAAGTTGTTCTAATCCTAAATGGAGAACTTGTTTGGATATGCATTCACCTTTACTATTTCTCTCAGAAATGATGATCGTGTTGGTAAGTACTCCGTGTGTGAATGCCTGTTATTTACATTGCTTCTTCTGATCTCTTATATTGGGCACTTTTTGCACTTAAATTGGCTTATTCTTTTCTGAGGGATTGCCGTTTTTGACAGTTTCCACCTGGACATATAGTCATATTTGCTAATTATCTTTAATTTATTTTCCCTGTTTTGATCCGATTCTTTTTTACAACACCGGCAAATATTGTTTACACTCATCTTCTTCTTCTACTTCTTCCAGCGTGCGTGCAGTTGAGTCCTGTTGCCAACTAACGTTATGCATCGCTCCGTTGCTCTGATTGGTTGTAGGTCTATCCAATTGAGGTCTTTCCTGGTTTGGTTGAAACACGCCCCATAATCACAGCCCAACGGAGCAGTATCAGTCTCATATTCTGACTAGAATTGAGTATGACGACGTCAGGCTACCCATTCCATTCACCCCATATAAAATGGTTTGTGCTAATGGTTTCCACACTAGATTCTGAGGTCCCATCAGTAATCGCTGAATGAACTGCAACCGGATAAGTCGCTCCTTTGCTGACAAGATTGACCAGGCCTTAACGACATCCATCTCTTGGCAGGAAAAGAACACTTTGAGGTGTTGGGTGCAAATTGTCCCAGAAAAAGTTAACCATCTCTCCTTGAAGTTTTGGTAAAAGTCCAACAGGCACATCAACACATGCAAGTATATGTCATAAAGAGGACCCCACCAGATTCTTAATTATAAGTGTACGACCTCAATAAGACAATTTGGGAAGTAGCCATTTCCATTTCAATAAATGTCCTTTGATTTTTTTCAACATACAATCCCAATTCTTTTGAACAAAATCATCATTACCTAAAAAAATTCCAAGATATTTTAATCCACCTTTCTTCCAGATTAAACCTCCAGGTAAACTGGGAGGTCCTCTATTCCAATCACACATTAAAAGGGCCTCAATTTTCCCCCAGTTGACTTTTGCAGTATCATTTTTTTTAAAACAGTTAACAATAATCTCCAATTTGTCAATATCATCAGCCCCAGATATAAAATCAATTACATCACCAGATAAGCAGAAAGGTGCAACGAGACATTACAATGTGGTATAGTTAACCCACGCAACTCGGTTCTTAGTAGAGGTTCTTCCTAGTAGAGGCTCAATGGCCAGGGAGTATATAGCGCTGAGGAGTTTTGCCTGGAATACTTGCAGGACCGCGATCGAGTGGAGGACAGAGCCTGCTTGGCCGGCGGAAGTGTAAGCCCCACCCGCTAAGGTCGAAGCAGTCCTGCAGGGCTTAGCTCAGCCCATCCAAGAAGGTGGGCAGAGATGTGCGGGCACCACTTCCTTGAGTGGCGGAAGATTCTCATATCCCTTCTTGTCAGCGGCGCCAATGGTAGAGAGCGTGTGCGAGGTGGATGAATGGAGGCACGCAGAGTATGATTTCGCCAGTTCTTCATGCACCTCGGGAAAGAATGCCGCGGCTCTCTGGTTCCTGCCGGGGCGCCAATAGGCTCCTCATCATTCATCAAGGCGGCTGAGTGCAGGCTCCTCAGGCGAGGCCCAGTCCAGGCCTAGTTCACCGACAGCTTTAGTGAGGAAGCGGATGAGTTCGGCGTCCACACCAGCCCTGGAGTCGCTGCGTTGCTGAGATGTCGAGGGGGCAGGGTCATCAACGGAGTCCGACCATTCCTCAGCATCTGAAGCGGCCAATGACATGGAGTCATCGTGTGGATGCTCTTGTGTGTCGTCATCAGACCCACGGAACGAGACCATGCCCTCTGCGTCAAGTGAGGGATGCAGGTCTGATCACGAGAACATCACGGTTGAGATGTCTCGCTGAGGCAAGAGCGAGACACGCGGGTCGACGTGAGCTCGCTGACCTCCGAATACTCAGCCCTCTGACTCTGATGTTTTTTCTGCCGTGGCTCGGACGGGAAAGGGAATGGGAGAGCGCGAGGGGTGGGGTTTGCTTTGAAAAGGATACATCGTAGTGTTTCGCGGGAGAGCACAGGGAAATCACAAGGATCGCTGGTGATTGAGCACGCTGATGTCAGGCCGCTGACTTGTCCAGGCTGGCTAGCATGGCTGGCTAGCATGCTGTTTCGCAGCAGGCTCATCTGTTTTTGGCGAAGAAGGTGAGGCTTCGAGTAGTGATCAGCGAGGGTCCGAAGATCGTCGATGAAGGAGAATAATCTGAATTATATGGCAGAGTATGTGCCTTTTATAGGCAGATGCCCCTGGACTCTACGTTCAGCTTCGCAGGCTTTGCACCGATTGGTTTGCACAGTTACGCCGCTCTGCCATTGGTTCATGCAGTGCCCACTGGTCTGCCAATAGCATGCAAGAGTCCTCTACACTGTTATGACTGTGCTGTAGCACTGCGTGATTTTATGAAAGGCTTCGATGTAAGATTTGAGAGCGCACCAGACATAACTGAATCTTCAGATGATTCGTTCAAACATAATTCCACACAAAACTCAACTCAACAAATCAACAATTTATGGCCTCAAATGAAGTGGACGCCGGTCAGTCTGCCTCAGTCTGACAAAAACCCAAGCTAACTGCTTTATTGCCTTGCAAACTTTGACAACACTAAGATAACAACAAAGTTATTTGACTCCCCAAGACAAAGAGTCAAACCAGATCTCCTTTTTCGCAACAACCTTTAAATTAACTCTGAGTGACACAGTTACAATCCACAGGAAAAACCTACAGAGTCTGTTGTTACATATAAACTGCATCAGATCATTGATCGTCGGACTTGCATTCAAACAGCCTGCAAGTTCTGACTGCATAATTCTATAACGAACACACCTGACCATTATGCAGATATACATCTCACAATTCCTGTAATTATGCAAATATTGAATGAGTGAATGAAAGTGCACCGTGCTTGGTATCTTTATGTTTGTTTGTTTATGATCCAGAAGATGATTTTAATGAAGTCTTTGTAGAATGCATCATGTTCTTATAATAAGAAATCAGGTCTAAAGTTACTCTCTGCTTAGAGCAGGAAAGTAAGAGACCACAGATAACAGATAATTGATGGTGAGGGTGGAGACACAGTCACCTCGGAACCAAAGATGATACCTAATTGGTCAACCCATCCAGGAGCGCAGACATTTTGAGTTTAATCTCAGAAGACATAAGATGACGAGATAGACAATGGTGGCAGACCAAGATCAGAGAAAATGGGTTAACGATTTCATTACAAGCCATCTGAATACTCTCCTCTCACTTTCCTTTCTTTTACTTAAGTTTATTTTCTTTCCGTTGAGTCTCGTGTGTCACAGTCTCCCTAGGAACAACCTAGGTAAGACAACTATACAAGATAAATTTGAGGGAGGGACCCACTGACCAATCTTACATTCAAAGATAAAGAGCAAATAAACAATTCAACATAAACCCCAAAACACAAATAGATGTTCTTTTGGTTATATATATTTATGAAAAGACCCACAAAAATATATCCCCATCAACAAAATACATCAAATATTGAAACCACAATAACCCTAGATAGAGTCACACAAATGCCATTCTGTCATGGTTGTTTGGCAATGAAGCTGAAAAGGAAAAACCTTAACCAATCATTGACTTTTTGTCCGTAGAACAAACTCAATGATTTGAAGCTTAAAGTCAGTTGTACCATTGGCATCAAGGAAGATTAGTCGAAGAAATTAACCACTTCTCCTGGCTCGGAGCTGGGGCTTTGGGTGTGGAAACACAAAGAACCGATTTGAAACTAGGCTCTGGCTCCGATCTAGCTCTAGCACTGCCTTGGTGGAAAAGGGGTATTAAGTAGCACCAAAACATTGCTGGGCTAGAACAGGGCTAGAAGTAAGAACCGATTACGTCAGGCGCTGGGGGCGGGGTCAACAAGACGAACACAAACTTGAAATCCGCCATTTTTGAAATAGCAGCTAATGGAGCTAACAGCTGCTGCTCGTTTGTAATCTCCGTCTATACAAATTATGGCGAACTGCATGAATGCGTTGGATTCGCTGTGTTTTCGTTGTGTTTTGATGCCGATGTAGGATCATAAAGCCATGTGAATTAATAGTAACGCAACGTTTGCATTGTTGATGGAAGGCTTGTTCGCAGCGGTGCTGTGCAGAGACCGATCGCCATATGATAACGAGTCCAGCGAGAGCATATGACTCCTTATGCTTTTGATTCACTCATGCGTTTTTTTAAAATATCTTACGTGGATCGTCTGCGCAGCGCCGATGCATCTCGAACAAGCCTGGTGTGTGTGTGTTTCCCGCTGCCCAGGGTTGCCAGGTTTTCACAACAAAACCCGCCCAATTGCTAATCAAAACAAGCCCAATCGCGTTTCAGGGGGGCTTCCCCGGTAAAAATCACATTTGGGGGTAAAATATGTGTTTTTTTGGCATGGTTGCCTACTAAAATTCGCATTCCCGGGGCTAAATATCACATAATTGGGGTCGCTTCAACCCACGAACATGAAAAACAGCCCGCGGCAACAGTGATGAAGTAGCCGACATGGCAACACTGCCGCTGCCTCGCTAGCGTTGCTGAGAAAGATGAGACGTATACAGTGACGTAAGACCTGGCTCTGTTGTGGCTCTCAGTCTGTGGAAAAGCAAACAGTTCTTAGAAGGCTCCTCAGTCGAACCAACTATGAACTGGGATTAGCACTGGCTCTGAACTAGCTCCCGGTTCATTCTGGTGGAAAAGGGGTATAAGTGTGGTGTTGTGATTGAGGACAGAAATACCATCCCACTTCTGCATCCAATCAGCAGCCTTTTTAACATCACTGTGTGTTTATCAGTGTTGGGGGTAACGCATTACAAGTAACTTGAGTTACGTAATAATATTACTTTTTCAAGTAACTAGTAAAGTAACGCATTACTTTTCAAATTTACAACAAAATATCTGAGTTACTTTTTCAAAAAAGTAACGCAAGTTACTTTTTCACATTTATTTAACTGACAGCTCTCCTGCCCCCATGTTGTGAAAAATAAGTGCAGAGGTGTGTGTGTGAACATGATGGTTATTGTAGTTCTAGACTAAATGTGAGCATTTACTCATCTCACTTGCACAATAAAGATTCTGTACTCCTCAAAATGAATAAAATCAGTCAAATGCAAAATCAGAGTACTCAAACCTCAAATATATAAATGTTAAATAGAACAACTATTTTTATGCATTTAATCTACCTTTATTGACCAATGTCGTGCTGCTGACCTTTGATGATTCAGTTAAGCCATGAGCAAAAATTACTAGATTTTTTGTTTTTCTCCTGCGTCCTATTCTTCCATTATCCAGAATGGCAGCACATTTATACCTCAGCCTGAGGCCTATTATTTCAATTTTGGTATGAAGAGGTCTTTACATTTGCACAAAAAAGGACTTTTTTTGCTATTAAAAAACAAAACTAAAAAGCAAGCCCAGCCCAGGTGAGAAAAAGTAACGCAAAAGTAACGCAAAAGTAACGTAACACATTACTTTTCTTAAAAAGTAACTAAGTAACTCAATTAGTTACTTTTTATGGGAGTAACGCAATATTGTAATGCATTACTTTTCAAAGTAACTTTCCCCAACACTGGTGTTTATTGGATAAAAATAACATCTATTTTTTTCTGTTTAATGACTTCAAACAATTCAAATGTTTTTTTTTTACTATTTCTTGCACCATTCACATTCAATGATGCAATACACACTTCAGCCATAAAATCAGACTATGATTCATATTCATTGATTTAAGCTTTTTCACTGCCATCATTTAAATCCATGTTGACTTTTCACACTATTTTCTTTAACCTGTATACCTCCTTGTTTTAAAAAACAGCCTTCAGCCATAAAATTGTTTGTTTTTTCCACAAATTGTCCTACATCTGGGAAGTACTCCATTGCCCAACACCCCTCTCTTGTTCACGATTTACCACTCACGCCAGGCTTGTGCACAATTCAGAATTGAATTGAGAATGACTCCTGAATTCCAACTCAATTCTTGATTTGAATTGAATTTGAATTGATGTAAAAAACAGGATCTAGAATTACAATTTTAATTTGAATTAAAGGAAGCAGAATTGAAATTCAATTAAAAAAAAATCAAAGAAATTCATATACATGTCCATCTTGCCATAGCAGCTTCCTCTGCACCTGTTGAGAGAATCTTTAGTGTTGCAGGAAAGATCCTCAGACCAGAACTGTCACAAACTTGGCCTCTGTGGCTCCCTCACCTGAGTATTAACCCTTCATGGACTACATTTCCCATAACCCTGTACCTGGGCTGATTACATACACACATCTGTCTCCCATAACCCAGACTATTTAAGTCGACGCACACTCGCCCATTGCAAAGTCTTGTTTTGCCCCGGCTGACACTGCTGAGGGGTTTTCCATTATCTGTATTCCTGTGTATGACTGTTTAGTGGTGGCGAAATTAAGCTTCAGGAAGCTTTGAAGCTTTCCAGCCAGATGTGTTGAAAAGTGGTTCATTTTTTGAGGCTTCGAATGCACACTTGAGACACCTGCTGGTCAATGCAAAAATGGTGCTTAAAAATTGTCATGACTGTGACAGTGCCAATATGTGTTCACAATAGGGGTTGCACCGAATTGGCGACTAATCGACTAGTCGACTTTAATGCTCTGCCATGACGCTTTAAGCTTGACGTCGACTAGTCGCTGGCCTATAGAGGGCGCGACAGGATAAGCCATTTCCTGACATGTAGGCTGCCAGGCTTCCAACAGTTAAAAATTACAGATAAATACATACTCAGAGAGCTCTCCACAAGACATGTTTGATTATACCATCTGGAAGCTCAAAATTGATCGAGAGAATGCACGCTTATTGTACAGGTCAGTTAATCACCGTTCTAAATGCGTGCTGCATTATAACACACACAGCTTGCACATCACGCGCGTGCGCGCCTTACACAAAACAGTTCAGTAGCGCAGAAATGTATCAACACTGTTCTGTTATGTATCACTAAAATAGCTTAGAAACTGAAAAGTTATAACATTTCTTAGTAACTAAAACTCACAGCTTATTAGTAGAGAGACGCTGGCAAGTACAATTAATTCTCACGCAATCGCTCCACTAATGCATTCATATACATGTAATCTTTATTGTGCTACTTTATCTGTATCTGATTCAGAACGAGCAGAAATCTGTGAGAAATATAACGACCGAAAGACAAAAGAACTGATACAAAAGCTGTTGTAGTAGGAGCAATAATCTTATGGGCAGCGCTGTGTCATATGCCATAGCTGTCCTGTGCATAAGAAAACTTGTGTTCACGTCTCAGCTCAAGGTTCAGGGTTATTTGTTTATTAATGACGTCATCAGCAACGTCGACTCGACTCGACTTTCATCACATAAATGTCGACTTGAAAAAATCGGAAGTCGTTCAACCCCTATATGATATATACACACACACACACACACATACATATACATTATATATATATATATATATATATATATATATATATATATATATATATATATATATATATATATATATATATATAATCATTCAAGTATTTATGCTCATAATTTTTAAACTGGGGAGTGCTTTTGTTGAACAGAGGGAAATGGAGTTCTTTAGATTGGATAAAACAAAAGTGAAAGTGATTAATGTGGACTTAAGTGAGGGAAGTGCTTGTGTAGTTTGACACGTCATGTCAAAGCATCCCACCAAAAGTGAACCTCGCTGCATTCAAACGAGGCTTCGAATGTCATCGGTGACATCACTTCACTGAAATAGGACACTGGTGTTGCTGGTATTTGACCCCTGTCTGTACGACTACGATTGTTTCTAATAAAGCTACACATGGATCCTATCGAGTCTGCCGCTACATTACAAGAACGGTGCAGACTCAACCATACCTTCCTAACACTGAATGTATGTGAGATTCAACACATTTGTTTTCAAGAATTTCCTTGAATTGTCATGAATTTAATTCCACTTCCTGTCATTCTTGTGGGGCGGAGTCAATTCAATTCAAATTCCAATTCATGAATTGAATGGAGGCAAATTCTACAAGCCTGACTCTGACAACACTCCTCTCACTCCCAGCATGCACTCAGAGAGAGAGAGAGAGAGAGAGAGAGAGAGAGAGAGAGAGAGAGAGAGAGAGAGAGAGAGAGAGAGAGAGAGAGAGAGAGAGAGCGAGAGAGAGAGCGAGAGAGAGAGCGAGAGAGAGCGAGAGAGAGAGCGAGAGAGAGAGAGAGAGAGAGAGAGAGAGAGAGAGGAACCATGTGATGAGGTTTGAAAACAAGAACAGAACTACTGGTTAGACTTCTTAAAATAAAATGTTAACTTAAGTTTTTATTTTCTGGTTTGGAGGTACAAAAAAAACTGTTATACTTTGTCTATGAAGACCATATGCAGAATATAATTATACAAACTATATATTTTTTAACACAAACTGTGACTGTTGATGTGAGTTAAACACTTCCATCTGACATATCATAATAATCCACACTCTTAAAACCAGAAAACATCAGGGCTGGATCCTGCAGATTATCTTAATGTAATATTAGAGTGTTTTTATTAGAGAGCTTCATCATAAGATGAGTTTGAGCTGAAAGTGGACTCACATGCAGCATTTTTCAGCAGCAGCATCAGTCCAAAGATGAGCATCATTCCTCTAGAGTCCAGAAGAGCCCAATAATCCAGCAGAAGAGAGAAGATGCTGCTTCAGTCACACAATCTCTCTCTGACAGAAGAGTCTGTGCCCACCGTATATTCAGATACTACACACTTTCTGAGAGAAAAGGAAGTTCACATCATTTACTAGACAAGTTTGAGGTTGATGGTCTTGCACACGGACATAAAAACACCACATCCGTGTCTTTTCTGTCCTGCTGTGGGCTTTTCATTGACTAATGCTTCTGCAATTTTACATTTTCATGAAGACATTATTATGGGAATAAGCAGTTTTCCTCACCCGTTTGTTGCTTTTATAACTGCATGGCTCAAAGTGAGCATCATTCAGCATTGACCTCAGGTTGGATGGTCTGCTTTGTCCATACTAAAACACTGGCATGTTCTTATTTATAAATATATCCTGGGTCTGCTTCGTTCATATCTTCGGACCTACGTTTGTAAAAAACTTATACTTATAGCCTTCACTTTTTTTTTACTGTCTGTTCCAGTGGTGCATACTGAATTAGGGAAAAGGCTTTTAAGTTTGCTGCTCCTAAGGAGATTTCAATGACGGTCGGTTTTGTTCGGTTACGAGATTTCAATGATGGTCGGTTTAATTTCATTATGAGATTTTAACAACGGTCGGCTTTGTTCCGTTACAAGAACTCAATGACGGTTGGTTTTGTTTGGTTATGAGATGTGTTTATGTTTATATTTATGTTGTGCTGTAGTGTTTTTATTCATACAGTAGCCTGGGCTAACTGCAAATGTTTCAACAATGATTTAGTTAAGAGCATGCATTTTGAAGCCGTTAATTTTTTAAACAATAATTAAATAAATATTTAATTCAACAACATGGCATACATTGTAATGTATGCTGGTACTTACCACTAGGTGGAGCCCTGTACACTTATTGTGACCCTGAAACGACAGAAGAGAACAGTTACACAGGACCTGTCCCAAATGGCACCCTAAACCCTCACGGTCTTCCTCTGAGTCCGCACTTTCACGACGTAATGTCGCTTTGACTGCCGGGAAGAAGTCTGCTGTGTAACCCACACCAGTGCGGGCTCGGCAGAAGTGCACATATCGACCACCCGTCTGAGACCTAAAATGACAAATGGGACTGCGCTCTCTCGTGGACTTAACGGACATACGCATGCAGTGGCCATTGTAAGTCCACAAGACCGAAAGTGCACATGAAGTGTGCCATTTGGGACAGGGCCACAGTGCGTCCGAAAACCTAGTCAGCTGACTTGTTGCCAAGCTGCCTTATCAGACAATGACTTGTAAGGCAACGTTTGTGCATGAAGGCACCTCACGAAACTGATTTCGGACAGACTTCTTAGGCAGTGTAATCGTTTAATGATCTACAGCAAAATAGAGAGAGCTTTGGTGAGAACTAAACAAATAATTAATTACTACATGAGTAGTAGAAGGGGAAAACGTTGGTTTACACACATACTGAACAGCAAATGCAACATTCGGATGCCATCTTTTTTCCCCAGCTCAACTGTGTCACGGAATGCAACGCACAGGATTGAGGGATATCAAAGGCAGCAAAGGATACATGTATGCTGCCTTCAAAAATCGATCAGATGAAGGTTTCTCAGGAGACAAGAAGTGAAGCTAACATTAGATTTAGACGTGCCTTGATGCCTTCCTACCTTGAAATGTGTCCTCTGAAGGCAGCATTTTCCAGGTTTCGGACACAGCCGTGGTGTGTCGTGCCTTTATTATATATTTTATTTTCCTAGCCTAAACAGCAAACTAGGAGTTACTAAAATATATTACATGGTGTCAAAAGTTCACAATAGACCAGTTAAAACGAAAACTCAATTTCGAAGGAAATACAGCAGAAAACTGGCGGACCTGGATACAGAAGTTTGAGCTGGATCTCATTGCAAGTGGAACATCCGAGAAATCAGTCAAGATAAAATGTGCTACTTTTCTTCACGTTGCCGGGGATGAAGCGATGAAGGTATTTAATACCATGGATTTTGAAGAGGAGGAAGCGAATGATTATAAAGAACTGAAAGAAACATTCAAGCGTTACTGTGAACCATGGAAAAGTTAACTTATCTAAGACACATGTTTTTCACTCGAGCTCAGGGACCAACTGAACTGATTGATGCGTATGTGACAGAGTTAAAAAAACAAAGCCAAAGAATGTGAATTTGCACATTTGACTGAATCACTGATCCGAGACCGCCTAGTGTGTGGCGTTAACAACAATCAAATCAGAGCACGACTCCTAAGAGAACCGGATCTTGATCTGAACAAAGCTGTGGATATCTGCAGAGCGAGTGAAGTCACAAAAAGCCAAATTAAAGCACTCCACGAGGAGACGGAAGT
The DNA here is from genome assembly GCF_949357685.1 of Gobio gobio. Classification (NCBI taxonomy): domain Eukaryota; kingdom Metazoa; phylum Chordata; class Actinopteri; order Cypriniformes; family Gobionidae; genus Gobio; species Gobio gobio. The sequence goes on from NC_137109.1 coordinate 50,369,420, forward strand.
GACTGTGAACAAAATTAGCAAGTTCAAGCTAACCAAGAAGTCACCTGAGAATAGTTCTGCTCCGAAAACATGGTCAAAGAAAGAAGAGTTATGTACCAGATACGGTTATAGGCATGAACTGAGGAAGAGTCCTGCATATGGACAAATATGTAAAGTGTGTCACAGAAAAAAAAACGCTTCGGAAAGATGTGTAAAACGCAAAAACAAAAAGACAAAAGGTTTACCGTGAGAAACGTTCATGAGATTTAACAAGAGGATCACACAGAACTGTTTGTTGGTGCCCTTGAAGAGAAGCAGACTGGAAAGAAAGCCGAGACACAGGTTAACAAAGAAACTGATGTCACAGTTGTGGGAAAAGACAAGCAGACAGAAACATTTAGAGTAAACAAAAGAGCGCTTTCTTTTAAACTGGATACTGGAGCGGAGTGCAAAGTGATTTCATATAAAGACTTCAGAGCGGTTGCAGGAAAATCTGTGACAATGTGAAAGTCGAACTCCGTACTCTGGCCACAAGATGGAGTCAAAGGGCAAAGTAAAAGCTTGTCTGCCAATTCAAACAGAAAGAAGCGGAGACTCACCTGCTATCCTGGGAAGGTCTAAAATAATCTATAGAGTAGACTGTGAAGAAAACACAGACATAATGAAGGAATTTGACAATGTGTTCAATGGTTTAGGGTGCATACCTGGATTGCATCACATCAAGATTGATCAGACAGTGTCTCCGGTGATACATCCACACAGAAAAGTGCCAATTGCACTAAAAGACAAAATAAAAAACTAACTAAGGCCCAATCCCATTTCTACCCCTTAGCCCTTCCCTTTCCCCTACCCCTTCGTTTTAGGCGTTCATGTGAAGGGGTAGGGGTGTCTAGATTCTCTTTTGGCTGGAGTGGTAGGGGGAAGGGGAAGGGCCAGATAGCCCTTCAAATGAAGATTTTACAGGACCACACTTCGAACGAAGGGGTATGAGGAGTTTCCCTCCACCGACTATACCGTGCTGCAAGAATGTGTGTATGTGGCCACTCGGGATCGATCACTTGTGTGTCGCCTGGCTGCCAGTTTCTCCGTAGCTTGCTAAACGCACTATTTGAGTGATGTGAACACATATTAATAATAGTTAAAAATATATATATATCTGGTCATTCTTCATAACGCAGTCGATATTTACATCACGTATCGTCTGTAAACTCTTGCGTTACCAAAGCAACGACTGACTTGACGTATAACGTATGAACATTAATCGCAGCACCACAGTAGAAAACAAAACCAAAGAGAACAGTTTGGCCCGATGGAAAAGCAGCTCCACCAGTCTTATATGTTCTGTATCATCTTAGGAAACTCAAAGGCTCATACGTTTTTAAACTGAAAACGAGCGCTATTTTATTAAGTCCAAATACAGCGCAAAACTCTGTTGGGAGGGAGTAATTTGTTAAACGTGCTGGTGCCTGATATAGCCTACGCACTTCATTGCTGTTCATACTGGTTAAATGTCACAGGACACTAATAAAAGAAACGTGGTATGATGACGTGTAATGGTATAGTAGTGGTGTCCCATTTCTTAGGGGAATATTTTCACCCCTACGCCTTGCCACTCAAGAAATAGTATGGTGACTGGGTCAATAGTTCAATTCAATTCTAATTTATTTGTATAGCGCTTTTCACGATACATATAGTTTCAAAGCAGTTTCACAGAAAATGCATCTACACTACAATTTAAATTGATTTGTACATGTTATGCATTTCAGAAATGCACATATACAAAGCACACAGATTAGCTAACTATCTATTATTAATCCATATAATAACTATGGCACCGAAATAAGAACACATGTTGTTAATGAATAGGGTATATAGAGATGAGCATGGGTGCGTGTTGATGCAGAGCTGCGTCATCTGAAGTCCTCGCAGGAGTTGAGTCGTCTCTTCACAGGTGTTGGTCATCTGAAGTCTTTACGAGAAGCTGGATCCAGACTGGAGCTGACGGACTCTCTAGTTACCTCGGGATGGGCGTTTTACAATCGTATGGTGACTGTTGTGAATGGTATGGTGACTGCATTGACCCCAAAGATTTGAACAAAGCTATAAAAAGAGAACACTTTCCACTCAAGACAGTTGAAGAAGTGGTGAGTGAAATGCCAAATGCAAAAGTTTTTTTCTGTATTGGACGTGTTGGGGTAACAGTTTAGGACCCAGGACCAGTAGTGAAAAATTAAGACCAAGAGTCAGGAGTTCGATTAAGTAAAGAAATATTTACTGAAGAATAGTTTGCAGTTTCATCAGCAGAAGCCAGCGTCAGAGTCTCTCGTGGAATCGCAGGCCAGACTCTCACCTACAGAGAATTTTGCCCAGTTATACCGGTTACAAGGACATTGATTACATCAACAATAACAGATGGCCTAAACATTAATTGGCTAAAGGGAACTAAAAGCCTAAACATTTGTCACACATGTATAGATATGCCGGAATGGCGTAGTTTAGTCAGGATGCTCGTCGCAACATCCCTCCCAGAAGGGTAAGATTGGCCTCAGACGCCGTAAAAGGCGCCTGCATGTCGGTAAGGGGGTCAGGCCCCGATCAGATAGCTCCAACAACCCTGCACAGAACGTGTGAAACGCACACACATACAAGCACTAGGGCATCACACTCTAGTTAATGTCAGGGGATTATGACCGTTTATCAAGAGAACACTCAATACCCAAACAGCGATACCGCCACAGCTATCCTTCACGAGAGTGAGCCATGCATCCTTGCTGGAGGTCAACCCAGAGCAGCTGGGGAGACTAGATTTAACACTACAAAATCATCCTCAAACTAAATATATAAAAGTATAAAATCACACAGAATTACAATCATCTCTAGATTACATATGAAAGCAGAGAAAGAGATATTTATTTTGATTATCCTGGATTATTCAGGTTATGGATATAATAAAAAGAATCATTGAAAAGGATATGTGTATAAAAGAAGAGACACAGGTATCTGACCTGCCGCTTCAGACGCTAACCATGGGTTTTGGCAAATTCAATTGGATGAAGAAAGTTCCAAAATTTGTACATTTAATACATACTGTTTCAAGAGGCTACCTTTTGGTGTATTGTCAGCCCCAGAAGTCTTCCAGAAGAGCATACCTCAAAGGCTTGAGGACCTGGATGGAGTCGTTAACATCATGGATGACATACTCATATGGGGAGAAAATGTGGAACAGCCCGACTAGAGAGAATCAGGAGCATAAACCTGAAATTAAATCGAGAGAAATGCAAGATCAGAATGGCAGAAATAAAGTACATAGGGCATGTACTGAGTGGAGAAGGTTTGAAGCCAGACAAAATCAAAGCAATTGTGGAGATGCCTAAGCCACGAGACAAAGCTGCCTTGATGAGGTTTCTTAGCATGGTTCCATATCTGGCAAAGTTGTCCCAAACCTGTCTGAGATTAGTGCAACACTAAGGAAACTCCTGGAAAGAAGTGTAGAGTGTGCACTGGGAAACTTCACAGCAAAAGAGTTTTGAGATGCTGAAGTCAAAACTGAGCAATGCCACAGTTCTCAGATTCTTTGATGTCAACAAGGACGTGACTCTTTCTGTTGATGCAAGCTCAGAGGGTTTAAGTGCTGTCATCTTGCAGGAAGGACATCTGTTTGCGACAGAAACAAGAAACAATTTCAATCAGAAACAAGAATATTTTTGTTACCCCATTGGCAGATAATTTAGCTTGTTTTATCTCATGTAATTTTACTTATCTAGTAAATGCATCTTGATTTAAGAATTTTTTGATATTTAGACTAGAAACAAGACAGAAATACTAAGCAAGAGGAGCATTTTTTGCAGTGTTTCAGTTCCGGCTTGTTAAGATTGCTGTCGATGTGAGGGAAGAACGTTTGTTACAATCTAAACCTGACTATAAACATACTCAACTTTATTATTTTGGATACTCTAGTGTACAATTCTGTTTGTGGCCATGTTTCTGAATTTAAAAAAAAGGAAGACACAAAAAGACTTGGTTGTTTGTGTTTTAGAGAATTCTTGAAATAAGAAATCATTTGGTTTAGCTACTAATAACCTGCCCTTATTTGGTACTTCATTTGATCCTGAGTGATAAACAATCAATGACTTACACCTGTGATATATTGATTGAGTAAATTGGCAGGTGCAGAGAAAAATGATGCCTGTCATGAGAAAGGTGGAGCCATGCTGATTTACATCTGTATAAATTTGGATGGTAGCACCCGAAAGTGTTGTTGAAACAAGCTTGGCAATAATGGGGTTTTGGCAGGTTGGATTTGGATTGGTGTTTATTCTTGCTCTTGGATTTTCTGATGCACAATGGAGAGCAAGAGCAGCACATAATCGCAGTCCAAGTGAGTTTAGGCCTAGGACATTGGCTCAAGCTTCTCAACAGGCTGATTCCAGGATGTCTGTGGTAGTGATGGGCAGACCGAGGCTTCGTGAAGCACTGAAGCAGTAGAAGCAAATGTGCCATATTGTTTCGAAGCTTCGAATCAATCTGACACCCGTCTCTACGGCGACATCTAGTGGTCATTTGCATGTGTTGATCTGAAATACCTTGACAATGATCCATGTAAAAAAAAATGTTTTTAACATCTGTCTGACAACTACATGATCTTGGTTTTGTAACCTGTAGCCTCGTCATTGTAAAGAACTATATATATTTTGTTTGTTATACAAAATGAACATTAATAAAATAAATAAAGCCACAATGTGTCACATTTGTCACAAAACATTTTTTTTCAAAAATATGAATTGCTCTGCTGTTGAAGGACTCAGCCGACTTCTTTTTTTACATATCTTTTCTCTAGCCTTTGAAAAAATCCTCTCACAAGGGACACTTGTTGCTGGCATATATATCACCTATGAATCTATATCTATATAATTCTATATATCTAACTTATGCTGTGCTATCTATCTGTCACTATCTAACTTAGCCTATATGAATGTGTCACTATATCTATCCTAACTATGTCCCTGTCTATACCTATCAGTCAATATATCTACAAAATCACTGCTATCACAAAATCACTCTCCTCTCACAAAAACCCACGAGGTGAAGATGGATTTACTTCACTTTTAAACTGTGGGGAATTAGTTTCATACAGATGTGTGACTGTGTGGTTTGTTCCCGCCCCCTTTAATCAACGCAGTTTCGACAGGCGCCACCTGATGAAACACTTTGAAGCTTCATTTAGCCATAGATTTACTTTACAAATGTTACACAGTGAGATTTTCTATGGATGTTTTATATATTAATGGATATATATAGGCCTATTAATGACATTTTCTACTGAGATTTCATTTTACTAATAATATAGTCTACAAATCATTAGAGTGAACTGACTTTGTAAATCAAGCTCTTGTGGTGCCCCCATTCGTTTCAATGTTTCACGCTTTTTGGACATGCACATCATAATAAATAGACTTGTTTTACAAAACTCTAAGAATTTTCCCATAAATGTGTCCTATATAACTGAAAATGGGAGAATCTTAGCTTTTATGTGGTATATGGCATGTAGTCAGAATAATAATGGTTAAAATGTTTTGCAATTTTAAAAATAAGCTTGATTTTAAAATTGGAATTTCTCAAAATCATGATTTTCTGAGGCCGAAATTCAAATAATTTTTGACATGGTCTTACTCAGTCAATATTAAAGATATCAAGGTTATATTTTCACAGAATGTTCTTTACATTATGTAGGATGATTTTATGTATAAAACAGTGAATCACCAAAAAATGACTTTAGCTGGGTTTTCACAGACAGGGTCACATTATTGTGTGGCACAACTTTGTTAAACTCTAATCAATGCAAACTTAATCTGAGAAAAAAAACTCTAAATATAAAAAGAGTTAAACCAGGGTTGCCAACTTTTAAGATCAGGTTGGAGTGAGATTTTCTTTTTTTGGGGTGTTGAGGGGCTGACAGTATACGACGGCATATCGATTTCGATTTCCGTATCAAATTCATAGCCTACTGTACATATAAGGAAATAAGGATATGTACGTTATTAACATTTTAAAATTTCACATTTAAAGAAATCTGATCATATCTAAATATTTATTAAAATGCAAAACTGCAATACTTTTTTGAGCAACTAGATTAGATACATGTATATTGATTAAAGAGCCATAAAGGCACCAGTGGCATTACAAATGGAAATTATTATTTTTCAAGCCACAAAATGACTCTAATTTGCCTCTTTGAATAAGAATTCTCTAATTTAACCTTAATTACTATACTAATTGTAATATAAATAAGAAAAATATTAGAAGAAAAATATTTTAAGTGGTCATTAATGGACCATAATTATTGCACAAATAGTATTTAGTACCAAAATATCTCAAAATATTCAATAGATATTATTGAACTAAAATAAAGAACATTTATTCAATTGAAAATAGTTAAAAAATAGTTATTTGACCATCAATGTGTATCAGTGTGACCAATTAGTAAGGAATACCTGAGGGCTAAATACAATACAAAACATTAACATTAATGTTAACATTGTTGCATCTCCATCACTCTCCATTATAAAACGATCCTGTATGGTTGACGTAATAATCAATGCACACTATGCTGTACTGTTTACCAAAACTTGCTGCAAACACCTGTACACTCTAAAAAAAAAAAGGTTCTATATTGCACCAAAAATGGTTCTTGGCTCGTAATCATAGGGGAACCTTTTTTAGTGCTATATAGCACCAATTTTGGTGCTTCAGTGGTTCTTCAGAGGTTCTTCAGCGGTTCTTCAGCGGTTCTTCACCGGTTCTTTGACTAAGGTGCTATATAGCACCTCTGAAGGACCGCTGAAGAACCACTGAAGCACCAAAATTGGTGCTATATAGCACTAAAAAAGGTTCCCCTATGATTACGAGCCTTTTTTTTAGAGTGTAAAGTGGAGCTGTGGTGTATCAAGCCATTCAAATGTATTGACACAGCACTAGAAGTATTGAGAGCTCCGTGAAGCACGTGACCACGCGCGCCACCGGGAGATGAGAGAGCATGTCGCAACTCCGTTTTTCAACACTCTGGCTTTAACTGTTATGCCATATTAGCGCCAAAACGCTATTTATTGTTTGAATTTCGCATTAAAACTTAAGAAAATGTAAACGCTTAGACTTTGCTTAATATCAAAAGCAGGTTTGACAATTTGGCGTGAGATTAAGTTGGGCAGCGTGAGAGCGTGAGACAGAGCCTGAAAGCGTGAGTATCACGGCAAATGCGTGAGAGTTGGCAACGCTGGTTAAACATCTAAACAGACACTGGAAATGAAGCAAAGTCACCTGAAACCAACAAACTAAAGAAAAAGACCAAATGATCCCAGATGTGTACAACCCCAAATCAGAAAAAGTTGGGACAGTATGGAAAACGCAAAAAAAAAAAAAAGAAGTGATTTCTAAATTTACTTTGACTTGTATTTCATTGCAGACAATATGAACACAAAATATTTCATGTTTTGTCTGGTCAACTTCCTGTCATTTGTAAATATGCATCCTTTCCTGTCATTCAGACCTGCAACACATTTAAAAAAAAGTTGGGACAGGAGCAATTTTGGGCTAGTAATGAGGTAAAATGGTTAAATAATGATGTGATTTGAAACAGGTGATGTCAACAGGTGATTGTAATTATGATTTGGTACAAAAGCAGCATCCAAGAAAGGTCTAATCCTTTAGGAGCAAAGATGGGCAGAGGATCGCCAGTTTGCCAACAAATACGTGAGAAAATTATTGAAATGTTTAAAAACAATGTTCCTCAAAGAAAGATAGGAAGAGATTTGGATATTTCACATTCAACAGTGCATAACATAATTAAAAGATTCAAGGAATCTGGAGGAATTTCAGTGCGTAAAGGACAAGGGCGCAAGCCTAAGCTGAACAACCGTGATCTCCGATCCCTCAGGCGGCATTGCATCAAGAAAGAATCGTCACTCATCTATAAGCGATATCACCACATGGGCTCAGGACTACTTTGGCAAACCTTTGTCAGGCACCACAATACGTAGTTACATCCACAAATGCCAGTTAAAACTGTACTGTGCCAAAAGGAAGCCCTATGTTAACAGTGTCCAGAAGCGCCGTCGACTTCTCTGGGCTCGGAGGCATCTGGGACGGACCATCACACAGTGGAAACGTGTACTGTGGTCAGATGAATCAGTATTTGAGATATTTTTGGGTATGAATGGACGCCGTGTGCTCCTGACCAAAGAAGAAAAGGATCATCCAGACTGTTACCAGCAACAAGTCCAAAAGCCAGGGTCTGTCATGGTATGGGGTTGTGGCAAAGATAACTTGCACTTCTGTGAAGGCACCATTAATGCTGAAAAGTACATAGATATTTTAGAGCATAATATGCTGCCTTCAAGAAGACATCTTTTCCAGGGACGTCCATGCATATTTCAACAAGACAATGCAAAACCACATTCTGCACACATTACAAAGTCCTGGCTGCGGAGGAAGAGGGTACGGGTACTTGACTGGCCTGCCTGCAGTCCCGACCTGTCTCCAATAGAGAATGTGTGGCGCATTTTGAAGCGCAAAATGCGACAACGAAGACCCCTTACTGTTGCCCACCTTAAGACTTGTTTGCAGGAAGAATGGGACAAAATTACACCTGAAACACTTCATCACTTGGTGTCTTCAGTCCCTAAACGTCTTTTAAGTGTTGTGAAAAGGAATGGCAACATTACAAAGTGGTAAATGCTTTACTGTCCCAACTTTTTTTTTAAATGTGTTGCAGGTCTGAATGACAGGAAAGGATGCATAATTACAAATGACATGAAGTTGACCAGACAAAACAAAAAATATTTTGTGTTCGTATTGTCTGCAATGAAATACAAGTCAAAGTAAATTTAGAAATCACTTCTTTATTTTTTTATTTGCGTTTTCCATACTGTCCCAACTTATTCTGATTTGGGGTTGTAGTTAAAAAGTATATACATTTGAATTTTTTTTTAGAAAATGGCCGATGGTTTGGCTTGATCAGACCCTGTTCCTCAGCTGGGAACATTTGAAGCACTTCATCGCCCTTTGAAACCGCATTGATGTGGATCTTCAACATTTTGGTTGCCATTGAAGTCCATTGTGTGGAGAAAAATCCTGACATGTTTTATAAAGAAAACTTTATTTATTTTCCAGTGAAGAAAGAAAGACATGGACATCTTGGATGGCATTGGGGTGAGTAAATGATCAGGACGTGTTCATTTTGAGGTGACCAAATCCTTTAAGTGCAATTTTAAGTATATTTCTGAGAAGTACATAAAAGTAGACTTTCTTTTATTTTTTTTATTTCAAAGAAGTATACTAATAGCACACTTGAATACACTTCTTTTTCATAAGGGTGATCACTGATCATGGATGAAAGGAAGAGGCTTCATGAGATACACTCACCTAAAGGATTATTAGGAACACATACTAATACTGTGTTTGACCCCCTTTCGCCTTCAGAACTGCCTTAATTCTACGTGGCATTGATTCAACAAAGTGCTGAAAGCATTCTTTAGAAATGTTGGCCCATATTGATAGGATAGCATCTTGCAGTTGATGGAGATTTGTGGGATGCACATTCAGGGCACGAAGCTCCCGTTCCACCACATCCCAAAGATGCTCTATTGGGTTGAGATCTGGTGACTGTGGGGGCCATTTTAGTACAGTGAACTCATTGGCATGTTCAAGAAACCAATTTGAAATGATTGGAGCTTTGGACATGGTGCATTATCCTGCTGGAAGTAGCCATCAGAGGATGGGGACATGGTGGTCATAAAGGCATGGACATGGTCAGAAACAATGCTCAGGTAGGCCGTGGCATTTAAACGATGCCCAATTGGCACTAAGGGGCCTAAAGTGTGCCAAGAAAACATCCCCCACACCATTACACCACCACCACCAGCCTGCACAGTGGTAACAAGGCATGATGGGTCCATGTTCTCATTCTGTTTATGCCAAATTCTGACTCTACCATCTGAATGTCTCAACAGAAATCTCATCAGACTCATCAGACCAGGCAACATTTTTCCAGTCTTCAACTGTCAAATTTTGGTGAGCTCGTGCAAATTGTAGCCTCTTTTTCCTATTTGTAGTGGAGATGAGTGCTACCCGGTGGGGTCTTCTGCTGTTGTAGCCCATCCGCCTCAAGGTTGTGCGTGTTGTGGCTTCACAAATGCTTTGCTGCATACCTCGGTTGTAACGAGTGGTTATTTCAGTCAAAGTTGCTCTTCTATCAGCTTGAATCAGTCAGCCCATTCTCCTCTGACCTCTAGCATCAACAAGGCATTTTCGCCCACAGGACTGCCGCATACTGGATGTTTTTCCCTTTTCACATCATTCTTTGTAAACCCTAGAAATGGTTGTGCGTGAAAATCCCAGTAACTGAGCAGATTGTGAAATACTCAGACCGGCCCGTCTGGCACCAACAACCATGCCACGCTCAAAATTGCTTAAAGCACCTTTCTTTCCCATTCTGACATTCAGTGTGGAGTTCAGGAGATTGTCTTGACCAGGACCACACCCCTAAATGCATTGAAGCAACTGCCATTTGATTGGTTGATTAGATAATTGCATTAATGAGAAATTGAACAGGTGTCCCTAATAATCCTTTAGGTGAGTGTAAATACTGCTACTTCAAGACAAATAAATAAGCAATACAACTCATTCAAGTAAGCAAATATTCAGAAAACAATCTAATCAGAGAAGATGCTGGTCTCATCAATCTTCTGCTGTGTGTTCATGTCCTTCTCTAAATCTTCTCATTCTCACTTTTTCATCTTCCCGTTTCTTTCCTAAAAGCATCAGATTCTCATCATCATCTTCACACTCTTAATATTTGCATTTCAAATCCATAATAAAGACGATAAATGTCTCTGACCTGACGTGAGTCTCATGTAGATGTGAAAACCTCCTAACAGACCCAACAGAAACATCATCTGAAGACACCAGACCAGCACATGCACCAAAGACGCTGAACTCTCTGAAAACAACACAGACATGTCAATCTGTCAATCAGTTAATCAATAATGGGTTGCTGATACAGATGAACAGTAATAATCTCACCAGGATAGTGTTTTACACTAAAGATCATCTGTTGGTGACTGACGTGGTTCTTCACGCTGCAGCTGATGTTTCCATCAGTTCCCTCATCCAGATCAATGGTGGCGTTTCCATCCATCAGTGGATCTCCATTCAGAGTCCAGCTGAAGAAGAGCGGATCCCCATCAGAGGAGCAGGACGCCCTCCTCACCCCACTGGAGGAGCAGATGATTGACACTTCCACTGAGCCAATAGGAGCTGAAGGGAAGGACACGTGACAGTCACACGACAAACACAGCAGAATGCCATACATCCACACTATTCCTGTGAGATGTGGAGAACATGAGATTGTAATGAGTCTGATGAGAGAGTTACTGTACCTTCAACAATCACTTGAAGATCTCCTTTAGGTATTTCAGTGCTTTCTGAGTCAAAGACTACTAATCTGTAAGTCCCTGAATCTGCTCTGATCACATGGTTTATTATCAGAGTCCCATTAACGAATGTCACTTCAGGTCTGTTATTAAAAAGATCACATTCCCTTATCGTGCCCTTCTTTATTTTACAAACTGGATCTTTTTCTTTGCTGCTTATTCTCTTTTGTATCTTCAGGTCATATGTACGAGTGTCCGGCATCATCAGTAGCAGAGTGAGTTTGTCTCCCAGAGCAGCGTGACAGGGATCTGCCTGATTAAACCAGCAGTTAAACTCCAGACCTGAAGAACAGAGAGAGAGAGAGAGAGAGAGAGAGAGAGAGAGAGATTTACAATCCTTTTATTACAAAAAAAATCATGACAATGAAAAACAGTCACAAAAACAAGTCACATACTTTTCAATCTAATAAAAAAAACTTACATCAACACTTCTGAGATAACTAGTTCATTATCAACTAATGAACACAGCACATTATCACAGCACCACTCGATTTCAAAAATATTCAATGTACTCATTAGTTTATAAAAATTAAACTCAATTACAAGTCGTGATTTTACAATTTTTTTAAAAGCTGTTATAAGTTCTTGTTCTCCTTTCTGTTCAATTTTATTTCTCCTAGTTATATAAATGGCTAATTTTGCAATACCAACAATAAAATTAAGCAATTGACATTTGTATTTTTTCTTAATGGTATACATACAACCAAGAATAAAATCTTGCTTCGTAAAACATACCTCAAAAGATTCAAAAATAAGCTCTAGAAGACTAAACAAAAACTGAAGTCTATTACAAAACATAAAACAATGAAACACAGTCTCCCTTTCACTGCAAAAGGGACAATCCTCACTTACATTTGGGTTCAACATTGCCACAAAAGAGTTAACTGCTATAGCCCCATGGAGGATCCTCCATTGAAGATCACCAACTCTTTTAGGTAACGGAGGTTTATACAGAATCCTCCACACTGGTTTTGTTTTTTCAGGGATATCCAATTTGTCTCTCCATACAGTATCACTTCTATTTAACCATTTAATATTCGCCACTTTCACAATACTTCTGTACAATGCTTTCCCTTTAACTTCAAAGAAATCAATTTGAACATCAATTTCCTTCTTCAACATAGGATTAATGTCATTAAATGAAGAAAGATCAGGTACAATACTTATATCTGGAAAGAAATCTTCACAATCTGGAAAAATGCATTCCTTATTGTACTCATCAAGTAAAATTCTTTCTTGTACATTCAGAGCCCCCTGCAGTTTATCTAAAAAACGTTTAATGTATCGTGCAGACTTTACCTTTAAAAAGGCTGAAACTGCTTCTACATCATTAAAATCAGGACCTGCTTTATTTATAATGTGTTTCAACTGTAGAGATCCACTTCTGTATAACAAATCCTTAAGACCTGGTATTTCGTCACCAGATACATCAAGACGTGCTCCGCACACAATGGGCTCTTCGAGTAGCCAGTACAGGGACATTAAAGGTTCCATCCATTGAGGCTTAAACAGACTCCATACTTTAAAAAGACTTCGATAGAAAGCAGGAACTCCTCTAAAATCAAATTTTTTAGAGTCCATTAAAACCAACACATTGTCCAGGCCAAGTCCACTTATTCTGTGTAGAATGCATTGAGCCAATGGTCTCCATACCAGTCTTTCAGATCCTGAAATAAACTTCTGCAAAAACTGAAGACGATAAGTAGCACATCTACTTGACAAATGCACTAGACCTTGGCCTCCATCTTCTTTAGCCAGAAACAAGACGCTTTGAGGGATCCAATGCAAATTGTCCCAAAAAAAGTTCACTGTTTCTGTTTGAATGTTTGCTAAGAGACCGACCGGAGGATCAACGCATGCAAGTCTATGCCACAGGGAAGAAGCCGCAAGATTATTGATAATGAGTGTCCGTCCTTTAAAAGACAACTGAGGAAGCAGCCATTTCCATTTTTTCAAACGTCCAGTTACTTTGTCTGCCATTCCTTCCCAGTTCTTCTGCATGAAAGCTTCATTGCCTAAGAAAACACCAAGATACTTTAACCCATCTTTTTTCCATAATAAGCCTCCTGGTAGAATGGGATTTCCTCCTTCCCATTTTCCAATCAATAAAGCATCACTTTTTCCCCAATTAACATTTGCTGATGAAATATCCTTAAAATCATTAACAATTTTTTGCAACATTTCAACATCATCACTATCATTTATAAAAACAATAACATCATCAGCATATGCAGATAAATGGAAAGCATTATTACACTGTGGCAATGTTAAACCCTTTAACTTATTTCGTAACATAGACAACAGTGGTTCTATAGCCAGCACATATAATAGTCCAGACATGGCACAACCTTGTCGAACCCCTCTCTGTACACTAAAGGGAGCACACAAACTACCATTAATTTTAATCACACTCTCAATTTCACAATACATTGTTTTAATCATATCAATAAAACATGAATTAAAACCAAAAGCTTGTAAAGTATGCCACAAATAAAGGTGTTCAACCCGATCAAACGCCTTCTCTTGGTCTATAGAAATAAGGCCAGTATTTACACCAAACAACTTTGAAACTTCTAAAACATCTCTGATTAAAGTTATGTTATCAAAAATCGATCTATTTGGTACACAATATGTTTGATCGTAGTGTATCACCTTCCCTATTATTTTACTCAATCTTGTAGCTAGTGTCTTAGACAGGATTTTATACTCTGAGCACAGGAGAGAAACAGGCCTCCAATTTTTTATATTCTGAAGATCACCTTTTTTGGGCAATAAAGTGATAACTGCCCTTCTGCAACTAAGAGGAAGAAACCCATTAATAAGGCTTTCATCAAACACTGCTAAGAGATCTTCTCTTAAAACGGACCAGAAAGCTTTATAAAATTCAATGGGTAACCCATCAATCCCGGGAGATTTCCCATTCTCCATGCCCATCATTGCTGTATACAGTTCTTGTTCTGTCAGAGGTAATTGCAAACTTTCATTGCTCTCTTCATCAAGTTTTTGCAGACCTTCAAAAAAACTACTAGTAGTCATCTTTTCACTCGTCAGATCAGCTGTATATAATGTTTTATAAAACTGTACAGCAACTTCTCTTATCTCAGAATTTTTAGTTACTTCCTGTCCTGAATCAGAGACCAAGGAGTGAATTATTCTGCTTTGACTATTTTTTTTCTCCATATTGAAGAAAAATTTTGGAGGTGCATCCATTTGTGTAATATTCTGGAAACGTGAGCGAACCAGCGCTCCCTGTGCCTTAATGTCCAACAGGTTTGCCAATAAAATTTTCTTTGATGTCAGAGCTTCAATGTGTTCTTTTTTGCCTGTAGATGCAGACAAACTGTACAAATCAACTATCTCAGTCTCTAAAATATTCAATGATCGAGTTATTTCTTTTGTAATTTTAAGAGTGTATTGCTGGCAAAAGTTTTTGATTTGTATTTTCCCGCAATCCCATCACTGTTGTAGAGAGCTATATAAATACTTTTGTTGTTTAAAAACATCCCAGAAAAAAGTAAAAGAATCTTTAAAATGGTTGTCATCAAGTAAAGATGTGGTAAAATGCCAATAGGCACTGCTTGACTTCACACAATTTACTAATACTGAACAAAAAACCGCACTGTGATCTGAAAATCCTACAGGATTAATTTGACAAGATTTAAAAATATTGAGCTGGTGCTTAAAACTGTAAAACCGATCAAGACGTGCCAAAGACAATGAATTATCTTTACAATGAACCCATGTGTATTGCCTTAATTTTTTATGCATTTTTCTCCATATATCACAGAGATCAAAAGTTTGAACGAGTTGATTAATAACTCTTTGAGATGCAACATGCGGTTCTAAGTGATTTCGGTCTACTTTGTCATTCTCGGTACAGTTAAAATCGCCCCCTAAAACTAAGAAATGATCTGTATTTAGGTTTTTCAAAGTAGTGTTGACTAAATTTAAGAACAAAACTCTTTCCACTCCACTATTAGGAGCATAAATATTTAAAAAAAACCATAACATTTTTTTCAAATTTAACAATAACTTTTAAAAAGCGACCTTTTTCAATTTCAACAGATTCATAAGATACTGGAGTCATATTTTTAGAAAATAAAACTGCAACACCTCCACTTACAGAGGTTTTGTGACTAAGAAAAAGTTGACCTCCCCACTCTCTTTTCCAGTCCACCTCATTTCTTTGATCACTATGCGTTTCTTGTATAAACATGACATCAACAGATTTCTGATTTATATATTCATACAACATCATCCTTTTACGGACATCCCTAGCTCCATTTAAATTAAGAGTTCCAATTTTTAGCTGGCTCATAGCTTTATTTATGTTAAACAAGAAACTCAAATGGAAGAAGACGGAGATTATGTATATGGTTAAGAAAACCAAGCTTAGGGATTTAAACCATGACATTCTTATCATCTCTAGGATTTAGTTTTTTTAACTTATTTACAAATTTCCGTAAACGATACACTTCAAGATCCATGAAAGCCCCTTCTTTTATCAAATATCTGGTGTCCTTCACAAATTGTACACTATTAGGAAAATAATCCTCAATTTGCACACCTTTTAGCCCTTTCGTTTCCTGAAGAAAAACACGAATGTCTTCAGCCTTGTACAAGACATTTACTGCTTCATTTTGAGAGCAAGCAGAAACCTCTGAACACACAGAAACGCAAGAGTCAGAATCATCATCGTCAGAAGCTATGATTTCATCTTCAGCAGCATCATTTATTTTGATTTGTTTACTGGTTTTATCGTTTCGACTCTTTCTTCTTTTAATTGGTGTTTTGAAAGTTGATTCAACTTCCATATCCAATCCACAGTCATTTAATCTCAGATCTTCCTTTACAATTTCTCTGTCTTGTTCTACAAGCACAGAAGATAATGTACTCAACCCTAGCGCGTTCTCTACTGCCACGGACTCCACCACAACACCTCCATCATCAACAACAACAGTAGAACCCGACGCCCGCACCTCCGCGCTGTTCGTTCCCTCGAGCGGTATATTCGCGCCGGGATTCACCGCTGCACTAATTTCGGACGCGCTATATTCATCAACAGCGCTCCCCGGAGCTTTACCTGCACCAATCTGCTCTGTGTTCGTGTTCATTTTATCAGGGCAATTACGACTGAGATGTCCGATTTTCGAACAACCAAAACATTTCATCGTCGTATCAGATGATGCGAAAACAGCATAATCAAAGCCTTCAATTTTAAATTTAAAAACCAGGTCAAGTTCATCCTCGCCATTCTTCAGAATCATAAACACCTGTCTCCTAAAAGACACAAGATGTTTCACTAAAGGCGATTTACATCCGAGCGGAATTTTTTTGATAGGAGAAACTATCTTTCCATATCGTGACAATTCCTGCGCGATCATCTCATCTTTCACAAACGGAGGGACGTTTGAAATCATTATTTTCTTGGCGGGAGTGCTCAGAGGAAACACCGGCGTGAGTGAACCTTTAATTACAACACCATTTTGCACTATTTCATTCGCCTTCTCAGTAGTGCTAAAGGAAAGCACAAACGCATTATTCATTCGCGAAGTGGACACAATGTTTCCATGACCCACAACGTCTCCTACAGCCAAACAAACATCTTCCACATTAGCGTTTGAATCAATTTTTACTCCATGCCGCCGAGTTAAATTTTCAAAAGCCATTGTGTTTGGAGTCGCCATGCTTCCCAGCAAAAAAAATGCTGGAAGCAGACTATCCTCACAAAAAAACAAAGACAAAAACAGAAATACAAACAATACACTTACAAGAGAAAAGGAAAAAGTTTGGAAAAAAGCACTCTCACCGGCCACAGTCGGCAAACACTCACATCCACACTCACCACGCTCCGCCCACTCACTCCCAGCATGCACTCGAGAGAGAGAGAGAGAGAGAGAGAGAGAGAGAGAGAGAGAGAGAGAGAGAGAGACCTTTAACACTACTTTATTTATAATTACATTGTATAGATATACTTCAAACCAAAACCTTTGTACAATTTCAATATTTGAAATACAACACAAAAAATTATTTAATGAATCATTTGAAAAAATAAATAAATGCTCCTGGACTCCAGTACCGGTACAGGTATCAGTGGATTATTAAAAAGAGGTTCTTTCTCTGTCCAAAGTCCAACTTTTGAGAGATTCCTCTTAACTTTAAACACTGAAGTCCTTGCTCTCAAAACTGCTTTGTAGAAGGGGGAAACATTCCTCAAGTCCATGTTATCCAGTTTAATCAAAAACAGTTGCACGTCATACTTAAAAACATTCATTTTGTATCAGCCCAGCACGGTTCAGCATACAACATCTTTGACCCGCTTGAAGTCTGAAAGTCCTTATTCTGTTTTTTATGTCCATCAGGCCTTGTCCTCCTTCTTGAATAGGCAGAAAAAGTACAGCAGATTGTTTCCAATGCTGTCCATCCCAGAAAAAGTCAATTAACTTTCTTTGTAGCTCTTTAACAACACCTTCTGGGGGATCCAGAACAGTCATTTTATACCATAATGCAGATGCAGAAAGATTATTCGTGACCAAAACTCTGCCCCTATACGATAGCTGGGGTAGCACCCACGACCATCGAGACAACCGGTCACACATTTTCTCCACCGTACCCTCCCAGTTTTTCTGCCTATACTGTTCTGTCCCTAAAAACACTCCCAACATCTTCAACTCCTCTCTTCCCCATTTAACACCCCCGGAAGCACTGGAGGGGCCCTCTCCTGCCAATTTCCTAATAAATATCCTTCGCTCTTTTCCCAATTTACTTTAGCTGACGAAGCCTTTTTGTAAACATTTAAAGCTTTTTTTAAATTCAAAACATCTTCATCACTTCCTATAAAAACAGTTATATCGTCAGCATAGGCCGAAAGAGTGATTGGCCTATTTTCACAACCCATAATTAGAAACCCCTGCAATTTCTCCCTAAGATTATAAAGTAATGGTTCAATAGCCAAAGAGTAAAACTGTCCTGATAAAGGACAGCCTTGCCTTATCCCTCTATGAACTAATACTGGATAACTTAGCCCACCTCCAACCTTTAACAATGCAGAAGCCCCATTGTATAACAGTTTAATCCAAGAAATAAAATTTTCACCAAAACCAAATGCTTTGAGAGTTTCAAATAAATACAGATGATCAACTTTATCAAAAGCTTTCTCCTGATCAATTGACAGAAAACCCACATTCTCATTACTAGCCTTTGCACATTCATCACGTACAATAAAAAGATGATCCATTATTGTTCTTTTTGGCACACAATATGTTTGAAATTCATTAATAACATACTCTAAACAGTTTTTTAATCTATTTGCAAGACACTTAGCAAGAATTTTATAGTCAGCGCACAGCAAAGCTATGGGTCTCCAGTTCTTTAACATTCCAAGATCACCTTTTTTAGGAAGTAGAGATAGAACCGCTCTTCTACAACTGGTTGGTAGTTCATTTCTCCTATAAGAAATTCTAAAAACATTGAGTATATCTTCCTTTAAAAGAGTCCAAAATTGCTTATAGAATTCAGAAGGAAGTTCATCAATGCAGGGAGACCGACCATTCGAGAGTTTCTTTACAGCCTCTGATAGTTCATCTAATTGAATATCAGCATCAAGCCATTGTCTCTGATTATCAGTAAGCTTTGGCAAGTCTCTTAGTAGGTTTTCCATGCAATTAATGTCACAGTCTCTTGCTTTGTAAATAAATACTTTGTTTATAAATTGTTAATATTAACAACATCAGCATAGCGTGACTACATTTAATGTGTATTAGGGCTACCTGTAGTTCAGTTTCCATTTCTGTGCAGTCTAATATCTGACTGTCATATACCAACAAATGAATGTGGAGTAGAGGAGAATTTCTCTCTCTCACAGCTAGCACAAAATAATTGATATTTACCATAATGCATATAGCAAAACGAGAAAGGCACAACAAAGAAAACTCCATAACTGTATGAATTAAGCGAACAAGTCTGTAGCTACTCCGAGGGTGTGTCTCAATCAGCTCCCTAGCTCAGGGGTTTTCAAACTGGGGTCCTCCAGAAGGCTCTAAGGGGTCCCCAGAAAATGGCAGAGAATAAAAAGACAAAGCAAAAATGGGTAAAGTCTCTCGTTTCTTGCCATATTGATACTTTCCAGAATTGTATGTTTGATTTATATATTTATAGTGAGTTTCTCTCACTATAGTCCCCTTTATCTCGCTCACTGGGGTTGTAAAGCAGTATTCTTAATGCAGTACTTAAGCTGCTTACATACATTTATTGTGAAAGTTGCTTATACAAATCATTTTTAATTGAAAATGTTCTTCTTCAGGTTTATACAGCCAACATTAAGTATAGCCAATTTAAGTTTGGAAACAATATGTTGTATTTACACTTACCTAAAGGATTATTAGGAACACCTGTTCAATTTCTAATTAATGCAATTATCTAATCAACCAATCACATGGCAGTTGCTTCAATGCATTTAGGGGTGTGGTCCTGGTCAAGACAATCTCCTGAACTCCAAACTGAATGTCAGAATGGGAAAGAAAGGTGATTTAAGCAATTTTGAGCGTGGCATGGTTGTTGGTGCCAGACGGGCCGGTCTGAGTATTTCACAATCTGCTCAGTTACTGGGATTTTCACGCACAACAATTTCTAGGGTTTACAAAGAATTGTGTGAAAAGGGAAAAACATCCAGTATGCGGCAGTCCTGTGGGCGAAAATGCCTTGTTGATGCTAGAGGTCAGAGGAGAATGGGCCGACTGATTCAAGCTGATAGAAGAGCAACTTTGACTGAAATAACCACTCGTTACAACCGAGGTATGCAGCAAAGCATTTGTGAAGCCACAACACACACAACCTTGAGGCGGATGGGCTACAACAGCAGAAGACCCCACCGGGTACCACTCATCTCCACTACAAATAGGAAAAGAGGCTACAATTTGCACGAGCTCACCAAAATTTGACAGTTGAAGACTGGAAAAATGTTGCTTGGTCTGATGAGTCTGGATTTCTGTTGAGACATTCAGATGGTAGAGTCAGAATTTGGCGTAAACAGAATGAGAACATGGATCCATCATGCCTTGTTACCACTGTGCAGGCTGGTGGTGGTGGTGTAATGGTGTGGGGGATGTTTTCTTGGCACACTTTAGGCCCCTTAGTGCCAATTGGGCATCGTTTAAATGCCACGGCCTACCTGAGCATTGTTTCTGACCATGTCCATCCCTTTATGACCACCATGTCCCCGTCCTCTGATGGCTACTTCCAGCAGGATAATGCACCATGTCACAAAGCTCCAATCATTTCAAATTTGTTTCTTGAACATGACAATGAGTTCATTAATGGCCCCCACAGTCACCAGATCTCAACCCAGTAGAGCATCTTTGGGATGTGGTGGAACGGGAGCTTGGTGCCCTGGATGTGCATCCCACAAATCTCCATCAACTGCAAGATTCTCTACGGAGCCCCCCTAGTCCCACTTTTTCAAAAAAATGTATTATAACTATCTTGTGGCCTCAAGATAGTAACTCGTGGCCTCAAGATAGTAACTCGTGGCCTCAAGATACTATCTCGTGGCCTCAAGATAGTATCTTGTGGCCTCAAGATAGTAACTCGTGGCCTCAAGATACTATCTCGTGGCCTCAAGATAGTAACTTGTGGCCTCAAGATAGTAACTCGTGGCCTCAAGATAGTAACTCGTGGCCTCAAGATACTAACTCGTGGCCTCAAGATAGTATCTTGTGCCCTCAAGATACTATCTCGTGGCCTCAAGATAGTATCTTGTGGCCTCAAGATAGTAACTCGTGGCCTCAAGATAGTAACTCGTGGCCTCAAGATACTATCTCGTGGCCTCAAGATAGTAACTCGTGGCCTCAAGATAGTAACTCGGGGCCTCAAGATAGTAACTCGTGGCCTCAAGATACTAACTCGTGGCCTCAAGATAGTATCTTGTGCCCTCAAGATAGTAACTCGTGGCCTCAAGGTACTATCTCGTGGCCTCAAGATAGTAACTCGTGGCCTCAAGATAGTAACTCGTGGCCTCAAGATAGTAACTCGTGGCCTCAAGATAGTATCTCGTGGCCTCAAGATACTATCTCGTGGCCTCAAGATAGTAACTCGTGGCCTCAAGATAGTAACTCGTGGCCTCAAGATAGTATCTCGTGGCCTCAAGATAGTAACTCGTGGCCTCAAGATAGTAACTCGTGGCCTCAAGATACTATCTCGTGGCCTCAAGATAGTAACTCGTGGCCTCAAGATAGTAACTCGTGGCCTCAAGATAGTATCTTGTGGCCTCAAGATAGTAACTCGTGGCCTCAAGATAGTATCTCGTGGCCTCAAGATAGTATCTTGTGGCCTCAAGATAGTATCTCGTGGCCTCAAGATAGTAACTTGTGGCCTCAAGATAGTAAAGTGTCTGACACATGGACCCTTTGTTATTAAACTGGACCCTGTAGTGCAATACTTCCCATTCTGTGCAATATTCTCTGTTTTAATATTCAGTTTGCAATATAGTTTGCTGCAGTTCTGCTTCTATTTATTTCCTAGTACTGTTCATCACAATTATGTTAATACAGTAATGTAAATCTTGTAGGCTGCTTATCCATTGTTCTTTATAATTCTTCTTCATATTTTATAGCCTATATTTATACTTTTTACATATATATACTTGTTTATTTACTAACTTCTATTAATATTCCGTTAAATGTCTTTATGTGCACATCAACTGTGACACAAGAATTGTTCCCCGGGTTATCAATAGTATCAATAAAGATCAATAAAGTATTTTTGATTATGATCTTAAGTTAACCTATATTGGAGTGTGCAGACTGGTTCATTAATTATTGAAGTGTTTCACATTGTGGTAGTTTTGAATGTAAGAAAAGCATGTGTCCGTGTAGCCTACGAAAAAACGCCAGCAGAGGGCGTTCTAGGCTTAGGTCACGCTACCTCCTTTACTAAATCGAAATTATGACTTTAAAAGTCATAATTTCGATTGAGTAAATCATAATTTAGATTTGTGTCATAATTATGACTTTTAAAGTCATAATTTCGATTTAGTAAAGGAGGTAGCGTGACCTAAGCCTAGAACGCCCTCTGCTGGCATTTTTTCGTAGGCTACACGGACACATGCTTTTCTTACATTCAAAACTACCACAATATGAAACACTTCAATAATTAATGAACCAGTCTGCACACTCTAATATAGGTTAACTTAAAATCATAATCAAAAATACTTTATTGATCTTTATTGATACTATTGATAACCCGGGGAACAATTCTTGTGTCACAGTTGATGTGCACATAAAGACATTTAACGGAATATTAATAGAAGTTAGTAAATAAACAAGTATATATATGTAAAAAGTATAAATATAGGCTATAAAATATGAAGGAGAATTATAAAGAACTATGGATAAGCAGCCTACAAGATTTACATTACTGTATTAACATAATTGTGATGAACAGTACTAGGAAATAAATAGAAGCAGAACTGCAGCAAACTATATTGCACACTGAATATTAAAACAGAGAATATTGCACAGAATGGGAAGTATTGCACTACAGGGTCCAGTTTAATAACAAAGGGTCCATGTGTCAGACACTTTACTATCTTGAGGCCACAAGTTACTATCTTGAGGCCACGAGATACTATCTTGAGGCCACGAGTTACTATCTTGAGGCCACGAGTTACTATCTTGAGGCCACGAGATACTATCTTGAGGCCACGAGATACTATCTTGAGGCCACGAGTTACTATCTTGAGGCCACGAGATAGTATCTTGAGGCCACGAGTTACTATCTTGAGGCCACGAGATACTATCTTGAGGCCACGAGATAGTATCTTGAGGCCACGAGATAGTATCTTGAGGCCACGAGTTACTATCTTGAGGCCACGAGATACTATCTTGAGGCCACGAGATAGTATCTTGAGGCCACGAGTTACTATCTTGAGGCCACGAGTTACTATCTTGAGGCCACAAGATAGTATCTTGAGGCCACGAGTTACTATCTTGAGGCCAGGAGTTACTATCTTGAGGCCACGAGATACTATCTTGAGGCCACGAGTTACTATCTTGAGGCCACGAATTACTATCTTGAGGCCACGAGATACTATCTTGAGGCCACGAGATACTATCTTGAGGCCACGAGATAGTATCTTGAGGCCACGAGTTACTATCTTGAGGCCACGAGATACTATCTTGAGGCCACGAGATACTATCTTGAGGCCACGAGATAGTATCTTGAGGCCACGAGTTACTATCTTGAGGCCACGAGATACTATCTTGAGGCCACGAGATAGTATCTTGAGGCCACGAGTTACTATCTTGAGGCCACGAGTTACTATCTTGAGGCCACGAGTTACTATCTTGAGGCCACAAGATACTATCTTGAGGCCACGAGATAGTATCTTGAGGCCACGAGTTACTATCTTGAGGCCACGAGTTACTATCTTGAGGCCACAAGATAGTTATAATAATTTTTTTTGAAAAAGTGGGACTAGGGGGGCTCCGTAATTCTCTCCTATCAATATGGGCCAACATTTCTAAAGAATGCTTTCAGCACCTTGTTGAATCAATGCCACGTAGAATTAAGGCAGTTCTGAAGGCGAAAGGAGGTCAAACACAGGATTAGTATGGTGTTCCTAATAATCCTTTAGGTGAGTGTATAATGTCACACTTACTATTTATCTAACAGTTTAAAATGTTCTCATACATAAAAATATATAGATGGATTTTAGGAATTTTAGAAACCCCTGCCCTAGTTCAGGGATCAGCCCATTGACTTATGTCCTGATCAGTGCCCTGACTACTGAGCTAGGGAGCTGATTGAGACGCACCCCAAAAGTCCTTTTGCATTTTACAGTGGGGGAATCTCCAGTTGTGTTTGAACCTTTCTGGATCCACTATCAAATTGACAAGTGCTTTGAGAAAAGGCTATAAATCTCCACCTCCAACATCCTCACACGCAATATAGCCTGCTAGACGGGACAACATGTGTACAGATGTGAAGCAATGACGCAAAGACTCCGCACACTCGCTCAACAAACACACCGAGAGAGAGCGAGAGAGAGCGAGAGAGAGAGAGAGAGAGCGAGAGAGAGAGAGAGAGAGAGAGGGGAACCGAGAGAGGAACCATGTGATGAGGTGTGAAAACAAGAATAGAACTGCTGGTTAGACTTCTTAAAATAAAATGTTAGCTTTAGTTTGCAAACTCCATTAAAAAGAGGTAAAATTATCGTTTTTAATCAGTTAGAGAATGATATTTGTATTTTCTGGTATGGAGGTATAAAAAACTGTTATACTTTGTCTATGAAGACCATATGCAGAATATAATTATACGAACTAAATTTTTTGAACACAAGCTGTGACTGTTGATGTGAGTTAAACACTTCCATCTTACATATCATAATAATCCACACTCTTACATCAGGGCTGGATCCTGCAGATTATCTTAATGTAATATTAGAGTGTTTTAATTAGAGAGCTTCATCATAAGATGAGTTTGAGCTGAAAGTGGACTCACATGCAGCAGTTTTCAGCAGCAGCATCAGTCCAAAGATGAGCATCATTCCTCTAGAGTCCAGAAGAGCCCAATAATCCAGCAGAAGAGAGAAGATACTGCTTCAGTCACACAATCGCTTCTCTATCTGACAGAAGAGTCTGTGCCCACCGTATATTCAGATACTGCACACTTTCTGAGAGAAAAGGAAGTTCAGATCATTTACTAGACAAGTTTGAGGTTGATGGTCTTGCACACCGACACAAAAACACCACATCCGTGTCTTTTCTGTCCTGCTGTGGGCTTTTCATTGTCTAATGCTTCTGCAATTTTACATTTTAATGAAGACATTATTATGGTAATAATAAGTGGTTTTCCTCACCCGTTTGTTGCTTTTATAACTGCAGGGCTCAAACTGAGCATCACTGAGCATCGACCTCAGGTTGGATGGTCTGCTTTGTCCATACTAAAACACTTGCATGCTCTTATTTATGAATACATCCTGGGTTTGCTTCATTCATATCTTCAGACCTACATTTGTAAAAAAAACTTATACTTATAGCCTTCACTTTTTTTTACTGTCTGTTCCAGTGGTGCTGCAAACTGCAAATGTTTCAACAATGATTTAGTTAGGAGCATGCATTTTGAAGCAGTTCATTATTTAAAAAATAATTGAATAAATATTTAATTCAACAACATGGCATACATTTTGATGTATGCTGGTACTTACCACTGGGTGAAGCCCTTTACACTTTTGCATGTGAAGGGGTAGGGGTGTCTCGATTCTCTTTTGGCTGGAGGGGTAAGGGGAAGGGCCAGATAGCCCTTCAAATTAAGATTTTTCAGGACCACACTTCGAACAAAGATGAATTTCCCTCCATACACCGACTATACCGTGCTGCTAGAATGTGTGTATGTGGCCACTCAGGATCGATCACTTGTGTGTCGCCTGGCTGCCAGTTTCTCCTTAGCTTGCTAAACGCACTATTTGAGTGATATGAACACATATTAATAATAGTTAAAATAATATATATCTGGTCATCCTTCATAACGCAGTCGATATTTACATCATGTATCGTCTGTAAACTCTTGCGTTACCAAAGCAACGACTGACTTGACGTATAACGTATGAACATTATCGTAGCACCACAGTAGAAAATGAAACCATGACCATACTGGCCAGCTTGGATCAGCATGGAATGGAACGGTTAATAAACAAAGAGAACAGTTTGGCCCGATGGAAAAGCGGCTTCACTAGTCTTGTATGTTCTGTATCATTTTGTATCATCTTAGGAAACTCTAAGGCTCATAGGTTTTTGAACTGAAAATGAGCGCTGTTTTATTAAGTCCATATACAGTGCAAAACTCTGTTGGGAGTGAGTAATTTGTTAAACGTGCTGGCGCCTGATATAGCCTACGCACTTCATTGCTGTTCATACTGGTTAAATGTCACAGGATACTAATAAAAGAAACGTGGTATGATGACGTGTAATGGTATAGTAGTGGTGTCCCATTTCTTAGGAGAATATTTTCACCCCTACGGCTTGCCACTATGTTTCAAGGGGCAAGGGGAACCGGTAGGTGTAGGGGTAGATTAGATTAGATTAGATTCAACTTTATTGTTATTACACAAGTACAAGTACAAGGTAACGAAATGCAGTTTAGGTCTAACCAGAAGTGCAATAGCAGCAAGTGCAGGATATACAACGGTTGCATAAGTGCAGGATATACAATGGATGAATAAGTGCAGGACATGGATATGTACTGAATATATATAAATATACAGTGAGGAAAATAAGTATTTGAACACCCTGCTATTTTGCAATTTCTCCCACTTAGAAATCATGGAGGGGTCTGAAATTGTCATCGTAGGTGCATGTCCACTGTGAGAGACATAATCTAAAAAAAAAAAAATCCAGAAATCACAATGTATGATTTTTTAACTATTTATTTGTATGATAAAGCTGCAAATAAGTATTTGAACACCTGTCTATCAGCTAGAATTCTAACCCTCAAAGACCTGTTAGTCTGCCTTTAAAATGTCCACCTCCACTCCATTTATTATCCTAAATTAGATGCACCTGTTTGAGGTCGTTAGCTGCATAAAGACACCTGTCCACCCCATACAATCAGTAAGAATCCAACAACTAACATGGCCAAGACCAACGAGCTGTCCAAAGACACTAGAGACAAAATTGTACACCTCCACAAAGCTGGAAAGGGCTACGGGGAAATTGCCAAGCAGCTTGGTGAAAAAAGGTCCACTGTTGGAGCAATCATTAGAAAATGGAAGAAGCTAAACATGACTGTCAATCTCCCTCGGACTGGGGCTCCATGCAAGATCTCACCTCGTGGGGTCTCAATGATCCTAAGAAAGGTGAGAAATCAGCCCAGAACTACACGGGAGGAGCTGGTCAATGACCTGAAAAGAGCTGGGACTACCGTTTCCAAGGTTACTGTTGGTAATACACTAAGACGTCATGGTTTGAAATCATGCATGGCACGGAAGGTTCCCCTGCTTAAACCAGCACATGTTCAGGCCCGTCTTAAGTTTGCCAAGTCATGGGAGAAAGTCATGTGGTCAGATGAGACTGAGATGCGATGAGATGAGATGCGACTGCACTCTATTAAGGAGAGGATGACCGGGGCCATGTATTGCGAGATTTTTGGGAACAACCTCCTTCCCTCAGTTAGAGCATTGAAGATGGGTCGAGGCTGGGTCTTCCAACATGACAATGACCCGAAGCACACAGTCTGTGGGCTGGGTGAGAGGAGTCCTTAAGGATGCTGCGAACTCGATGCAGACAGCGTTTCCTCTGGATGTGCTCGATGGCAGGTAGTGGAGTCCCTGTGATGCGCTGGGCAGTTTTCACCACCCGCTGCAGTGCCTTGCGCTCCGCAACAGAGCAGCTCCGATACCATACTGCCACACAGTTGGTCAGGATGCTTTCTATTGCGCAGCGACAGAAGTTTACCAGGATAGCTGAGGAGAGCTGATTCTTCCTCAGTGTCCTCAGGAAGAAGAGGCGCTGGTGAGCCTTCTTGACCTGGCTGGAGGTGTTGGTTGTCCACGACATGTCCGCCGAGATGTGGATCCCCAGGAACTTGAAACTGGAGACACGCTCAACAGCCATTCCATTGATGTGGATGGTGTTGTGTGTGCCTCTTGACTCTTTCCTGAAGTCCACGATGAGCTCCTTCGTTTTGGTGGTGTTGAGGAGCAGGTTATTTTGAGTACACCATGTGGCCAGGTGCTGGATCTCCTCCCTATAGGCAGTCTCATTGTTGTTGCTGATGAGACCAATCACCGTAATGTCGTCCGCAAACTTGAAAATGGAATTAGATCCATACACAGGCTTGCAGTCGGCGGTGAAGAGGGAGTAGAGAAACGGGCTTAGCACACAGCCCTGTGGTACACCAGTGTTAAGTGTGATGGACGTGGAGCAGGTGAATCCTGATCGAACATTCTGGGGTCTGTCAGTTAGGAAGTCCAAAATCCAGTTACACATTGAGGTGTTGATGCCCAGGTCTCCAAGTTTGGCTATTAACTTGGTTGGGATGACAGTGTTGAATGCTGAGCTGAAGTCAACAAACAGCATACGTGCATAAGTGTTCTTATTGTCCAGGTGTGTGAGCACAGAGTGCAGTGCCATGGAAACTGCATCTTCTGTGCTCTTATTGCTGCGGTAGGCAAACTGGTGTGAGTCCAATGTGGATGGTAGAGAGTCTTTTAGGTGTTCCAGGACCAGCCGCTCAAAGCACTTCATAACGATGGGTGTGAGTGCTACAGGACGGTAGTCATTAGGGCACCTCGGGCTAGAGTGTTTTGGCACTGGTACAATGGAAGTGCGTTTAAAGCATGTTGGTACAGCTACTTGGGCAAGAGACAGGTTGAAAATGTCTGTAAAGACCCCAGCGAGTTGCTCCGCACATGTCCTGAGAACATGACCAGGGATGTTGTCTGGTCCAGCAGCCTTGTGTGCGCTGATCCGGCTCAGTGCCTTGCAGACATCTGTGGAGGAGAGTTTGATTGGTGGGTGGTCAGCTGAGGGTTTGAGCTTGGTGGCAGTTTCTCTGTTCCATCCATCCATCTTCTTCCGCTTTATCCAGGGCCGGGTCGCGGGGGCAGCAGTCTAAGCAGAGATGCCCAGACTTCCCTCTCCCTAGACACTTCCTCTAGCTCTTCCGGGGGTACACCGAGGCGTTCCCAGGCCAGCCGGAAGACATAGTCCCTCCAGCGTGTCCTAGGTCTTCCCCGGGGCCTCCTCCCGGTTGGACATGCCCGAAACACCTTCCCGGGAAGGCGTTCAGGAGGCATCCGGAACAGATGCCCGAGCCACCTCAGCTAACCCCTCTCGATGTGGAGGAGCAGCGGCTCTACTCCGAGTTCCTCCCGAGTGACTGAGCTCCTCACCCTATCTCTAAGGGAGCGCCCAGCCACCCTGCAGAGAAAACTCATTTCGGCCGCCTGTATCCGGGATCTTGTCCTTTCGGTCATGACCAAAAGCTCATGACCATAGGTGAGAGTAGGAACGCAGATTGACCGGTAAATCGAGAGCTTCGCCTTACGGCTTAGCTCTTTCTTCACCACAACAGACCGGTACATCGACCGCATTACTGCAGAAGCTGCACCGATCCGTCTGTCAATCTCCTGTTCCATCCTCCCTCACTCGTGAACAAGACCCCTAGATACTTGAACTCCTCCACTTGAGGCAGGAACTCTCCACCAACCTGAAGAGGGCAAACCACCCTTTTCCGACTGAGGACCATGGCCTCGGATTTGGAGGTGCTGATCCTCATCCTAGCCGCTTCACACTCGGCTGCAAACCGTCCCAGTGCATGCTGAAGGTCCTGGTTAGAAGGGGCCAACACGACAACGTCATCCGCAAAGAGCAGAGACGAAACCGCGTGGTCCCCAAACCTGACACCCTCCGGCCCCTGGCTGCGCCTAGAAATTCTGTCCATAAAAATTATAAACAGAACCGCCGACAAAGGGCAGCCCTGCCGGAGTCCAACATGCACCGGGAACAAGTCTGACTTACTGCCGGCAATGCGGACCAAACTCCTGCTTTGGTCGTACAGGGACCGGACAGCCCTTAGCAAAGGACCCCGGACCCCATACTCCCCGAGCACCCTCCACAGGATGCCGCGAGGGACACAGTCGAATGCCTTCTCCAAATCCACAAAACACATGTGGACTGGTTGGGCAAACTCCCATGAACCCTCCAGCACCCTGTAGAGGGTATAGAGCTGGTCCAGTGTTCCACGACCGGGACGAAAACCTGACTGTTCCTCCTGGATCCGAGGTTCTACTATCGGCCGTATTCTCCTCTCCAGTACCCTGGCATAGACTTTCCCGGGGAGGCTGAGAAGTGTGATCCCCCTGTAGTTGGAACACACCCTCCGGTCCCCCTTCTTAAAAAGAGGGACCACCACCCCGGTCTGCCATCCCAGAGGCACTGTCCCGACCGCCACGCGATGCTGCAGAGGCGTGTCAGCCAAGACAGCCTCACAACATCCAGAGACTTGAGGTACTCAGGGCGGATCTCATCCACCCCCGGTGCCTTGCCACCGAGGAGTTTCTTGACCACCTCGGTGACTTCAGCTTGGGTGATGGACGAGTCCTCCTCTGAGCCCCCAGCCTCTGCTTCCTCAATGGAAGGCGTGATGGCGGGATTGAGGAGATCCTCGAAGTATTCCTTCCACCGTCCGACGACATCCCCAGTTGAGGTCAACAGCCGCCCATCGCCACTGTAAACAGCGTTGGTAGGGCACTGCTTCCCCCTCCTGAGGCGCCGGACGGTTTGCCAGAATCTCTTCGAGGCCAGCCGATAGTCCTTTTCCATGGCCTCACCGAACTCCTCCCAGGCCCGAGTTTTTGCCTCCACAACCACCCGGGCTGCAGTCCGCTTAGCCTGCCGGTACATGTCAGCTGCCTCAGGAGTCCCACAAGCCAACCAGGCCTGATAGGACTCCTTCTTCAGCTTGACAGCATCCCTTACTTCCGGTGTCCACCACCGGGTTCGGGGATTGCCGCCTCGACATGCACCGGAGACCTTACGGCCACAGCTCCGAGCGGCCGCAGCGACAATGGAGGTGGAGAACATGGTCCATTCGGACTCAATATCTCCAGCCTCCCTCGGGATCCGGTCGAAGTTCTGCCGGAGGTAGGAGTTGAAGATCTCTCTGACAGGAGACTCGGCCAAACGTTCCCAGCAGACCCTCACAGTACGTTTGGGTCTGCCGGGTCTGTCCAGCTTCCTCCCCCGCCATCGGATCCAACTCACCACCAGGTGGTGATCAGTTGACAGCTCCGCCCCTCTCTTCACCCGAGTGTCCAAGACATACGGCCGCAGGTCAGATGAAACGACCACAAAGTCGATCATTGACCTACGACCTAGAGTGTCCTGGTGCCATGTGCACTGATGGACACTCTTATGCCTGAACATGGTGTTCGTTATGGACAAACCGTAACTAGCACAGAAGTCCAATAACTGAACATCACTAGGGTTCAGATCAGGGGGGCCGTTCCTTCCAATCACGCCCCACCAGGTGTCACTGTCATTGCCCACGTGGGCGTTGAAGTCCCACAGTAGAACGACGGAGTCCCCAGTCGGAGCACTTTCCAGCACCCCTCCCAGGGACACCAAGAAGGCCGGGTACTCTGCACTGCCGTTCGGCCCGTAGGCACAAACAACAGTGAGAGACCTATCCCTGAGCCGAAGCCGCAGGGAAACGACCCTCTCGTTCACCGGGGTGAACCCCAATACATGGCGGCAGAGCTGGGGGGCTATAAGTAAGCCCACACCAGCCCGCCGCCTCTCACCATGGGCAACTCCAGAGTGGTGAAGAGTCCATCCTCTCTCGAGGAGTGTGGTTCCAGAGCCCAAGCCGTGCGTAGAGGTGATTGCGACTATCTCTATTCGGAACCTCTCAACCTCACGCACAATCTCAGGCTCCTTCCACGCCAGTGAGGTGACATTCCATGTCCCAAGAGCCAGTCTCCGTGTCCATGGATCGGGCTGTCTAGGCTCCTGCCTTCGACTGCTGCCCGATCTTCTCTGCACCGGCCCCTTACAGTCCCTCCTGTGGGTGGTGGGCCCACGGGAAGGTGTCCCTACGTCGCTCCTTTGGGCTGAGCCCGGCCGGACCCCGTGGGGGAAGGCCCGGCCACCAGGCGCTCGCATACGAGCCCCAACCCCAGGCCTGGCTCCAGGGTGGGGCCCCGGCTGCGCCGTACCGGGCGACGTCACGGTCCTCTTTTTTTGGTCATCATAAGGGTTTTTTGAACAGCTGAGGGTTTGAGCTTGGTGGCAGTTTCTCTGTTGTCCCTTTCAAAGCGAGCATAAAAGTAATTTAGCTCATTCAGGAAGTTGACATCAGTGGCTGCGGGGGTGGAGTGGGTGGGTTTGTAGTCACTGATGGCCTGAATGCCCTGCCACATGCGTTGAGGGTCAGAGTTGGAAAAGTGTCCCTTTAGCTTGCAGCAGTGCTTGGCCTTTTTGATGCCCCTCTTCAGGTTTGCTCTGGATGTGCTGTAGTCTTGTGCATCTCCTGATCTGAAGGCAGTATTGCATGACTTCAGCAGGAGTCGCACTTCCTTGTTCATCCATGGCTTCTGATTTGGGTATGTGGTGATCTGTTTCTGGGTTGTAACACTGTCAATGGTGGTATTGATATGATCCAATACAGAGGAGGTGTAGGACTCTATGTCCGTGTGAGCGCCACTGGTGGCTTGAGAAG
The DNA here is from genome assembly GCF_949357685.1 of Gobio gobio. Classification (NCBI taxonomy): domain Eukaryota; kingdom Metazoa; phylum Chordata; class Actinopteri; order Cypriniformes; family Gobionidae; genus Gobio; species Gobio gobio. Next base: position 50,402,101 of record NC_137109.1, read on the forward strand.
CAAACACACTCCAGTCTGTGTGTACAAACCTTTCCTGGAGTGTGGAATCTGCTCCAGCAGGCTACACCTTGATGTTGCCTCTGGCTTGGCGTGCTCAGTTGGGGACACTAAATTTTTCAACTAAACATCGAAATACATCTAAATAATAAACTAAATTAACCATTTAAACTAAATTACTGATCAAATTATTGATCTAAAGCCCACACTGTCACTGTATGATACTTGAAATTTTTCCAGAATGGCTATACAGCTGAATAAAATTATGCTGCATTATTTTCCTGTTTAACACTGTAAAGCTGCTTTGAAACAATCTACATTGTTAAAAGCGCTATATAAATAAAGTTGACTTGACTTGACTCTTCACTAATGGCTTCACACAGTTGATGAGGGGTGCATATTTGGGGGTGAGGAACAAAGAAAGGTGATCTGCCTGTCCCACGTGGGGGAGGGGTGTCGCAATGTTAGCTCCAGCCATGTTTGTGTAAACATGGTCTAAGGTTTTGTTTCTTCTGGTGTGACAGGAAACATGCTGGTGAAACTTGGGTAGCACTGACTTTAAGTTTGAGTGATTAAAGTCACCTGCAACAATAAAACCAGCTTCCGGGTGATCAGTCTGTTGTTTACTGATGGCTGCATGAAGTTCTTTCATAGCAAGCTTGGCATCAGCATCCGGGGGAATATAGGCTGCAGTTATAATAGTGGAAGTGAACTCCCGTGGTAGATAAAACGGTCTACATTTAACCATGAGAAACTCAAGGTTAGCTGAACAATGACTCCCAACAATAGCAGAGTTTGTGCACCAAGCTTTGTTGATGTAAATGCACAATCCACCACCTCTAGTCTTACCGGAGCCATCTAATGTTCTATCCGTCCGGAGCGTGTGGCGTCCCGCTAGCTCAATAGCGGTGTCCGGCATTCCGCTGTTTAACCAGGTTTCCGTGAAGATTAGGACGTTACAGTTCAAACGTTTCTTGCTGTGTGTGATGCTGAGTCGAATCTCCTCCATTTTGTTCACTAGCGACCGTACATTGGCAAGGAAAATGCTGGGTAAAGAGAGCCGGTGTGGTGTTAGCCTTAGCTTAGCTCTTAGTCCTCGACGCTTCCCCCGCCTTTGTTTACGATCTCGATGCCGCCTGCGAGCACTTCCGCCCGGCCGGGTAGAGTGCATAGCCTCGGGTGTCCTAGCGATCTCAGGAAGGAGTCGAAAATTGTCCATAAAACTGTCTGAAATTCGCAAACCAATATCCAAAATCTCACCACGGGTGTACGATGTAAAGGCACAACTGTTCTGCATGAACAGACCTGAGATGAGCAAGAAAAATACCGCAAAATTGCAGAATCTGGAGAGACCCCGAGCCTTGCGATGTACTCGCGCCGCCATCTTTGGTGTATAGGGGAAGCAGTATAAAATAGAATTGGGATTGGGCCTAAATAGAATGGAAAGTCTTGGAGCTATCAAGAAATAGTATGGTGACTGGGTCAATAGTTCAATTCAATTCAATTCAAATTTATTTGTATAGCGATACATTTTCACGATACACATCGTTTCAAAGCAGCTTCACAGAAAATGCATCTACATTACAATTTAGCTAACTATCTATTATTAATCAATATAATAACAATGGCACCGAAATAAGAACACATGTTGTTAATGAATGGGGTATATAGAGATGAGCATGGGTGCGTGTTGATGCAGAGCTGCGTCATCTGAAGTCCTCGCAGGAGTTGAGTCGTCTCTTCACAGGTGTTGGTCATCTGAAGTCTTTACGAGAAGCTGGATCCAGACTGGAGCTGACGGACTCTCTAGTTACCTCGGGATGGGCATTTTACAATAGTATGGTGATTGTTGTGAACCCAAACTAACTTTGAATCTGTATTGACCCCAAAGATTTGAACAAAGCTATAAAAAGAGAACACTTTCCACTCAAGACAGTTGAACAAGTGGTGAGTGAAATGCCAAATGCAAAAGTTTTTTTCTGTTTTGGACGCTAACCATGGGTTTTGGCAAATTCAATTGGATGAAGAAAATTCCAAGCTTTGTACATATAATACACCTTTTGGCAGAGACTGTTTCAAGAGGCTACCTTTTGGTGTATCATCAGCCCCAGAAGTCTTCCAGAAGTGCATAGCTCAAAGGCTTGAGGACCTGGATGGAGTCGTTAATATCATGGATGACATACTCTTGTGGGGAGAAAATGTGGAACAGCACAACGTAAGGCTCAGAGGGCTTCTAGAGAGAATCAGGAGCATAAACCTGAAATCAAATCGCGAGAACTGCAAGATCAGAATGTCAGAAATAAAGTACATAGGGCATGCACTGAGTGGAGGAGGTTTGAAGCCAGACAAAATCAACGCAATTGTGTAGATGCCTTAAGCCTAGTTCAGCCTGCACGATTTTAAAACTCGTCGGATCACAGTTCTTTTCACACTGCATAACTATCTGGGCCAGCATTCAGTCACTGCTGTGTTCACACTGCACGAGGGATCGGCAACAGGGGGTTTCACACTGCATGACTGTACAAGAGGAAAAATCGTCGACAGCTCTGTCCCGTCCATGAACTACGTTTCACAAGCAAACACACGCAAGAAGTGAGAAGGAAACAACGCCAGACGTGCGTCAGACCGGAGTTCTGGAATTGTTATTAAAAATATAGACTGCAGTTCAGAAACTTGCTATCCAAATTGTCTGTGTGCTGATTTACAGCAAAAAGGAGAAAAAGAAAAAAGATTATGGTGGAGGAAATGGTTGGGGAGACACAGGGAGCAAGGATTGTGTTCTGCAAAGAGAGTTTGAGGTAAATAAAATGTTTTGCAGTGTGCTGCTGCTGCGGCTGGTCAAGCAAATGTTTGTGCTTTGTTTCTGCTTGATATAACTGTAAATATATATATTAAAAATACGGATATTCTGGTCTATAACTCCTGCCTGAACCTCCCGCTGCCCTGTATCTTGCCCTCTCATTGGCTGTGGGTCATCGCAGATGTATTTTTCAGTCAAAACTCATTTCACACAGCAGGATTTTGAATCGCAGACAGGTCCAGATATTTAGCATGCCAAATATCTCGCGGGCGTCGGCGACTCATCTGCGATTTTCTCTGATCGCGTCTTTGATCATTCACACTGCGTGATTTTCACTCGGGTGCACGAGCACCAATTTGCCTATGATTTCAGGCATTTGTCTGTGATTTCCCAAAACCTGTCGGCGAGTCAAAATCAGGGCTAAAATCGGGCAGTGTGAACTTGGCATAAGCCACGAGACAACGCTGTCTTGATATGGTTCAATATTTTGCATAGTTCGTCCCAAACCTGTCTGAGATTAGTGCACCACTAAGGAAACTCCTGGAAAGTAGTGTAGAGTGGCACTGGGAAACTTCACAGCAAAAGAGTTTTGAGATGCTGAAGTCACAACTGAGCAATGCCTGTTACAACACTAAAGGGCATTTCAATGGCATCACATCCTTTCTGGTGCTTGGTAGATACTTTTGGGGGGTCACGCTAAGAGGCAACATCCTGCAGTCTCTCTTGAAGCCAACACTGAAGTGACTTAAACTGCAATTCATCGACTGGCTGCTAGAGACGAGCTCCAAAAAGAAAAAAGTCAAATCTGTATCTCCCCTGTGTTAAAGGATTAAGCTAAATGTATATCTTAAGCTCACCAAAATCTGCATTGAGACATTTTAGTGCATAGGGGATTTGTTTGAGTAAAAGTTATGTTAAAACAAGATATTTAATCTCATACCCATATCTCCACGTGAACACACGGATACCCGTATCTCAGTGTGCAATGGCTTGATTAGCTTGAAATTACAGGAGGCATATAGTAACAAACACATCAATTGGTTAAGACATCAAGTAGGATGATACATTATTTTTTTATATAATCTGAGCTCAAATATAGTAGTGTGATTTTAATGGGTACTTGAGCTTAATAGGTACATTTACCCTAGTTAACTTCAAAATGAAAATGTCCTTATGATTCTCATCCCAGGTGTTCATGTCTGTCTTCAGTCAAATATTTTTTTTTCTTTTTGAGGTAAACATTTCAAGCTTTTTCTCTATATAATGGACTTCTATGGCAACTAACGGGCTGACAGTTCAAAACAATGCAGTTTCAGAGGGCTCTGCATGATCCCAGACGGGGATTAGAGTCTTATCTAGCAAAACGATCTGATACTTTTTAACTGGAATTACTCCACTTGCTCTGCGGCGCCACGGATTATGTAATCACGTCGGAAAGGGCACGCTAGATGTAGGCAGAAGTACCGCCCCCGTGTTTACAAAGCGGACTTGCGAAGACTAATACAAACATCCTTTAGAAAAAATCTGTAAAACAACAATGTCGGACGATTTTGTAGTTGAGATGGAGTTTTTTTTTGGTAATAGTCTTTACAGGTTCGCTTGGGGAGGTATTTCTAGCGTGACCTTTCCGCTGTGATTTACGTAATCTGTGGCGTGCCACAGAGCCGCGCAAGATGAGAAATTTAGGATAAAAAAAAAAAAACATTTTTATTTTACTTTGAAAATGACAGATGGTTTGGCTAGATAAAACCCTATTCCTGGGCTAGGACCATGCAGAGCTTCTTTAGCCATTCAAAGCCCTTTGAAACTGCATTGATTTGGACCTTCAACCTGTTGGCTGAAATAAAACCCCGCCCTCTATTTAATATTCAGTTTCACTTGGAAACGCGTCACTGCACTGAAGAAAAATCAGTTGCTATCTCTGGTTCACGGGGTCTTTAGAGGGTAAGTTCACCCAAAAATTAAGATTCTGTCATTAATTCCTCACCCTCATGTCGTTCCAAACCCGTAAGAATTTCATTTTCAGAACACAAATTAAGATATTTTTGATTAAATCTGAGAGCACTCTGACCCCACATAGACAGCAACACAACGACCACTTTCAAGGCCCAGAAAGGCAGTATAGACATTAACTCCAGTGGTTCAACCTTAATGCTATGAATCGACGAGAATACTTTTTGTGTGCAAAAAAACTAACAAAAACAACAACTTTTATCAACAATATCTTCTTGTCTGTATTTACGTTGTAAATACAGAGCAGCGTTTCCGTGTTCTATGTCAGAACGCCGCCTCATTATTGGCCAGATAACCAGTCATGAGCTTGAGGAAGAAGACAAAGATTTCCTCTGCAACCTTAGTTGAGGCATATGGGATCCAAGTGGGCATTAAGGCATTGCTGCTCACATTATGTGGTCTGTAGGAGTTAAACAAGCGGTCAGCAGATCCAGTGAATCAAATAATTTAATCCTTAATTAAGCTTTCAAACTCAATCCTGATAGTTCGGGCCGATGCTGCTGAGGTTGCAATCGATTTCTTCTGTCTTGCTCGAAAAAGATATGATGCATTTGCATGGTTAGTTCGACTTCGTCATGGTCGAGGAATCTGACGTGTGTGTAGGCCCACAGGAAAGCCCGCAGACGCAGCGTGTCAGTCGTAGGCGTGAGGGAGAAGAGAGCGTGTGAGATCTGTGCATCTTTATTTTAAAGTTTTGGGGTGAAGTCACACCTAATAGGGTCGTTTGACCAATGGGAAAGGTTGAATCTCCAAACGGGAAGATTCCTCTGTTGGAGACGTTATAGCTCTTTGTTTCAGCTTACTCATTTGCATGTTTGACCTCTATTGGTGGCCGATGAAGAAACTATTAAAGCTTCTTGTAACACTACTATATTACACAGGTATCGATATATCATATACACATTCATTCAGATTTTCATAGACCAAACACGGTGTAGGTGAGGTTACATTAACCGTTGGTTCTGTCATACAATGTGCATAAAATCAGACATCCCATTCAGAGAACACTGCGCAAGACAGTTACAAACACACACACACAATGTATTGGGGTGCATGCTAATTTATAGGGCTGTTTGTCTTTAAATTGTGTCAAAGGAGTGTGTTTTTACAGGCTTTGTGTCTTAAATGTGGCCCCTTTCCTATTCCACGTAGCTACATTCTTTAAGCAATAAACCATCTTATCTGAGTAACTGAGGCACTTGTGGCTTTAGATGGTCTTTTGGGACAATAATTATGTCTGATTTGTCTCAGTTACTACAGTAGCGACACCTGCAGGAGGAAACCAGAGTTTAGCTGGACTCATTTACTAAAGTACATTTTATAAGTTGATATCTATTTAGATTTACTTGTTTATTCATGTGTGCTTTCTGAAATAAAATTAAAATTGACCAGGCCTATATTAAATAGCCTAAACATTTAATAAAACGCAGTTTAATTTCCAATAATTTTATTTTCATTTAACTCAATACCAAGTTAATTTTAACAATTTCAACACATATTTCATTTGTTTAGCAATAATCTAAAATTATAAAGATCTCGTGAAGAAAAATGCACAAATGTGGCTAAACTGTTAAATGTTAAAAGTCATCTAAAAAACTACAATTGCAAGCAGAAGTTTAAAACCACAGAGAGCAAAACATCAGACGCCACACAAAAAAAAAAGAGATGAGAAAACCGGTTTTCAACAGTTAAACATCCAAATGTAAATGAAGAGAAAATCAACAGCAACCCACCAACTAAAGTGAAATACCAAGAGCTGATAAGTAAAAATAAATGACTCCAGATGTGTAAAATAAAAGCTGGATGGATGTGAAAGTCTCTGAGATTCTGGAGTGATTTCTCACAGATGTGATGAGATCTGCTGCTGGTCTCATCAATCTTCTGTTGTGTGTTCATGTCCTTCTCTAAATCTTCTCATTCTCACTTCTTCATCTTCCTGCTTCTTTCCTAAAAGCATCAGATTCTCATCATCATCTTCACACTCGTAATATTTGCATGTCAAATCCATAGTAAAGATGATAAATGTCTCTGACCTGACGTGAGTCTCATGTAGATGTGAAAACCTCCTAAAAGACCCAACAGAAACATCATCTGAAGACACCAGACCAGCATATGCACCAAAGACGCTGAAATCACTGAAAACAACACAGACACATCAATCAATCAATCAACATATCAATCAGCCTGTTAAAGGGTTAATTCACCCAAAAATGTGGTGGAAGAGTGACCTCTGACCTGACACATCCTGTTATCCGTCAGGTCAGAGGTCACTTGCGCACGGCCACTACCGGAAGCCAGTGATTATAGTTTGTAAAGTTATAAATGTTTATATTTTTCTTCACTTCAGATGGCCTTTATGATGATGGATGCACTTTTTGGGGATTCAAAATCTCAGGTAACATTCACCCCCATTATAAAGCTTGGAAGATTGAGGATATTTTTTTAATATAACTCTGATTGTATTTGGCTGAAAGAAGAAAGTCATATACAGTTAGGATGACCTGAGGGTGAGTAAATCATGGGATAATTTCATTTTGGGTGAACTATCCCTTTAAAGGATTTAAAACGGTTGAAGGTCCAAATCAATGCAGTTTCAAGGGAAGGGCTCCAGAGGCTCTGCACGATCACAGACGAGGAATAGGGTATCCTTACATTGATGTGGACCTTCAACCGTTGGTTGCCATTGAAGTCCATTATGTGGAGAAATATCCTGGAATGTTTGCCTCAAAAAAAAATATTTTCAACTGAACAAAGAAAGACATGAACATCTTGGATGAGATGGGGCGAGTAAAATATCAGGAAATGTTCATTTTTGAAGTGGACTAATCCTTTAAGGCTGATATCTGTAGCAGAGTTATTATCTTTAAATAAAACTATGAAAAAGTTTCTGTTAATTGAAATAAAGTAAAATACGAACATTATTAGAAATGTTGCATTGGTACTAAACGGAAATAAGTTTAAGGTGAAGACCAAAGTATTTAATATTATTATTATAAGCTACAAGATAGTAAAACTGAATTAAAAAATAACACTGATTTATAGATCACATCAGCAGAATGCCTTACTTCCACACTGCTCCTTCTATCACTGGAGTATGTAGTGTGTTTACTGTGTGTTACATGAATAAAAACCTTCACAGAGATTCAACTGATTGCTTAGCACGAGAGTGAGATGTTTGGAGAACATGAGATTGTAATGAGTCTGATGAGAGAGTTACTGTACCTTCAACAATCACTTGAAGATCTCTTTTAGATATTTCTCTGCCCTCTGAGTTAAAGATTTGGAATGTGTAATTCCCTGAATCTGCTCTGGTCACAGGGTTTATTATCAGAGTCCCATTAATGAATGTCACTTCAGATCTGTTATAAAAAAGATCACAGTCCTTCATCGTGCCCTTCTTTATTTTACAAACTGGATCTTTTTCTTCGCTGCTCACTCTCTTTTGTATCTTCAGCTCATAACTAGCATCCAGCACCATCTGCAGATTCAGTTTGTCTCCCAGAGCAGCGTAACAGGAATCTGACTGATTCAACCTGCAGTTAAACTCCAGACCTGAAGAACAAACACACACACACACACACACAGAGAGAGAGAGAGAGAGAGAGAGAGAGCGAGAGAAAGGGAGAGAGAGAGTATATAAAATATCACTCATCATAAATCACAATCAGATACAAATTTCACAAACATTCACAGAATTAGTGTTCAACAGAAGACTCTTGATCTGATCTCAGCTCTCCATCCATCCATCCATCCATCCATCCATTCACATTGATCTCAATGGTAGTTCTGTCAGGATCACTATTGTCAAAGTTGATTGTTTGACTATTAGCTTATAGTTGGGCAAGCCTAGCATGTATAAGAGCAGGGAGAGCAGCAATAACCCTCCTAGGGTAAACAGAACAAAACCAACATAATGTATTGCAGATATCATTAATGTGGATATTAAATGTACAAAATAATTCAGAAATTTTATCTGATTCAAGGGAAATCAGAATACCAAATCCTGACTGATGAGAGGAGGAGCTGGGGGTGGAGGAGGGTAAATGAGCTCTGGAGAAACGTGATAGCGGCTGATACTGAAGGAGCTTATATATGTGTATGCTGTGATAGACGTCGTGTTCCTATAGACGTGATCAGCTGACAGTCAGCTGATGCAAGGTTGACTAACGTGACCTGCCAGAACTGACATACGGTGGATATGTTGGAAGTGAGTGATTGCAGAACTTCAGAATACTCTTTTGACTCGTCATCAACAGAGAAAGATATGAATGTAGTTTTGAGAGCAAAGACACTGATATGAACCATAAGACTGAGAACATGGAGGAACGAGAGAAAAACAAAGAGGATCTGAAAGGCAGAGAGAGAGAGAGAGAGAGAGAGAGAGAGAGACAGTTTAGAATTTTACAAACACTTTATTACAAAACAATAAACAATATAATAAACACATTACATGATTTTAACTACCTGAACTCACATATAAAAAACAGCTCATCATTAAGTACAGACCAACATTACAACACCATTCAATCTAAAAAAAAACATTGATTGCATTCATCATTTTGTAATAATTGAAATCAACAAGAATTCTTGATTTGAACATATTCTTAAAAACCAATACAATGTGTTGTCCATTTCTCTGTTCTATTTCATTTCTTCTGGAAATAAAAATCGCAAGTTTGGCTTGCCCAACAAAGTTCATTATTTGACACTTATATTTCTGTAGTCTACTATACTTAAAACCAAATATAAAACATTGCTTTGTAAAATAAATCCCTAATAAAGAAAAAAAAAATCTAAAAGATCAAAGAGTGGAGAAAGTCTGTCACAATTCATAAAACAATGGAATATTGTTTCTCTCTCTGAACAGAAAGAACAATTATCATTTACAGTGGGATTCATTTTCGTCACAAAAGCATTAACAGCTATTGCAACATGCAAGATTCTCCATTGCAGATCACCTGCCCTTTAAGTCACTGGTGGTTTGTATAGTACTCTCCACTCTGGTTTCATTTCCTCTATCACTCCCAGTTTATCTCTCCAAACTGTGTCAACTCTGTCTTTTTATTGATTATCTTCACAACGCATTTGTATATCACATTTCCTTTAACTGTACAAAAATCTACATTTTCAATTTAATTCAAACACAACAGTGGACAATTATATGAGGATTTTTCAAGATCAGGTATCATTCTGATGTCTGGGAAAAAGTAATTAACGTCAGGGGAAATATAACCCCTACTCTATCTCTCGAGTAGAGTTTTTTCCTTGGAACACCCTGTCCAGTTTGTTCAGAAACTTTCTAGCAAATCTCACTGATCTTATACCCAGATGTATAGCAACAGTTTCTGCATTTTTTAGTCCAGGTCCTGCTTTCTCCACAATATCTTTGGCACAAGTAAATCTTTTAGCCCTGGAAAGTCATCTCCTGACACATCAGGCGACTCCCAAAAACCACAGGTTCCTCAAGCAACCAAAAAAGAGATGTAGCCGACTGTGTCCACTTATGTTTAAAACCTCTCCACACTTTAAAAAGACTTTTATAAAAAGAGGGTAGACCAATCAAATCGAGAAGTAGTAGTAGTAGTAGTAGTAGTAGTAGTACTTTATTGATCCCAGTTGGGAAATTAAAGTGCGTTGGCAGCAATACATGAAGACAGTAAAGTACTCACAATACACACAAAAACTTACTATACACATATAATAAATAATAAAAAAAAATAATAATAAAAAAAAGCAGTAATGCACATTTCATGTCTTGCACTTAACTGCATTAAGTACAGTTATGCGACAGATATAGTAACCTAATTTCTAAAATTAAGAGTTAATGGTACTTCGGCACAGGGATGAATTGTAAAGTCTCACAGCAGTAGGCATAAATGACCTCCTGTAGCGTTGTCTGTTGCACCGTGGCTGGATCAGTCGGTTGCTGAATGTACTTCTCATTCCAGCAAGCATGTCGTGGAGGGGGTGTGAGGTATTGTTTGTAATGGTCAACAGCTTGGCCATTATTCTCCTCTCTGTAACAACCCCGAACATTTCCAGATCCAATTCAATGACAGCCTGCCTTCTTAATAAGCTTATTCAGCCTTTTGGCATCTCCAGCTTTAATCCCCATGCCCCAGCACACTACAGCGTAAAACAGGGCACTAGCAATGACAGACTGATAGAACATGTGAAGCATCTTGCTACACACATTGAAGGACCTGAGTCTTCTCAAGAAATAGAGTCTGCTCTGGCCCTTCTTGTAGATCGCTTCTGTGTTTTTTGTCCATTCAAGTCTGTAATCTATGTGGATCCCTAAATACCGATAGGAGTCCACTATCTCTAGGTCTCTGCAGTGAATGGAAATAGGTGAGGGATGATCTTTCTTCCTTCTGAAATCGATTACCAGTTCTTTTGTTTTAGTTACATTTATTTGTAGATGGTTCACTCCACACCACTTCACAAAGTTGTTGATCAGTGCTCTATATTCCGTCTCTTGCGGAATATAGAGCACTGCTCTACTCTACACTGCTCTACTCTACACTGCATACTCTTCTCTAGAAGAGTATGATCCATTAAGACAAGTGCAGTATGTAGTCCCATTCCATAGCCTTGATGCCAGCAGAATTTGGCCCCTTCCACAACATTTGAGTTTGGGAAATTCGCTCTGGAATTGATCTGTTGTGGAGCAACTATACTCGAACCAGAGCTGTTCGAACCAATCAAATAACCAGGGCGGGCTTTATACGATGATGGAAAGATGATAAACAGTAATGTAATCATCACGTCACCAAAGAGCGCTTGGCTTGAAGTTGTTCTAATCCTAAATGGAGAACTTGTTTGGATATGCATTCACCTTTACTATTTCTCTCAGAAATGATGATCGTGTTGGTAAGTACTCCGTGTGTGAATGCCTGTTATTTACATTGCTTCTTCTGATCTCTTATATTGGGCACTTTTTGCACTTAAATTGGCTTATTCTTTTCTGAGGGATTGCCGTTTTTGACAGTTTCCACCTGGACATATAGTCATATTGGTTTCACTTTATTTTGACGGTCCCTTTAACATATTCTGTTGACTATAAGTAATGTTGCACCAACATGTCTACTAACTCTCATTAGCGGTTTAGTAGAGTATTGGTAGACTGGTAGGGTTAGGGTTAGAATAAGTTGACATGTAGTTGCAAAGTTACTTATAGTTAGTAGAATGTCTGTTGGAGGACCATCACAATAAAGAGTTGGCAGATATTAAGTAGACAGTCTACTAATACTCTAATGAGAGCTAGTTGACATGTAGTTGCAAAGTTACTTGTAGTCAACAGAATGTTCAAAAGGGACCATCAAAATAAAGTGTTACCGTCATATTTGCTAATTATCTTTAATTTATTTTCCCTGTTTTGATCCGATTCTTTTTTACAACACCGGCAAATATTGTTTACACTCATCTTCTTCTTCTACTTCTTCCAGCGTGCGTGCAGTTGAGTCCTGTTGACAACTAACATTATGCATCGCTCCGTTGCTCTGATTGGTTGTAGGTCTATCCAATTGAGGTCTTTCCTGGTTTGGTTGAAACACGCCCCATAATCACAGCCCAACGGAGCAGATCAGACTCATATTCTGACTAGAATTGAGTATGACGACGTCAGGCTACCCATTCCATTCACCCCATATAAAATGGTTTGTGCTAATGGTTTCCACACTAGATTCTGAGGTCCCATCAGTAATCGCTGAATGAACTGCAACCGGATAAGTCGCTCCTTTGCTGACAAGATTGACCAGGCCTAAACGACATCCATCTCTTGGCAGGAAAAGAACACTTTGAGGTGTTGGGTGCAAATTGTCCCAGAAAAAGTTAACCATCTCTCCTTGAAGTTTTGGTAAAAGTCCAACAGGCACATCAACACATGCAAGTATATGTCATAAAGAGGACCCCACCAGATTCTTAATTATAAGTGTACGACCTCAATAAGACAATTTGGGAAGTAGCCATTTCCATTTCTATAAATGTCCTTTGATTTTTTTCAACATACAATCCCAATTCTTTTGAACAAAATCATCATTACCTAAAAAAATTCCAAGATATTTTAATCCACCTTTCTTCCAGATTAAACCTCCAGGTAAACTGGGAGGTCCTCTATTCCAATCACACATTAAAAGGGCCTCAATTTTCCCCCAGTTGACTTTTGCAGAATATTTTTTTTTAAACAGTTAACAATAATCTCCAATTTCTCAATATCATCAGCCCCAGATATAAAATCAATTACATCAACAGATAAGCAGAAAGGTGCAACGAGACATTACAATGTGGTATAGTTAACCCACGCAACTCAGTTCTTAGTAGAGGTTCTTCCTAGTAGAGGCTCAATGGCCAGGGAGTATATAGCGCTGAGGAGTTTTGCCTGGAATACTTGCAGGACCACGATTGAGTGGAGGACGGAGCCTGCTTGGCCGGCGGAAGTGTAAGCCCTACCCGCTAAGGCCGAAGCAGTCCTGCAGGGCTTAGCTCAGCCCATCCAAGAAGGTGGGCAGAGATGTGCGGGCACCACTTCCTTAAGTGGCGGAAGATTCTCATATCCCTTCTCGTCAGCGGCGCCAATGGTAGAGAGCGTGTGCGAGGTGGATGAATGGAGGCACGCAGAGTATGATTTCGCCAGTTCTTCATGCACCTCGAGAAAGAATGCCGCGGCTCTCTGGTTCCTGCCGGGGCGCCAATAGGCTCCTCATCATTCATCAAGGCGGCTGAGTGCAGGCTTCTCAGGCGAGGCCCAGTCCAGGCCTAGTTCACCGACAGCTTTAGTGAGGAAGCGGATGAGTTCGGCGTCCACACCAGCCCTGGAGTCACTGCGTTGCTGAGATGTCGAGGGGGCAGGGTCATCAACGGAGTCCGACCATTCCTCAGCATCTGAAGCGGCCAATGACATGGAGTCATCGTGTGGATGCTCTCGTGTGTCGTCATCAGACCCACGGAACGAGACCATGCCCTCTGCGTCAAGTGGGGGATGCAGGTCTGATCACGAGAACATCACGGTTGAGATGTCTCGCTGAGGCAAGAGCGAGACACGCGGGTCGACGTGAGCTCGCTGACCTCCGAATACTCAGCCCTCTGACTCTGATGTTTTTTCTGCCGTGGCTCGGACGGGAAAGGGAATGGGAGAGCGCGAGGGGTGGGGTTTGCTTTGAAAAGGATACACCGTAATGTTTCGCCGGAAAGCACAGGGAAATCACAAGTATCGCTGGTGATTGAGCACGCTGATGTCAGGCTGCTGACTTGTTCGCAGGATGGTCCAGGCTGGCTAGCATGCTGTTTCGCAGCAGGCTCATCTGTTTTTGGCGAAGAAGGTGAGGCTTCGAGTAGTGATCAGCGAGGGTCCGAAGATTGTCGATGAAGGAGAATAATCTGAATTATATGGCAGAGTATGTGCCTTTTATAGGCAGATGCCCCTGGACTCTACGTTCAGCTTCGCAGGCTTTGCACCGATTGGTTTGCACAGTTACGCCGCTCTGCCATTGGTTCATGCAGTGCCCACTGGTCAGCCAATAGCGTGCGAGAGTCCTCTACACTGTTATGACTGTGCTGTAGCACTGCGTGATTTTATGAAAGGCTTCGATGTAAGATTTGAGGGTGCACCAGACACAACTGAATCTTCAGATGATTCGTTCAAACATAATTCCACACAAAACTCAACTCAACAAATCAACGATTTATGGCCTCAAATGAAGTGGACGCCGGTCAGTCTGCCTCAGGCGGACAAAAACCCAAGCTAACTGCTTTATTGCCTTGCAAACTTTGACAACACTAAGATAACAACAAAGTTTTTTGACTCCCCAAGACAAAGAGTCAAACCAGATCTCCTTTTTCGCAACAACCTTTAAATTAACTCTGAGTGACACAGTTACAATCTTGCATGTGTTGTTCTGAAATTCCTTGACAATGATCATTGTAAAAAAAAAAAAAAAAAAAAAAAAACTACACTGAAAACCCTAATAAGTTGATTGAACTCATTTGATTTGAGTAAACTCGTTGCCTCAATTTATTTGAGTAATGGAGTCTCCCAAAACGTGTATATTTAAGTTCACTCAACTTGGTGCTCATGTTGACTGTACTTAAATTGTTAAGTTCACCAAACTTGGTGTTTATAAAATGTACTTAAACAATTCAGTCCACTTAACTTGGTGTTAAGTTGTTCTTACTTAAACCGGTTAAGTTTAGTCAACTTAATTCTATCTGGGATCTGAGGAAGTGTACTCCCAGAGTGCATTGTGGCATGAATAAATTAATTGCTTCGTTTGACTATTTTTGGCTTTATTTTACTATTGTTCTTTTGTCAGTATAACCCCAATAATGACAACAAGTAAAATAGTAAAGGTCGTATTAATAATAATAAAACAAATTAAATTTTTTTAAAAAAAATCCTTGTTACCATTGTTGTGTTTTGCATGCTGATTGTTGAACTCTGTGTTTGACACACTCAAGCATGGTCAAATGATATTGTGACAAATATAGAGGGATTATATCAACTCAATTAAAAGGTTTACCATAAATATTAGAAAAAATAATGTTAAAAGATCATTTTCTGACATGAAATATAGTTATGCTATATGTCATTAATGGACAAATATTATATATATATATATATATATATATATATATATATATATATATATATATATATATATATATATATATATATATATATATATATATATATATATATATATATATATATATGTAAATGTATATATTACTTCCCTTCTTTTGAAATCATACATCTATGATTTCGTGTTGCATTGCTGTATTAATAGGAAGTTAATTACTATAATATGAATGAAGTTCCAAGTGTCCAACTAAAGGGAACACTAATCACAATTATGGTGAGAGGAAGTGGAGGAAATAAGTGATAAGTCTATACAAAAATTGCCCCACCTCAAAAACACGTACGATTTAACCAAACAATATTGACTTCTTCTTGCCATTAAAAATCAAACAAAAAATAACTTTATATCTAAATATTTTTACTTACCAAATGTAAGATTGCACACGATGAAAAGGTCTCCATCTTGATTTGAATCAGCAGCAAGCAACAGACGAGGCGAAAAGGACTGCCTTTTTTAAATATCCTCCAATCAGTGCATTAGTTTAGTTATTGCCAGGCAGAACTCCTTGCATGGCCAATCACATCAAAGCAAGAACAGAGTGAGCTATTTTAATTAATTATGATTTTGAGTTAATTAAACTTGAAATCTTAAGTTTATGTATTTTGTAGGTTAACAAGTTATACTAACTTACATTTATGAGTTTCTTGACTAAACTAGAAATATTTAGTCAAGATTACTTGATTGTTTAAGTAAAGACAACATTAGGGTTTACAGTGTACTACGTGATCTTGGTTTTGTAATCTGTAGCCTCCTCATTGTGAACAAGTAGTTTTTTTTTGTGGACATGAAAAGTGAACATTAATAAAATAAAGCCACTATGTGTCACATTTGTTACGTAACATTTTTCTTCAAAAATATTATTTGCTCTGCTGTTGAAGGAGTTGGCTGACTTCTTTTTTTTACTCTTATACAAAAGCCCTCAAAGTTATGAAAATGCTATCAGTCTTTTTCCATTATAGAAGAATATGATCTTCAAACAAAACCCTAGCCCCTTTAATGTTTTTTGTTTCTTGATTTCCTGATATATTTTTCTACTGTACTTTCAAGCACCTGATCTGTATTTTGTAATACAAAAATGTTCTGTTATTGCCATGCTGTTTGTATATGATTATTTGTTCAGCAATAAAACATTTTACGGCATCTCTCATGTGGAGCCTCCATTTTTATCTTTTCTATTAATATATCTATCTATCTATATATCACCTATGAATCTATATAATTCTATATCTCTCACTTATGCTGTGCTCTCTGTCACTATCTAACTTAGCCTATATGAATGTGTCACTATATCAATCCTATCTGTCACTGTCTATACCTATCAGTTAATATATCTAATTTTAAATCTCACTTATATGACATACTGTTTAGTACCCTCGAGTTTGTTTGCTGCCTGCCCTGGGATTTACCTACTTTTTTATTGGATTATTCTGCCTTGTCTGACCCGTTGCCTGTTTTCGTTTACGATACTTCTTTGCCCAGGACACTGGTGTTGCTGGTATTTGACCCCTGTCTGTACGACTACGATTGTTTCTAATAAAGCTGCACATGGATCCTATCGAGTCTGCCGCTACATTACAAGAACGGTGCAGACTCAACGATACCTTCCTAACACTGAATGTATGTGAGATTCAACACATTGTTGAACTATGTGGAATTTCTTTGAATTGTCATGAATTTAATTCCACTTCCGGTCATTCCTGTGGGGCGGAGTCAATTCAATTCAAATTCCAATTCATGAATTGAATGGAGGCAAATTCTACAAGCCTGACTCTGACAACACTCCTCTCACTCCCAGCATGCACTCAGAGAGAGAGAGAGAGAGAGAGAGAGAGAGAGAGAGGGAGGAACCATGTGATGAGGTTTGAAAACAAGAACAGAACTGCTGGTTAGACTTCTTAAAATAAAATGTTAGCTTTAGCTTGCAAACTCCGTAAAAAAAAGGTAAAATTATAGTTTTTAATCAGTCAGAGAATGATATTTGTATTTTCTGGTATGGAGGTATAAAAAACGTATACTTTGTCTATGAAGACCATATCCAGAATATAATTATACAAACTATATATTTTTATAACACAAACTGTGACTGTTGATGTGAGTTAAACACTTCCATCTGACATATCATAATAATCCACACTCTTACATCAGGGCTGGATCCTGCAGATTATCTTAATGTAATATTAGAGTGTTTTTATTAGAGAGCTTCATCATAAGATGAGTTTGAGCTGAAAGTGGACTCACATGCAGCAGTTTTCAGCAGCAGCATCAGTCCAAAGATGAGCATCATTCCTCTAGAGTCCAGAAGAGCCCAATAATCCAGCAGAAGAGAGAAGATACTGCTTCAGTCACACAATCTCTCTCTGACAGAAGAGTCTGTGCCCACCGTATATTCAGATACTACACACTTTCTGAGAGAAAAGGAAGTTCACATCATTTACTGGAATTTTGAGGTTGATGGTCTTGCACACGGGCACAAAAACACCACATCCATGTCTTTTCTGTCCTGCTGTGGGCTTTTCATTGACTAATGCTTCTGCAATTTTACATTTTCATGAAGACATTATTATGGGAATAAGCAGTTTTCCTCACCCGTTTGTTGCTTTTATAACTGCATGGCTCAAAGTGAGCATCATTCAGCATTGACCTCAGGTTGGATGGTCTGCTTTGTCCATACTAAAACACTGGCATGTTCTTATTGATGTTTTATAAACAAATTTCGGGAGAAGCACATTCAGAAAATTAAAACTAATTAAACACAAGTGGAGCACCCTCAGATAATTATACCTAATTAAACACATGTGGAGCACATCAAGCTAATCACTTTAATCAACGATAAGAGGTGTATATATATATACAGCATATTTACCTTCTTTCGTTGACCGTTTTTATTTTAGCATGGACAGCTTTTCCGGCAGGTCGCTCCACCCGCCCACGCTGTATAGCCTACATAGCTCAAACAGCTTGAAGCAATTCTACATGCTAAAATCTTTTCCTTACA
Source organism: Gobio gobio (assembly GCF_949357685.1). Lineage (NCBI taxonomy): Eukaryota > Metazoa > Chordata > Actinopteri > Cypriniformes > Gobionidae > Gobio > Gobio gobio. The sequence goes on from NC_137109.1 coordinate 50,420,543, forward strand.
GATTTCTAAACCATTTCGGCCGCTTCCATCAGCATTCACGGTAAAATAAATCCTGCTGTTCCCGGATGTAATTGTGTTTGCCACAATTCACAATTGCGATTCTAACTTCTAAATTCTAATCGTTGTTCTAAAGGCATGTTAATAGCGTGTTGTTTTAGAAAAATAACGACAGTCACGAAGTGCTCGGACAGTGTAAAGAGTGCACACCGCAGACTTGCAACAGGGGAAACTACAACAGAAATAGAAAATGATCTTAAATAATTTGTTACAGCACATCAAGCTTTTCTTGCGATCTTGCCGCCTCTGTGTACTACAGACATAATTTTCACACACGAGAAGTGCGTTCATCATAGACACGCACGCGATAATGAACTATAAATATACTTGTGGGTAAAGCTAAATCACTAAAATGATGACAGTACAAAACCGCATATTATGCCAAACAATCAGCCACTTGTTGGAACCAGCTGATAATCACTGCCTCTGATTCAAAACTATTCAACTTGACGTTCACATAAGCTCGGTCACACAGGGCTTGACAGTCCGACTATAGGCTACTCACAAAAAAAAAAAAAAGACGTATGCGAACTGTACAATGTATTTTGGAGCACCCATTTCATTAAATGTAGCATCAATACCTTACAGTAGGCTATGTATACCATGCTATTAACGATTATTTTAAGGCATCTTATATTTTGGGGATAGAAAAACATATCACGATACTGCAAACTTCAAAGGCCATTTCATTAAATAAATGTGAAACTCACGTTTCAGATTCTGAGCGTTGTACGGGCTTGCACAACAATGCTTCAGTTCAGAGCAGTTCACAATCAATGAATGGTGCACATTTATGCCAAGCAAATATTTATGAACAAATGACAATGTTTTCTCTGTTGTCATTTAATATTGTATGTTGTATACAGGCATAGCGCTTCACACAGAGAGGCCGGAGAGCTGGCCTGAATGGTCCTTGCCAAGTGGAAGCAATCTCAGGTATCTGACATTCCATGGGGTTTATTATCCGCGTCGATCCAACGCACACATGGGGCAGTTCGCATACACTGCACTGACAACTGCGTTACTGAACAGAAAAAATAAACGGCAAAGAGCAACGGGAATTTTGAACGCATGCAATGTTCACAGCTCGCACTCCATCTACGGACTGCCCACTCATCAGCGAGTGAGTGAGAGAGAATGTGTTCCGCCTTAAAGGAGCAGTATTCAGCGAGGTAAAGTATCCGCCGCCTAGGCTGCTTTAGGGACCATCTGCAAATTCACCACACAGTGCAAATCGAATCTCAATAAACCATTCGATTAATTTTACAGGGCCATGGTAAATACCTAGCGGGCGAAATTATTTGGCTTTCATGATCCAAAGGTTGTACATTCTTACTGGCCAGACTGACCTACCACAGGTGAAATGAACTGGAGTTAAATTAAAGCTGGCTTGACATTGGACATTCGATATATGCGGTGTTAGGGACTGTCTCTAAAGCTACAACATTGGTATACATGTTTCTAACTTCAATAGCATTTGAAGAGAATGGTTTAGTCATAAAACCAACTGTTAAAGTGTTCGTCTAGGTGTCAGGTTGATGCACACCTTTTAGATTTTTATTTTTAGATTTAATAAAATAAACTGTCAAATTACATGAAAATATGGATATTTATTTCACTAGGCTACCGTATGGGCTCATAAACAAAATATGCTAGATTTAAATGTCATAGCTGTTTCCCCTCATACGAATGTGGTTCTCCATTTGTCCGTCTAACCTTTTCTCCATTGCAGCAGTGGTGCTGTTCCCTCTGGCCCCCCAGGAGCTCAGTTTCTCTGGCTAATTTCTCCACTGCCACAGCAGTTCTTCTCCCTCTTCTCCCCCAGGAGCTCAGTTTCTCTGGCTAATTTCTACACTGCCACAGCAGTGCTGTTCCCTCTGCTCCCGCAGGAGCTGAGTTTCTCTGGCTAATTTCTCCACTGCCACAGCAGTGCTTCTCCCTCTGCTCCCCCAGGAGCTCAGTTTCTCTGGCTAATTTCTCCACTGCCACAGCAGTGCTGTTCCCTCTGCTCCTGCAGGAGCTGAGTTTCTCTGGCTAATTTCTACACTGCCACAGCAGTGCTGTTCCCTCTGCTCCCGCAGGAGCTCAGTTTCTCTGGCTAATTTCTCCACTGCCACAGCAGTGCTTCTCCCTCTGCTCCCCCAGGAGCTCAGTTTCTCTGGCTAATTTCTCGACTGCCACAGCAGTGCTGTTCCCTCTGCTCCCCCAGGAGCTCAGTTTCTCTGGCTAATTTCTCCACTGCCGCAGCAGTGCTGTTCCCTCTGCTCCCGCAGGAGCTGAGTTTCTCTGGCTATTTTTCTCCACTGCCGCAGCAGTGCTGTTCCCTCTGCTCCCGCAGGAGCTCAGTTTCTCTGAATAAAATTTTCTCCACTGCCGCAGCAGTGCTGTTCCCTCTGCTCCCGCAGGAGCCCATGTTCTCTGGCTAATTTTTCCCCTGCCGCAGCAGTGCTTTTCATTCCGTTCCCGCAGGAGCTCAGTTTCTCTCGAAAAGCATTCCACTTCTCTTATAACATGAATACCCTCGTATTTTCTCCCTTTCCAACCAACTCGTTTCCTACCTTAATACCATTAAGGGCCTCCAAGTTGGGCCCATCAAATGCTATCTGAGCGGCATAACATTTTTTCGCAACTGTTGTATGGGGCTCCCTCCCCAGAAAATTCACAAACCTCCCTCCTGATCAAGGGTTCAGCAATCACAATGCTAAATGTCCTTTCAAAAAATATATCTTCATACAGGTTACCAGCCCCTCAGTGCAGCCTGCACACTCAACACCACTTATTTTAGCCTCTTCGTTTTCTTAGGATGCTGAAACCAAAAAACAAAACCAAAAAAAAAAACTCCCAGCTGCAGATCCAAGCTCTCGGAAGATGGTCTTCTCACGCTTTTCAAAGCTACATCAGGATACCACATCAGGAAAGCTCACCAAACCCTTATTAATTAATAACCCTTATTAAAAACCCTATCCTATGTTTTCTCTTTTTTCTATCTAGCGAGGCTCACCCATTCAATACAGCGAGTCTTGGTCTCCTGTCGGATGCTGCAAGAGCTCTCCTGGACAGCAGCTATTCCTTTTTTCCTCTTTTTCGTCTGGCGAGGCTCAGTCATCCGACGCCTTGAGCTGATTTCCTGTCGGATGCCGTGAAAGCCCTCTAGGCCAGAATCCATCTTTTTCTTTCTCTGACCAGCGAGGATTCCCTTTCTGATGCCTTGAGAATTGTTCTCCCATCGGATGCCGCGAGGGCCCTCCAGGTTTCTATCAATCTTTTTCTTTTTCCATCCTGCGAGGCTTGCTCGTCCGATACCGCGAGTCTTGATCTCCTTTCGGACATCACAGAGCTCTCCAGGTCTATGCCTATCCCTTCTCTTTCTCCGTCCAGTGAGGCTTACCCGATACCGCGAGTATTGATCTCCTTTCGGATGCTGCAAGAGCTCTCCTGGACGAACATCTATGCTTTGCCTTCCACCCGTCCGCCAGCGAAGCTTACCCATCTGATACAGCGAGTATTGATCTCCCATCAGATGTCGGCAAGAGCTTCCTAGCCGGGTGTTTCACTTCTCCTTCACTGTGCCGTCGGCCGATAGGACCCACTCACCTGACACCAGAAACTGCTCCTGGTGGAGGCTGGGTGGGCCCCCTCGGTCAGTCGTTTCTTTTTAATTGCACCGCCCCGTCTATCGGTCAGTAGGGCTCACCCGTCCGACGCCACGAGTATTGATCTCCCGTCAGATGCGGCCAGAGCCTTACCGATCGGCCGTTCCAAACAACGCGCCCCCCGTTCACCAGCCAGTAGGGGGCCCCTCTGGTTGGGCGGATTAAATCATGTGCTCCCCATTCTTTCGACTGGTAGGGTTTTTTCCCCGTCCGATGCAGCGAGCCTTGGCCTCCCATTGGATGTCGCAAAAGCCTTCCCGATAGGTCACCCCAAATTCTGACTGCTCCACACTTATCAGCCAGTAGGGCCCGTTCCGCCAGGCGCTATGAGCTCCCGTCAGAGGCAACACGGGTCTTCCCGGCCAGGTAGTTCCAAACCATGCTGCTTCTCATTTTTCGGCCGGTAGGGTTTTTCCATCTGATACAGTGAGAATTGGCCTCCCATTGGATGTTGCAAGAGCCTTCCCGACCGGTTGTTCTAAACTAAGGCTGCTTCCAGCCATCAGCCAGTAGGGCTCGTCCGCCCGATGCCGTGAGCTGCTCCCATCAGAGGCAACACGGGCCCTCCTGGTCAAGTAACCAGGCTTATCAAAACGCCAGCCCACCACTTATCTGCGTATTTGGGGGGTTTTCTGGTGGCTGTCCTCTGTTCTTGCATTTTGGGGGATACTCTGGGTTCGGGCCAAAATTCCGAGCCCGGAGTCCTCCCCCGGACAGCACGCCAAATACGCATAATCTTTACTCTATTTAATTTGATGTAAGTGTGAACTCGTGAATTTAAGTTTTATAAACATATTTCGGGAGAAGCACATTCAGAAAATTAAAACTAATTAAACACAAGTGGAGCACCCTCAGATAATTATACCTAATTAAACACATGTGGAGCACATCAAGCTAATCGCTTTAATCAACGATAAGAGGTGTATATATATATACAGTATATTTACCTTCTTTCGTTGACCGTTTTTATTTTTAGCATCCCTCCACCACCCCATCTCCTCACTTTGATTTTAATAAACTCTTATTAGACATCAACACAATCCAAAATAAAAAGAACAGTCTAGTTATAGACTATCTCTATCACGGGGGGGATACTCTGGGTTCGGGCCAAAATTCCGAGCCCGGAGCCCTCCCCCCGGACAGCACGCCAAATATGCATAATCTTTAGGCAAGGCAAGGCAAGGCAAGTTTATTTGTATAGCACATTTCATACACAGTGGCAATTCAAAGTGCTTTACACAGAAATGAAGTTAAAATAGTTATAAGTGAATAAAATAAAAATATATATAGTATAATAGTTATAATAGGAATTAAAACGAAATTAAAAGGAAATAAAAATAAAGATGAAATCCCCTATCTGGGGTGGAAGAAAATGGTGAGTCACTGTAGTAAAAGTTGTTTGTACGGGAAGAAGGAGGCGGGAACCAGCGAACAATCAAAGTATTTAATAAAACATAAACACAAAATAAAATGGCGGCGACAGCCCCTCACGGTCGACTGCCGCCTACACACACACAAACACAAAATGAAAACAAAAAGGCTGCAGCCCCTCGCGGACGACTGCAGCGTGCACATAACAAAAACGTCCAGGCCTGGTCCTCTCTCGTCCCTCACTGTCGTCGCTCCTCCTTTATAGTCCCTCACTCCTCCGCGAGGGCCGAGATCGCTGCGGCGCGCAGCTGGCGCTCATCCTCCCTGATGAGCGCCGCCTCGTCCCGCCCTCACGGTCCCTCGGCCTCGCTGTTCGCCACAGTCACTTTACTCTATTTAATTTGATGTAAGTGTGAACTCGTGAATTTATAAATATATCCTGGGTCTGCTTCACTCATCTTCGGACCTACGTTTGTAAAAAACTTATACTTATAGCCTTCACTTTTTTTTACTGTCTGTTCCAGTGGTGCACATTGAAATAGGGAAAAGGCTTTTAAGTTTGCTGCTCCTAAGGAGATTTCAATGACGGTCGGTTTTGTTCGGTTACGAGATTTCAATGACGGTTGGTTTTGTTCGGTTACGAGATTTCAATGATGGTCGGTTTAATTTCATTACGAGATTTTAACAACGGTCGGCTTTGTTCCGTTACAAGAACTCAATGACGGTTGGTTTTGTTTGGTTATGAGATGTGTTTATTTTTATATTTATGTTGTGCTGTAGTGTTTTTATTCATACAGTAGCCTGGGCTAACTGCAAATGTTTCAACAATGATTTAGTTAAGAGCATGCATTTTGAAGCCGTTAATTATTGAAACAATAATTAAATAAATATTTAATTCAACAACATGGCATACATTGTAATGTATGCTGGTACTTACCACTAGGTGGAGCCCTGTACACTTGTTGTGACCCTGAAACGACAGAAGAGAACAGTTACACAGGACCTGTCCCAAATGGCACCCTAAACCCTCACGGTCTTCCTCTGAGTCCGCACTTTCACGACGTAATGTCGCTTTGACTGCCGGGAAGAAGTCTGCTGTGTAACCCACACCAGTGCGGGTTCAGCAGAAGTGCACATATCGACCACCCGTCTGAGACCTAAAATGACAAATGGGACTGCGCTCTCTCGTGGACTTAACGGACATATGCACACAGCAGCCATTGTAAGTCCACAAGACCGAAAGTGCACATGAAGTGTGCCATTTGGGACAGGGCCACAGTGCGTCCGAAAACCTAGTCAGCTGACTTGTTGCCTTGCTACCTTATCAGACAATGACTTGTAAGGCAACGTTTGTGCATGAAGGCACCTCACGAAACTGATTTCGGACAGACTTCTTAGGAAGTGTAATCGTTTAAAGATCTACAGCAAAATAGAGAGAGCTTTGGTGAGAGCTAAAAAAATATTTAATTACTACATGAGTAGTAGAAGGGGAAAATGTTGGTTAAAAAAAACCCGTACATTTACACACATACTGAACAGCAAATGCAACTTTCGGACGACATCTTTTTTCCCCAGCTCAACTGTGTCACGGAATGAAACGCACAGGATTGAGGGATATCAAAGGCAGCAAAGGATACATGTATGCTGCCTTCAAAAATCGATCAGATGAAGGTTTCTCAGGAGACAAGAAGTGAAGCTAACATTAGATTCAGACATGCCTTGATGCCTTCCTACCTTGAAATGTGTCCTCTGAAGGCAGCATTTTCCAGGTTTCGGACGCAGCCGTGGTGTGTCGTGTCTTTATTATACATTTTATTTTCCGAGCCTAAACAGCAAACTAGGAGTTACTAAAATATATTACATGGTGTCAAAAGTTCACAATAGACCAGTTAAAACGAAAACTCAATTTCGAAGGAAATACAGCAGAAAACCGGCGGACCTGGATACAGAAGTTTGAGCTGGATCTCATTGCAAGTGGAACATCCGAGAAATCAGTCAAGATAAAATGTGCTATTTTTCTTCACGTTGCCGGGGATGAAGCGATGAAGGTATTTAATACCATGGATTTTGAAGAGGAGGAAGCGAATGATTATAAAGAACTGAAAGAAACATTCAAGCGTTACTGTGAACCATGGAAAAGTTAACTTATCTAAGACACATGTTTTTCACTCGAGCTCAGGGACCAACTGAACTGATTGATGCGTATGTGACAGAGCTAAAAAAACCAAGCCAAAGAATGTGAATTTGCACATTTGACTGAATCACTGATCCGAGACCGCCTAGTGTGTGGCGTTAACAACAATCAAATCAGAGCACGACTCCTAAGAGAACCGGATCTTGATCTGAACAAAGCTGTGGATATCTGCAGAGCGAGTGAAGTCACAAAAAGCCAAATTAAAGCACTCCATGGGGAAACCGAAGTGACAGTGAACAAAATTAGCAAGTTCAAGCTAACCAAGAAGTCACCTGAGAATAGTTCTGCTCCGAAAACATGGTCAAAGAAAGAAGAGGAATGTACCAGATGCGGTTATAGGCATGAACTGAGGAAGTGTCCTGCATATGGACAAATATGTAAAGTGTGTCACAGAATAAAAAACGCTTCGGAAAGATTTGTAAAAAGCAAAAACAAAAAGACAAAAGGTTTACAGTGAGAAACGTTCATGAGATTTAACAAGAGGATCACACAGAACTGTTTGTTGGTGCCCTTGAAGAGAAGCAGACTGGAAAGAAAGCCGAGACACAGGTTAACAAAGAAACTGATGTCACAGTTGTGGGAAAAGACAAGCAGACAGAAACATTTAGAGTAAACAAAAGAGCGCTTTCTTTTAAACTGGATACTGGAGCGGAGTGCAATGTGATTTCATATAAAGACTTCAGAGCGGTTGCAGGAAAATCTGTGACAATGTGAATGTCGAACTCCGTACTCTGGCCACAAGATGGAGTCAAAGGGCAAAGTAAAAGATTGTCTGCCAATTCAAACAGAATGAAGCGGAGACTCACCTGCTATCCTGGGAAGGTCTAAAATAATCTATAGAGTAGACTGTGAAGAAAACACAGACATAATGAAGGAATTTGACAATGTGTTCAATGGTTTAGGGTGCATACCTGGATTGCATCACAACAAGATTGATCAGACAGTGTCTCCGGTGATACATCCACCCAGAAGAGTGCCGATTGCACTAAAAGACAAAATAAAAAACGAACTAAGGCCCAATACAATTTCTACCCCTAAGCCCTTCCCTTTCCCCTACCCCTTCGTTTTGCGCGTTCACGTGAAGGGGTAGGGGTGTCTCGATTCTCTTTTGGCTGGAGTGGTAGGGGGAAGGGGAAGGGCCAGATAGCCCTTAAAATCAAGATTTTTCAGTTTTCGAACGAAGATTTTTTCATGCATTGACCCCAAAGATTTGAACAAAGCTATAAAAAGAGAACACTTTCCACTCAAGACAGTTGAAGAAGTGGTGAGTGAAATGCCAAATGCAAAAGTATTTTTCTGTATTGGACGCAAACCATGGGTTCTGGCAAATTCAATTGGATGAAGAAAGTTCCAAAATTTGTACATTTAATACACCATTTAATACATACGGTTTCAAGAGGCTACCTTTTGGTGTATTGTCAGCCCTTGAAGTCTTCCAGAAGAGCATACCTCAAAGGCTTGAGGACCTGGATGGAGTCGTTAACATCATGGATGACATACTCTTGTGGGGAGAAAATGTGGAACAGCCCGACTAGAGAGAATCATAAACCTGAAATCAAATCGAGAGAAATGCAAGATCAGAATGGCAGAAATAAAGTACATAAGGCATGTACTGAGTGGAGAAGGTTTGAAGCCAGACAAAATCAAAGCAATTGTGGAGATGCCTAAGCCACGAGACAAAGCTGCCTTGATGAGGTTTCTTAGCATGGTTCCATATCTGGCAAAGTTTGTCCCAAACCTGTCTGAGATTAGTGCACCACTAAGGAAACTCCTGGAAAGAAGTGTAGAGTGGCACTGGGAAACTTCACAGCAAAAGAGTTTTGAGATGCTGAAGTCACAACTGAGCAATGCCACAGTTCTCAGATTCTTCGATGTCAACAAGGACGTGACTCTTTCTGTTGATGCAAGCTCAGAGGGTTTAAGTGCTGTCATCTTGCAGGAAGGACATCTGTTTGCGACAGAAACAAGAAACAATTTCAGTCAGAAACAAGATAATTTTTCTTACCTCATTGGCAGATAATTTTGCTTGTTTTATCTTATGTCATTTTACTTATCTAGTAAATGCATCTCGATTGAAGAATTTTTTGATATTTAGACTAGAAACAAGACAGAAATACTAAGTAAGAAGAGCATTTTTTGCAGTGTTTCAGTTCCGGCTCGTGAAGATTGCTGTCGATGTGAGGGAAGAAAGTTTGTAACAATCTAAACCTGACTATAAACATACTCAACTTCATTATTTTGGATACTCTAGTGTACAATTCTGTCTGTGGCCATGTTTCTGAATTAATAAAAAAGGAAGACGCAAAAAAGACTTGGTTGTTTTTGTTTCAGAGAATTCTTGATAATAAGAAATCATTTGGTTTAGCTACTAATAACCTGCCCTTATTTGGTACTTCATTTGATCCTGAGTGATAAACAATCAATGACTTACACCTGTGATATATTGATTGAGTAAATTGGCAGGTGCAGAGAAAAATGATGCCTGTCATGAGAAAGGTGGAGCCATGCTGATTTACATCTGTATAAATTTGGATGGTAGCACTCGAAAGTGTTGTTGAAACAAGCTTGGCAATAATGGGGTTTTGGCAGGTTGGATTTGGATTGGTGTTTATTCTTGCTCTTGGATTTTCTGATGCACAATGGAGAGCAAGAGCAGCACATAATCGCAGTCCAAGTGAGTTTAGGCCTAGGACATTGGCTCAAGCTTCTCAACAGGCTGATTCCAGGATGTCTGTGGTTCCCAGTAAACCTGGATTTGCACCACAAACGTTTCCTGACTTTGGAAAGCCTTCTCAAGATCTTATGGGTGTTCAATCAAAAGAGCTGTTGCAGGGTCCAGTGGCAAAACTGACGTGGAGCTTTCCAAGTCTACCAGAGGAACCACAGCAACCCGACGTTCCTTTTGAGTTGCCGCATCCTGTCCCTGCCAACAGTGTAGCTGCTCAGTGTGGAGAGAGCTCGGTATATGTGGAAGTGATGAAGGACTTCTTTGGGACTGGGCACCCACTGTTGTCCTCTGCTTTTACACTGGGAGGCTGCACTGCAACTGGAGAGGATCCTTCTGCTCAAGTGCTCATCTTTGAGTCTGAACTGCATGGATGTAGCAGCACATCAATGGTGGGGTTTTATTTTGCCGTTACTCACAGGGACAGTTCAAAAACATCCATGATCGTTTTCAATTAACTTTCTTTTTAGGTGACTGAGGATGAGCTTGTCTATACCTTCAACATTATCTACACCCCACAAGAGGTTTCATATGGTGTTCCTATTGTAAGGAGCAGTATTGCGGTGATTGGTATCGAGTGTCATTATCCAAGGTAGGATCTGGATAAGATCTTCGCTGGATCTGATCCCACCATTTATGGGCATGAGATGACCGCTTGTTTAACTCCTACAGAACACATAATGTGAGCAGCGATGCCTTAATGCCCACTTGGATCCCATATGCCTCAACTAAGGTTGCAGAGGAAGTCTTTGTCTTCTCCCTCAAGCTCATGACTGGTTGGTGTATCCCAAACTGATTTGTGGCATGCTTGTGACCCTGTGCTAAGACTCTTTCTTTGCAGATGACTGGATATTTGAGCGACCTTCTAACCAGTACTTCCTGGGTGACATGATCAATCTTGAAGCATCAGTGCGTTTGTACAGCCATGTTCCCGTCCGTGTGTTTGTGGACAGCTGCGTGGCTACTGCAGTCCCTGATGTTGCTTCTGTCCCCAGATACTCCTTTATTGAGAATAATGGGTAAGAGGTGCTACCTCATGTATACCAGCTTCCAGAAGGGTTGCAGGGTTTCTAACTGGGTTCTGTTTACAGGTGTCTGGTTGATGCCAAGCTCACAGGCTCCACGTCTCACTTTATGCCTCGGACTCAAGGTGATAAGCTACGGTTTCAACTAGAGGCGTTCAGGTTCCAGCAAGCAGACAGTGGACTGGTACGTGTGTTTTAGTTGTGCAACTCTTTGTATGATATGCTACCATGGTGAACAAACAATTGTCTTTGCAGGTCTACATCACATGCATTTTGAAGGCGGCTGCAACAACCTCAAGTTCTGAGCAAAAAGCTTGTTCATTCTCTGCTAATGGGTATGTTGTCTGCTAGATGGGTGTACAGGTAAATTAGTTGTCGTCAAATTAACTGAGGGTGTTTCTTGTCAGTTGGGTGTCCGCAGATGACTCTGACCAGGTGTGTGGCTGCTGTGACACCACTTGTAGCGTCAGAAGTGGAAGTGATCGGCTGCTTACGGGTATGGATTAACTCTGATAACTGTTATTGTCATTCCTGGCTTTAGTTCTCACTAATCATTTGTTCATCAGATCTACAATGGGAAAAGGCGTCTGTCGGCCCCATCAATGTTAAGGACCATGGCCAAAAATAACTGGAAATGCCACGTGATTTAATAAAAGTGATCTTAATAGATTTGTGTATGGTCCTTACTGGCACAATACTAAACGTATCTACATGATTTGTATATGTATATGATTTGTATATGTATATGATTTTGTAGGGCTAAGCCTGTTACAACACTAAAGGGCATTTCAATGGCATCACATCCTTTCTGGTGCTTGGTAGATACTTTTGGGGGGTCACGCTAAGAGGCAACATCCTGCAGTCTCTCTTGAAGCCAACACTGAAGTGACTTAAACTGCAATTCATCGACTGGCTGCTAGAGACGAGCTCCAAAAGGAAGTCAAATCTGTATCTCCCCTGTGTTCAAGGCTTAGTTCACTTCAAAATTAGAACTTACCCCTTCTCATCCTAGATGTTCATGCCTTTCTTCAGTCAAAAAAAAATGCAGGTATTTTTGAGAGAACATTCCAGGATTTTTCTCCATATAACGGACTTCTGTGGCAACCAACAGGTAAAGGTCCAAATAATAGTTTCAGAGGCTCTGCATGATCTCAGATAAAGAATAGGGTCTTATCTAATATAATGATTGGGCATTTTCAATGTAAAATAAAAATGTGTATACTGTACTTTTTAACTGAAATTGCTCTGGCGCGGTGTGCCACAGATTATACTGGACTTACTGTCATAGCAACAGGTCCGTAAGATCAAACCTGGGGTCCGTTCTTCGTACATCGCAACTCCGTTAGCTGGATTTGATTGTTGGTGATTTGGCATGATCTTTGATTGTTTGGTTCTTCGAAGCTCATCCTGAACTTGCTGTCATAGCAACAGGTCTGTAAGATGAAACCTGTGCGAGCGGCTTATTTCATGTAAACAGGATTAGAGTGCACCTTTTTAAGTGGCGTTGATACTTAAATTTTGTCCCAACAACTGCAACTTTATTACAAGAGTTCTTTACTGAATCAGGGGCAATAATTTAAATCACAATAATAATTAAAGCTGCAAGCAGCGATGAAAGGGCCCTCGCACATGCACCGCCACCTGGTGGCCTCAGGAAAACGGCGAATAGTGGGCGACATGCATTTAAGCGGGTAAATATAGGAGAAATATGGCAAACTCACTTCAATGTGCCACACTTCCTTCTGCCAGAAGGTGGCGCTATGACTAACTGAATATTGGCATGTAGATGTGTTTAGGTCAGGACTCTTATCAAACAAGTGAAGTTTGGGGGAGATCGGACATTGTATGCCTGACTTACAACAGCTTCCTGTTTCATGGTGAAACATCAGACTTTGTCCAGCCACAATTTAACATCTAACAAGATTAGACTGACCAAATATGATGTTGATCTGATAAAATCTCTAGGAGGAGTTTGTCAAAGTACCACGTCTGGAAATGGCAAAAACTGCAAACATTTTGCAGAGAAAATTCCAAATATCTAATTTCCTGTTGGGTTTTCAGATTTTGCTTCCAGGGACTTTTTTTAGGTATTGGACATGTGTGTACCGAATTTCATACTTGTATGTGAAACGTAGTGCGAATGACGCTTAATTGAAGTTTTGCAGGTGGCGCTATCGAGCCATTTTGCCACGCCTAACATGTAGGGTTAGGGTTAAGTTATTTCCCAACACTGCTAAGTATATATGAGTAGACTCGTCCCCTCTGTCATAATCAAGGAGTCGAGGGTCTGTCCACATAAACCTTCCTTGTCCACTTATGGAACACTTCAAACTGGCGACAGGGATTGCCCCGTGGGGAAGTGCTTAGGGAGGTTTGTGAGTGTGTTGCTAAATTTGGAACTACAGACTACTCTTACTATTTCTGCCATATAAAGATACTGTAAAAGTAGTAATGCTAGTTAATATTTCAGCATGTCTACAAGCGAAGCGGAATGCACCAAACATCTAGCCAAAGTACTTTGGGCAAGCTCTAGTAGCAAACCTGAGCATGAACCTTTTTATTTGTCTTCAATATGACACATCTGACTAATTGGAGTCAAGATACATCACATGCGTATAATTTTGAGAACCAATGAGAATTTTCTGGTAGCATAAGCTCCCATTTGGGCAAGTCTGGAGAATCATGACTGTTAATGAAGAGGGAGGGATTATCGTTAATTAGACAAAATCTGTAGAATACAAAAAGACCAAAGGGCATCATCTCAACAGTGTGACTAGCTGTTGAACGATGGCAGGAAGTTGTTGTGCTGTTCAATTGCTGGCACTTTGTGTGTGGTTTTGTGCTTTTTGTCATGCTGTTCCACAGTGGAGTAATCTGCCCCAGTATCCTCAAGCTCCGATGTTAAAGCAAACTGATCAGCGGGTTCAAAAACAAGCTAGTCACCAGTTTCCTCAGAAGGTTCAACAGCTAGCTAGTCAACAGTTTCCTCAGAAGGTTCAACAGCAAGCTAGTCAACAGTTTCCTCTGAAGGTTCAACAGCTAGCTAGTCAACGGTTTCCTCAGAAGGTTCAACAGCTAGCTAGTCAACAGTTTCCTCTGAAGGTTCAACAGCAAGCTAGTCAACAGTTTCCTCAGAAGGTTCAACAACAAGCTAGTCAACAGTTTCCTCAGAAGGTTCAACAGCAAGCTGTTCAACAGCAAGCTAGTCAACAGTTTCCTCAGAAGGTTCAACAACAAGCTAGTCAACAGTTTCCCCAGCAGGTTCAACAACAAGCTAGTCAACAGTTTCCTCAGCAGGTTCAACAACAAGCTAGTCAACAGTTTCCTCAGCAGTTTCAGTCTAAGCAGCCAGTGGCGCAGGCAGAGCCCCTTGACAAATGTGCTGTAGCTGATTATGAGCAGATCCAATGTGGCCCACCTGGTATCAGTGGTGCTGAGTGTGAAGCTATCAACTGCTGCTTTAACGGACAGCAGTGTTACTATGGGAGGGCAGGTAAGAGTGAGTCAATGTAAAGGTGTTCACGTTAAACCACTCCTCAGTAATAACCTGCTCTTGTGCCAGTGACTGTCCAGTGTATAAGAGATGGTCAGTTTGTGGTAGTGGTGGCTAGAGATGTTACACTACCTCGCTTGAGCCTGGATTCAGTCCATCTCCTGGGTGGAAATGACCCATCTTGCAGTCCTGTGGGATCCACACCTTCCTTTGCTATATACCAGTTCCCTGTCACTGCATGTGGCACAAGCATGATGGTGAGTAGCTGCTTGTGGTTCTGTTCTGCATGGCTTGGAATGGACTGGATGCCAACAGTTACTATTTGCAGGAGGACGGTGGATATGTGGTGTATGAAAACCGAATGACCTCCTCGTATGAAGTGGGTGTCGGACCACTTGGTTCCATCACAAGGGACAGCCATTTTGAGTAGGTATTTTTTTTAGAAAAAAATATTAATCCTTGACAAGGCTACAAGCTCACTATTTGTTGTCTAGGCTTCTCTTCCAGTGTAGGTACTCTGCTACTTCTGTGGAAGCTCTGGTTGTGGAGGTCAACACTGTTCCTGCACCTCCACCAGTAGCGGCTCCTGGACCCCTCAGGGTTGAGCTTAGACTGGCAAATGGTCAGTGTGTCACCAAAGGCTGTGCTGAAGGTAAGTGTCTGTCCAAGTATGCATGAGTATTTTCTAAAACTCCAGGTTGCGGCAGTTTCTGGTTAAACGCTGATTTTCTTTCTCAGGGGATGAGGCATACACGTCCTACTACGGTGACGCTGATTATCCGGTCACAAAAGTCCTGCGGGAGCCTGTGTATGTTGAGGTGCGCATTTTGGAGAGGACCGACCCCAACATTGTCCTAATGCTGGGACATTGCTGGGCGACATCAACCCCCAGTCCCCTCAGTCTACCCCAGTGGGACCTTCTGGTTGATGGGTGAGTAAGGCCAGTCTTTATCCATCTAGTGCGCTGTAAGGCATTTCTGACTGCCTCTTTGCCTTTCAGATGCCCTTACCAGGATGACCGTTACCTGACCACATTGGTTCCAGTGGCTGGATCTTCTGGTCTTCAGTTCCCAACCCACTACAAGCGCTTTGTTGTGAAGATGTTCACATTTGTGGACCCAGCATCACTGGCTCCTCTACAGGAAACCGTATGCTCTGCAGCTTTTCCTGAATCCTTAATATTAGGTGTTTTTCTTTCTGTGGCTTAACCCTTTCCCCCTCTGTTAGATCTTCATCCACTGTAGTACAGCAGTGTGCCATCCCTCTTCTGGCTCCTGTGAGCAAAGCTGCACTAGGAAAAGTGAGTGCTTGTTGTAAACTGACTTCAGGAACCTTGAGAATTTGTTTTTTTTAAATGCCTCACAATTCTACCATTTCTTTTCCAGGAAGAGATGCTAACGTCAAGACCATCTCTAGTGGGCAAACTGTGGTGTCTAGTGGAGAAGTTAACCTGGTCATGTGACTTTAGTAGTTTTAATAAACTTCTTAACTCAACTGTCTCTTTGGTATTGATCTTTCATGACTGTTCTCAGTTTGATTTATTGGGCTACACTACTAAACCAGAGTTCCCTTTTTTGCTTCAAGGTTATGCTTGACTTGAACTAAACAAGCCAAGTTTCTGCCCAAACCTGACCTATTTGCCAAGTTCCAGTTGCTAACCTGGGTCCCTGTTCTTAATGGTATCAAATCTGTTTTGGTCTCTACTTGTGGCTTTATGGCTGGACTAACATAACTGCTTGTATTGATATTCACGCATGCCAAGTCCCTCTGTTTTTTGGTAAGAAAGCCCCCCCGAAGTCATGCAAGTACAGCATTGCATCTGCAATGAAATCAGTCTCAACCTGCATTGTCCTTTTTAATCCCAAATTGTGACCAGCCTTTTTTCTTGTTTATTAAAAAGTAGACTGAAGCTTTAATAAAAGCTGGTTTAGTCCCTTAACTGGTGTATCACACCTGAGTTGCTGTCTGAGGGCCTGTTTACACAACTGGTACTAAAGCGTTTATCAGTCCAATCACAAGTGGACTATGCTAAATACAGGTGTAAATGGGTCTAAAATGGTTTAAACTTGTCCTCTTTTTTTTTTTAACTTTTAACCTTCACTCATGAAAGGGGTCTTTATAAACTGTTTCCAGAGTGTGACATTAACTGGTCTTAACCATGTCGCTTCTGTAGATTTGGATAAGCTACTTTGTTTAACTGTCTGTGCTTGTTGTTGCACCATTAAAAACAGAACGTGGAAGGCAATTTGACTAGTATCCATGCTGTCAAGGAAATGCATCCCATTTTAACTTTAAATTTAACTGGTTTGAAGAGCTAAATGTCGGTGTATTAGGTTTGTGAAATAAACATTTCCAAATGGGGTCTATGATATTTGTCCATTTTAGTGTCCCATCATTAACTTAAGTCTTAGTCCTGTTAACTCTTCTTGCTCTTTGTATCACATTTTTCCTAGAGACATTTTGGGGGAAAATTGGAGAAAACGTAGGTCTGTGGCCAGTTGCATAAACTGCTGATGTTAAAGAATAAGAAGCTGAGGGCAAGTGGACAAAAGTGAATGTCTGTTTCAATACCAGGAGGTTTCTTGTAGGTATTGGGCTGTTACATGTGTGTACCGAATTTCATACCTGTACGTGAAACGTAGCGGGAGGGGCACTTTGTTGAAATGTTGTAGGTGGCGCTATCGAGCCATTTTGCCATGTCATCAGGCCAGGACTCTTATCAAACATCTGAAGTTTGGGGCAGATCGGACATTGTATGCCCGAGTTACAACAACTTCCTGTTTTATGGCGAACCATCGAATTTTGTGAGGCCGCCACTGACACGCCCTTCAGGGAAAACTCAAGATCTTCGCAATTTAACATCACCAAGGCCTTTAGATTAGACTGTGCAAATATGATGTTGATCTGATTAAATCTCTAGGAGTAGATCGTTAATGTACAAGGTCTGGAAATGGCAAAAATTTTGCAGAGAAAATTCAATATATCACACTTCCTGTTGGGTTTTCAGGTTTTGCCCCCCAAGGTCTTTTTTGTAGGTATTGGGCTTTTACATGTGTCTACCGAATTTCATACTCGTACGTGAAACGTAGCTCGAACGGCGCTTAATTGATTTTTTGTAGGTGGCGCTATCGGGCCATTTTGCCACGCCTAATTCTGAAACCCATATTGGATGTACATTTTCACCACTTTTGACGCGTGTGCAAAGTTTCATGAGATTTCGAGCATGTTTAGGCCCTCAAAAATGTGATTTATTTGGGAGAAGAAGAATAATAGGCTGAGCAATTCCAATAGGGTCCTCACACCATTGGTGCTCGGGCCCTAAAAATGTATTTCAAAATAATATTAGAAACAGAGATTTATTTTTGATAGAATAATGACTTTATAATGTTATTGCAGTCTTACACACATGCTGTACAGTTACTCTGAGCAGTGCATTAATTTCAGGGCACTGGGCATTGCGTCATTTAATTACTGTATTTGCATTATTGTAAAGTTAGGTTTAGGGTTGGGGTAGGTGTAAGCGTTAATCTGGTAAGTAGCACATTTATTTATTGTTATTTAGTTGTGAGATTTTGTCTCACTTACGACCGTTGCTGTACCCCTTTCAGCCACAACTCTTCTTCTCTGTTTTCAGTGTATTTCTGTGGCAGGATTACAGCGCCACATACTGACCTGGCATGTATACTACATCGTTTTGAGTCTTTTCAATGCTCTCGTGTGTACACAGATATTTCTTGAAACGAGGGGGGAAAAAAAGATCGGATAGGGAAAGCTCTGGCTTCGTGTGGACGGAGCCTTAGATAACTTAATCCAGATATTTTAATCCAATCCGCAAATTCGTTTGAAGAACCAAATTAGCCAGAGATCAGTTATCATGATTAGAAGATCTGGGATCTGTCAAATCATCTCAGATGTATTAAGAGAGGTACGAAGAATGGACCCCAGATCTGTCATTTTGATATTTAAAACAAGAAATCATTTTGGTTTAGCTACTAATAACCTGCCCTTATTTGGTACTTCATTTTATCCTTTTATTCAAAATTGCTCCATTTCAGTTCCGGCTTGTTAAGATTGCTGTCAATGTGAGGGAAGAACGTTTTCTTACACTCTAAACCTGACTATAAACATTCTCAACTTTATTATTTTGGATACTCTAGTGTACAATTCTGTCTGTGGCCATGTTTCTGAATTAATAAAAAAGGAAGACGCAAAAAAGACTTGGTTGTTTGTGTTTCAGAGAATTCTTGAAAATAAGAAATCATTTGGTTTAGCTACTAATAACCTGCCCTTATTTGATACTTCATTTGATCCTGAGTGATAAACAATCAATGACTTACACCTGTGATATATTGATTGAGTAAATTGGCAGGTGCAGAGAAAAATGATGCCTGTCATGAGAAAGGTGGAGCCATGCTGATTTACATCTGTATAAATTTGGATGGTAGCACCCGAAAGTGTTGTTGAAACAAGCTTGGCAATAATGGGGTTTTGGCAGGTTGGATTTGGATTGGTGTTTATTCTTGCTCTTGGATTTTCTGATGCACAATGGAGAGCAAGAGCAGCACATAATCGCAGTCCAAGTAGTGATGGGCAGACCGAGGCTTCGTGAAGCACTGAAGCAGTTGAAGCAAATGTGTCATATTGTTTCGAAGCTTCGAATCAATCTGACACCCGTCTCTACGGCGCCATCTAGTGGTCATTTCCATGTGTTGATCTGAAATACCTTGACAATGATCCATGTAAAAAAAAATTGTTTTTAACATCTGTCTGACAACTACATGATCTTGGTTTTGTAACCTGTAGCCTCGTCATTGTAAAGAACTATATATATTTTGTTTGTTATACAAAATGAACATTAATAAAATAAATAAAGCCACAATGTGTCACATTTGTCACAAAACATTTTTATTCAAAAATATGAATTGCTCTGCTGTTGAAGGACTCAGCTGACTTCTTTTTTTACATATAATTTCTCCAGCCTTTGAAAAAATCCTCTCACAAGGGACACTTGTTGCTGGCATGCACAAATATTTTTGGATGATGTAAATACATGGATGAATCACTGCTATCACAAAATCACTCTCCTCTCACAAAAACCCACGAGGTGAAGATGGATTTACTTCACTTTTAAACTGTGTTGAATTAGCGTCATACAGATGTGTGACTGTGTGGTTTGTTCCCGCCCCCTTTAATCAAACGCAGTTTCGGAAGGAGCCACCTGATGAAACACTTTGAAGCTTCATTTAGCCACAGTCACGTGACATGGGTGTTTCGAATCACAGTTCGGAGCAGTGTTTCGAAACATCTGCGCTTCGGGATCTCGGCAAAGCCCCGAAACGTCTGTTTCGCGTCTGCCATCCCTAAGTCCAAGTGAGTTTAGGCCTATTAAAAAACTATATAAAAAACTATTTAATATTCAGTTTCTCTTGGAAACACGTCACCGCACTGAAGAAAAATCAGTTGCTACTTCAAAAACAAAAAACAACGACTTTATTCAACAATATCTTCTCGTCTGTTTACATTGTAAATACAGAGCAGCGTTTCCGTGTTCTATGTCAGAACGCCACCTCATTATTGGCCTGATAATGAGCTTGAGGGAGAAGACAAAGACTAAGACAAAGACTGCAGCCTTAGTTGAGGCATATGGGATCCAAGTGGGCATTAAGGCGTCGCTGTTCACTTTATGTGTTCTGTAGGAGTTAAACAAGCGGTCATCTCATGTCCATAAATGGTGGGATCAGCAGATCCAGTGAATCTCAAATAATTTAATCCTTAATTAAGCTCTCAAGCTCAATCCTGATAGTTCGGGCCGATGCTGCTGAGGTTGCAATCAATTTCTTCTGTCTTGCTTGAAGAAGATATGATGCATTTGCACGGTTAGTTCGACTTCGTCATGGTCGAGGAATCTGCACATGACTTGGCGTATGTGTAGGCCCACAGGAAAGCCAACTGATGCAGCGTGTCAGTCGTAGGTAGAAGAGTGTGTGAGATCTGTGCATCTGTCTTTTAAAGTTTTGGGGTGAAGTCCCGCCTCATAGGGTCGTTTGACCAATGGGAAAGGTTGAATCTCCAAACGGGAAGATTCCTCTGTTGGAGACTTTATAGCTCTTTGTTTCAGCTTACTCATTTGCATGTGTGGCCTCTATTGGTAGCCGATGAAGAAACTATTAAAGCTTCTTGTAACACTACTATATTACACAGGTATCGATATATCATATACACATTCATTCAGATTTTCATAGACCAAACACGGTGTAGGTGAGGTTACATTAACCGTTGGTTCTGTCATACAATGTGCATAAAATCAAACATCCCATTCGGAGAACACTGCGCAAGACGGTTGTAAACATACACACAATGTTTTGGGGTGCATGTTAATTTATAGAGCTGTTTGTCTATAAATTGAGTCAAAGGAGTGTGTTTTTACAGGCTTTGTGTCTGGGTTAGTTCACCCAAAAATGAAATTTCTTTCATTAATGACTCACCCCAATGTTGTTCCACACCCGTAAGACCTCCGTTCATCCTCGGAACACAATTTAAGATATTTTAAATTTAGTCCGAGGGCTTTCAGTCCTTTGAATGTAAGTGTATGAACACTTTGCTGTCCACGTCCAGAAAGGTAATGAAAACATCATCAAAGTAGTCCATATGTGACATCATTTGGTTAGTTAGACTCTTTTGAAGCGTCGACAATACATTTTGGTCCAAAAATAACAAAAACTTAGACTTTATTAAGCATTGTCTTCTCTTCCGGTTGTGTTTGAATCCGCGTACACAACGCCACTGTGACGCTGCTGACGTAAGACGCTGTGACGTGTTATCTGGTGCGATAGCAGGAACGCGGACCTTTCTGGACATAAGTGTTACATTTTTCTGGTCATACACTTACATTCAAAGGACTGAAAGCCCTCGGACTAAATCTAAAATATCTTAAACTGTGTTCCGAGGATGAATGGAGGTCTTACGGGTGTGGAACAAGATTGGGGTGAGTCATTAATGGAAGAAATTTCATTTTTGGGTGAACTAACCCTTTAAATGTGGCCCCTTTTTCTATTCCACGTAGCTACATTCTTTGGAGCAGTAAACCATCTTATCTGAGTAACTGAGGCACTTGTGGCTTTAGATGGTCTTTTGGGAAAATAATTATGTCTGATTTGTCTCAGTTACTACAGTAGCGACACCTGCAG
The DNA here is from genome assembly GCF_949357685.1 of Gobio gobio. Classification (NCBI taxonomy): domain Eukaryota; kingdom Metazoa; phylum Chordata; class Actinopteri; order Cypriniformes; family Gobionidae; genus Gobio; species Gobio gobio. Next base: position 50,442,248 of record NC_137109.1, read on the forward strand.
GAGGAAACCAGAGTTACAGCTGGACTCATTTACTAAAGTACATTTTATAAGTTGATATCTATTTAGATTTACTTGTTTACTTGTTGTTCATGTGCTTTCTGAAATAAAATGAAAATTGACCAGGCCTATATTAAATAGCCTAAACATTTAATAAAAATCAGCAGTTTAATTTCAAATAAGTTTATTTTCATTTAACTCAATACCAAGTTAATCTTAACAATTTCAACACATATTTAATTTGTTTAGCAATAATCTCAAATGATAAAGATCTTGTGAAGAAAAATGCACAAATGTGGCTAAACATGTTAAAAATCATCTAAAAAAACTACAAATGCAAGCAGAAGTTTAAAACCACAGAGAGCAAAACATCAGACGCCACACAAAAACAACTGTTTTCAACAGTTAAACATCCAAATGTAAATGAAGAGAAAATCAACAGCAACCCACCAACTAAAGTGAAATACCAAGAGCTGATAAGTAAAAATAAATGATTCCAGATGTGTAAAATAAAAGCTGGATGGATGTGAAAGTCTCTGAGATTCTGGAGTGATTTCTCACAGATGTGATGAGATCTGCTGCTGGTCTCATCAATCTTTTGTTGTGTGTTGATGTCCTTCTCTAAATCTTCTCATTCTCACTTCTTCATCTTCCTGCTTCTTTCCTAAAAGCATCAGATTCTCATCATCATCTTCACACTCTTAATATTTTGATTTCAAATCCATAGTAAAGATGATAAATGTCTCTGACCTGACGTGAGTCTCATGTAGATGTGAAAACCTCCTAAAAGACCCAACAGAAACATCATCTGAAGACACCAGACCAGCACATGCACCAAAGACGCTGAACTCTCTGAAAACAACACAGACATGTCAATCAATCAATCAGTTCATCTATATTGGGTTGCTGATACAGATGAACAGAAATAATCTCACCAGGACAGTGTTTTACACTAATGGTCTTCTGTTGACTGACGTGGTTCTTCACGCTGCAGCTGATGTTTCCATCAGTTCCCTCATCCAGATCAATGGTGGCGTTTCTATTCATCAGTGGATCTCCATTCAGAGTCCAGCTGAAGAAGAGCAGATCCCCATCAGAGGAGCAGGACGCCCTCCTCACCCCACTGGAGGAGCTGATGATTGACAGTGTCACTGAGCCAATAGGAGCTGGAGGGAAGGACACGTGACAGTCAAATGACAAACACAGCAGAATGCCATACATCCACACTACTCCTGCTCAACTGATTGCTTAGCTTGAGAGTGAGATGTGGAGAACATGAGATTGTAATGAGTCTGATGAGAGAGTTACTGTACCTTCAACAATCACTTGAAGATCTCTTTTAGATATTTCAGTGCCCTCTGAGTTAAAGACTTGGAATGTGTAAGTCCCTGAATCTGCTCTGGTCACAGGGTTTATTATCAGAGTCCCATTAACGACTGTCACTTCAGATCTGTTATTAAAAAGATCACAGTCCTTCATCGTGTCCTTCTTTATTTTACAAACTGGATCTTTTTCTTCGCTGCTCACTCTCTTTTGTATCTTCAGCTCATAACTAGCATCCAGCACCATCTGCAGATTCAGTTTGTCTCCCAGAGCAGCGTAACAGGGATCTGACTGATTCAACCTGCAGTTAAACTCCAGACCTGAAGAACAAACACACACACACACACACAGAGAGAGAGAGAGAGAGAGAGTATATAAAATATCACTCATTATAAATCACAATCAGATACAAATTTCACAAACATTCACAGAATTAGTGTTCAACAGAAGACTCTTGATCTGATCTCAGCTCTCCATCCATCCATCCATCCATCCATTCACATTGATCTCAATGGTAGTTCTGTCAGGATCACTATCGTCAAAGTTGATTGTTTGACTATTAGCTTATAGTTGGGCAAGCCTAGCATGTATAAGAGCAGGGAGAGCAGCAATAACCCTCCTAGGGTAAACAGAACAAAACCAACATAATGTATTGCAGATATCATTAATGTGGATATTAAATGTACAAAATAATTCAGGAATTTAATCTGATTCAAGGGAAATCAAAATACCAAATCCTGACTGATGAGAGGAGGAGCTGGGGGTGGAGGAGGGTAAATGAGCTCTGGAGAAACGTGATAGCGGCTGATACTGAAGGAGCTTATATATGTGTATGCTGTGATAGACGTCGTGTTCCTATAGACGTGATCAGTTGACAGTCAGCTGATGCAAGGTTGACTAACGTGACCTGCCAGAACTGACATACGGTGGATATGTTGGAAGTGAGTGATTGCAGAACTTCAGAATACTCTTTTGACTCGTCATCAACAGAGAAAGATATGAATGTAGCTTTGAGAGCAAAGACACTGATATGAACCATAAGACTGAGAACATGGAGGAACGAGAGAAAAACAAAGTGGATATGAAAGGGTGAGAGATAGAGAGAGAGATAGAGAGAGAGAGAGAGAGAGAGAGAGAGAGAGAGAGAGTTTAGAATTTTACAAACACTTTATTACAAAACAATAAACAATATAATAAACACACTACATGATTTTAACTACCTGAACTCACATATAAAAAACAGCTCATCATTAAGTACAGACCAACATTACAACACCATTCAGTCTAAAAAAAACATTGATTGCATTCATCATTTTGTAATAATTGAAATCAACAAGAATTCTTGATTTGAACATATTCTTAAAAACCAATACAATGTGTTGTCCATTTCTCTGTTCTATTTCATTTCTTCTGGAAATAAAAATAGCAAGTTTGGCTTGCCCAATAAAGTTCATTAATTGACACTTATATTTCTGTAGTCTACTATACTTAAAACCAAATATAAAACATTGCTTTGTAAAATAAATCCCTAATAAAGAAAAAAAAAATCTAAAAAGATCAAAGAGTGGAGAAAGTCTGTCACAATTCATAAAACAATGGAATATTGTTTCTCTCTCTGAACAGAAAGAACAATTATCATTTACAGTGGGATTCATTTTCGTCACAAAAGCATTAACAGCTATTGCAACATGCAAGATTCTCCATTGCAGATCACCTGCCCTTTAAGTCACTGGTGGTTTGTATAGTACTCTCCACTCTGGTTTCATTTCCTCTATCACTCCCAGTTTATCTCTCCAAACTGTGTCAACTCTGTCTTTTTATTGATTATCTTCACAACGCATTTGTATATCACATTTCCTTTAACTGTACAAAAATCTACATTTTCAATTTAATTCAAACACAACAGTGGACAATTATATGAGGATTTTTCAAGATCAGGTATCATTCTGATGTCTGGGAAAAAGTCATTAACGTCAGGGGAAATATAACCCCTACTGTATCCCTCGAGTAGAGTTTTTTCCTTGGAAAACCCTGTCCAGTTTGTTCAGAAACTTTCTAGCAAATCTCACTGATCTTATACCCAGATGTATAGCAACAGTTTCTGCATTTTTTAGTCCAGGTCCTGCTTTCTCCACAATATCTTTCAATTGCAGTAAGTACTTTGGCACAAGTAAATCTTTTAGCCCTGGAAAGTCATCTCCTGACACATCAGGCGACTCCCAAAAACCACAGGTTCCTCAAGCAACCAAAAAAGAGATGTAGCCGACTGTGTCCACTTATGTTTAAAACCTCTCCACACTTTAAAAAGACTTTTATAAAAAGAGGGTAGACCAATCAAATCGAGAAGAAGTAGTAGTAGTAGTAGTAGTAGTAGTAGTACTTTATTGATCCCAGTTGGGAAATTAAAGTGCGTTAGCAGCAATACATGAAGACAGTAAAGTACTCACAATACACACAAAAACTTACTATACACATATAATAAATAATAATAAAAATAAAAAAAAAGCAGTAATGCACATTTCATGTCTTGCACTTAACTGCATTAAGTACAGTTATGCGACAGATATAGTAACCTAATTTCTAAAATGAAGAGTTAATGGTACTTCGGCACAGGGATGAATTGTAAAGTCTCACAGCAGTAGGCATAAATGACCTCCTGTAGCGTTCTCTGTTGCACCGTGGCTGGATCAGTCGGTTGCTGAATGTACTTCTCATTCCAGCAAGCATGTCGTGGAGGGGGTGTGAGGTATTGTTTGTAATGGTCAACAGCTTGGCCATTATTCTCCTCTCTGTAACAACCCCAAACATTTCCAGATCCAATTCAATGACACAGCCTGCCTTCTTAATAAGCTTATTCAGCCTTTTGGCATCTCCAGCTTTAATCCCCGTGCCCCAGCACACTACAGCGTAAAACAGGGCACTAGCAATGACAGACTGATAGAACATGCGAAGCATCTTGCTACACACATTGAAGGACCTGAGTCTTCTCAAGAAATAGAGTCTGCTCTGGCCCTTCTTGTAGATCGCTTCTGTGTTTTTTGTCCAGTCAAGTCTGTCATCTATGTGGATCCCTAAATACCGATAGGAGTCCACTATCTCTATGTCTCTGCAGTGAATGGAAATAGGTGAGGGATGATCTTTCTTCCTTCTGAAATCGATTACCAGTTATTTTGTTTTAGTTACATTTATTTGTAGATGGTTCACTCCACACCACTTAACAAAGTTGTTGATCAGTGCTCTATATTCCGTCTCTTGCGGAATATAGAGCACTGCTCTACTCTACACTGCTCTACTCTACATACTCTTCTCTAGAAGAGTATGATCCATTAAGAAAAGTGCAGTATGTAGTCCCATTCCATAGCCTTGATGCCAGCAGAATTTGGCCCCTTCCACAACATTTGAGTTTGGGAAATTCGCTCTGGAATTGATCTGTTGTGGAGCAACTATACTCGAACCAGAGCTGTTCGAACCAATCAAATAACCAGGGCGGGCTTTATACGATGATGGAAAGATGATAAACAGTAATGTAATCATCACGTCACCAAAGAGCGCTTGGCTTGAAGTTGTTCTAATCCTAAATGGAGAACTTGTTTGGATATGCATTCACCTTTACTATTTCTCTCAGAAATGATGATCGTGTTGGTAAGTACTCCGTGTGTGAATGCCTGTTATTTACATTGCTTCTTCTGATCTCTTACATTGGGCACTTTTTGCACTTAAATTGGCTTATTCTTTTCTGAGGGATTGCCGTTTTTGACAGTTTCCACCTGGACATATAGTCATATTTGCTAATTATCTTTAATTTATTTTCCCTGTTTTGATCCGATTCTTTTTTACAACACCGGCAAATATTGTTTACACTCATCTTCTTCTTCTACTTCTTCCAGCGTGCGTGCAGTTGAGTCCTGTTGACAACTAACGTTATGCATCGCTTCATTGCTCTGATTGGTTGTAGGTCTATCCAATTGAGGTCTTTCCTGGTTTGGTTGAAACATGCCCCATAATCACAGCCCAACGGAGCAGTATCAGTCTCATATTCTGACTAGAATTGAGTATGACGACGTCAGGCTACCCATTCCATTCACCCCATATAAAATGGTTTGTGCTAATGGTTTCCACACTAGATTCTGAGGTCCCATCAGTAATCGCTGAATGAACTGCAACCGGATAAGTCGCTCCTTTGCTGACAAGATTGACCAGGCCTTAACGACATCCATCTCTTGGCAGGAAAAGAACACTTTGAGGTGTTGGGTGCAAATTGTCCCAGAAAAAGTTAACCATCTCTCCTTGAAGTTTTGGTAAAAGTCCAACAGGCACATCAACACATGCAAGTATATGTCATAAAGAGGACCCCACCAGATTCTTAATTATAAGTGTACAACCTCAATAAGACAATTTGGGAAGTAGCCATTTCCATTTCAATAAATGTCCTTTGATTTTTTTCAACATACAATCCCAATTCTTTTGAACAAAATCATCATTACCTAAAAAAATTCCAAGATATTTTAATCCACCTTTCTTCCAGATTAAACCTCCAGGTAAACTGGGAGGTCCTCTATTCCAATCACACATTAAAAGGGCCTCAATTTTCCCCCAGTTGACTTTTGCAGAATCATTTTTTTTTAAAACAGTTAACAATAATCTCCAATTTGTCAATATCATCAGCCCCAGATATAAAATCAATTACATCACCAGATAAGCAGAAAGGTGCAACGAGACATTACAATGTGGTATAGTTAACCCACGCAACTCAGTTCTTAGTAGAGGTTCTTCCTAGTAGAGGCTCAATGGCCAGGGAGTATATAGCGCTGAGGAGTTTTGCCTGGAATACTTGCAGGACCGCGATCGAGTGGAGGACGGAGCCTGCTTGGCCGGCGGAAGTGTAAGCCCTACCCGCTAAGGCCGAAGCAGTCCTGCAGGGCTTAGCTCAGCCCATCCAAGAAGGTGGGCAGAGATGTGCGGGCACCACTTCCTTGAGTGGCGGAAGATTCTCATATCCCTTCTCGTCAGCGGCGCCAATGGTAGAGAGCGTGTGCGAGGTGGATGAATGGAGGCACGCAGAGTATGATTTCGCCAGTTCTTCATGCACCTCGAGAAAGAATGCCGCGGCTCTCTGGTTCCTGCCGGGGCGCCAATAGGCTCCTCGTCATTCATCAAGGCGGCTGAATGCAGGCTTCTCAGGCGAGGCCCAGTCCAGGCCTAGTTCACCGACAGCTTTAGTGAGGAAGCGGATGAGTTCGGCGTCCACACCAGCCCTGGAGTCACTGCGTTGCTGAGATGTCGAGGGGGCAGGGTCATCAACGGAGTCCGACCATTCCTCAGCATCTGAAGCGGCCAATGACATGGAGTCATCGTGTGGATGCTCTCGTGTGTCGTCATCAGACCCACGGAACGAGACCATGCCCTCTGCGTCAAGTGAGGGATGCAGGTCTGATCACGAGAACATCACGGTTGAGATGTCTCGCTGAGGCAAGAGCGAGACACGCGGGTCGACGTGAGCTCGCTGACCTCCGAATACTCAGCCCTCTGACTCTGATGTTTTTTCTGCCGTGGCTCGGACGGGAAAGGGAATGGGAGAGCGCGAGGGGTGGGGTTTGCTTTGAAAAGGATACATCGTAGTGTTTCGCCAGAGAGCACAGGGAAATTACAAGGATCGCTGGTGATTGAGCACGCTGATGTCAGGCCGCTGACTTGTTCGCAGGATGGTCCAGGCTGGCTAGCATGCTGTTTCGCAGCAGGCTCATCTGTTTTTGGCGAAGAAGGCGAGGCTTCGAGTAGTGATCAGCGAGGGTCCGAAGATCGTCGATGAAGGAGAATAATCTGAATTATATGGCAGAGTATGTGCCTTTTATAGGCAGATGCCCCTGGACTCTACGTTCAGCTTCGCAGGCTTTGCACCGATTGGTTTGCACAGTTACGCCGCTCTGCCATTGGTTCATGCAGTGCCCACTGGTCAGCCAATAGCGTGCGAGAGTCCTCTACACTGTTATGACTGTGCTGTAGCACTGCGTGATTTTATGAAAGGCTTCGATGTAAGATTTGAGGGTGCACCAGACACAACTGAATCTTCAGATGATTCGTTCAAACATAATTCCACACAAAACTCAACTCAACAAATCAACGATTTATGGCCTCAAATGAAGTGGACGCCGGTCAGTCTGCCTCTGGCAGAAAAAAACCCAAGCTAACTGCTTTATTGCCTTGCAAACTTTGACAACACTAAGATAACAACAAAGTTTTTTGACTCCCCAAGACAAAGAGTCAAACCAGATCTCCTTTTTCGCAACAACCTTTAAATTAACTCTGAGTGACACAGTTACAATCTTGCATGTGTTGTTCTGAAATTCCTTGACAATGATCCATGTAAAAAAAAAAAAAAAAAAAAAAACTACTACGTGATCTTGGTTTTGTAATCTGTAGCCTCCTCATTGTGAACAAGTAGTTTTTTTTTGTGGTCATGAAAAGTGAACATTAATAAAATAAAGCCACTATGTGTCACATTTGTTACGTAACATTTTTCTTCAAAAATATTATTTGCTCTGCTGTTGAAGGAGTTGGCTGACTTCTTTTTTTTACTCTTATACAAAAGCCCTCAAAGTTATGAAAATGCTATCAGTCTTTTTCCATTATAGAAGAATATGATCTTCAAACAAAACCCTAGCCCCTTTAATGTTTTTTGTTTCTTTGATATATTTTTCTACTGTACTTTCAAGCACCTGATCTGTATTTTGTAATACAAAAATGTTCTGTTATTGCCATGCTGTTTGTATATGATTATTTGTTCAGCAATAAAACATTTTACGGCATCTCTCATGTGGAGCCTCCATTTTTATCTTTTCTATTAATATATCTATCTATCTATATATCACCTATGAATCTATATAATTCTATATCTCTCACTTATGCTGTGCTCTCTGTTACTATCTAACTTAGCCTATATGAATGTGTCACTATATCAATCCTATCTGTCACTGTCTATACCTATCAGTTAATATATCTAATTTTAAATCTCACTTATATGACATACTGTTTAGTACCCTCGAGTTTGTTTGCTGCCTGCCCTGGGATTTACCTACTTTTTTATTGGATTATTCTGCCTTGTCTGACCCGTTGCCTGTTTTCGTTTACGATACTTCTTTGCCCAGGACACTGGTGTTGCTGGTATTTGACCCCTGTCTGTACGACTACGATTGTTTCTAATAAAGCTGCACATGGATCCTATCGAGTCTGCCGCTACATTACAAGAACGGTGCAGACTCAACGATACCTTCCTAACACTGAATGTATGTGAGATTCAACACATTGTTGAACTATGTGGAATTTCTTTGAATTGTCATGAATTTAATTCCACTTCCGGTCATTCCTGTGGGGCGGAGTCAATTCAATTCAAACTACAATTCATGAATTGAATGGAGGCAAATTCTACAAGCCTGACTCTGACAACACTCCTCTCACTCCCAGCATGCACTCAGAGGGAGAGAGAGAGAGAGAGAGAGAGAGAGAGAGAGAGAGAGAGAGAGAGAGAGAGAGAGAGAGAGAGAGGGAGGAACCATGTGATGAGGTTTGAAAACAAGAACAGAACTGCTGGTTAGACTTCTTAAAATAAAATTTTAGCTTTAGTTTGCAAACTCCGTAAAAAAAAAAAGGTAAAATTATAGTTTTTAATCAGTCAGAGAATGATATTTGTATTTTCTGGTATGGAGGTATAAAAAACTTATACTTTGTCTATGAAGACCATATCCAGAATATAATTATACAAACTATATATTTTTTAACACAAACTGTGACTGTTGATGTGAGTTAAACACTTCCATCTGACATATCATAATAATCCACACTCTTACATCAGGGCTGGATCCTGCAGATTATCTTAATGTAATATTAGAGTGTTTTTATTAGAGAGCTTCATCATAAGATGAGTTTGAGCTGAAAGTGGACTCACATGCAGCAGTTTTCAGCAGCAGCATCAGTCCAAAGATGAGCATCATTCCTCTAGAGTCCAGAAGAGCCCAATAATCCAGCAGAAGAGAGAAGATGCTGCTTCAGTCACACAATCTCTCTCTGACAGAAGAGTCTGTGCCCACCGTATATTCAGATACTACACACTTTCTGAGAGAAAAGGAAGTTCACATCATTTACTGGAATTTTGAGGTTGATGGTCTTGCACACGGGCACAAAAACACCACATCCGTGTCTTTTCTGTCCTGCTGTGGGCTTTTCATTGACTAATGCTTCTGCAATTTTACATTTTCATGAAGACATTATTATGGGAATAAGCAGTTTTCCTCACCCGTTTGTTGCTTTTATAACTGCATGGCTCAAAGTGAGCATCATTCAGCATTGACCTCAGGTTGGATGGTCTGCTTTGTCCATACTAAAACACTGGCATGTTCTTATTGATGTTTTATAAACAAATTTCGGGAGAAGCACATTCAGAAAATTAAAACTAATTAAACACAAGTGGAGCACCCTCAGATAATTATACCTAATTAAACACATGTGGAGCACATCAAGCTAATCACTTTAATCAACGATAAGAGGTGTATATATATATACAGCATATTTACCTTCTTTCGTTGACCGTTTTTATTTTAGCATGGACAGCTTTTCCGGCAGGTCGCTCCACCCGCCCACGCTGTATAGCCTACATAGCTCAAACAGCTTGAAGCAATTCTACATGCTAAAATCTTTTCCTTACAGATTTCTAAACCATTTCGGCCGCTTCCATCAGCATTCACGGTAAAATAAATCCTGCTGTTCCCGGATGTAATTGTGTTTGCCACAATTCACAATTGCGATTCTAACTTCTAAATTCTAATCGTTGTTCTAAAGGCATGTTAATAGCGTGTTGTTTTAGAAAAATAACGACAGTCACGAAGTGCTCGGACAGTGTAAAGAGTGCACACCGCAGACTTGCAACAGGGGAAACTACAACAGAAATAGAAAATGATCTTAAATAATTTGTTACAGCACATCAAGCTTTTCTTGCGATCTTGCCGCCTCTGTGTACTACAGACATAATTTTCACACACGAGAAGTGCGTTCATCATAGACACGCACGCGATAATGAACTATAAATATACTTGTGGGTAAAGCTAAATCACTAAAATGATGACAGTACAAAACCGCATATTATGCCAAACAATCAGCCACTTGTTGGAACCAGCTGATAATCACTGCCTCTGATTCAAAACTATTCAACTTGACGTTCACATAAGCTCGGTCACACAGGGCTTGACAGTCCGACTATAGGCTACTCACAAAAAAAAAAAAAGACGTATGCGAACTGTACAATGTATTTTGGAGCACCCATTTCATTAAATGTAGCATCAATACCTTACAGTAGGCTATGTATACCATGCTATTAACGATTATTTTAAGGCATCTTATATTTTGGGGATAGAAAAACATATCACGATACTGCAAACTTCAAAGGCCATTTCATTAAATAAATGTGAAACTCACGTTTCAGATTCTGAGCGTTGTACGGGCTTGCACAACAATGCTTCAGTTCAGAGCAGTTCACAATCAATGAATGGTGCACATTTATGCCAAGCAAATATTTATGAACAAATGACAATGTTTTCTCTGTTGTCATTTAATATTGTATGTTGTATACAGGCATAGCGCTTCACACAGAGAGGCCGGAGAGCTGGCCTGAATGGTCCTTGCCAAGTGGAAGCAATCTCAGGTATCTGACATTCCATGGGGTTTATTATCCGCGTCGATCCAACGCACACATGGGGCAGTTCGCATACACTGCACTGACAACTGCGTTACTGAACAGAAAAAATAAACGGCAAAGAGCAACGGGAATTTTGAACGCATGCAATGTTCACAGCTCGCACTCCATCTACGGACTGCCCACTCATCAGCGAGTGAGTGAGAGAGAATGTGTTCCGCCTTAAAGGAGCAGTATTCAGCGAGGTAAAGTATCCGCCGCCTAGGCTGCTTTAGGGACCATCTGCAAATTCACCACACAGTGCAAATCGAATCTCAATAAACCATTCGATTAATTTTACAGGGCCATGGTAAATACCTAGCGGGCGAAATTATTTGGCTTTCATGATCCAAAGGTTGTACATTCTTACTGGCCAGACTGACCTACCACAGGTGAAATGAACTGGAGTTAAATTAAAGCTGGCTTGACATTGGACATTCGATATATGCGGTGTTAGGGACTGTCTCTAAAGCTACAACATTGGTATACATGTTTCTAACTTCAATAGCATTTGAAGAGAATGGTTTAGTCATAAAACCAACTGTTAAAGTGTTCGTCTAGGTGTCAGGTTGATGCACACCTTTTAGATTTTTATTTTTAGATTTAATAAAATAAACTGTCAAATTACATGAAAATATGGATATTTATTTCACTAGGCTACCGTATGGGCTCATAAACAAAATATGCTAGATTTAAATGTCATAGCTGTTTCCCCTCATACGAATGTGGTTCTCCATTTGTCCGTCTAACCTTTTCTCCATTGCAGCAGTGGTGCTGTTCCCTCTGGCCCCCCAGGAGCTCAGTTTCTCTGGCTAATTTCTCCACTGCCACAGCAGTTCTTCTCCCTCTTCTCCCCCAGGAGCTCAGTTTCTCTGGCTAATTTCTACACTGCCACAGCAGTGCTGTTCCCTCTGCTCCCGCAGGAGCTGAGTTTCTCTGGCTAATTTCTCCACTGCCACAGCAGTGCTTCTCCCTCTGCTCCCCCAGGAGCTCAGTTTCTCTGGCTAATTTCTCCACTGCCACAGCAGTGCTGTTCCCTCTGCTCCTGCAGGAGCTGAGTTTCTCTGGCTAATTTCTACACTGCCACAGCAGTGCTGTTCCCTCTGCTCCCGCAGGAGCTCAGTTTCTCTGGCTAATTTCTCCACTGCCACAGCAGTGCTTCTCCCTCTGCTCCCCCAGGAGCTCAGTTTCTCTGGCTAATTTCTCGACTGCCACAGCAGTGCTGTTCCCTCTGCTCCCCCAGGAGCTCAGTTTCTCTGGCTAATTTCTCCACTGCCGCAGCAGTGCTGTTCCCTCTGCTCCCGCAGGAGCTGAGTTTCTCTGGCTATTTTTCTCCACTGCCGCAGCAGTGCTGTTCCCTCTGCTCCCGCAGGAGCTCAGTTTCTCTGAATAAAATTTTCTCCACTGCCGCAGCAGTGCTGTTCCCTCTGCTCCCGCAGGAGCCCATGTTCTCTGGCTAATTTTTCCCCTGCCGCAGCAGTGCTTTTCATTCCGTTCCCGCAGGAGCTCAGTTTCTCTCGAAAAGCATTCCACTTCTCTTATAACATGAATACCCTCGTATTTTCTCCCTTTCCAACCAACTCGTTTCCTACCTTAATACCATTAAGGGCCTCCAAGTTGGGCCCATCAAATGCTATCTGAGCGGCATAACATTTTTTCGCAACTGTTGTATGGGGCTCCCTCCCCAGAAAATTCACAAACCTCCCTCCTGATCAAGGGTTCAGCAATCACAATGCTAAATGTCCTTTCAAAAAATATATCTTCATACAGGTTACCAGCCCCTCAGTGCAGCCTGCACACTCAACACCACTTATTTTAGCCTCTTCGTTTTCTTAGGATGCTGAAACCAAAAAACAAAACCAAAAAAAAAAACTCCCAGCTGCAGATCCAAGCTCTCGGAAGATGGTCTTCTCACGCTTTTCAAAGCTACATCAGGATACCACATCAGGAAAGCTCACCAAACCCTTATTAATTAATAACCCTTATTAAAAACCCTATCCTATGTTTTCTCTTTTTTCTATCTAGCGAGGCTCACCCATTCAATACAGCGAGTCTTGGTCTCCTGTCGGATGCTGCAAGAGCTCTCCTGGACAGCAGCTATTCCTTTTTTCCTCTTTTTCGTCTGGCGAGGCTCAGTCATCCGACGCCTTGAGCTGATTTCCTGTCGGATGCCGTGAAAGCCCTCTAGGCCAGAATCCATCTTTTTCTTTCTCTGACCAGCGAGGATTCCCTTTCTGATGCCTTGAGAATTGTTCTCCCATCGGATGCCGCGAGGGCCCTCCAGGTTTCTATCAATCTTTTTCTTTTTCCATCCTGCGAGGCTTGCTCGTCCGATACCGCGAGTCTTGATCTCCTTTCGGACATCACAGAGCTCTCCAGGTCTATGCCTATCCCTTCTCTTTCTCCGTCCAGTGAGGCTTACCCGATACCGCGAGTATTGATCTCCTTTCGGATGCTGCAAGAGCTCTCCTGGACGAACATCTATGCTTTGCCTTCCACCCGTCCGCCAGCGAAGCTTACCCATCTGATACAGCGAGTATTGATCTCCCATCAGATGTCGGCAAGAGCTTCCTAGCCGGGTGTTTCACTTCTCCTTCACTGTGCCGTCGGCCGATAGGACCCACTCACCTGACACCAGAAACTGCTCCTGGTGGAGGCTGGGTGGGCCCCCTCGGTCAGTCGTTTCTTTTTAATTGCACCGCCCCGTCTATCGGTCAGTAGGGCTCACCCGTCCGACGCCACGAGTATTGATCTCCCGTCAGATGCGGCCAGAGCCTTACCGATCGGCCGTTCCAAACAACGCGCCCCCCGTTCACCAGCCAGTAGGGGGCCCCTCTGGTTGGGCGGATTAAATCATGTGCTCCCCATTCTTTCGACTGGTAGGGTTTTTTCCCCGTCCGATGCAGCGAGCCTTGGCCTCCCATTGGATGTCGCAAAAGCCTTCCCGATCGGTCACCCCAAATTCTGACTGCTCCACACTTATCAGCCAGTAGGGCCCGTTCCGCCAGGCGCTATGAGCTCCCGTCAGAGGCAACACGGGTCTTCCCGGCCAGGTAGTTCCAAACCATGCTGCTTCTCATTTATCGGCCGGTAGGGTTTTTCCATCTGATACAGTGAGCATTGGCCTCCCATTGGATGTTGCAAGAGCCTTCCTGACCGGTTGTTCTCATTTTTCGGCCGGTAGGGTTTTTTCCATCTGATACAGTGAGCATTGGCCTCCCATTGGATGTTGCAAGAGCCTTCCCGACCGGTTGTTCTAAACTAAGGCTGCTTCCAGCCATCAGCCAGTAGGGCTCGTCCGCCCGATGCCGTGAGCTGCTCCCATCAGAGGCAACACGGGCCCTCCTGGTCAAGTAACCAGGCTTATCAAAACGCCAGCCCACCACTTATCTGCGTATTTGGGGGGTTTTCTGGTGGCTGTCCTCTGTTCTTGCATTTTGGGGGATACTCTGGGTTCGGGCCAAAATTCCGAGCCCGGAGTCCTCCCCCGGACAGCACGCCAAATACGCATAATCTTTACTCTATTTAATTTGATGTAAGTGTGAACTCGTGAATTTAAGTTTTATAAACATATTTCGGGAGAAGCACATTCAGAAAATTAAAACTAATTAAACACAAGTGGAGCACCCTCAGATAATTATACCTAATTAAACACATGTGGAGCACATCAAGCTAATCGCTTTAATCAACGATAAGAGGTGTATATATATATACAGTATATTTACCTTCTTTCGTTGACCGTTTTTATTTTTAGCATCCCTCCACCACCCCATCTCCTCACTTTGATTTTAATAAACTCTTATTAGACATCAACACAATCCAAAATAAAAAGAACAGTCTAGTTATAGACTATCTCTATCACGGGGGGGATACTCTGGGTTCGGGCCAAAATTCCGAGCCCGGAGCCCTCCCCCCGGACAGCACGCCAAATACGCATAATCTTTAGGCAAGGCAAGGCAAGGCAAGTTTATTTGTATAGCACATTTCATACACAGTGGCAATTCAAAGTGCTTTACACAGAAATGAAGTTAAAATAGTTATAAGTGAATAAAATAAAAATATATATAGTATAATAGTTATAATAGGAATTAAAACGAAATTAAAAGGAAATAAAAATAAAGATGAAATCCCCTATCTGGGGTGGAAGAAAATGGTGAGTCACTGTAGTAAAAGTTGTTTGTACGGGAAGAAGGAGGCGGGAACCAGCGAACAATCAAAGTATTTAATAAAACATAAACACAAAATAAAATGGCGGCGACAGCCCCTCACGGTCGACTGCCGCCTACACACACACAAACACAAAATGAAAACAAAAAGGCTGCAGCCCCTCGCGGACGACTGCAGCGTGCACATAACAAAAACGTCCAGGCCTGGTCCTCTCTCGTCCCTCACTGTCGTCGCTCCTCCTTTATAGTCCCTCACTCCTCCGCGAGGGCCGAGATCGCTGCGGCGCGCAGCTGGCGCTCATCCTCCCTGATGAGCGCCGCCTCGTCCCGCCCTCACGGTCCCTCGGCCTCGCTGTTCGCCACAGTCACTTTACTCTATTTAATTTGATGTAAGTGTGAACTCGTGAATTTATAAATATATCCTGGGTCTGCTTCACTCATCTTCGGACCTACGTTTGTAAAAAACTTATACTTATAGCCTTCACTTTTTTTTACTGTCTGTTCCAGTGGTGCACATTGAAATAGGGAAAAGGCTTTTAAGTTTGCTGCTCCTAAGGAGATTTCAATGACGGTCGGTTTTGTTCGGTTACGAGATTTCAATGACGGTTGGTTTTGTTCGGTTACGAGATTTCAATGATGGTCGGTTTAATTTCATTACGAGATTTTAACAACGGTCGGCTTTGTTCCGTTACAAGAACTCAATGACGGTTGGTTTTGTTTGGTTATGAGATGTGTTTATTTTTATATTTATGTTGTGCTGTAGTGTTTTTATTCATACAGTAGCCTGGGCTAACTGCAAATGTTTCAACAATGATTTAGTTAAGAGCATGCATTTTGAAGCCGTTAATTATTGAAACAATAATTAAATAAATATTTAATTCAACAACATGGCATACATTGTAATGTATGCTGGTACTTACCACTAGGTGGAGCCCTGTACACTTGTTGTGACCCTGAAACGACAGAAGAGAACAGTTACACAGGACCTGTCCCAAATGGCACCCTAAACCCTCACGGTCTTCCTCTGAGTCCGCACTTTCACGACGTAATGTCGCTTTGACTGCCGGGAAGAAGTCTGCTGTGTAACCCACACCAGTGCGGGTTCAGCAGAAGTGCACATATCGACCACCCGTCTGAGACCTAAAATGACAAATGGGACTGCGCTCTCTCGTGGACTTAACGGACATATGCACACAGCAGCCATTGTAAGTCCACAAGACCGAAAGTGCACATGAAGTGTGCCATTTGGGACAGGGCCACAGTGCGTCCGAAAACCTAGTCAGCTGACTTGTTGCCTTGCTACCTTATCAGACAATGACTTGTAAGGCAACGTTTGTGCATGAAGGCACCTCACGAAACTGATTTCGGACAGACTTCTTAGGAAGTGTAATCGTTTAAAGATCTACAGCAAAATAGAGAGAGCTTTGGTGAGAGCTAAAAAAATATTTAATTACTACATGAGTAGTAGAAGGGGAAAATGTTGGTTAAAAAAAACCCGTACATTTACACACATACTGAACAGCAAATGCAACTTTCGGACGACATCTTTTTTCCCCAGCTCAACTGTGTCACGGAATGAAACGCACAGGATTGAGGGATATCAAAGGCAGCAAAGGATACATGTATGCTGCCTTCAAAAATCGATCAGATGAAGGTTTCTCAGGAGACAAGAAGTGAAGCTAACATTAGATTCAGACATGCCTTGATGCCTTCCTACCTTGAAATGTGTCCTCTGAAGGCAGCATTTTCCAGGTTTCGGACGCAGCCGTGGTGTGTCGTGTCTTTATTATACATTTTATTTTCCGAGCCTAAACAGCAAACTAGGAGTTACTAAAATATATTACATGGTGTCAAAAGTTCACAATAGACCAGTTAAAACGAAAACTCAATTTCGAAGGAAATACAGCAGAAAACCGGCGGACCTGGATACAGAAGTTTGAGCTGGATCTCATTGCAAGTGGAACATCCGAGAAATCAGTCAAGATAAAATGTGCTATTTTTCTTCACGTTGCCGGGGATGAAGCGATGAAGGTATTTAATACCATGGATTTTGAAGAGGAGGAAGCGAATGATTATAAAGAACTGAAAGAAACATTCAAGCGTTACTGTGAACCATGGAAAAGTTAACTTATCTAAGACACATGTTTTTCACTCGAGCTCAGGGACCAACTGAACTGATTGATGCGTATGTGACAGAGCTAAAAAAACCAAGCCAAAGAATGTGAATTTGCACATTTGACTGAATCACTGATCCGAGACCGCCTAGTGTGTGGCGTTAACAACAATCAAATCAGAGCACGACTCCTAAGAGAACCGGATCTTGATCTGAACAAAGCTGTGGATATCTGCAGAGCGAGTGAAGTCACAAAAAGCCAAATTAAAGCACTCCATGGGGAAACCGAAGTGACAGTGAACAAAATTAGCAAGTTCAAGCTAACCAAGAAGTCACCTGAGAATAGTTCTGCTCCGAAAACATGGTCAAAGAAAGAAGAGGAATGTACCAGATGCGGTTATAGGCATGAACTGAGGAAGTGTCCTGCATATGGACAAATATGTAAAGTGTGTCACAGAATAAAAAACGCTTCGGAAAGATTTGTAAAAAGCAAAAACAAAAAGACAAAAGGTTTACAGTGAGAAACGTTCATGAGATTTAACAAGAGGATCACACAGAACTGTTTGTTGGTGCCCTTGAAGAGAAGCAGACTGGAAAGAAAGCCGAGACACAGGTTAACAAAGAAACTGATGTCACAGTTGTGGGAAAAGACAAGCAGACAGAAACATTTAGAGTAAACAAAAGAGCGCTTTCTTTTAAACTGGATACTGGAGCGGAGTGCAATGTGATTTCATATAAAGACTTCAGAGCGGTTGCAGGAAAATCTGTGACAATGTGAATGTCGAACTCCGTACTCTGGCCACAAGATGGAGTCAAAGGGCAAAGTAAAAGATTGTCTGCCAATTCAAACAGAATGAAGCGGAGACTCACCTGCTATCCTGGGAAGGTCTAAAATAATCTATAGAGTAGACTGTGAAGAAAACACAGACATAATGAAGGAATTTGACAATGTGTTCAATGGTTTAGGGTGCATACCTGGATTGCATCACAACAAGATTGATCAGACAGTGTCTCCGGTGATACATCCACCCAGAAGAGTGCCGATTGCACTAAAAGACAAAATAAAAAACGAACTAAGGCCCAATACAATTTCTACCCCTAAGCCCTTCCCTTTCCCCTACCCCTTCGTTTTGCGCGTTCACGTGAAGGGGTAGGGGTGTCTCGATTCTCTTTTGGCTGGAGTGGTAGGGGGAAGGGGAAGGGCCAGATAGCCCTTAAAATCAAGATTTTTCAGTTTTCGAACGAAGATTTTTTCATGCATTGACCCCAAAGATTTGAACAAAGCTATAAAAAGAGAACACTTTCCACTCAAGACAGTTGAAGAAGTGGTGAGTGAAATGCCAAATGCAAAAGTATTTTTCTGTATTGGACGCAAACCATGGGTTCTGGCAAATTCAATTGGATGAAGAAAGTTCCAAAATTTGTACATTTAATACACCATTTAATACATACGGTTTCAAGAGGCTACCTTTTGGTGTATTGTCAGCCCTTGAAGTCTTCCAGAAGAGCATACCTCAAAGGCTTGAGGACCTGGATGGAGTCGTTAACATCATGGATGACATACTCTTGTGGGGAGAAAATGTGGAACAGCCCGACTAGAGAGAATCATAAACCTGAAATCAAATCGAGAGAAATGCAAGATCAGAATGGCAGAAATAAAGTACATAAGGCATGTACTGAGTGGAGAAGGTTTGAAGCCAGACAAAATCAAAGCAATTGTGGAGATGCCTAAGCCACGAGACAAAGCTGCCTTGATGAGGTTTCTTAGCATGGTTCCATATCTGGCAAAGTTTGTCCCAAACCTGTCTGAGATTAGTGCACCACTAAGGAAACTCCTGGAAAGAAGTGTAGAGTGGCACTGGGAAACTTCACAGCAAAAGAGTTTTGAGATGCTGAAGTCACAACTGAGCAATGCCACAGTTCTCAGATTCTTCGATGTCAACAAGGACGTGACTCTTTCTGTTGATGCAAGCTCAGAGGGTTTAAGTGCTGTCATCTTGCAGGAAGGACATCTGTTTGCGACAGAAACAAGAAACAATTTCAGTCAGAAACAAGATAATTTTTCTTACCTCATTGGCAGATAATTTTGCTTGTTTTATCTTATGTCATTTTACTTATCTAGTAAATGCATCTCGATTGAAGAATTTTTTGATATTTAGACTAGAAACAAGACAGAAATACTAAGTAAGAAGAGCATTTTTTGCAGTGTTTCAGTTCCGGCTCGTGAAGATTGCTGTCGATGTGAGGGAAGAAAGTTTGTAACAATCTAAACCTGACTATAAACATACTCAACTTCATTATTTTGGATACTCTAGTGTACAATTCTGTCTGTGGCCATGTTTCTGAATTAATAAAAAAGGAAGACGCAAAAAAGACTTGGTTGTTTTTGTTTCAGAGAATTCTTGATAATAAGAAATCATTTGGTTTAGCTACTAATAACCTGCCCTTATTTGGTACTTCATTTGATCCTGAGTGATAAACAATCAATGACTTACACCTGTGATATATTGATTGAGTAAATTGGCAGGTGCAGAGAAAAATGATGCCTGTCATGAGAAAGGTGGAGCCATGCTGATTTACATCTGTATAAATTTGGATGGTAGCACTCGAAAGTGTTGTTGAAACAAGCTTGGCAATAATGGGGTTTTGGCAGGTTGGATTTGGATTGGTGTTTATTCTTGCTCTTGGATTTTCTGATGCACAATGGAGAGCAAGAGCAGCACATAATCGCAGTCCAAGTGAGTTTAGGCCTAGGACATTGGCTCAAGCTTCTCAACAGGCTGATTCCAGGATGTCTGTGGTTCCCAGTAAACCTGGATTTGCACCACAAACGTTTCCTGACTTTGGAAAGCCTTCTCAAGATCTTATGGGTGTTCAATCAAAAGAGCTGTTGCAGGGTCCAGTGGCAAAACTGACGTGGAGCTTTCCAAGTCTACCAGAGGAACCACAGCAACCCGACGTTCCTTTTGAGTTGCCGCATCCTGTCCCTGCCAACAGTGTAGCTGCTCAGTGTGGAGAGAGCTCGGTATATGTGGAAGTGATGAAGGACTTCTTTGGGACTGGGCACCCACTGTTGTCCTCTGCTTTTACACTGGGAGGCTGCACTGCAACTGGAGAGGATCCTTCTGCTCAAGTGCTCATCTTTGAGTCTGAACTGCATGGATGTAGCAGCACATCAATGGTGGGGTTTTATTTTGCCGTTACTCACAGGGACAGTTCAAAAACATCCATGATCGTTTTCAATTAACTTTCTTTTTAGGTGACTGAGGATGAGCTTGTCTATACCTTCAACATTATCTACACCCCACAAGAGGTTTCATATGGTGTTCCTATTGTAAGGAGCAGTATTGCGGTGATTGGTATCGAGTGTCATTATCCAAGGTAGGATCTGGATAAGATCTTCGCTGGATCTGATCCCACCATTTATGGGCATGAGATGACCGCTTGTTTAACTCCTACAGAACACATAATGTGAGCAGCGATGCCTTAATGCCCACTTGGATCCCATATGCCTCAACTAAGGTTGCAGAGGAAGTCTTTGTCTTCTCCCTCAAGCTCATGACTGGTTGGTGTATCCCAAACTGATTTGTGGCATGCTTGTGACCCTGTGCTAAGACTCTTTCTTTGCAGATGACTGGATATTTGAGCGACCTTCTAACCAGTACTTCCTGGGTGACATGATCAATCTTGAAGCATCAGTGCGTTTGTACAGCCATGTTCCCGTCCGTGTGTTTGTGGACAGCTGCGTGGCTACTGCAGTCCCTGATGTTGCTTCTGTCCCCAGATACTCCTTTATTGAGAATAATGGGTAAGAGGTGCTACCTCATGTATACCAGCTTCCAGAAGGGTTGCAGGGTTTCTAACTGGGTTCTGTTTACAGGTGTCTGGTTGATGCCAAGCTCACAGGCTCCACGTCTCACTTTATGCCTCGGACTCAAGGTGATAAGCTACGGTTTCAACTAGAGGCGTTCAGGTTCCAGCAAGCAGACAGTGGACTGGTACGTGTGTTTTAGTTGTGCAACTCTTTGTATGATATGCTACCATGGTGAACAAACAATTGTCTTTGCAGGTCTACATCACATGCATTTTGAAGGCGGCTGCAACAACCTCAAGTTCTGAGCAAAAAGCTTGTTCATTCTCTGCTAATGGGTATGTTGTCTGCTAGATGGGTGTACAGGTAAATTAGTTGTCGTCAAATTAACTGAGGGTGTTTCTTGTCAGTTGGGTGTCCGCAGATGACTCTGACCAGGTGTGTGGCTGCTGTGACACCACTTGTAGCGTCAGAAGTGGAAGTGATCGGCTGCTTACGGGTATGGATTAACTCTGATAACTGTTATTGTCATTCCTGGCTTTAGTTCTCACTAATCATTTGTTCATCAGATCTACAATGGGAAAAGGCGTCTGTCGGCCCCATCAATGTTAAGGACCATGGCCAAAAATAACTGGAAATGCCACGTGATTTAATAAAAGTGATCTTAATAGATTTGTGTATGGTCCTTACTGGCACAATACTAAACGTATCTACATGATTTGACTGTACAAATATGCACCACAAAATGCCTTTTACTACTGGCCTGTGTGGGGACTGATATTTTGTAGGGCTAAGCCTGTTACAACACTAAAGGGCATTTCAATGGCATCACATCCTTTCTGGTGCTTGGTAGATACTTTTGGGGGGTCACGCTAAGAGGCAACATCCTGCAGTCTCTCTTGAAGCCAACACTGAAGTGACTTAAACTGCAATTCATCGACTGGCTGCTAGAGACGAGCTCCAAAAGGAAGTCAAATCTGTATCTCCCCTGTGTTAAAGGCTTAGTTCACTTCAAAATTAGAACTTACCCCTTCTCATCCTAGATGTTCATGCCTTTCTTCAGTCAAAAAAAAATGAAGGTATTTGAGAGAACATTCCAGGATTTTTCTCCATATAACGGACTTCTGTGGCAACCAACAGGTAAAGGTCCAAATAATACAGTTTCAGAGGCTCTGCATGATCTCAGATAAAGAATAGGGTCTTATCTAATATAATGATTGGGCATTTTCAATGTAAAATAAAAATGTGTATACTGTACTTTTTAACTGAAATTGCTCTGGCGCGGTGTGCCACAGATTATACTGGACTTGCTGTCATAGCAACAGGTCCGTAAGATCAAACCTGGGGTCCGTTCTTCCTACATCGCAACTCCGTTAGCTGGATTTGATTGTTGGTGATTTGGCATGATCTTTGATTGTTTGGTTCTTCGAAGCTCATCCTGAACTTGCTGTCATAGCAACAGGTCTGTAAGATGAAACCTGTGCGAGCGGCTTATTTCATGTAAACAGGATTAGAGTGCACCTTTTTAAGTGGCGTTGATACTTAAATTTTGTCCCAACAACTGCAACTTTATTACAAGAGTTCTTTACTGAATCAGGGGCAATAATTTAAATCACAATAATAATTAAAGCTGCAAGCAGCGATGAAAGGGCCCTCGCACATGCACCGCCACCTGGTGGCCTCAGGAAAACGGCGAATAGTGGGCGACATGCATTTAAGCGGGTAAATATAGGAGAAATATGGCAAACTCACTTCAATGTGCCACACTTCCTTCTGCCAGAAGGTGGCGCTATGACTAACTGAATATTGGCATGTAGATGTGTTTAGGTCAGGACTCTTATCAAACAAGTGAAGTTTGGGGGAGATCGGACATTGTATGCCTGACTTACAACAGCTTCCTGTTTCATGGTGAAACATCAGACTTTGTCCAGCCACAATTTAACATCTAACAAGATTAGACTGACCAAATATGATGTTGATCTGATAAAATCTCTAGGAGGAGTTTGTCAAAGTACCACGTCTGGAAATGGCAAAAACTGCAAACATTTTGCAGAGAAAATTCCAAATATCTAATTTCCTGTTGGGTTTTCAGATTTTGCTTCCAGGGACTTTTTTTAGGTATTGGACATGTGTGTACCGAATTTCATACTTGTATGTGAAACGTAGTGCGAATGACGCTTAATTGAAGTTTTGCAGGTGGCGCTATCGAGCCATTTTGCCACGCCTAACATGTAGGGTTAGGGTTAAGTTATTTCCCAACACTGCTAAGTATATATGAGTAGACTCGTCCCCTCTGTCATAATCAAGGAGTCGAGGGTCTGTCCACATAAACCTTCCTTGTCCACTTATGGAACACTTCAAACTGGCGACAGGGATTGCCCCGTGGGGAAGTGCTTAGGGAGGTTTGTGAGTGTGTTGCTAAATTTGGAACTACAGACTACTCTTACTATTTCTGCCATATAAAGATACTGTAAAAGTAGTAATGCTAGTTAATATTTCAGCATGTCTACAAGCGAAGCGGAATGCACCAAACATCTAGCCAAAGTACTTTGGGCAAGCTCTAGTAGCAAACCTGAGCATGAACCTTTTTATTTGTCTTCAATATGACACATCTGACTAATTGGAGTCAAGATACATCACATGCGTATAATTTTGAGAACCAATGAGAATTTTCTGGTAGCATAAGCTCCCATTTGGGCAAGTCTGGAGAATCATGACTGTTAATGAAGAGGGAGGGATTATCGTTAATTAGACAAAATCTGTAGAATACAAAAAGACCAAAGGGCATCATCTCAACAGTGTGACTAGCTGTTGAACGATGGCAGGAAGTTGTTGTGCTGTTCAATTGCTGGCACTTTGTGTGTGGTTTTGTGCTTTTTGTCATGCTGTTCCACAGTGGAGTAATCTGCCCCAGTATCCTCAAGCTCCGATGTTAAAGCAAACTGATCAGCGGGTTCAAAAACAAGCTAGTCACCAGTTTCCTCAGAAGGTTCAACAGCTAGCTAGTCAACAGTTTCCTCAGAAGGTTCAACAGCAAGCTAGTCAACAGTTTCCTCTGAAGGTTCAACAGCTAGCTAGTCAACGGTTTCCTCAGAAGGTTCAACAGCTAGCTAGTCAACAGTTTCCTCTGAAGGTTCAACAGCAAGCTAGTCAACAGTTTCCTCAGAAGGTTCAACAACAAGCTAGTCAACAGTTTCCTCAGAAGGTTCAACAGCAAGCTGTTCAACAGCAAGCTAGTCAACAGTTTCCTCAGAAGGATCAACAACAAGCTAGTCAACAGTTTCCCCAGCAGGTTCAACAACAAGCTAGTCAACAGTTTCCTCAGCAGGTTCAACAACAAGCTAGTCAACAGTTTCCTCTGAAGGTTCAACAGCTAGCTAGTCAACAGTTTCCTCTGAAGGTTCAACAGCAAGCTAGTCAACAGTTTCCTCAGAAGGTTCAACAACAAGCTAGTCAACAGTTTCCTCAGAAGGTTCAACAGCAAGCTGTTCAACAGCAAGCTAGTCAACAGTTTCCTCAGAAGGTTCAACAACAAGCTAGTCAACAGTTTCCCCAGCAGGTTCAACAACAAGCTAGTCAACAGTTTCCTCAGCAGGTTCAACAACAAGCTAGTCAACAGTTTCCTCCTGGACCCCTCAGGGTTGAGCTTAGACTGGCAAATGGTCAGTGTGTCACCAAAGGCTGTGCTGAAGGTAAGTGTCTGTCCAAGTATGCATGAGTATTTTCTAAAACTCCAGGTTGCGGCAGTTTCTGGTTAAACGCTGATTTTCTTTCTCAGGGGATGAGGCATACACGTCCTACTACGGTGACGCTGATTATCCGGTCACAAAAGTCCTGCGGGAGCCTGTGTATGTTGAGGTGCGCATTTTGGAGAGGACCGACCCCAACATTGTCCTAATGCTGGGACATTGCTGGGCGACATCAACCCCCAGTCCCCTCAGTCTACCCCAGTGGGACCTTCTGGTTGATGGGTGAGTAAGGCCAGTCTTTATCCATCTAGTGCGCTGTAAGGCATTTCTGACTGCCTCTTTGCCTTTCAGATGCCCTTACCAGGATGACCGTTACCTGACCACATTGGTTCCAGTGGCTGGATCTTCTGGTCTTCAGTTCCCAACCCACTACAAGCGCTTTGTTGTGAAGATGTTCACATTTGTGGACCCAGCATCACTGGCTCCTCTACAGGAAACCGTATGCTCTGCAGCTTTTCCTGAATCCTTAATATTAGGTGTTTTTCTTTCTGTGGCTTAACCCTTTCCCCCTCTGTTAGATCTTCATCCACTGTAGTACAGCAGTGTGCCATCCCTCTTCTGGCTCCTGTGAGCAAAGCTGCACTAGGAAAAGTGAGTGCTTGTTGTAAACTGACTTCAGGAACCTTGAGAATTTGTTTTTTTTAAATGCCTCACAATTCTACCATTTCTTTTCCAGGAAGAGATGCTAACGTCAAGACCATCTCTAGTGGGCAAACTGTGGTGTCTAGTGGAGAAGTTAACCTGGTCATGTGACTTTAGTAGTTTTAATAAACTTCTTAACTCAACTGTCTCTTTGGTATTGATCTTTCATGACTGTTCTCAGTTTGATTTATTGGGCTACACTACTAAACCAGAGTTCCCTTTTTTGCTTCAAGGTTATGCTTGACTTGAACTAAACAAGCCAAGTTTCTGCCCAAACCTGACCTATTTGCCAAGTTCCAGTTGCTAACCTGGGTCCCTGTTCTTAATGGTATCAAATCTGTTTTGGTCTCTACTTGTGGCTTTATGGCTGGACTAACATAACTGCTTGTATTGATATTCACGCATGCCAAGTCCCTCTGTTTTTTGGTAAGAAAGCCCCCCCGAAGTCATGCAAGTACAGCATTGCATCTGCAATGAAATCAGTCTCAACCTGCATTGTCCTTTTTAATCCCAAATTGTGACCAGCCTTTTTTCTTGTTTATTAAAAAGTAGACTGAAGCTTTAATAAAAGCTGGTTTAGTCCCTTAACTGGTGTATCACACCTGAGTTGCTGTCTGAGGGCCTGTTTACACAACTGGTACTAAAGCGTTTATCAGTCCAATCACAAGTGGACTATGCTAAATACAGGTGTAAATGGGTCTAAAATGGTTTAAACTTGTCCTTTTTTTTTAAACTTTTAACCTTCACTCATGAAAGGGGTCTTTATAAACTGTTTCCAGAGTGACATTAACTGGTCTTAACCATGTCGCTTCTGTAGATTTGGATAAGCTACTTTGTTTAACTGTCTGTGCTTGTTGTTGCACCATTAAAAACAGAACGTGGAAGGCAATTTGACTAGTATCCATGCTGTCAAGGAAATGCATCCCATTTTAAATTTAACTGGTTTGAAGAGCTAAATGTTGGTGTATTAGGTTTGTGAAATAAACATTTCCAAATGGGGTCTATGATATTTGTCCATTTTAGTGTCCCATCATTAACTTAAGTCTTAGTCTTGTTAACTCTTCTTGCTCTTTGTATCACATTTTTCCTAGAGACATTTTGGGGGAAAATTGGAGAAAACGTAGGTCTGTGGCCAGTTGCATAAACTGCTGATGTTAAAGAATAAGAAGCTGAGGGCAAGTGGACAAAAGTGAATGTCTGTTTCAATACCAGGAGGTTTCTTGTAGGTATTGGGCTGTTACATGTGTGTACCGAATTTCATACCTGTACGTGAAACGTAGCGGGAGGGGCACTTTGTTGAAATGTTGTAGGTGGCGCTATCGAGCCATTTTGCCATGTCTTCAGGCCAGGACTCTTATCAAACATCTGAAGTTTGGGGCAGATCGGACATTGTATGCCCGAGTTACAACAACTTCCTGTTTTATGGCGAACCATCGAATTTTGTGAGGCCGCCACTGACACGCCCTTCAGGGAAAACTCAAGATCTTCGCAATTTAACATCACCAAGGCCTTTAGATTAGACTGTGCAAATATGATGTTGATCTGATTAAATCTCTAGGAGTAGATCGTTAATGTACAAGGTCTGGAAATGGCAAAAATTTTGCAGAGAAAATTCAATATATCACACTTCCTGTTGGGTTTTCAGGTTTTGCCCCCCCAAGGTCTTTTTTGTAGGTATTGGGCTTTTACATGTGTCTACCGAATTTCATACTCGTACGTGAAACGTAGCTCGAACGGCGCTTAATTGATTTTTTGTAGGTGGCGCTATCGGGCCATTTTGCCACGCCTAATTCTGAAACCCATATTGGATGTACATTTTCACCACTTTTGACGCGTGTGCAAAGTTTCATGAGATTTCGAGCATGTTTAGGCCCTCAAAAATGTGATTTATTTGGGAGAAGAAGAATAATAGGCTGAGCAATTCCAATAGGGTCCTCACACCATTGGTGCTCGGGCCCTAAAAATGTATTTCAAAATAATATTAGAAACAGAGATTTATTTTTGATAGAATAATGACTTTATAATGTTATTGCAGTCTTACACACATGCTGTACAGTTACTCTGAGCAGTGCATTAATTTCAGGGCACTGGGCATTGCGTCATTTAATTACTGTATTTGCATTATTGTAAAGTTAGGTTTAGGGTTGGGGTAGGTGTAAGCGTTAATCTGGTAAGTAGCACATTTATTTATTGTTATTTAGTTGTGAGATTTTGTCTCACTTACGACCATTGCTGTACCCCTTTCAGCCACAACTCTTCTTCTCTGTTTTCAGTGTATTTCTGTGGCAGGATTACAGCGCCACATACTGACCTGGCATGTATACTACATCGTTTTGAGTCTTTTCAATGCTCTCGTGTGTACACAGATATTTCTTGAAACGAGGGGGGGAAAAAAGATCGGATAGGGAAAGCTCTGGCTTCGTGTGGACGGAGCCTTAGATAACTTAATCCAGATATTTTAATCCAATCCGCAAATTCGTTTGAAGAACCAAATTAGCCAGAGATCAGTTATCATGATTAGAAGATCTGGGATCTGTCAAATCATCTCAGATGTATTAAGAGAGGTACGAAGAATGGACCCCAGATCTGTCATTTTGATATTTAAAACAAGAAATCATTTTGGTTTAGCTACTAATAACCTGCCCTTATTTGGTACTTCATTTTATCCTTTTATTCAAAATTGCTCCATTTCAGTTCCGGCTTGTTAAGATTGCTGTCAATGTGAGGGAAGAACGTTTTCTTACACTCTAAACCTGACTATAAACATTCTCAACTTTATTATTTTGGACACTCTAGTGTACAATTCTGTCTGTGGCCATGTTTCTGAATTAATAAAAAAGGAAGACGCAAAAAAGACTTGGTTGTTTGTGTTTCAGAGAATTCTTGAAAATAAGAAATCATTTGGTTTAGCTACTAATAACCTGCCCTTATTTGATACTTCATTTGATCCTGAGTGATAAACAATCAATGACTTACACCTGTGATATATTGATTGAGTAAATTGGCAGGTGCAGAGAAAAATGATGCCTGTCATGAGAAAGGTGGAGCCATGCTGATTTACATCTGTATAAATTTGGATGGTAGCACCCGAAAGTGTTGTTGAAACAAGCTTGGCAATAATGGGGTTTTGGCAGGTTGGATTTGGATTGGTGTTTATTCTTGCTCTTGGATTTTCTGATGCACAATGGAGAGCAAGAGCAGCACATAATCGCAGTCCAAGTGAGTTTAGGCCTAGGACATTGGCTCAAGCTTCTCAACAGGCTGATTCCAGGATGTCTGTGGTTCCCAGTAAACCTGGATTTGCACCACAAACGTTTCCTGACTTTGGAAAGCCTTCTCAAGATCTTATGGGTGTTCAATCAAAAGAGCTGTTGCAGGGTCCAGTGGCAAAACTGACGTGGAGCTTTCCAAGTCTACCAGAGGAACCACAGCAACCCGACGTTCCTTTTGAGTTGCCGCATCCTGTCCCTGCCAACAGTGTAGCTGCTCAGTGTGGAGAGAGCTCGGTATATGTGGAAGTGATGAAGGACTTCTTTGGGACTGGGCACCCACTGTTGTCCTCTGCTTTTACACTGGGAGGCTGCACTGCAACTGGAGAGGATCCTTCTGCTCAAGTGCTCATCTTTGAGTCTGAACTGCATGGATGTAGCAGCACATCAATGGTGGGGTTTTATTTTGCCGTTACTCACAGGGACAGTTCAAAAACATCCATGATCGTTTTCAATTAACTTTCTTTTTAGGTGACTGAGGATGAGCTTGTCTATACCTTCAACATTATCTACACCCCACAAGAGGTTTCATATGGTGTTCCTATTGTAAGGAGCAGTATTGCGGTGATTGGTATCGAGTGTCATTATCCAAGGTAGGATCTGGATAAGATCTTCGCTGGATCTGATCCCACCATTTATGGGCATGAGATGACCGCTTGTTTAACTCCTACAGAACACATAATGTGAGCAGCGATGCCTTAATGCCCACTTGGATCCCATATGCCTCAACTAAGGTTGCAGAGGAAGTCTTTGTCTTCTCCCTCAAGCTCATGACTGGTTGGTGTATCCCAAACTGATTTGTGGCATGCTTGTGACCCTGTGCTAAGACTCTTTCTTTGCAGATGACTGGATATTTGAGCGACCTTCTAACCAGTACTTCCTGGGTGACATGATCAATCTTGAAGCATCAGTGCGTTTGTACAGCCATGTTCCCGTCCGTGTGTTTGTGGACAGCTGCGTGGCTACTGCAGTCCCTGATGTTGCTTCTGTCCCCAGATACTCCTTTATTGAGAATAATGGGTAAGAGGTGCTACCTCATGTATACCAGCTTCCAGAAGGGTTGCAGGGTTTCTAACTGGGTTCTGTTTACAGGTGTCTGGTTGATGCCAAGCTCACAGGCTCCACGTCTCACTTTATGCCTCGGACTCAAGGTGATAAGCTACGGTTTCAACTAGAGGCGTTCAGGTTCCAGCAAGCAGACAGTGGACTGGTACGTGTGTTTTAGTTGTGCAACTCTTTGTATGATATGCTACCATGGTGAACAAACAATTGTCTTTGCAGGTCTACATCACATGCATTTTGAAGGCGGCTGCAACAACCTCAAGTTCTGAGCAAAAAGCTTGTTCATTCTCTGCTAATGGGTATGTTGTCTGCTAGATGGGTGTACAGGTAAATTAGTTGTCGTCAAATTAACTGAGGGTGTTTCTTGTCAGTTGGGTGTCCGCAGATGACTCTGACCAGGTGTGTGGCTGCTGTGACACCACTTGTAGCGTCAGAAGTGGAAGTGATCGGCTGCTTACGGGTATGGATTAACTCTGATAACTGTTATTGTCATTCCTGGCTTTAGTTCTCACTAATCATTTGTTCATCAGATCTACAATGGGAAAAGGCGTCTGTCGGCCCCATCAATGTTAAGGACCATGGCCAAAAATAACTGGAAATGCCACGTGATTTAATAAAAGTGATCTTAATAGATTTGTGTATGGTCCTTACTGGCACAATACTAAACGTATCTACATGATTTGACTGTACAAATATGCACCACAAAATGCCTTTTACTACTGGCCTGTGTGGGGACTGATATTTTGTAGGGCTAAGCCTGTTACAACACTAAAGGGCATTTCAATGGCATCACATCCTTTCTGGTGCTTGGTAGATACTTTTGGGGGGTCACGCTAAGAGGCAACATCCTGCAGTCTCTCTTGAAGCCAACACTGAAGTGACTTAAACTGCAATTCATCGACTGGCTGCTAGAGACGAGCTCCAAAAGGAAGTCAAATCTGTATCTCCCCTGTGTTAAAGGCTTAGTTCACTTCAAAATTAGAACTTACCCCTTCTCATCCTAGATGTTCATGCCTTTCTTCAGTCAAAAAAAAATGAAGGTATTTGAGAGAACATTCCAGGATTTTTCTCCATATAACGGACTTCTGTGGCAACCAACAGGTAAAGGTCCAAATAATACAGTTTCAGAGGCTCTGCATGATCTCAGATAAAGAATAGGGTCTTATCTAATATAATGATTGGGCATTTTCAATGTAAAATAAAAATGTGTATACTGTACTTTTTAACTGAAATTGCTCTGGCGCGGTGTGCCACAGATTATACTGGACTTACTGTCATAGCAACAGGTCCGTAAGATCAAACCTGGGGTCCGTTCTTCCTACATCGCAACTCCGTTAGCTGGATTTGATTGTTGGTGATTTGGCATGATCTTTGATTGTTTGGTTCTTCGAAGCTCATCCTGAACTTGCTGTCATAGCAACAGGTCTGTAAGATGAAACCTGTGCGAGCGGCTTATTTCATGTAAACAGGATTAGAGTGCACCTTTTTAAGTGGCGTTGATACTTAAATTTTGTCCCAACAACTGCAACTTTATTACAAGAGTTCTTTACTGAATCAGGGGCAATAATTTAAATCACAATAATAATTAAAGCTGCAAGCAGCGATGAAAGGGCCCTCGCACATGCACCGCCAGCTGGTGGCCTCAGGAAAACGGCGAATAGTGGGCGACATGCATTTAAGCGGGTAAATATAGGAGAAATATGGCAAACTCACTTCAATGTGCCACACTTCCTTCTGCCAGAAGGTGGCGCTATGACTAACTGAATATTGGCATGTAGATGTGTTTAGGTCAGGACTCTTATCAAACAAGTGAAGTTTGGGGGAGATCGGACATTGTATGCCTGACTTACAACAGCTTCCTGTTTCATGGTGAAACATCAGACATTAGCTGTGTCCCAATTCAAGGGCTGCATCCTTTGAAGGCCGTGTCCTTTGAAGTGCGCGGCCGACGCGGCCTCCAAAGGACGCACCGAGACTCGTTTACAGTGGAAGGTATAGCGGATTGCGTCACCGCGGCGCGACGAAGGCTGTCCCAATTCGTTGGTCCTTCGAAGGATCCTTCAAAATACGGCCTGCAAATGCGTCCTTCTTTTCCCATGAAATGAAGGATAGTTGGATGGATGCTTCGCAGCCTTGCCTACCCCAGAATTCATTGCGCGCCGCGACGTCACATTTTTGAAGAGAAATTGCCAGATTACACTTTTAAATGCTAGTATTGTGTTTCAATTTACTCCAGTAATCTAATGTATCTACTGATAAAAATAAAATGTTGACTAAATATGTTACCAACATACGATTTTATATAGTTTACTACATATTTAGTGGTTTTGTTTTTAGGCAGTTGAATATAACTTTAAAGTCCATTATAAATGTTAATTTCAGTTCTCTTCAACAGCAGCTGTCAACAGTTGCTAAATATTACTAATAATGTAACGAAATGCATTTACTCTGTATTTGAGTATAATTGTGAAGGTCATCTCAGAGGCAAATATTGTGGTTTTATGAAAAACTGACTTTTTACACATGATTATTAGATTTCGTTATTAGTTATCGTTTAAAAAAGAATCTAAAAATAAAATACACTGTCTTAAATAAATATGTCTTCTAGATGAGGGATAGGCACCGTTGGTCTTGGAGGGCCGCTGTTCTGCAGTCAGAGTTCAGCTCATAGAACAGTTATGCATGTTAAAATATTTTATGGTTTGATTTGAGGATGTGAGGTAATTTAATTTATTCTTCCCTCTTTCTGAAAACATATTAGCTACATGGCAGCCGTCGAATAAATCAGCACTGCAAACCTGTTGGCAGACAGTGGAATATGCACTGATCCCAGATGATGTCCCGCTGACAGAGGCTTCACCAGGGTCTCCCAGCCCAGCTCAATAAAAGACTACATAAAAACATTTTCTTCCATCTGTTTTATGTACTGTTAATTTTAAAATGTATTTTGTTTTTCTAATCTTAAACGTAACTTATGTAAATAGTTGTAAAAAGTACTGTAAATAAAAATGTATAGAACAATTTATTGTTTCATTTACAAATTAATTGACATAAATGTACAGAATTGTTTATTTCATTTACAAATTATAACTTGCATTACAAAAATAATATGTAGAACGATAATATTTAATTTACACATTTTAATTTACAAAACCAAAATTTTAGTTCTCAACAATCTCTCAAGAAGAGAAAACAATCAGTCCATTCTCTCCCTGCTCTCCTCTGTCTGTCTCTTCATGTCCTCCCTCAGTATCTCCATCAGCTCATCCTCTCAGTCTCTCCATCAGCTCATCCTCTCGGTCTCGTTTCCTCTTGGTGGAGTTGCTCCTCATCTTGGTCATCCTCTGCTGAACTTGGCCCTGGTGTGTCCTCAGGGATGGAGGCAATGAGGACAGTGGGGTTGTCCCAACACCTCATTCATGAAGACAAACCATGGCCAAGTTTCCCAATTCCTCACCTGTCCCAGGACACTTTCAATACTAAGGCAGAGGAAATAAACATGTCACTCAATAACAAACACAACAGCACAATACATTTCAGTAAAGATGTGTCTGTTAACTTGCATACTTTGTTTGTTTTTAAGTTGTAATTTTTTTTTTAACCTGCAAGGCAGGGGTGCAATCTTAAGAAAATTAAAAAAATATGATGCATCAGTAGCCTACAAACATACAAAATACTCCAGAAATCATATTTATAGATACTCAAACTTTATATTCTTTTTTTGTGGGGTTTGTATAGGATAAAGCCTCCCTATAGCCTACCTACACAAGAACCTATGGAAATACTACAAATGGGTCGTACTCCAATCCACACTGGCCGAGTTTTTCGGCCCGGTAAATAAATACTCATTTGCTGCCCTCATTTTAATAAAGCTGTCATCCATAAAACTTCATCCATAAAACAAAACGAAATATTACATCAGATCACGTAACGAATAAAGCCGTGCAGTGGTAACACAGAAATAAAGACCACCGGCTTTTAAAACGTTTCGTTGGTTATTTGAGTAAAAGAAAAAACACAATACTTACATTTATAAGTGTATTCCTCGGCCGCGGGATGGGCAGAGGAATACACTGCGAAGGATCCACTTGTTCTGGTTGGTTCTATCCTTCGCGGCCGGGGAGAAGGACGGTGGGTAGGGTTGCCAGGTCTCTGCAACAAAAGTAGTCCAAAACTGCCAATGCGATTTTCTCCATCGAGCGGCCAAATTCTCCACTGGAGTTGTACGTTTGGGGGTGTTGGAGCGGCGAAATCGTACTTATGGGGTAGAAACAAACCCGCAGAAATAATTTTTCACCCGCGGAAACAACTTAAAAGTAGCCTAATTCGGCTGAAAAGACGCGGACTTGGCAACACGAACGGCAGGCTGCATTTGAAGGCCCCTTCGAATTGGGACAGCCTTCGTCGCGCTGCAGTGACGCAATCGGCCTTCAAATGCGGCCTTTGAAGGATGCAGCCCCCGAATTGGGACACAGCCTTTGTCCAGCCACAATTTAACATCTAACAAGATTAGACTGACCAAATATGATGTTGATCTGATAAAATCTCTAGGAGGAGTTTGTCAAAGTACCACGTCTGGAAATGGCAAAAACTGCAAACATTTTGCAGAGAAAATTCCAAATATCTAATTTCCTGTTGGGTTTTCAGATTTTGCTTCCAGGGACTTTTTTTAGGTATTGGACATGTGTGTACCGAATTTCATACTTGTATGTGAAACGTAGTGCGAATGACGCTTAATTGAAGTTTTGCAGGTGGCGCTATCGAGCCATTTTGCCACGCCTAACATGTAGGGTTAGGGTTAAGTTATTTCCCAACACTGCTAAGTATATATGAGTAGACTCGTCCCCTCTGTCATAATCAAGGAGTCGAGGGTCTGTCCACATAAACCTTCCTTGTCCACTTATGGAACACTTCAAACTGGCGACAGGGATTGCCCCGTGGGGAAGTGCTTAGGGAGGTTTGTGAGTGTGTTGCTAAATTTGGAACTACAGACTACTCTTACTATTTCTGCCATATAAAGATACTGTAAAAGTAGTAATGCTAGTTAATATTTCAGCATGTCTACAAGCGAAGCGGAATGCACCAAACATCTAGCCAAAGTACTTTGGGCAAGCTCTAGTAGCAGACCTGAGCATGAACCTTTTTATTTGTCTTCAATATGACACATCTGACTAATTGGAGTCAAGATACATCACATGCGTATAATTTTGAGAACCAATGAGAATTTTCTGGTAGCATAAGCTCCCATTTGGGCAAGTCTGGAGAATCATGACTGTTAATGAAGAGGGAGGGATTATCGTTAATTAGACAAAATCTGTAGAATACAAAAAGACCAAAGGGCATCATCTCAACAGTGTGACTAGCTGTTGAACGATGGCAGGAAGTTGTTGTGCTGTTCAATTGCTGGCACTTTGTGTGTGGTTTTGTGCTTTTTGTCATGCTGTTCCACAGTGGAGTAATCTGCCCCAGTATCCTCAAGCTCCGATGTTAAAGCAAACTGATCAGCGGGTTCAAAAACAAGCTAGTCACCAGTTTCCTCAGAAGGTTCAACAGCTAGCTAGTCAACAGTTTCCGCAGAAGGTTCAACAGCAAGCTAGTCAACAGTTTCCTCTGAAGGTTCAACAGCTAGCTAGTCAACGGTTTCCTCAGAAGGTTCAACAGCTAGCTAGTCAACAGTTTCCTCTGAAGGTTCAACAGCAAGCTAGTCAACAGTTTCCTCAGAAGGTTCAACAGCAAGCTAGTCAACAGTTTCCTCAGAAGGTTCAACAACAAGCTAGTCAACAGTTTCCTCAGAAGGTTCAACAGCAAGCTGTTCAACAGCAAGCTAGTCAACAGTTTCCTCAGAAGGTTCAACAACAAGCTAGTCAACAGTTTCCCCAGCAGGTTCAACAACAAGCTAGTCAACAGTTTCCTCAGCAGGTTCAACAACAAGCTAGTCAACAGTTTCCTCAGCAGTTTCAGTCTAAGCAGCCAGTGGCGCAGGCAGAGCCCCTTGACAAATGTGCTGTAGCTGATTATGAGCAGATCCAATGTGGCCCACCTGGTATCAGTGGTGCTGAGTGTGAAGCTATCAACTGCTGCTTTAACGGACAGCAGTGTTACTATGGGAGGGCAGGTAAGAGTGAGTCAATGTAAAGGTGTTCATGTTAAACCACTCCTCAGTAATAACCTGCTCTTGTGCCAGTGACTGTCCAGTGTATAAGAGATGGTCAGTTTGTGGTAGTGGTGGCTAGAGATGTTACACTACCTCGCTTGAGCCTGGATTCAGTCCATCTCCTGGGTGGAAATGACCCATCTTGCAGTCCTGTGGGATCCACACCTTCCTTTGCTATATACCAGTTCCCTGTCACTGCATGTGGCACAAGCATGATGGTGAGTAGCTGCTTGTGGTTCTGTTCTGCATGGCTTGGAATGGACTGGATGCCAACAGTTACTATTTGCAGGAGGACGGTGGATATGTGGTGTATGAAAACCGAATGACCTCCTCGTATGAAGTGGGTGTCGGACCACTTGGTTCCATCACAAGGGACAGCCATTTTGAGTAGGTATTTTTTTTAGAAAAAAATATTAATCCTTGACAAGGCTACAAGCTCACTATTTGTTGTCTAGGCTTCTCTTCCAGTGTAGGTACTCTGCTACTTCTGTGGAAGCTCTGGTTGTGGAGGTCAACACTGTTCCTGCACCTCCACCAGTAGCGGCTCCTGGACCCCTCAGGGTTGAGCTTAGACTGGCAAATGGTCAGTGTGTCACCAAAGGCTGTGCTGAAGGTAAGTGTCTGTCCAAGTATGCATGAGTATTTTCTAAAACTCCAGGTTGCGGCAGTTTCTGGTTAAACGCTGATTTTCTTTCTCAGGGGATGAGGCATACACGTCCTACTACGGTGACGCTGATTATCCGGTCACAAAAGTCCTGCGGGAGCCTGTGTATGTTGAGGTGCGCATTTTGGAGAGGACCGACCCCAACATTGTCCTAATGCTGGGACATTGCTGGGCGACATCAACCCCCAGTCCCCTCAGTCTACCCCAGTGGGACCTTCTGGTTGATGGGT
Source organism: Gobio gobio (assembly GCF_949357685.1). Taxonomy (NCBI): domain Eukaryota; kingdom Metazoa; phylum Chordata; class Actinopteri; order Cypriniformes; family Gobionidae; genus Gobio; species Gobio gobio. Next base: position 50,479,149 of record NC_137109.1, read on the forward strand.
GAGTAAGGCCAGTCTTTATCCATCTAGTGCGCTGTAAGGCATTTCTGACTGCCTCTTTGCCTTTCAGATGCCCTTACCAGGATGACCGTTACCTGACCACATTGGTTCCAGTGGCTGGATCTTCTGGTCTTCAGTTCCCAACCCACTACAAGCGCTTTGTTGTGAAGATGTTCACATTTGTGGACCCAGCATCACTGGCTCCTCTACAGGAAACCGTATGCTCTGCAGCTTTTCCTGAATCCTTAATATTAGGTGTTTTTCTTTCTGTGGCTTAACCCTTTCCCCCTCTGTTAGATCTTCATCCACTGTAGTACAGCAGTGTGCCATCCCTCTTCTGGCTCCTGTGAGCAAAGCTGCACTAGGAAAAGTGAGTGCTTGTTGTAAACTGACTTCAGGAACCTTGAGAATTTGTTTTTTTTAAATGCCTCACAATTCTACCATTTCTTTTCCAGGAAGAGATGCTAACGTCAAGACCATCTCTAGTGGGCAAACTGTGGTGTCTAGTGGAGAAGTTAACCTGGTCATGTGACTTTAGTAGTTTTAATAAACTTCTTAACTCAACTGTCTCTTTGGTATTGATCTTTCATGACTGTTCTCAGTTTGATTTATTGGGCTACACTACTAAACCAGAGTTCCCTTTTTTGCTTCAAGGTTATGCTTGACTTGAACTAAACAAGCCAAGTTTCTGCCCAAACCTGACCTATTTGCCAAGTTCCAGTTGCTAACCTGGGTCCCTGTTCTTAATGGTATCAAATCTGTTTTGGTCTCTACTTGTGGCTTTATGGCTGGACTAACATAACTGCTTGTATTGATATTCACGCATGCCAAGTCCCTCTGTTTTTTGGTAAGAAAGCCCCCCCGAAGTCATGCAAGTACAGCATTGCATCTGCAATGAAATCAGTCTCAACCTGCATTGTCCTTTTTAATCCCAAATTGTGACCAGCCTTTTTTCTTGTTTATTAAAAAGTAGACTGAAGCTTTAATAAAAGCTGGTTTAGTCCCTTAACTCAGTGGTTCCCAACCACGTTCCTGGAGGACCCCCAACAGTGCACATTTTGGATGTGTCCTTTGTCTGACACACCCACATCAGGTCTTGGAGTAGCTACTAATGAGCTGTTGACCTGAATCAGGTGTGTTTGATTGAGGAGACATGCAAAATGTGCACTGTTGGGGGTCCTCCAGGAACGTGGTTGGGAACCACTGCCTTAACTGGTGTATCACACCTGAGTTGCTGTCTGAGGGCCTGTTTACACAACTGGTACTAAAGCGTTTATCAGTCCAATCACAAGTGGACTATGCTAAATACAGGTGTAAATGGGTCTAAAATGGTTTAAACTTGTCCTTTTTTTTAAACTTTTAACCTTCACTCATGAAAGGGGTCTTTATAAACTGTTTCCAGAGTGTGACATTAACTGGTCTTAACCATGTCGCTTCTGTAGATTTGGATAAGCTACTTTGTTTAACTGTCTGTGCTTGTTGTTGCACCATTAAAAACAGAACGTGGAAGGCAATTTGACTAGTATCCATGCTGTCAAGGAAATGCATCCCATTTTAACTTTAAATTTAACTGGTTTGAAGAGCTAAATGTCGGTGTATTAGGTTTGTGAAATAAACATTTCCAAATGGGGTCTATGATATTTGTCCATTTTAGTGTCCCATCATTAACTTAAGTCTTAGTCCTGTTAACTCTTCTTGCTCTTTGTATCACATTTTTCCTAGAGACATTTTGGGGGAAAATTGGAGAAAACGTAGGTCTGTGGCCAGTTGCATAAACTGCTGATGTTAAAGAATAAGAAGCTGAGGGCAAGTGGACAAAAGTGAATGTCTGTTTCAATACCAGGAGGTTTCTTGTAGGTATTGGGCTGTTACATGTGTGTACCGAATTTCATACCTGTACGTGAAACGTAGCGGGAGGGGCACTTTGTTGAAATGTTGTAGGTGGCGCTATCGAGCCATTTTGCCATGTCTTCAGGCCAGGACTCTTATCAAACATCTGAAGTTTGGGGCAGATCGGACATTGTATGCCCGAGTTACAACAACTTCCTGTTTTATGGCGAACCATCGAATTTTGTGAGGCCGCCACTGACACGCCCTTCAGGGAAAACTCAAGATCTTCGCAATTTAACATCACCAAGGCCTTTAGATTAGACTGTGCAAATATGATGTTGATCTGATTAAATCTCTAGGAGTAGATCGTTAATGTACAAGGTCTGGAAATGGCAAAAATTTTGCAGAGAAAATTCAATATATCACACTTCCTGTTGGGTTTTCAGGTTTTGCCCCCCCAAGGTCTTTTTTGTAGATATTGGGCTTTTACATGTGTCTACCGAATTTCATACTCGTACGTGAAACGTAGCTCGAACGGCGCTTAATTGATTTTTTGTAGGTGGCGCTATCGGGCCATTTTGCCACGCCTAATTCTGAAACCCATATTGGATGTACATTTTCACCACTTTTGACGCGTGTGCAAAGTTTCATGAGATTTCGAGCATGTTTAGGCCCTCAAAAATGTGATTTATTTGGGAGAAGAAGAATAATAGGCTGAGCAATTCCAATAGGGTCCTCACACCATTGGTGCTCGGGCCCTAAAAATGTATTTCAAAATAATATTAGAAACAGAGATTTATTTTTGATAGAATAATGACTTTATAATGTTATTGCAGTCTTACACACATGCTGTACAGTTACTCTGAGCAGTGCATTAATTTCAGGGCACTGGGCATTGCGTCATTTAATTACTGTATTTGCATTATTGTAAAGTTAGGTTTAGGGTTGGGGTAGGTGTAAGCGTTAATCTGGTAAGTAGCACATTTATTTATTGTTATTTAGTTGTGAGATTTTGTCTCACTTACGACCGTTGCTGTACCCCTTTCAGCCACAACTCTTCTTCTCTGTTTTCAGTGTATTTCTGTGGCAGGATTACAGCGCCACATACTGACCTGGCATGTATACTACATCGTTTTGAGTCTTTTCAATGCTCTCGTGTGTACACAGATATTTCTTGAAACGAGGGGGGAAAAAAAGATCGGATAGGGAAAGCTCTGGCTTCGTGTGGACGGAGCCTTAGATAACTTAATCCAGATATTTTAATCCAATCCGCAAATTCGTTTGAAGAACCAAATTAGCCAGAGATCAGTTATCATGATTAGAAGATCTGGGATCTGTCAAATCATCTCAGATGTATTAAGAGAGGTACGAAGAATGGACCCCAGATCTGTCATTTTGATATTTAAAACAAGAAATCATTTTGGTTTAGCTACTAATAACCTGCCCTTATTTGGTACTTCATTTTATCCTTTTATTCAAAATTGCTCCATTTCAGTTCCGGCTTGTTAAGATTGCTGTCAATGTGAGGGAAGAACGTTTTCTTACACTGTAAACCTGACTATAAACATTCTCAACTTTATTATTTTGGATACTCTAGTGTACAATTCTGTCTGTGGCCATGTTTCTGAATTAATAAAAAAGGAAGACGCAAAAAAGACTTGGTTGTTTGTGTTTCAGAGAATTCTTGAAAATAAGAAATCATTTGGTTTAGCTACTAATAACCTGCCCTTATTTGATACTTCATTTGATCCTGAGTGATAAACAATCAATGACTTACACCTGTGATATATTGATTGAGTAAATTGGCAGGTGCAGAGAAAAATGATGCCTGTCATGAGAAAGGTGGAGCCATGCTGATTTACATCTGTATAAATTTGGATGGTAGCACCCGAAAGTGTTGTTGAAACAAGCTTGGCAATAATGGGGTTTTGGCAGGTTGGATTTGGATTGGTGTTTATTCTTGCTCTTGGATTTTCTGATGCACAATGGAGAGCAAGAGCAGCACATAATCGCAGTCCAAGTGAGTTTAGGCCTAGGACATTGGCTCAAGCTTCTCAACAGGCTGATTCCAGGATGTCTGTGGTTCCCAGTAAACCTGGATTTGCACCACAAACGTTTCCTGACTTTGGAAAGCCTTCTCAAGATCTTATGGGTGTTCAATCAAAAGAGCTGTTGCAGGGTCCAGTGGCAAAACTGACGTGGAGCTTTCCAAGTCTACCAGAGGAACCACAGCAACCCGACGTTCCTTTTGAGTTGCCGCATCCTGTCCCTGCCAACAGTGTAGCTGCTCAGTGTGGAGAGAGCTCGGTATATGTGGAAGTGATGAAGGACTTCTTTGGGACTGGGCACCCACTGTTGTCCTCTGCTTTTACACTGGGAGGCTGCACTGCAACTGGAGAGGATCCTTCTGCTCAAGTGCTCATCTTTGAGTCTGAACTGCATGGATGTAGCAGCACATCAATGGTGGGGTTTTATTTTGCCGTTACTCACAGGGACAGTTCAAAAACATCCATGATCGTTTTCAATTAACTTTCTTTTTAGGTGACTGAGGATGAGCTTGTCTATACCTTCAACATTATCTACACCCCACAAGAGGTTTCATATGGTGTTCCTATTGTAAGGAGCAGTATTGCGGTGATTGGTATCGAGTGTCATTATCCAAGGTAGGATCTGGATAAGATCTTCGCTGGATCTGATCCCACCATTTATGGGCATGAGATGACCGCTTGTTTAACTCCTACAGAACACATAATGTGAGCAGCGATGCCTTAATGCCCACTTGGATCCCATATGCCTCAACTAAGGTTGCAGAGGAAGTCTTTGTCTTCTCCCTCAAGCTCATGACTGGTTGGTGTATCCCAAACTGATTTGTGGCATGCTTGTGACCCTGTGCTAAGACTCTTTCTTTGCAGATGACTGGATATTTGAGCGACCTTCTAACCAGTACTTCCTGGGTGACATGATCAATCTTGAAGCATCAGTGCGTTTGTACAGCCATGTTCCCGTCCGTGTGTTTGTGGACAGCTGCGTGGCTACTGCAGTCCCTGATGTTGCTTCTGTCCCCAGATACTCCTTTATTGAGAATAATGGGTAAGAGGTGCTACCTCATGTATACCAGCTTCCAGAAGGGTTGCAGGGTTTCTAACTGGGTTCTGTTTACAGGTGTCTGGTTGATGCCAAGCTCACAGGCTCCACGTCTCACTTTATGCCTCGGACTCAAGGTGATAAGCTACGGTTTCAACTAGAGGCGTTCAGGTTCCAGCAAGCAGACAGTGGACTGGTACGTGTGTTTTAGTTGTGCAACTCTTTGTATGATATGCTACCATGGTGAACAAACAATTGTCTTTGCAGGTCTACATCACATGCATTTTGAAGGCGGCTGCAACAACCTCAAGTTCTGAGCAAAAAGCTTGTTCATTCTCTGCTAATGGGTATGTTGTCTGCTAGATGGGTGTACAGGTAAATTAGTTGTCGTCAAATTAACTGAGGGTGTTTCTTGTCAGTTGGGTGTCCGCAGATGACTCTGACCAGGTGTGTGGCTGCTGTGACACCACTTGTAGCGTCAGAAGTGGAAGTGATCGGCTGCTTACGGGTATGGATTAACTCTGATAACTGTTATTGTCATTCCTGGCTTTAGTTCTCACTAATCATTTGTTCATCAGATCTACAATGGGAAAAGGCGTCTGTCGGCCCCATCAATGTTAAGGACCATGGCCAAAAATAACTGGAAATGCCACGTGATTTAATAAAAGTGATCTTAATAGATTTGTGTATGGTCCTTACTGGCACAATACTAAACGTATCTACATGATTTGACTGTACAAATATGCACCACAAAATGCCTTTTACTACTGGCCTGTGTGGGGACTGATATTTTGTAGGGCTAAGCCTGTTACAACACTAAAGGGCATTTCAATGGCATCACATCCTTTCTGGTGCTTGGTAGATACTTTTGGGGGGTCACGCTAAGAGGCAACATCCTGCAGTCTCTCTTGAAGCCAACACTGAAGTGACTTAAACTGCAATTCATCGACTGGCTGCTAGAGACGAGCTCCAAAAGGAAGTCAAATCTGTATCTCCCCTGTGTTAAAGGCTTAGTTCACTTCAAAATTAGAACTTACCCCTTCTCATCCTAGATGTTCATGCCTTTCTTCAGTCAAAAAAAAATGAAGGTATTTGAGAGAACATTCCAGGATTTTTCTCCATATAACGGACTTCTGTGGCAACCAACAGGTAAAGGTCCAAATAATACAGTTTCAGAGGCTCTGCATGATCTCAGATAAAGAATAGGGTCTTATCTAATATAATGATTGGGCATTTTCAATGTAAAATAAAAATGTGTATACTGTACTTTTTAACTGAAATTGCTCTGGCGCGGTGTGCCACAGATTATACTGGACTTACTGTCATAGCAACAGGTCCGTAAGATCAAACCTGGGGTCCGTTCTTCCTACATCGCAACTCCGTTAGCTGGATTTGATTGTTGGTGATTTGGCATGATCTTTGATTGTTTGGTTCTTCGAAGCTCATCCTGAACTTGCTGTCATAGCAACAGGTCTGTAAGATGAAACCTGTGCGAGCGGCTTATTTCATGTAAACAGGATTAGAGTGCACCTTTTTAAGTGGCGTTGATACTTAAATTTTGTCCCAACAACTGCAACTTTATTACAAGAGTTCTTTACTGAATCAGGGGCAATAATTTAAATCACAATAATAATTAAAGCTGCAAGCAGCGATGAAAGGGCCCTCGCACATGCACCGCCAGCTGGTGGCCTCAGGAAAACGGCGAATAGTGGGCGACATGCATTTAAGCGGGTAAATATAGGAGAAATATGGCAAACTCACTTCAATGTGCCACACTTCCTTCTGCCAGAAGGTGGCGCTATGACTAACTGAATATTGGCATGTAGATGTGTTTAGGTCAGGACTCTTATCAAACAAGTGAAGTTTGGGGGAGATCGGACATTGTATGCCTGACTTACAACAGCTTCCTGTTTCATGGTGAAACATCAGACATTAGCTGTGTCCCAATTCAAGGGCTGCATCCTTTGAAGGCCGTGTCCTTTGAAGTGCGCGGCCGACGCGGCCTCCAAAGGACGCACCGAGACTCGTTTACAGTGGAAGGTATAGCGGATTGCGTCACCGCGGCGCGACGAAGGCTGTCCCAATTCGTTGGTCCTTCGAAGGATCCTTCAAAATACGGCCTGCAAATGCGTCCTTCTTTTCCCATGAAATGAAGGATAGTTGGATGGATGCTTCGCAGCCTTGCCTACCCCAGAATTCATTGCGCGCCGCGACGTCACATTTTTGAAGAGAAATTGCCAGATTACACTTTTAAATGCTAGTATTGTGTTTCAATTTACTCCAGTAATCTAATGTATCTACTGATAAAAATAAAATGTTGACTAAATATGTTACCAACATACGATTTTATATAGTTTACTACATATTTAGTGGTTTTGTTTTTAGGCAGTTGAATATAACTTTAAAGTCCATTATAAATGTTAATTTCAGTTCTCTTCAACAGCAGCTGTCAACAGTTGCTAAATATTACTAATAATGTAACGAAATGCATTTACTCTGTATTTGAGTATAATTGTGAAGGTCATCTCAGAGGCAAATATTGTGGTTTTATGAAAAACTGACTTTTTACACATGATTATTAGATTTCGTTATTAGTTATCGTTTAAAAAAGAATCTAAAAATAAAATACACTGTCTTAAATAAATATGTCTTCTAGATGAGGGATAGGCACCGTTGGTCTTGGAGGGCCGCTGTTCTGCAGTCAGAGTTCAGCTCATAGAACAGTTATGCATGTTAAAATATTTTATGGTTTGATTTGAGGATGTGAGGTAATTTAATTTATTCTTCCCTCTTTCTGAAAACATATTAGCTACATGGCAGCCGTCGAATAAATCAGCACTGCAAACCTGTTGGCAGACAGTGGAATATGCACTGATCCCAGATGATGTCCCGCTGACAGAGGCTTCACCAGGGTCTCCCAGCCCAGCTCAATAAAAGACTACATAAAAACATTTTCTTCCATCTGTTTTATGTACTGTTAATTTTAAAATGTATTTTGTTTTTTTAATCTTAAACGTAACTTATGTAAATAGTTGTAAAAAGTACTGTAAATAAAAATGTATAGAACAATTTATTGTTTCATTTACAAATTAATTGACATAAATGTACAGAATTGTTTATTTCATTTACAAATTATAACTTGCATTACAAAAATAATATGTAGAACGATAATATTTAATTTACACATTTTAATTTACAAAACCAAAATTTTAGTTCTCAACAATCTCTCAAGAAGAGAAAACAATCAGTCCATTCTCTCCCTGCTCTCCTCTGTCTGTCTCTTCATGTCCTCCCTCAGTATCTCCATCAGCTCATCCTCTCAGTCTCTCCATCAGCTCATCCTCTCGGTCTCGTTTCCTCTTGGTGGAGTTGCTCCTCATCTTGGTCATCCTCTGCTGAACTTGGCCCTGGTGTGTCCTCAGGGATGGAGGCAATGAGGACAGTGGGGTTGTCCCAACACCTCATTCATGAAGACAAACCATGGCCAAGTTTCCCAATTCCTCACCTGTCCCAGGACACTTTCAATACTAAGGCAGAGGAAATAAACATGTCACTCAATAACAAACACAACAGCACAATACATTTCAGTAAAGATGTGTCTGTTAACTTGCATACTTTGTTTGTTTTTAAGTTGTAATTTTTTTTTTAACCTGCAAGGCAGGGGTGCAATCTTAAGAAAATTAAAAAAATATGATGCATCAGTAGCCTACAAACATACAAAATACTCCAGAAATCATATTTATAGATACTCAAACTTTATATTCTTTTTTTGTGGGGTTTGTATAGGATAAAGCCTCCCTATAGCCTACCTACACAAGAACCTATGGAAATACTACAAATGGGTCGTACTCCAATCCACACTGGCCGAGTTTTTCGGCCCGGTAAATAAATACTCATTTGCTGCCCTCATTTTAATAAAGCTGTCATCCATAAAACTTCATCCATAAAACAAAACGAAATATTACATCAGATCACGTAACGAATAAAGCCGTGCAGTGGTAACACAGAAATAAAGACCACCGGCTTTTAAAACGTTTCGTTGGTTATTTGAGTAAATGAAAAAACACAATACTTACATTTATAAGTGTATTCCTCGGCCGCGGGATGGGCAGAGGAATACACTGCGAAGGATCCACTTGTTCTGGTTGGTTCTATCCTTCGCGGCCGGGGAGAAGGACGGTGGGTAGGGTTGCCAGGTCTCTGCAACAAAAGTAGTCCAAAACTGCCAATGCGATTTTCTCCATCGAGCGGCCAAATTCTCCACTGGAGTTGTACGTTTGGGGGTGTTGGAGCGGCGAAATCGTACTTATGGGGTAGAAACAAACCCGCAGAAATAATTTTTCACCCGCGGAAACAACTTAAAAGTAGCCTAATTCGGCTGAAAAGACGCGGACTTGGCAACACGAACGGCAGGCTGCATTTGAAGGCCCCTTCGAATTGGGACAGCCTTCGTCGCGCTGCAGTGACGCAATCGGCCTTCAAATGCGGCCTTTGAAGGATGCAGCCCCCGAATTGGGACACAGCCTTTGTCCAGCCACAATTTAACATCTAACAAGATTAGACTGACCAAATATGATGTTGATCTGATAAAATCTCTAGGAGGAGTTTGTCAAAGTACCACGTCTGGAAATGGCAAAAACTGCAAACATTTTGCAGAGAAAATTCCAAATATCTAATTTCCTGTTGGGTTTTCAGATTTTGCTTCCAGGGACTTTTTTTAGGTATTGGACATGTGTGTACCGAATTTCATACTTGTATGTGAAACGTAGTGCGAATGACGCTTAATTGAAGTTTTGCAGGTGGCGCTATCGAGCCATTTTGCCACGCCTAACATGTAGGGTTAGGGTTAAGTTATTTCCCAACACTGCTAAGTATATATGAGTAGACTCGTCCCCTCTGTCATAATCAAGGAGTCGAGGGTCTGTCCACATAAACCTTCCTTGTCCACTTATGGAACACTTCAAACTGGCGACAGGGATTGCCCCGTGGGGAAGTGCTTAGGGAGGTTTGTGAGTGTGTTGCTAAATTTGGAACTACAGACTACTCTTACTATTTCTGCCATATAAAGATACTGTAAAAGTAGTAATGCTAGTTAATATTTCAGCATGTCTACAAGCGAAGCGGAATGCACCAAACATCTAGCCAAAGTACTTTGGGCAAGCTCTAGTAGCAGACCTGAGTATGAACCTTTTTATTTGTCTTCAATATGACACATCTGACTAATTGGAGTCAAGATACATCACATGCGTATAATTTTGAGAACCAATGAGAATTTTCTGGTAGCATAAGCTCCCATTTGGGCAAGTCTGGAGAATCATGACTGTTAATGAAGAGGGAGGGATTATCGTTAATTAGACAAAATCTGTAGAATACAAAAAGACCAAAGGGCATCATCTCAACAGTGTGACTAGCTGTTGAACGATGGCAGGAAGTTGTTGTGCTGTTCAATTGCTGGCACTTTGTGTGTGGTTTTGTGCTTTTTGTCATGCTGTTCCACAGTGGAGTAATCTGCCCCAGTATCCTCAAGCTCCGATGTTAAAGCAAACTGATCAGCGGGTTCAAAAACAAGCTAGTCACCAGTTTCCTCAGAAGGTTCAACAGCTAGCTAGTCAACAGTTTCCTCAGAAGGTTCAACAGCAAGCTAGTCAACAGTTTCCTCTGAAGGTTCAGCAGCTAGCTAGTCAACGGTTTCCTCAGAAGGTTCAACAGCTAGCTAGTCAACAGTTTCCTCTGAAGGTTCAACAGCAAGCTAGTCAACAGTTTCCTCAGAAGGTTCAACAGCAAGCTAGTCAACAGTTTCCTCAGAAGGTTCAACAACAAGCTAGTCAACAGTTTCCTCAGAAGGTTCAACAGCAAGCTGTTCAACAGCAAGCTAGTCAACAGTTTCCTCAGAAGGTTCAACAACAAGCTAGTCAACAGTTTCCCCAGCAGGTTCAACAACAAGCTAGTCAACAGTTTCCTCAGCAGGTTCAACAACAAGCTAGTCAACAGTTTCCTCAGCAGTTTCAGTCTAAGCAGCCAGTGGCGCAGGCAGAGCCCCTTGACAAATGTGCTGTAGCTGATTATGAGCAGATCCAATGTGGCCCACCTGGTATCAGTGGTGCTGAGTGTGAAGCTATCAACTGCTGCTTTAACGGACAGCAGTGTTACTATGGGAGGGCAGGTAAGAGTGAGTCAATGTAAAGGTGTTCATGTTAAACCACTCCTCAGTAATAACCTGCTCTTGTGCCAGTGACTGTCCAGTGTATAAGAGATGGTCAGTTTGTGGTAGTGGTGGCTAGAGATGTTACACTACCTCGCTTGAGCCTGGATTCAGTCCATCTCCTGGGTGGAAATGACCCATCTTGCAGTCCTGTGGGATCCACACCTTCCTTTGCTATATACCAGTTCCCTGTCACTGCATGTGGCACAAGCATGATGGTGAGTAGCTGCTTGTGGTTCTGTTCTGCATGGCTTGGAATGGACTGGATGCCAACAGTTACTATTTGCAGGAGGACGGTGGATATGTGGTGTATGAAAACCGAATGACCTCCTCGTATGAAGTGGGTGTCGGACCACTTGGTTCCATCACAAGGGACAGCCATTTTGAGTAGGTATTTTTTTTAGAAAAAAATATTAATCCTTGACAAGGCTACAAGCTCACTATTTGTTGTCTAGGCTTCTCTTCCAGTGTAGGTACTCTGCTACTTCTGTGGAAGCTCTGGTTGTGGAGGTCAACACTGTTCCTGCACCTCCACCAGTAGCGGCTCCTGGACCCCTCAGGGTTGAGCTTAGACTGGCAAATGGTCAGTGTGTCACCAAAGGCTGTGCTGAAGGTAAGTGTCTGTCCAAGTATGCATGAGTATTTTCTAAAACTCCAGGTTGCGGCAGTTTCTGGTTAAACGCTGATTTTCTTTCTCCGGGGATGAGGCATACACGTCCTACTACGGTGACGCTGATTATCCGGTCACAAAAGTCCTGCGGGAGCCTGTGTATGTTGAGGTGCGCATTTTGGAGAGGACCGACCCCAACATTGTCCTAATGCTGGGACATTGCTGGGCGACATCAACCCCCAGTCCCCTCAGTCTACCCCAGTGGGACCTTCTGGTTGATGGGTGAGTAAGGCCAGTCTTTATCCATCTAGTGCGCTGTAAGGCATTTCTGACTGCCTCTTTGCCTTTCAGATGCCCTTACCAGGATGACCGTTACCTGACCACATTGGTTCCAGTGGCTGGATCTTCTGGTCTTCAGTTCCCAACCCACTACAAGCGCTTTGTTGTGAAGATGTTCACATTTGTGGACCCAGCATCACTGGCTCCTCTACAGGAAACCGTATGCTCTGCAGCTTTTCCTGAATCCTTAATATTAGGTGTTTTTCTTTCTGTGGCTTAACCCTTTCCCCCTCTGTTAGATCTTCATCCACTGTAGTACAGCAGTGTGCCATCCCTCTTCTGGCTCCTGTGAGCAAAGCTGCACTAGGAAAAGTGAGTGCTTGTTGTAAACTGACTTCAGGAACCTTGAGAATTTGTTTTTTTTAAATGCCTCACAATTCTACCATTTCTTTTCCAGGAAGAGATGCTAACGTCAAGACCATCTCTAGTGGGCAAACTGTGGTGTCTAGTGGAGAAGTTAACCTGGTCATGTGACTTTAGTAGTTTTAATAAACTTCTTAACTCAACTGTCTCTTTGGTATTGATCTTTCATGACTGTTCTCAGTTTGATTTATTGGGCTACACTACTAAACCAGAGTTCCCTTTTTTGCTTCAAGGTTATGCTTGACTTGAACTAAACAAGCCAAGTTTCTGCCCAAACCTGACCTATTTGCCAAGTTCCAGTTGCTAACCTGGGTCCCTGTTCTTAATGGTATCAAATCTGTTTTGGTCTCTACTTGTGGCTTTATGGCTGGACTAACATAACTGCTTGTATTGATATTCACGCATGCCAAGTCCCTCTGTTTTTTGGTAAGAAAGCCCCCCCGAAGTCATGCAAGTACAGCATTGCATCTGCAATGAAATCAGTCTCAACCTGCATTGTCCTTTTTAATCCCAAATTGTGACCAGCCTTTTTTCTTGTTTATTAAAAAGTAGACTGAAGCTTTAATAAAAGCTGGTTTAGTCCCTTAACTGGTGTATCACACCTGAGTTGCTGTCTGAGGGCCTGTTTACACAACTGGTACTAAAGCGTTTATCAGTCCAATCACAAGTGGACTATGCTAAATACAGGTGTAAATGGGTCTAAAATGGTTTAAACTTGTCCTTTTTTTTTTTTTTTTTAACTTTTAACCTTCACTCATGAAAGGGGTCTTTATAAACTTTCCAGAGTGTGACATTAACTGGTCTTAACCATGTCGCTTCTGTAGATTTGGATAAGCTACTTTGTTTAACTGTCTGTGCTTGTTGTTGCACCATTAAAAACAGAACGTGGAAGGCAATTTGACTAGTATCCATGCTGTCAAGGAAATGCATCCCATTTTAAATTTAACTGGTTTGAAGAGCTAAATGTCGGTGTATTAGGTTTGTGAAATAAACATTTCCAAATGGGGTCTATGATATTTGTCCATTTTAGTGTCCCATCATTAACTTAAGTCTTAGTCTTGTTAACTCTTCTTGCTCTTTGTATCACATTTTTCCTAGAGACATTTTGGGGGAAAATTGGAGAAAACGTAGGTCTGTGGCCAGTTGCATAAACTGCTGATGTTAAAGAATAAGAAGCTGAGGGCAAGTGGACAAAAGTGAATGTCTGTTTCAATACCAGGAGGTTTCTTGTAGGTATTGGGCTGTTACATGTGTGTACCGAATTTCATACCTGTACGTGAAACGTAGCGGGAGGGGCACTTTGTTGAAATGTTGTAGGTGGCGCTATCGAGCCATTTTGCCATGTCTTCAGGCCAGGACTCTTATCAAACATCTGAAGTTTGGGGCAGATCGGACATTGTATGCCCGAGTTACAACAACTTCCTGTTTTATGGCGAACCATCGAATTTTGTGAGGCCGCCACTGACACGCCCTTCAGGGAAAACTCAAGATCTTCGCAATTTAACATCACCAAGGCCTTTAGATTAGACTGTGCAAATATGATGTTGATCTGATTAAATCTCTAGGAGTAGATCGTTAATGTACAAGGTCTGGAAATGGCAAAAATTTTGCAGAGAAAATTCAATATATCACACTTCCTGTTGGGTTTTCAGGTTTTGCCCCCCCAAGGTCTTTTTTGTAGGTATTGGGCTTTTACATGTGTCTACCGAATTTCATACTCGTACGTGAAACGTAGCTCGAACGGCGCTTAATTGATTTTTTGTAGGTGGCGCTATCGGGCCATTTTGCCACGCCTAATTCTGAAACCCATATTGGATGTACATTTTCACCACTTTTGACGCGTGTGCAAAGTTTCATGAGATTTCGAGCATGTTTAGGCCCTCAAAAATGTGATTTATTTGGGAGAAGAAGAATAATAGGCTGAGCAATTCCAATAGGGTCCTCACACCATTGGTGCTCGGGCCCTAAAAATGTATTTCAAAATAATATTAGAAACAGAGATTTATTTTTGATAGAATAATGACTTTATAATGTTATTGCAGTCTTACACACATGCTGTACAGTTACTCTGAGCAGTGCATTAATTTCAGGGCACTGGGCATTGCGTCATTTAATTACTGTATTTGCATTATTGTAAAGTTAGGTTTAGGGTTGGGGTAGGTGTAAGCGTTAATCTGGTAAGTAGCACATTTATTTATTGTTATTTAGTTGTGAGATTTTGTCTCACTTACGACCGTTGCTGTACCCCTTTCAGCCACAACTCTTCTTCTCTGTTTTCAGTGTATTTCTGTGGCAGGATTACAGCGCCACATACTGACCTGGCATGTATACTACATCGTTTTGAGTCTTTTCAATGCTCTCGTGTGTACACAGATATTTCTTGAAACGAGGGGGGAAAAAAAGATCGGATAGGGAAAGCTCTGGCTTCGTGTGGACGGAGCCTTAGATAACTTAATCCAGATATTTGAATCCAATCCGCAAATTCGTTTGAAGAACCAAATTAGCCAGAGATCAGTTATCATGATTAGAAGATCTGGGATCTGTCAAATCATCTCAGATGTATTAAGAGAGGTACGAAGAATGGACCCCAGATCTGTCATTTTGATATTTAAAACAAGAAATCATTTTGGTTTAGCTACTAATAACCTGCCCTTATTTGGTACTTCATTTTATCCTTTTATTCAAAATTGCTCCATTTCAGTTCCGGCTTGTTAAGATTGCTGTCAATGTGAGGGAAGAACGTTTTCTTACACTCTAAACCTGACTATAAACATTCTCAACTTTATTATTTTGGATACTCTAGTGTACAATTCTGTCTGTGGCCATGTTTCTGAATTAATAAAAAAGGAAGACGCAAAAAAGACTTGGTTGTTTGTGTTTCAGAGAATTCTTGAAAATAAGAAATCATTTGGTTTAGCTACTAATAACCTGCCCTTATTTGATACTTCATTTGATCCTGAGTGATAAACAATCAATGACTTACACCTGTGATATATTGATTGAGTAAATTGGCAGGTGCAGAGAAAAATGATGCCTGTCATGAGAAAGGTACGTGGAGCCATGCTGATTTACATCTGTATAAATTTGGATGGTAGCACCCGAAAGTGTTGTTGAAACAAGCTTGGCAATAATGGGGTTTTGGCAGGTTGGATTTGGATTGGTGTTTATTCTTGCTCTTGGATTTTCTGATGCACAATGGAGAGCAAGAGCAGCACATAATCGCAGTCCAAGTGAGTTTAGGCCTAGGACATTGGCTCAAGCTTCTCAACAGGCTGATTCCAGGATGTCTGTGGTTCCCAGTAAACCTGGATTTGCACCACAAACGTTTCCTGACTTTGGAAAGCCTTCTCAAGATCTTATGGGTGTTCAATCAAAAGAGCTGTTGCAGGGTCCAGTGGCAAAACTGACGTGGAGCTTTCCAAGTCTACCAGAGGAACCACAGCAACCCGACGTTCCTTTTGAGTTGCCGCATCCTGTCCCTGCCAACAGTGTAGCTGCTCAGTGTGGAGAGAGCTCGGTATATGTGGAAGTGATGAAGGACTTCTTTGGGACTGGGCACCCACTGTTGTCCTCTGCTTTTACACTGGGAGGCTGCACTGCAACTGGAGAGGATCCTTCTGCTCAAGTGCTCATCTTTGAGTCTGAACTGCATGGATGTAGCAGCACATCAATGGTGGGGTTTTATTTTGCCGTTACTCACAGGGACAGTTCAAAAACATCCATGATCGTTTTCAATTAACTTTCTTTTTAGGTGACTGAGGATGAGCTTGTCTATACCTTCAACATTATCTACACCCCACAAGAGGTTTCATATGGTGTTCCTATTGTAAGGAGCAGTATTGCGGTGATTGGTATCGAGTGTCATTATCCAAGGTAGGATCTGGATAAGATCTTCGCTGGATCTGATCCCACCATTTATGGGCATGAGATGACCGCTTGTTTAACTCCTACAGAACACATAATGTGAGCAGCGATGCCTTAATGCCCACTTGGATCCCATATGCCTCAACTAAGGTTGCAGAGGAAGTCTTTGTCTTCTCCCTCAAGCTCATGACTGGTTGGTGTATCTCAAACTGATTTGTGGCATGCTTGTGACCCTGTGCTAAGACTCTTTCTTTGCAGATGACTGGATATTTGAGCGACCTTCTAACCAGTACTTCCTGGGTGACATGATCAATCTTGAAGCATCAGTGCGTTTGTACA
The DNA here is from genome assembly GCF_949357685.1 of Gobio gobio. Taxonomy (NCBI): domain Eukaryota; kingdom Metazoa; phylum Chordata; class Actinopteri; order Cypriniformes; family Gobionidae; genus Gobio; species Gobio gobio. Next base: position 50,495,777 of record NC_137109.1, read on the forward strand.
GCCATGTTCCCGTCCGTGTGTTTGTGGACAGCTGCGTGGCTACTGCAGTCCCTGATGTTGCTTCTGTCCCCAGATACTCCTTTATTGAGAATAATGGGTAAGAGGTGCTACCTCATGTATACCAGCTTCCAGAAGGGTTGCAGGGTTTCTAACTGGGTTCTGTTTACAGGTGTCTGGTTGATGCCAAGCTCACAGGCTCCACGTCTCACTTTATGCCTCGGACTCAAGGTGATAAGCTACGGTTTCAACTAGAGGCGTTCAGGTTCCAGCAAGCAGACAGTGGACTGGTACGTGTGTTTTAGTTGTGCAACTCTTTGTATGATATGCTACCATGGTGAACAAACAATTGTCTTTGCAGGTCTACATCACATGCATTTTGAAGGCGGCTGCAACAACCTCAAGTTCTGAGCAAAAAGCTTGTTCATTCTCTGCTAATGGGTATGTTGTCTGCTAGATGGGTGTACAGGTAAATTAGTTGTCGTCAAATTAACTGAGGGTGTTTCTTGTCAGTTGGGTGTCCGCAGATGACTCTGACCAGGTGTGTGGCTGCTGTGACACCACTTGTAGCGTCAGAAGTGGAAGTGATCGGCTGCTTACGGGTATGGATTAACTCTGATAACTGTTATTGTCATTCCTGGTTTAGTTCTCACTAATCATTTGTTCATCAGATCTACAATGGGAAAAGGCGTCTGTCGGCCCCATCAATGTTAAGGACCATGGCCAAAAATAACTGGAAATGCCACGTGATTTAATAAAAGTGATCTTAATAGATTTGTGTATGGTCCTTACTGGCACAATACTAAACGTATCTACATGATTTGACTGTACAAATATGCACCACAAAATGCCTTTTACTACTGGCCTGTGTGGGGACTGATATTTTGTAGGGCTAAGCCTGTTACAACACTAAAGGGCATTTCAATGGCATCACATCCTTTCTGGTGCTTGGTAGATACTTTTGGGGGGTCACGCTAAGAGGCAACATCCTGCAGTCTCTCTTGAAGCCAACACTGAAGTGACTTAAACTGCAATTCATCGACTGGCTGCTAGAGACGAGCTCCAAAAGGAAGTCAAATCTGTATCTCCCCTGTGTTAAAGGCTTAGTTCACTTCAAAATTAGAACTTACCCCTTCTCATCCTAGATGTTCATGCCTTTCTTCAGTCAAAAAAAAATGAAGGCATTTTTGAGAGAACATTCCAGGATTTTTCTCCATATAACGGACTTCTGTGGCAACCAACAGGTAAAGGTCCAAATAATACAGTTTCAGAGGCTCTGCATGATCTCAGATAAAGAATAGGGTCTTATCTAATATAATGATTGGGCATTTTCAATGTAAAATAAAAATGTGTATACTGTACTTTTTAACTGAAATTGCTCTGGCGCGGTGTGCCACAGATTATACTGGACTTACTGTCATAGCAACAGGTCCGTAAGATCAAACCTGGGGTCCGTTCTTCCTACATCGCAACTCCGTTAGCTGGATTTGATTGTTGGTGATTTGGCATGATCTTTGATTGTTTGGTTCTTCGAAGCTCATCCTGAACTTGCTGTCATAGCAACAGGTCTGTAAGATGAAACCTGTGCGAGCGGCTTATTTCATGTAAACAGGATTAGAGTGCACCTTTTTAAGTGGCGTTGATACTTAAATTTTGTCCCAACAACTGCAACTTTATTACAAGAGTTCTTTACTGAATCAGGGGCAATAATTTAAATCACAATAATAATTAAAGCTGCAAGCAGCGATGAAAGGGCCCTCGCACATGCACCGCCACCTGGTGGCCTCAGGAAAACGGCGAATAGTGGGCGACATGCATTTAAGCGGGTAAATATAGGAGAAATATGGCAAACTCACTTCAATGTGCCACACTTCCTTCTGCCAGAAGGTGGCGCTATGACTAACTGAATATTGGCATGTAGATGTGTTTAGGTCAGGACTCTTATCAAACAAGTGAAGTTTGGGGGAGATCGGACATTGTATGCCTGACTTACAACAGCTTCCTGTTTCATGGTGAAACATCAGACTTTGTCCAGCCACAATTTAACATCTAACAAGATTAGACTGACCAAATATGATGTTGATCTGATAAAATCTCTAGGAGGAGTTTGTCAAAGTACCACGTCTGGAAATGGCAACAACTGTAAACATTTTGCAGAGAAAATTCCAAATATCTAATTTCCTGTTGGGTTTTCAGATTTTGCTTCCAGGGACTTTTTTTAGGTATTGGACATGTGTGTACCGAATTTCATACTTGTATGTGAAACGTAGTGCGAATGACGCTTAATTGAAGTTTTGCAGGTGGCGCTATCGAGCCATTTTGCCACGCCTAACATGTAGGGTTAGGGTTAAGTTATTTCCCAACACTGCTAAGTATATATGAGTAGACTCGTCCCCTCTGTCATAATCAAGGAGTCGAGGGTCTGTCCACATAAACCTTCCTTGTCCACTTATGGAACACTTCAAACTGGCGACAGGGATTGCCCCGTGGGGAAGTGCTTAGGGAGGTTTGTGAGTGTGTTGCTAAATTTGGAACTACAGACTACTCTTACTATTTCTGCCATATAAAGATACTGTAAAAGTAGTAATGCTAGTTAATATTTCAGCATGTCTACAAGCGAAGCGGAATGCACCAAACATCTAGCCAAAGTACTTTGGGCAAGCTCTAGTAGCAAACCTGAGCATGAACCTTTTTATTTGTCTTCAATATGACACATCTGACTAATTGGAGTCAAGATACATCACATGCGTATAATTTTGAGAACCAATGAGAATTTTCTGGTAGCATAAGCTCCCATTTGGGCAAGTCTGGAGAATCATGACTGTTAATGAAGAGGGAGGGATTATCGTTAATTAGACAAAATCTGTAGAATACAAAAAGACCAAAGGGCATCATCTCAACAGTGTGACTAGCTGTTGAACGATGGCAGGAAGTTGTTGTGCTGTTCAATTGCTGGCACTTTGTGTGTGGTTTTGTGCTTTTTGTCATGCTGTTCCACAGTGGAGTAATCTGCCCCAGTATCCTCAAGCTCCGATGTTAAAGCAAACTGATCAGCGGGTTCAAAAACAAGCTAGTCACCAGTTTCCTCAGAAGGTTCAACAGCTAGCTAGTCAACAGTTTCCTCAGAAGGTTCAACAGCAAGCTAGTCAACAGTTTCCTCTGAAGGTTCAACAGCTAGCTAGTCAACGGTTTCCTCAGAAGGTTCAACAGCTAGCTAGTCAACAGTTTCCTCTGAAGGTTCAACAGCAAGCTAGTCAACAGTTTCCTCAGAAGGTTCAACAACAAGCTAGTCAACAGTTTCCTCAGAAGGTTCAACAGCAAGCTGTTCAACAGCAAGCTAGTCAACAGTTTCCTCAGAAGGTTCAACAACAAGCTAGTCAACAGTTTCCCCAGCAGGTTCAACAACAAGCTAGTCAACAGTTTCCTCAGCAGGTTCAACAACAAGCTAGTCAACAGTTTCCTCAGCAGTTTCAGTCTAAGCAGCCAGTGGCGCAGGCAGAGCCCCTTGACAAATGTGCTGTAGCTGATTATGAGCAGATCCAATGTGGCCCACCTGGTATCAGTGGTGCTGAGTGTGAAGCTATCAACTGCTGCTTTAACGGACAGCAGTGTTACTATGGGAGGGCAGGTAAGAGTGAGTCAATGTAAAGGTGTTCACGTTAAACCACTCCTCAGTAATAACCTGCTCTTGTGCCAGTGACTGTCCAGTGTATAAGAGATGGTCAGTTTGTGGTAGTGGTGGCTAGAGATGTTACACTACCTCGCTTGAGCCTGGATTCAGTCCATCTCCTGGGTGGAAATGACCCATCTTGCAGTCCTGTGGGATCCACACCTTCCTTTGCTATATACCAGTTCCCTGTCACTGCATGTGGCACAAGCATGATGGTGAGTAGCTGCTTGTGGTTCTGTTCTGCATGGCTTGGAATGGACTGGATGCCAACAGTTACTATTTGCAGGAGGACGGTGGATATGTGGTGTATGAAAACCGAATGACCTCCTCGTATGAAGTGGGTGTCGGACCACTTGGTTCCATCACAAGGGACAGCCATTTTGAGTAGGTATTTTTTTTAGAAAAAAATATTAATCCTTGACAAGGCTACAAGCTCACTATTTGTTGTCTAGGCTTCTCTTCCAGTGTAGGTACTCTGCTACTTCTGTGGAAGCTCTGGTTGTGGAGGTCAACACTGTTCCTGCACCTCCACCAGTAGCGGCTCCTGGACCCCTCAGGGTTGAGCTTAGACTGGCAAATGGTCAGTGTGTCACCAAAGGCTGTGCTGAAGGTAAGTGTCTGTCCAAGTATGCATGAGTATTTTCTAAAACTCCAGGTTGCGGCAGTTTCTGGTTAAACGCTGATTTTCTTTCTCAGGGGATGAGGCATACACGTCCTACTACGGTGACGCTGATTATCCGGTCACAAAAGTCCTGCGGGAGCCTGTGTATGTTGAGGTGCGCATTTTGGAGAGGACCGACCCCAACATTGTCCTAATGCTGGGACATTGCTGGGCGACATCAACCCCCAGTCCCCTCAGTCTACCCCAGTGGGACCTTCTGGTTGATGGGTGAGTAAGGCCAGTCTTTATCCATCTAGTGCGCTGTAAGGCATTTCTGACTGCCTCTTTGCCTTTCAGATGCCCTTACCAGGATGACCGTTACCTGACCACATTGGTTCCAGTGGCTGGATCTTCTGGTCTTCAGTTCCCAACCCACTACAAGCGCTTTGTTGTGAAGATGTTCACATTTGTGGACCCAGCATCACTGGCTCCTCTACAGGAAACCGTATGCTCTGCAGCTTTTCCTGAATCCTTAATATTAGGTGTTTTTCTTTCTGTGGCTTAACCCTTTCCCCCTCTGTTAGATCTTCATCCACTGTAGTACAGCAGTGTGCCATCCCTCTTCTGGCTCCTGTGAGCAAAGCTGCACTAGGAAAAGTGAGTGCTTGTTGTAAACTGACTTCAGGAACCTTGAGAATTTGTTTTTTTTAAATGCCTCACAATTCTACCATTTCTTTTCCAGGAAGAGATGCTAACGTCAAGACCATCTCTAGTGGGCAAACTGTGGTGTCTAGTGGAGAAGTTAACCTGGTCATGTGACTTTAGTAGTTTTAATAAACTTCTTAACTCAACTGTCTCTTTGGTATTGATCTTTCATGACTGTTCTCAGTTTGATTTATTGGGCTACACTACTAAACCAGAGTTCCCTTTTTTGCTTCAAGGTTATGCTTGACTTGAACTAAACAAGCCAAGTTTCTGCCCAAACCTGACCTATTTGCCAAGTTCCAGTTGCTAACCTGGGTCCCTGTTCTTAATGGTATCAAATCTGTTTTGGTCTCTACTTGTGGCTTTATGGCTGGACTAACATAACTGCTTGTATTGATATTCACGCATGCCAAGTCCCTCTGTTTTTTGGTAAGAAAGCCCCCCCGAAGTCATGCAAGTACAGCATTGCATCTGCAATGAAATCAGTCTCAACCTGCATTGTCCTTTTTAATCCCAAATTGTGACCAGCCTTTTTTCTTGTTTATTAAAAAGTAGACTGAAGCTTTAATAAAAGCTGGTTTAGTCCCTTAACTGGTGTATCACACCTGAGTTGCTGTCTGAGGGCCTGTTTACACAACTGGTACTAAAGCGTTTATCAGTCCAATCACAAGTGGACTATGCTAAATACAGGTGTAAATGGGTCTAAAATGGTTTAAACTTGGCCTTTTTTTTTTTTTTTAACTTTTAACCTTCACTCATGAAAGGGGTCTTTATAAACTTTCCAGAGTGTGACATTAACTGGTCTTAACCATGTCGCTTCTGTAGATTTGGATAAGCTACTTTGTTTAACTGTCTGTGCTTGTTGTTGCACCATTAAAAACAGAACGTGGAAGGCAATTTGACTAGTATCCATGCTGTCAAGGAAATGCATCCCATTTTAAATTTAACTGGTTTGAAGAGCTAAATGTCGGTGTATTAGGTTTGTGAAATAAACATTTCCAAATGGGGTCTATGATATTTGTCCATTTTAGTGTCCCATCATTAACTTAAGTCTTAGTCTTGTTAACTCTTCTTGCTCTTTGTATCACATTTTTCCTAGAGACATTTTGGGGGAAAATTGGAGAAAACGTAGGTCTGTGGCCAGTTGCATAAACTGCTGATGTTAAAGAATAAGAAGCTGAGGGCAAGTGGACAAAAGTGAATGTCTGTTTCAATACCAGGAGGTTTCTTGTAGGTATTGGGCTGTTACATGTGTGTACAGAATTTCATACCTGTACGTGAAACGTAGCGGGAGGGGCACTTTGTTGAAATGTTGTAGGTGGCGCTATCGAGCCATTTTGCCATGTCTTCAGGCCAGGACTCTTATCAAACATCTGAAGTTTGGGGCAGATCGGACATTGTATGCCCGAGTTACAACAACTTCCTGTTTTATGGCGAACCATCGAATTTTGTGAGGCCGCCACTGACACGCCCTTCAGGGAAAACTCAAGATCTTCGCAATTTAACATCACCAAGGCCTTTAGATTAGACTGTGCAAATATGATGTTGATCTGATTAAATCTCTAGGAGTAGATCGTTAATGTACAAGGTCTGGAAATGGCAAAAATTTTGCAGAGAAAATTCAATATATCACACTTCCTGTTGGGTTTTCAGGTTTTGCCCCCCAAGGTCTTTTTTGTAGGTATTGGGCTTTTACATGTGTCTACCGAATTTCATACTCGTACGTGAAACGTAGCTCGAACGGCGCTTAATTGATTTTTTGTAGGTGGCGCTATCGGGCCATTTTGCCACGCCTAATTCTGAAACCCATATTGGATGTACATTTTCACCACTTTTGACGCGTGTGCAAAGTTTCATGAGATTTCGAGCATGTTTAGGCCCTCAAAAATGTGATTTATTTGGGAGAAGAAGAATAATAGGCTGAGCAATTCCAATAGGGTCCTCACACCATTGGTGCTCGGGCCCTAAAAATGTATTTCAAAATAATATTAGAAACAGAGATTTATTTTTGATAGAATAATGACTTTATAATGTTATTGCAGTCTTACACACATGCTGTACAGTTACTCTGAGCAGTGCATTAATTTCAGGGCACTGGGCATTGCGTCATTTAATTACTGTATTTGCATTATTGTAAAGTTAGGTTTAGGGTTGGGGTAGGTGTAAGCGTTAATCTGGTAAGTAGCACATTTATTTATTGTTATTTAGTTGTGAGATTTTGTCTCACTTACGACCGTTGCTGTACCCCTTTCAGCCACAACTCTTCTTCTCTGTTTTCAGTGTATTTCTGTGGCAGGATTACAGCGCCACATACTGACCTGGCATGTATACTACATCGTTTTGAGTCTTTTCAATGCTCTCGTGTGTACACAGATATTTCTTGAAACGAGGGGGGAAAAAAAGATCGGATAGGGAAAGCTCTGGCTTCGTGTGGACGGAGCCTTAGATAACTTAATCCAGATATTTTAATCCAATCCGCAAATTCGTTTGAAGAACCAAATTAGCCAGAGATCAGTTATCATGATTAGAAGATCTGGGATCTGTCAAATCATCTCAGATGTATTAAGAGAGGTACGAAGAATGGACCCCAGATCTGTCATTTTGATATTTAAAACAAGAAATCATTTTGGTTTAGCTACTAATAACCTGCCCTTATTTGGTACTTCATTTTATCCTTTTATTCAAAATTGCTCCATTTCAGTTCCGGCTTGTTAAGATTGCTGTCAATGTGAGGGAAGAACGTTTTCTTACACTCTAAACCTGACTATAAACATTCTCAACTTTATTATTTTGGACACTCTAGTGCAGTGGTTCCCAACCACGTTCCTGGAGGACCCCCAACAGTGCACATTTTGGATGTGTCCTTTGTCTGACACACCCACATCAGGTCTTGGAGTAGCTACTAATGAGCTGTTGACCTGAATCAGGTGTGTTTGATTGAGGAGACATGCAAAATGTGCACTGTTGAGGGTCCTCCAGGAACGTGGTTGGGAACCACTGCTCTAGTGTACAATTCTGTCTGTGGCCATGTTTCTGAATTAATAAAAAAGGAAGACGCAAAAAAGACTTGGTTGTTTGTGTTTCAGAGAATTCTTGAAAATAAGAAATCATTTGGTTTAGCTACTAATAACCTGCCCTTATTTGATACTTCATTTGATCCTGAGTGATAAACAATCAATGACTTACACCTGTGATATATTGATTGAGTAAATTGGCAGGTGCAGAGAAAAATGATGCCTGTCATGAGAAAGGTGGAGCCATGCTGATTTACATCTGTATAAATTTGGATGGTAGCACCCGAAAGTGTTGTTGAAACAAGCTTGGCAATAATGGGGTTTTGGCAGGTTGGATTTGGATTGGTGTTTATTCTTGCTCTTGGATTTTCTGATGCACAATGGAGAGCAAGAGCAGCACATAATCGCAGTCCAAGTGAGTTTAGGCCTAGGACATTGGCTCAAGCTTCTCAACAGGCTGATTCCAGGATGTCTGTGGTTCCCAGTAAACCTGGATTTGCACCACAAACGTTTCCTGACTTTGGAAAGCCTTCTCAAGATCTTATGGGTGTTCAATCAAAAGAGCTGTTGCAGGGTCCAGTGGCAAAACTGACGTGGAGCTTTCCAAGTCTACCAGAGGAACCACAGCAACCCGACGTTCCTTTTGAGTTGCCGCATCCTGTCCCTGCCAACAGTGTAGCTGCTCAGTGTGGAGAGAGCTCGGTATATGTGGAAGTGATGAAGGACTTCTTTGGGACTGGGCACCCACTGTTGTCCTCTGCTTTTACACTGGGAGGCTGCACTGCAACTGGAGAGGATCCTTCTGCTCAAGTGCTCATCTTTGAGTCTGAACTGCATGGATGTAGCAGCACATCAATGGTGGGGTTTTATTTTGCCGTTACTCACAGGGACAGTTCAAAAACATCCATGATCGTTTTCAATTAACTTTCTTTTTAGGTGACTGAGGATGAGCTTGTCTATACCTTCAACATTATCTACACCCCACAAGAGGTTTCATATGGTGTTCCTATTGTAAGGAGCAGTATTGCGGTGATTGGTATCGAGTGTCATTATCCAAGGTAGGATCTGGATAAGATCTTCGCTGGATCTGATCCCACCATTTATGGGCATGAGATGACCGCTTGTTTAACTCCTACAGAACACATAATGTGAGCAGCGATGCCTTAATGCCCACTTGGATCCCATATGCCTCAACTAAGGTTGCAGAGGAAGTCTTTGTCTTCTCCCTCAAGCTCATGACTGGTTGGTGTATCCCAAACTGATTTGTGGCATGCTTGTGACCCTGTGCTAAGACTCTTTCTTTGCAGATGACTGGATATTTGAGCGACCTTCTAACCAGTACTTCCTGGGTGACATGATCAATCTTGAAGCATCAGTGCGTTTGTACAGCCATGTTCCCGTCCGTGTGTTTGTGGACAGCTGCGTGGCTACTGCAGTCCCTGATGTTGCTTCTGTCCCCAGATACTCCTTTATTGAGAATAATGGGTAAGAGGTGCTACCTCATGTATACCAGCTTCCAGAAGGGTTGCAGGGTTTCTAACTGGGTTCTGTTTACAGGTGTCTGGTTGATGCCAAGCTCACAGGCTCCACGTCTCACTTTATGCCTCGGACTCAAGGTGATAAGCTACGGTTTCAACTAGAGGCGTTCAGGTTCCAGCAAGCAGACAGTGGACTGGTACGTGTGTTTTAGTTGTGCAACTCTTTGTATGATATGCTACCATGGTGAACAAACAATTGTCTTTGCAGGTCTACATCACATGCATTTTGAAGGCGGCTGCAACAACCTCAAGTTCTGAGCAAAAAGCTTGTTCATTCTCTGCTAATGGGTATGTTGTCTGCTAGATGGGTGTACAGGTAAATTAGTTGTCGTCAAATTAACTGAGGGTGTTTCTTGTCAGTTGGGTGTCCGCAGATGACTCTGACCAGGTGTGTGGCTGCTGTGACACCACTTGTAGCGTCAGAAGTGGAAGTGATCGGCTGCTTACGGGTATGGATTAACTCTGATAACTGTTATTGTCATTCCTGGCTTTAGTTCTCACTAATCATTTGTTCATCAGATCTACAATGGGAAAAGGCGTCTGTCGGCCCCATCAATGTTAAGGACCATGGCCAAAAATAACTGGAAATGCCACGTGATTTAATAAAAGTGATCTTAATAGATTTGTGTATGGTCCTTACTGGCACAATACTAAACGTATCTACATGATTTGACTGTACAAATATGCACCACAAAATGCCTTTTACTACTGGCCTGTGTGGGGACTGATATTTTGTAGGGCTAAGCCTGTTACAACACTAAAGGGCATTTCAATGGCATCACATCCTTTCTGGTGCTTGGTAGATACTTTTGGGGGGTCACGCTAAGAGGCAACATCCTGCAGTCTCTCTTGAAGCCAACACTGAAGTGACTTAAACTGCAATTCATCGACTGGCTGCTAGAGACGAGCTCCAAAAGGAAGTCAAATCTGTATCTCCCCTGTGTTAAAGGCTTAGTTCACTTCAAAATTAGAACTTACCCCTTCTCATCCTAGATGTTCATGCCTTTCTTCAGTCAAAAAAAAATGAAGGTATTTTTGAGAGAACATTCCAGGATTTTTCTCCATATAACGGACTTCTGTGGCAACCAACAGGTAAAGGTCCAAATAATACAGTTTCAGAGGCTCTGCATGATCTCAGATAAAGAATAGGGTCTTATCTAATATAATGATTGGGCATTTTCAATGTAAAATAAAAATGTGTATACTGTACTTTTTAACTGAAATTGCTCTGGCGCGGTGTGCCACAGATTATACTGGACTTACTGTCATAGCAACAGGTCCGTAAGATCAAACCTGGGGTCCGTTCTTCCTACATCGCAACTCCGTTAGCTGGATTTGATTGTTGGTGATTTGGCATGATCTTTGATTGTTTGGTTCTTCGAAGCTCATCCTGAACTTGCTGTCATAGCAACAGGTCTGTAAGATGAAACCTGTGCGAGCGGCTTATTTCATGTAAACAGGATTAGAGTGCACCTTTTTAAGTGGCGTTGATACTTAAATTTTGTCCCAACAACTGCAACTTTATTACAAGAGTTCTTTACTGAATCAGGGGCAATAATTTAAATCACAATAATAATTAAAGCTGCAAGCAGCGATGAAAGGGCCCTCGCACATGCACCGCCACCTGGTGGCCTCAGGAAAACGGCGAATAGTGGGCGACATGCATTTAAGCGGGTAAATATAGGAGAAATATGGCAAACTCACTTCAATGTGCCACACTTCCTTCTGCCAGAAGGTGGCGCTATGACTAACTGAATATTGGCATGTAGATGTGTTTAGGTCAGGACTCTTATCAAACAAGTGAAGTTTGGGGGAGATCGGACATTGTATGCCTGACTTACAACAGCTTCCTGTTTCATGGTGAAACATCAGACTTTGTCCAGCCACAATTTAACATCTAACAAGATTAGACTGACCAAATATGATGTTGATCTGATAAAATCTCTAGGAGGAGTTTGTCAAAGTACCACGTCTGGAAATGGCAAAAACTGCAAACATTTTGCAGAGAAAATTCCAAATATCTAATTTCCTGTTGGGTTTTCAGATTTTGCTTCCAGGGACTTTTTTTAGGTATTGGACATGTGTGTACCGAATTTCATACTTGTATGTGAAACGTAGTGCGAATGACGCTTAATTGAAGTTTTGCAGGTGGCGCTATCGAGCCATTTTGCCACGCCTAACATGTAGGGTTAGGGTTAAGTTATTTCCCAACACTGCTAAGTATATATGAGTAGACTCGTCCCCTCTGTCATAATCAAGGAGTCGAGGGTCTGTCCACATAAACCTTCCTTGTCCACTTATGGAACACTTCAAACTGGCGACAGGGATTGCCCCGTGGGGAAGTGCTTAGGGAGGTTTGTGAGTGTGTTGCTATATTTGGAACTACAGACTACTCTTACTATTTCTGCCATATAAAGATACTGTAAAAGTAGTAATGCTAGTTAATATTTCAGCATGTCTACAAGCGAAGCGGAATGCACCAAACATCTAGCCAAAGTACTTTGGGCAAGCTCTAGTAGCAAACCTGAGCATGAACCTTTTTATTTGTCTTCAATATGACACATCTGACTAATTGGAGTCAAGATACATCACATGCGTATAATTTTGAGAACCAATGAGAATTTTCTGGTAGCATAAGCTCCCATTTGGGCAAGTCTGGAGAATCATGACTGTTAATGAAGAGGGAGGGATTATCGTTAATTAGACAAAATCTGTAGAATACAAAAAGACCAAAGGGCATCATCTCAACAGTGTGACTAGCTGTTGAACGATGGCAGGAAGTTGTTGTGCTGTTCAATTGCTGGCACTTTGTGTGTGGTTTTGTGCTTTTTGTCATGCTGTTCCACAGTGGAGTAATCTGCCCCAGTATCCTCAAGCTCCGATGTTAAAGCAAACTGATCAGCGGGTTCAAAAACAAGCTAGTCACCAGTTTCCTCAGAAGGTTCAACAGCTAGCTAGTCAACAGTTTCCTCAGAAGGTTCAACAGCAAGCTAGACAACAGTTTCCTCTGAAGGTTCAACAGCTAGCTAGTCAACGGTTTCCTCAGAAGGTTCAACAGCTAGCTAGTCAACAGTTTCCTCTGAAGGTTCAACAGCAAGCTAGTCAACAGTTTCCTCAGAAGGTTCAACAACAAGCTAGTCAACAGTTTCCTCAGAAGGTTCAACAGCAAGCTGTTCAACAGCAAGCTAGTCAACAGTTTCCTCAGAAGGTTCAACAACAAGCTAGTCAACAGTTTCCCCAGCAGGTTCAACAACAAGCTAGTCAACAGTTTCCTCAGCAGGTTCAACAACAAGCTAGTCAACAGTTTCCTCAGCAGTTTCAGTCTAAGCAGCCAGTGGCGCAGGCAGAGCCCCTTGACAAATGTGCTGTAGCTGATTATGAGCAGATCCAATGTGGCCCACCTGGTATCAGTGGTGCTGAGTGTGAAGCTATCAACTGCTGCTTTAACGGACAGCAGTGTTACTATGGGAGGGCAGGTAAGAGTGAGTCAATGTAAAGGTGTTCACGTTAAACCACTCCTCAGTAATAACCTGCTCTTGTGCCAGTGACTGTCCAGTGTATAAGAGATGGTCAGTTTGTGGTAGTGGTGGCTAGAGATGTTACACTACCTCGCTTGAGCCTGGATTCAGTCCATCTCCTGGGTGGAAATGACCCATCTTGCAGTCCTGTGGGATCCACACCTTCTTTTGCTATATACCAGTTCCCTGTCACTGCATGTGGCACAAGCATGATGGTGAGTAGCTGCTTGTGGTTCTGTTCTGCATGGCTTGGAATGGACTGGATGCCAACAGTTACTATTTGCAGGAGGACGGTGGATATGTGGTGTATGAAAACCGAATGACCTCCTCGTATGAAGTGGGTGTCGGACCACTTGGTTCCATCACAAGGGACAGCCATTTTGAGTAGGTATTTTTTTTAGAAAAAAATATTAATCCTTGACAAGGCTACAAGCTCACTATTTGTTGTCTAGGCTTCTCTTCCAGTGTAGGTACTCTGCTACTTCTGTGGAAGCTCTGGTTGTGGAGGTCAACACTGTTCCTGCACCTCCACCAGTAGCGGCTCCTGGACCCCTCAGGGTTGAGCTTAGACTGGCAAATGGTCAGTGTGTCACCAAAGGCTGTGCTGAAGGTAAGTGTCTGTCCAAGTATGCATGAGTATTTTCTAAAACTCCAGGTTGCGGCAGTTTCTGGTTAAACGCTGATTTTCTTTCTCAGGGGATGAGGCATACACGTCCTACTACGGTGACGCTGATTATCCGGTCACAAAAGTCCTGCGGGAGCCTGTGTATGTTGAGGTGCGCATTTTGGAGAGGACCGACCCCAACATTGTCCTAATGCTGGGACATTGCTGGGCGACATCAACCCCCAGTCCCCTCAGTCTACCCCAGTGGGACCTTCTGGTTGATGGGTGAGTAAGGCCAGTCTTTATCCATCTAGTGCGCTGTAAGGCATTTCTGACTGCCTCTTTGCCTTTCAGATGCCCTTACCAGGATGACCGTTACCTGACCACATTGGTTCCAGTGGCTGGATCTTCTGGTCTTCAGTTCCCAACCCACTACAAGCGCTTTGTTGTGAAGATGTTCACATTTGTGGACCCAGCATCACTGGCTCCTCTACAGGAAACCGTATGCTCTGCAGCTTTTCCTGAATCCTTAATATTAGGTGTTTTTCTTTCTGTGGCTTAACCCTTTCCCCCTCTGTTAGATCTTCATCCACTGTAGTACAGCAGTGTGCCATCCCTCTTCTGGCTCCTGTGAGCAAAGCTGCACTAGGAAAAGTGAGTGCTTGTTGTAAACTGACTTCAGGAACCTTGAGAATTTGTTTTTTTTAAATGCCTCACAATTCTACCATTTCTTTTCCAGGAAGAGATGCTAACGTCAAGACCATCTCTAGTGGGCAAACTGTGGTGTCTAGTGGAGAAGTTAACCTGGTCATGTGACTTTAGTAGTTTTAATAAACTTCTTAACTCAACTGTCTCTTTGGTATTGATCTTTCATGACTGTTCTCAGTTTGATTTATTGGGCTACACTACTAAACCAGAGTTCCCTTTTTTGCTTCAAGGTTATGCTTGACTTGAACTAAACAAGCCAAGTTTCTGCCCAAACCTGACCTATTTGCCAAGTTCCAGTTGCTAACCTGGGTCCCTGTTCTTAATGGTATCAAATCTGTTTTGGTCTCTACTTGTGGCTTTATGGCTGGACTAACATAACTGCTTGTATTGATATTCACGCATGCCAAGTCCCTCTGTTTTTTGGTAAGAAAGCCCCCCCGAAGTCATGCAAGTACAGCATTGCATCTGCAATGAAATCAGTCTCAACCTGCATTGTCCTTTTTAATCCCAAATTGTGACCAGCCTTTTTTCTTGTTTATTAAAAAGTAGACTGAAGCTTTAATAAAAGCTGGTTTAGTCCCTTAACTGGTGTATCACACCTGAGTTGCTGTCTGAGGGCCTGTTTACACAACTGGTACTAAAGCGTTTATCAGTCCAATCACAAGTGGACTATGCTAAATACAGGTGTAAATGGGTCTAAAATGGTTTAAACTTGGCCTTTTTAACCTTCACTCATGAAAGGGGTCTTTATAAACTGTTTCCAGAGTGTGACATTAACTGGTCTTAACCATGTCGCTTCTGTAGATTTGGATAAGCTACTTTGTTTAACTGTCTGTGCTTGTTGTTGCACCATTAAAAACAGAACGTGGAAGGCAATTTGACTAGTATCCATGCTGTCAAGGAAATGCATCCCATTTTAACTTTAAATTTAACTGGTTTGAAGAGCTAATATGGTGTATTAGGTTTGTGAAATAAACATTTCCAAATGGGGTCTATGATATTTGTCCATTTTAGTGTCCCATCATTAACTTAAGTCTTAGTCCTGTTAACTCTTCTTGCTCTTTGTATCACATTTTTCCTAGAGACATTTTGGGGGAAAATTGGAGAAAACGTAGGTCTGTGGCCAGTTGCATAAACTGCTGATGTTAAAGAATAAGAAGCTGAGGGCAAGTGGACAAAAGTGAATGTCTGTTTCAATACCAGGAGGTTTCTTGTAGGTATTGGGCTGTTACATGTGTGTACCGAATTTCATACCTGTACGTGAAACGTAGCGGGAGGGGCACTTTGTTGAAATGTTGTAGGTGGCGCTATCGAGCCATTTTGCCATGTCTTCAGGCCAGGACTCTTATCAAACATCTGAAGTTTGGGGCAGATCGGACATTGTATGCCCGAGTTACAACAACTTCCTGTTTTATGGCGAACCATCGAATTTTGTGAGGCCGCCACTGACACGCCCTTCGGGGAAAACTCAAGATCTTCGCAATTTAACATCACCAAGGCCTTTAGATTAGACTGTGCAAATATGATGTTGATCTGATTAAATCTCTAGGAGTAGATCGTTAATGTACAAGGTCTGGAAATGGCAAAAATTTTGCAGAGAAAATTCAATATATCACACTTCCTGTTGGGTTTTCAGGTTTTGCCCCCCAAGGTCTTTTTTGTAGGTATTGGGCTTTTACATGTGTCTACCGAATTTCATACTCGTACGTGAAACGTAGCTCGAACGGCGCTTAATTGATTTTTTGTAGGTGGCGCTATCGGGCCATTTTGCCACGCCTAATTCTGAAACCCATATTGGATGTACATTTTCACCACTTTTGACGCGTGTGCAAAGTTTCATGAGATTTCGAGCATGTTTAGGCCCTCAAAAATGTGATTTATTTGGGAGAAGAAGAATAATAGGCTGAGCAATTCCAATAGGGTCCTCACACCATTGGTGCTCGGGCCCTAAAAATGTATTTCAAAATAATATTAGAAACAGAGATTTATTTTTGATAGAATAATGACTTTATAATGTTATTGCAGTCTTACACACATGCTGTACAGTTACTCTGAGCAGTGCATTAATTTCAGGGCACTGGGCATTGCGTCATTTAATTACTGTATTTGCATTATTGTAAAGTTAGGTTTAGGGTTGGGGTAGGTGTAAGCGTTAATCTGGTAAGTAGCACATTTATTTATTGTTATTTAGTTGTGAGATTTTGTCTCACTTACGACCGTTGCTGTACCCCTTTCAGCCACAACTCTTCTTCTCTGTTTTCAGTGTATTTCTGTGGCAGGATTACAGCGCCACATACTGACCTGGCATGTATACTACATCGTTTTGAGTCTTTTCAATGCTCTCGTGTGTACACAGATATTTCTTGAAACGAGGGGGGAAAAAAAGATCGGATAGGGAAAGCTCTGGCTTCGTGTGGACGGAGCCTTAGATAACTTAATCCAGATATTTTAATCCAATCCGCAAATTCGTTTGAAGAACCAAATTAGCCAGAGATCAGTTATCATGATTAGAAGATCTGGGATCTGTCAAATCATCTCAGATGTATTAAGAGAGGTACGAAGAATGGACCCCAGATCTGTCATTTTGATATTTAAAACAAGAAATCATTTTGGTTTAGCTACTAATAACCTGCCCTTATTTGGTACTTCATTTTATCCTTTTATTCAAAATTGCTCCATTTCAGTTCCGGCTTGTTAAGATTGCTGTCAATGTGAGGGAAGAACGTTTTCTTACACTCTAAACCTGACTATAAACATTCTCAACTTTATTATTTTGGACACTCTAGTGTACAATTCTGTCTGTGGCCATGTTTCTGAATTAATAAAAAAGGAAGACGCAAAAAAGACTTGGTTGTTTGTGTTTCAGAGAATTCTTGAAAATAAGAAATCATTTGGTTTAGCTACTAATAACCTGCCCTTATTTGATACTTCATTTGATCCTGAGTGATAAACAATCAATGACTTACACCTGTGATATATTGATTGAGTAAATTGGCAGTTGCAGAGAAAAATGATGCCTGTCATGAGAAAGGTGGAGCCATGCTGATTTACATCTGTATAAATTTGGATGGTAGCACCCGAAAGTGTTGTTGAAACAAGCTTGGCAATAATGGGGTTTTGGCAGGTTGGATTTGGATTGGTGTTTATTCTTGCTCTTGGATTTTCTGATGCACAATGGAGAGCAAGAGCAGCACATAATCGCAGTCCAAGTGAGTTTAGGCCTAGGACATTGGCTCAAGCTTCTCAACAGGCTGATTCCAGGATGTCTGTGGTTCCCAGTAAACCTGGATTTGCACCACAAACGTTTCCTGACTTTGGAAAGCCTTCTCAAGATCTTATGGGTGTTCAATCAAAAGAGCTGTTGCAGGGTCCAGTGGCAAAACTGACGTGGAGCTTTCCAAGTCTACCAGAGGAACCACAGCAACCCGACGTTCCTTTTGAGTTGCCGCATCCTGTCCCTGCCAACAGTGTAGCTGCTCAGTGTGGAGAGAGCTCGGTATATGTGGAAGTGATGAAGGACTTCTTTGGGACTGGGCACCCACTGTTGTCCTCTGCTTTTACACTGGGAGGCTGCACTGCAACTGGAGAGGATCCTTCTGCTCAAGTGCTCATCTTTGAGTCTGAACTGCATGGATGTAGCAGCACATCAATGGTGGGGTTTTATTTTGCCGTTACTCACAGGGACAGTTCAAAAACATCCATGATCGTTTTCAATTAACTTTCTTTTTAGGTGACTGAGGATGAGCTTGTCTATACCTTCAACATTATCTACACCCCACAAGAGGTTTCATATGGTGTTCCTATTGTAAGGAGCAGTATTGCGGTGATTGGTATCGAGTGTCATTATCCAAGGTAGGATCTGGATAAGATCTTCGCTGGATCTGATCCCACCATTTATGGGCATGAGATGACCGCTTGTTTAACTCCTACAGAACACATAATGTGAGCAGCGATGCCTTAATGCCCACTTGGATCCCATATGCCTCAACTAAGGTTGCAGAGGAAGTCTTTGTCTTCTCCCTCAAGCTCATGACTGGTTGGTGTATCCCAAACTGATTTGTGGCATGCTTGTGACCCTGTGCTAAGACTCTTTCTTTGCAGATGACTGGATATTTGAGCGACCTTCTAACCAGTACTTCCTGGGTGACATGATCAATCTTGAAGCATCAGTGCGTTTGTACAGCCATGTTCCCGTCCGTGTGTTTGTGGACAGCTGCGTGGCTACTGCAGTCCCTGATGTTGCTTCTGTCCCCAGATACTCCTTTATTGAGAATAATGGGTAAGAGGTGCTACCTCATGTATACCAGCTTCCAGAAGGGTTGCAGGGTTTCTAACTGGGTTCTGTTTACAGGTGTCTGGTTGATGCCAAGCTCACAGGCTCCACGTCTCACTTTATGCCTCGGACTCAAGGTGATAAGCTACGGTTTCAACTAGAGGCGTTCAGGTTCCAGCAAGCAGACAGTGGACTGGTACGTGTGTTTAGTTGTGCAACTCTTTGTATGATATGCTACCATGGTGAACAAACAATTGTCTTTGCAGGTCTACATCACATGCATTTTGAAGGCGGCTGCAACAACCTCAAGTTCTGAGCAAAAAGCTTGTTCATTCTCTGCTAATGGGTATGTTGTCTGCTAGATGGGTGTACAGGTAAATTAGTTGTCGTCAAATTAACTGAGGGTGTTTCTTGTCAGTTGGGTGTCCGCAGATGACTCTGACCAGGTGTGTGGCTGCTGTGACACCACTTGTAGCGTCAGAAGTGGAAGTGATCGGCTGCTTACGGGTATGGATTAACTCTGATAACTGTTATTGTCATTCCTGGCTTTAGTTCTCACTAATCATTTGTTCATCAGATCTACAATGGGAAAAGGCGTCTGTCGGCCCCATCAATGTTAAGGACCATGGCCAAAAATAACTGGAAATGCCACGTGATTTAATAAAAGTGATCTTAATAGATTTGTGTATGGTCCTTACTGGCACAATACTAAACGTATCTACATGATTTGACTGTACAAATATGCACCACAAAATGCCTTTTACTACTGGCCTGTGTGGGGACTGATATTTTGTAGGGCTAAGCCTGTTACAACACTAAAGGGCATTTCAATGGCATCACATCCTTTCTGGTGCTTGGTAGATACTTTTGGGGGGTTACGCTAAGAGGCAACATCCTGCAGTCTCTCTTGAAGCCAACACTGAAGTGACTTAAACTGCAATTCATCGACTGGCTGCTAGAGACGAGCTCCAAAAGGAAGTCAAATCTGTATCTCCCCTGTGTTAAAGGCTTAGTTCACTTCAAAATTAGAACTTACCCCTTCTCATCCTAGATGTTCATGCCTTTCTTCAGTCAAAAAAAAATGAAGGTATTTTTGAGAGAACATTCCAGGATTTTTCTCCATATAACGGACTTCTGTGGCAACCAACAGGTAAAGGTCCAAATAATACAGTTTCAGAGGCTCTGCATGATCTCAGATAAAGAATAGGGTCTTATCTAATATAATGATTGGGCATTTTCAATGTAAAATAATGTGTATACTGTACTTTTTAACTGAAATTGCTCTGGCGCGGTGTGCCACAGATTATACTGGACTTACTGTCATAGCAACAGGTCCGTAAGATCAAACCTGGGGTCCGTTCTTCCTACATCGCAACTCCGTTAGCTGGATTTGATTGTTGGTGATTTGGCATGATCTTTGATTGTTTGGTTCTTCGAAGCTCATCCTGAACTTGCTGTCATAGCAACAGGTCTGTAAGATGAAACTTGTGCGAGCGGCTTATTTCATGTAAACAGGATTAGAGTGCACCTTTTTAAGTGGCGTTGATACTTAAATTTTGTCCCAACAACTGCAACTTTATTACAAGAGTTCTTTACTGAATCAGGGGCAATAATTTAAATCACAATAATAATTAAAGCTGCAAGCAGCGATGAAAGGGCCCTCGCACATGCACCGCCACCTGGTGGCCTCAGGAAAACGGCGAATAGTGGGCGACATGCATTTAAGCGGGTAAATATAGGAGAAATATGGCAAACTCACTTCAATGTGCCACACTTCCTTCTGCCAGAAGGTGGCGCTATGACTAACTGAATATTGGCATGTAGATGTGTTTAGGTCAGGACTCTTATCAAACAAGTGAAGTTTGGGGGAGATCGGACATTGTATGCCTGACTTACAACAGCTTCCTGTTTCATGGTGAAACATCAGATTTTGTCCAGCCACAATTTAACATCTAACAAGATTAGACTGACCAAATATGATGTTGATCTGATAAAATCTCTAGGAGGAGTTTGTCAAAGTACCACGTCTGGAAATGGCAAAAACTGCAAACATTTTGCAGAGAAAATTCCAAATATCTAATTTCCTGTTGGGTTTTCAGATTTTGCTTCCAGGGACTTTTTTTAGGTATTGGACATGTGTGTACCGAATTTCATACTTGTATGTGAAACGTAGTGCGAATGACGCTTAATTGAAGTTTTGCAGGTGGCGCTATCGAGCCATTTTGCCACGCCTAACATGTAGGGTTAGGGTTAAGTTATTTCCCAACACTGCTAAGTATATATGAGTAGACTCGTCCCCTCTGTCATAATCAAGGAGTCGAGGGTCTGTCCACATAAACCTTCCTTGTCCACTTATGGAACACTTCAAACTGGCGACAGGGATTGCCCCGTGGGGAAGTGCTTAGGGAGGTTTGTGAGTGTGTTGCTAAATTTGGAACTACAGACTACTCTTACTATTTCTGCCATATAAAGATACTGTAAAAGTAGTAATGCTAGTTAATATTTCAGCATGTCTACAAGCGAAGCGGAATGCACCAAACATCTAGCCAAAGTACTTTGGGCAAGCTCTAGTAGCAAACCTGAGCATGAACCTTTTTATTTGTCTTCAATATGACACATCTGACTAATTGGAGTCAAGATACATCACATGCGTATAATTTTGAGAACCAATGAGAATTTTCTGGTAGCATAAGCTCCCATTTGGGCAAGTCTGGAGAATCATGACTGTTAATGAAGAGGGAGGGATTATCGTTAATTAGACAAAATCTGTAGAATACAAAAAGACCAAAGGGCATCATCTCAACAGTGTGACTAGCTGTTGAACGATGGCAGGAAGTTGTTGTGCTGTTCAATTGCTGGCACTTTGTGTGTGGTTTTGTGCTTTTTGTCATGCTGTTCCACAGTGGAGTAATCTGCCCCAGTATCCTCAAGCTCCGATGTTAAAGCAAACTGATCAGCGGGTTCAAAAACAAGCTAGTCACCAGTTTCCTCAGAAGGTTCAACAGCTAGCTAGTCAACAGTTTCCTCAGAAGGTTCAACAGCAAGCTAGTCAACAGTTTCCTCTGAAGGTTCAACAGCTAGCTAGTCAACGGTTTCCTCAGAAGGTTCAACAGCTAGCTAGTCAACAGTTTCCTCTGAAGGTTCAACAGCAAGCTAGTCAACAGTTTCCTCAGAAGGTTCAACAACAAGCTAGTCAACAGTTTCCTCAGAAGGTTCAACAGCAAGCTGTTCAACAGCAAGCTAGTCAACAGTTTCCTCAGAAGGATCAACAACAAGCTAGTCAACAGTTTCCCCAGCAGGTTCAACAACAAGCTAGTCAACAGTTTCCTCAGCAGGTTCAACAACAAGCTAGTCAACAGTTTCCTCTGAAGGTTCAACAGCTAGCTAGTCAACAGTTTCCTCTGAAGGTTCAACAGCAAGCTAGTCAACAGTTTCCTCAGAAGGTTCAACAACAAGCTAGTCAACAGTTTCCTCAGAAGGTTCAACAGCAAGCTGTTCAACAGCAAGCTAGTCAACAGTTTCCTCAGAAGGTTCAACAACAAGCTAGTCAACAGTTTCCCCAGCAGGTTCAACAACAAGCTAGTCAACAGTTTCCTCAGCAGGTTCAACAACAAGCTAGTCAACAGTTTCCTCAGCAGTTTCAGTCTAAGCAGCCAGTGGCGCAGGCAGAGCCCCTTGACAAATGTGCTGTAGCTGATTATGAGCAGATCCAATGTGGCCCACCTGGTATCAGTGGTGCTGAGTGTGAAGCTATCAACTGCTGCTTTAACGGACAGCAGTGTTACTATGGGAGGGCAGGTAAGAGTGAGTCAATGTAAAGGTGTTCACGTTAAACCACTCCTCAGTAATAACCTGCTCTTGTGCCAGTGACTGTCCAGTGTATAAGAGATGGTCAGTTTGTGGTAGTGGTGGCTAGAGATGTTACACTACCTCGCTTGAGCCTGGATTCAGTCCATCTCCTGGGTGGAAATGACCCATCTTGCAGTCCTGTGGGATCCACACCTTCCTTTGCTATATACCAGTTCCCTGTCACTGCATGTGGCACAAGCATGATGGTGAGTAGCTGCTTGTGGTTCTGTTCTGCATGGCTTGGAATGGACTGGATGCCAACAGTTACTATTTGCAGGAGGACGGTGGATATGTGGTGTATGAAAACCGAATGACCTCCTCGTATGAAGTGGGTGTCGGACCACTTGGTTCCATCACAAGGGACAGCCATTTTGAGTAGGTATTTTTTTTAGAAAAAAATATTAATCCTTGACAAGGCTACAAGCTCACTATTTGTTGTCTAGGCTTCTCTTCCAGTGTAGGTACTCTGCTACTTCTGTGGAAGCTCTGGTTGTGGAGGTCAACACTGTTCCTGCACCTCCACCAGTAGCGGCTCCTGGACCCCTCAGGGTTGAGCTTAGACTGGCAAATGGTCAGTGTGTCACCAAAGGCTGTGCTGAAGGTAAGTGTCTGTCCAAGTATGCATGAGTATTTTCTAAAACTCCAGGTTGCGGCAGTTTCTGGTTAAACGCTGATTTTCTTTCTCAGGGGATGAGGCATACACGTCCTACTACGGTGACGCTGATTATCCGGTCACAAAAGTCCTGCGGGAGCCTGTGTATGTTGAGGTGCGCATTTTGGAGAGGACCGACCCCAACATTGTCCTAATGCTGGGACATTGCTGGGCGACATCAACCCCCAGTCCCCTCAGTCTACCCCAGTGGGACCTTCTGGTTGATGGGTGAGTAAGGCCAGTCTTTATCCATCTAGTGCGCTGTAAGGCATTTCTGACTGCCTCTTTGCCTTTCAGATGCCCTTACCAGGATGACCGTTACCTGACCACATTGGTTCCAGTGGCTGGATCTTCTGGTCTTCAGTTCCCAACCCACTACAAGCGCTTTGTTGTGAAGATGTTCACATTTGTGGACCCAGCATCACTGGCTCCTCTACAGGAAACCGTATGCTCTGCAGCTTTTCCTGAATCCTTAATATTAGGTGTTTTTCTTTCTGTGGCTTAACCCTTTCCCCCTCTGTTAGATCTTCATCCACTGTAGTACAGCAGTGTGCCATCCCTCTTCTGGCTCCTGTGAGCAAAGCTGCACTAGGAAAAGTGAGTGCTTGTTGTAAACTGACTTCAGGAACCTTGAGAATTTGTTTTTTTTAAATGCCTCACAATTCTACCATTTCTTTTCCAGGAAGAGATGCTAACGTCAAGACCATCTCTAGTGGGCAAACTGTGGTGTCTAGTGGAGAAGTTAACCTGGTCATGTGACTTTAGTAGTTTTAATAAACTTCTTAACTCAACTGTCTCTTTGGTATTGATCTTTCATGACTGTTCTCAGTTTGATTTATTGGGCTACACTACTAAACCAGAGTTCCCTTTTTTGCTTCAAGGTTATGCTTGACTTGAACTAAACAAGCCAAGTTTCTGCCCAAACCTGACCTATTTGCCAAGTTCCAGTTGCTAACCTGGGTCCCTGTTCTTAATGGTATCAAATCTGTTTTGGTCTCTACTTGTGGCTTTATGGCTGGACTAACATAACTGCTTGTATTGATATTCACGCATGCCAAGTCCCTCTGTTTTTTGGTAAGAAAGCCCCCCCGAAGTCATGCAAGTACAGCATTGCATCTGCAATGAAATCAGTCTCAACCTGCATTGTCCTTTTTAATCCCAAATTGTGACCAGCCTTTTTTCTTGTTTATTAAAAAGTAGACTGAAGCTTTAATAAAAGCTGGTTTAGTCCCTTAACTGGTGTATCACACCTGAGTTGCTGTCTGAGGGCCTGTTTACACAACTGGTACTAAAGCGTTTATCAGTCCAATCACAAGTGGACTATGCTAAATACAGGTGTAAATGGGTCTAAAATGGTTTAAACTTGTCCTTTTTTTTTTTTTTTTTAACTTTTAACCTTCACTCATGAAAGGGGTCTTTATAAACTGTTTCCAGAGTGTGACATTAACTGGTCTTAACCATGTCGCTTCTGTAGATTTGGATAAGCTACTTTGTTTAACTGTCTGTGCTTGTTGTTGCACCATTAAAAACAGAACGTGGAAGGCAATTTGACTAGTATCCATGCTGTCAAGGAAATGCATCCCATTTTAACTTTAAATTTAACTGGTTTGAAGAGCTAAATGTCGGTGTATTAGGTTTGTGAAATAAACATTTCCAAATGGGGTCTATGATATTTGTCCATTTTAGTGTCCCATCATTAACTTAAGTCTTAGTCCTGTTAACTCTTCTTGCTCTTTGTATCACATTTTTCCTAGAGACATTTTGGGGGAAAATTGGAGAAAACGTAGGTCTGTGGCCAGTTGCATAAACTGCTGATGTTAAAGAATAAGAAGCTGAGGGCAAGTGGACAAAAGTGAATGTCTGTTTCAATACCAGGAGGTTTCTTGTAGGTATTGGGCTGTTACATGTGTGTACCGAATTTCATACCTGTACGTGAAACGTAGCGGGAGGGGCACTTTGTTGAAATGTTGTAGGTGGCGCTATCGAGCCATTTTGCCATGTCTTCAGGCCAGGACTCTTATCAAACATCTGAAGTTTGGGGCAGATCGGACATTGTATGCCCGAGTTACAACAACTTCCTGTTTTATGGCGAACCATCGAATTTTGTGAGGCCGCCACTGACACGCCCTTCAGGGAAAACTCAAGATCTTCGCAATTTAACATCACCAAGGCCTTTAGATTAGACTGTGCAAATATGATGTTGATCTGATTAAATCTCTAGGAGTAGATCGTTAATGTACAAGGTCTGGAAATGGCAAAAATTTTGCAGAGAAAATTCAATATATCACACTTCCTGTTGGGTTTTCAGGTTTTGCCCCCCAAGGTCTTTTTTGTAGGTATTGGGCTTTTACATGTGTCTACCGAATTTCATACTCGTACGTGAAACGTAGCTCGAACGGCGCTTAATTGATTTTTTGTAGGTGGCGCTATCGGGCCATTTTGCCACGCCTAATTCTGAAACCCATATTGGATGTACATTTTCACCACTTTTGACGCGTGTGCAAAGTTTCATGAGATTTCGAGCATGTTTAGGCCCTCAAAAATGTGATTTATTTGGGAGAAGAAGAATAATAGGCTGAGCAATTCCAATAGGGTCCTCACACCATTGGTGCTCGGGCCCTAAAAATGTATTTCAAAATAATATTAGAAACAGAGATTTATTTTTGATAGAATAATGACTTTATAATGTTATTGCAGTCTTACACACATGCTGTACAGTTACTCTGAGCAGTGCATTAATTTCAGGGCACTGGGCATTGCGTCATTTAATTACTGTATTTGCATTATTGTAAAGTTAGGTTTAGGGTTGGGGTAGGTGTAAGCGTTAATCTGGTAAGTAGCACATTTATTTATTGTTATTTAGTTGTGAGATTTTGTCTCACTTACGACCGTTGCTGTACCCCTTTCAGCCACAACTCTTCTTCTCTGTTTTCAGTGTATTTCTGTGGCAGGATTACAGCGCCACATACTGACCTGGCATGTATACTACATCGTTTTGAGTCTTTTCAATGCTCTCGTGTGTACACAGATATTTCTTGAAACGAGGGGGGAAAAAAAGATCGGATAGGGAAAGCTCTGGCTTCGTGTGGACGGAGCCTTAGATAACTTAATCCAGATATTTGAATCCAATCCGCAAATTCGTTTGAAGAACCAAATTAGCCAGAGATCAGTTATCATGATTAGAAGATCTGGGATCTGTCAAATCATCTCAGATGTATTAAGAGAGGTACGAAGAATGGACCCCAGATCTGTCATTTTGATATTTAAAACAAGAAATCATTTTGGTTTAGCTACTAATAACCTGCCCTTATTTGGTACTTCATTTTATCCTTTTATTCAAAATTGCTCCATTTCAGTTCCGGCTTGTTAAGATTGCTGTCAATGTGAGGGAAGAACGTTTTCTTACACTCTAAACCTGACTATAAACATTCTCAACTTTATTATTTTGGATACTCTAGTGTACAATTCTGTCTGTGGCCATGTTTCTGAATTAATAAAAAAGGAAGACGCAAAAAAGACTTGGTTGTTTGTGTTTCAGAGAATTCTTGAAAATAAGAAATCATTTGGTTTAGCTACTAATAACCTGCCCTTATTTGATACTTCATTTGATCCTGAGTGATAAACAATCAATGACTTACACCTGTGATATATTGATTGAGTAAATTGGCAGGTGCAGAGAAAAATGATGCCTGTCATGAGAAAGGTGGAGCCATGCTGATTTACATCTGTATAAATTTGGATGGTAGCACCCGAAAGTGTTGTTGAAACAAGCTTGGCAATAATGGGGTTTTGGCAGGTTGGATTTGGATTGGTGTTTATTCTTGCTCTTGGATTTTCTGATGCACAATGGAGAGCAAGAGCAGCACATAATCGCAGTCCAAGTGAGTTTAGGCCTAGGACATTGGCTCAAGCTTCTCAACAGGCTGATTCCAGGATGTCTGTGGTTCCCAGTAAACCTGGATTTGCACCACAAACGTTTCCTGACTTTGGAAAGCCTTCTCAAGATCTTATGGGTGTTCAATCAAAAGAGCTGTTGCAGGGTCCAGTGGCAAAACTGACGTGGAGCTTTCCAAGTCTACCAGAGGAACCACAGCAACCCGACGTTCCTTTTGAGTTGCCGCATCCTGTCCCTGCCAACAGTGTAGCTGCTCAGTGTGGAGAGAGCTCGGTATATGTGGAAGTGATGAAGGACTTCTTTGGGACTGGGCACCCACTGTTGTCCTCTGCTTTTACACTGGGAGGCTGCACTGCAACTGGAGAGGATCCTTCTGCTCAAGTGCTCATCTTTGAGTCTGAACTGCATGGATGTAGCAGCACATCAATGGTGGGGTTTTATTTTGCCGTTACTCACAGGGACAGTTCAAAAACATCCATGATCGTTTTCAATTAACTTTCTTTTTAGGTGACTGAGGATGAGCTTGTCTATACCTTCAACATTATCTACACCCCACAAGAGGTTTCATATGGTGTTCCTATTGTAAGGAGCAGTATTGCGGTGATTGGTATCGAGTGTCATTATCCAAGGTAGGATCTGGATAAGATCTTCGCTGGATCTGATCCCACCATTTATGGGCATGAGATGACCGCTTGTTTAACTCCTACAGAACACATAATGTGAGCAGCGATGCCTTAATGCCCACTTGGATCCCATATGCCTCAACTAAGGTTGCAGAGGAAGTCTTTGTCTTCTCCCTCAAGCTCATGACTGGTTGGTGTATCCCAAACTGATTTGTGGCATGCTTGTGACCCTGTGCTAAGACTCTTTCTTTGCAGATGACTGGATATTTGAGCGACCTTCTAACCAGTACTTCCTGGGTGACATGATCAATCTTGAAGCATCAGTGCGTTTGTACAGCCATGTTCCCGTCCGTGTGTTTGTGGACAGCTGCGTGGCTACTGCAGTCCCTGATGTTGCTTCTGTCCCCAGATACTCCTTTATTGAGAATAATGGGTAAGAGGTGCTACCTCATGTATACCAGCTTCCAGAAGGGTTGCAGGGTTTCTAACTGGGTTCTGTTTACAGGTGTCTGGTTGATGCCAAGCTCACAGGCTCCACGTCTCACTTTATGCCTCGGACTCAAGGTGATAAGCTACGGTTTCAACTAGAGGCGTTCAGGTTCCAGCAAGCAGACAGTGGACTGGTACGTGTGTTTTAGTTGTGCAACTCTTTGTATGATATGCTACCATGGTGAACAAACAATTGTCTTTGCAGGTCTACATCACATGCATTTTGAAGGCGGCTGCAACAACCTCAAGTTCTGAGCAAAAAGCTTGTTCATTCTCTGCTAATGGGTATGTTGTCTGCTAGATGGGTGTACAGGTAAATTAGTTGTCGTCAAATTAACTGAGGGTGTTTCTTGTCAGTTGGGTGTCCGCAGATGACTCTGACCAGGTGTGTGGCTGCTGTGACACCACTTGTAGCGTCAGAAGTGGAAGTGATCGGCTGCTTACGGGTATGGATTAACTCTGATAACTGTTATTGTCATTCCTGGCTTTAGTTCTCACTAATCATTTGTTCATCAGATCTACAATGGGAAAAGGCGTCTGTCGGCCCCATCAATGTTAAGGACCATGGCCAAAAATAACTGGAAATGCCACGTGATTTAATAAAAGTGATCTTAATAGATTTGTGTATGGTCCTTACTGGCACAATACTAAACGTATCTACATGATTTGACTGTACAAATATGCACCACAAAATGCCTTTTACTACTGGCCTGTGTGGGGACTGATATTTTGTAGGGCTAAGCCTGTTACAACACTAAAGGGCATTTCAATGGCATCACATCCTTTCTGGTGCTTGGTAGATACTTTTGGGGGGTCACGCTAAGAGGCAACATCCTGCAGTCTCTCTTGAAGCCAACACTGAAGTGACTTAAACTGCAATTCATCGACTGGCTGCTAGAGACGAGCTCCAAAAGGAAGTCAAATCTGTATCTCCCCTGTGTTAAAGGCTTAGTTCACTTCAAAATTAGAACTTACCCCTTCTCATCCTAGATGTTCATGCCTTTCTTCAGTCAAAAAAAAATGAAGGTATTTTTGAGAGAACATTCCAGGATTTTTCTCCATATAACGGACTTCTGTGGCAACCAACAGGTAAAGGTCCAAATAATACAGTTTCAGAGGCTCTGCATGATCTCAGATAAAGAATAGGGTCTTATCTAATATAATGATTGGGCATTTTCAATGTAAAATAAAAATGTGTATACTGTACTTTTTAACTGAAATTGCTCTGGCGCGGTGTGCCACAGATTATACTGGACTTACTGTCATAGCAACAGGTCCGTAAGATCAAACCTGGGGTCCGTTCTTCCTACATCGCAACTCCGTTAGCTGGATTTGATTGTTGGTGATTTGGCATGATCTTTGATTGTTTGGTTCTTCGAAGCTCATCCTGAACTTGCTGTCATAGCAACAGGTCTGTAAGATGAAACCTGTGCGAGCGGCTTATTTCATGTAAACAGGATTAGAGTGCACCTTTTTAAGTGGCGTTGATACTTAAATTTTGTCCCAACAACTGCAACTTTATTACAAGAGTTCTTTACTGAATCAGGGGCAATAATTTAAATCACAATAATAATTAAAGCTGCAAGCAGCGATGAAAGGGCCCTCGCACATGCACCGCCACCTGGTGGCCTCAGGAAAACGGCGAATAGTGGGCGACATGCATTTAAGCGGGTAAATATAGGAGAAATATGGCAAACTCACTTCAATGTGCCACACTTCCTTCTGCCAGAAGGTGGCGCTATGACTAACTGAATATTGGCATGTAGATGTGTTTAGGTCAGGACTCTTATCAAACAAGTGAAGTTTGGGGGAGATCGGACATTGTATGCCTGACTTACAACAGCTTCCTGTTTCATGGTGAAACATCAGACTTTGTCCAGCCACAATTTAACATCTAACAAGATTAGACTGACCAAATATGATGTTGATCTGATAAAATCTCTAGGAGGAGTTTGTCAAAGTACCACGTCTGGAAATGGCAAAAACTGCAAACATTTTGCAGAGAAAATTCCAAATATCTAATTTCCTGTTGGGTTTTCAGATTTTGCTTCCAGGGACTTTTTTTAGGTATTGGACATGTGTGTACCGAATTTCATACTTGTATGTGAAACGTAGTGCGAATGACGCTTAATTGAAGTTTTGCAGGTGGCGCTATCGAGCCATTTTGCCACGCCTAACATGTAGGGTTAGGGTTAAGTTATTTCCCAACACTGCTAAGTATATATGAGTAGACTCGTCCCCTCTGTCATAATCAAGGAGTCGAGGGTCTGTCCACATAAACCTTCCTTGTCCACTTATGGAACACTTCAAACTGGCGACAGGGATTGCCCCGTGGGGAAGTGCTTAGGGAGGTTTGTGAGTGTGTTGCTAAATTTGGAACTACAGACTACTCTTACTATTTCTGCCATATAAAGATACTGTAAAAGTAGTAATGCTAGTTAATATTTCAGCATGTCTACAAGCGAAGCGGAATGCACCAAACATCTAGCCAAAGTACTTTGGGCAAGCTCTAGTAGCAAACCTGAGCATGAACCTTTTTATTTGTCTTCAATATGACACATCTGACTAATTGGAGTCAAGATACATCACATGCGTATAATTTTGAGAACCAATGAGAATTTTCTGGTAGCATAAGCTCCCATTTGGGCAAGTCTGGAGAATCATGACTGTTAATGAAGAGGGAGGGATTATCGTTAATTAGACAAAATCTGTAGAATACAAAAAGACCAAAGGGCATCATCTCAACAGTGTGACTAGCTGTTGAACGATGGCAGGAAGTTGTTGTGCTGTTCAATTGCTGGCACTTTGTGTGTGGTTTTGTGCTTTTTGTCATGCTGTTCCACAGTGGAGTAATCTGCCCCAGTATCCTCAAGCTCCGATGTTAAAGCAAACTGATCAGCGGGTTCAAAAACAAGCTAGTCACCAGTTTCCTCAGAAGGTTCAACAGCTAGCTAGTCAACAGTTTCCTCAGAAGGTTCAACAGCAAGCTAGTCAACAGTTTCCTCTGAAGGTTCAACAGCTAGCTAGTCAACGGTTTCCTCAGAAGGTTCAACAGCTAGCTAGTCAACAGTTTCCTCTGAAGGTTCAACAGCAAGCTAGTCAACAGTTTCCTCAGAAGGTTCAACAGCAAGCTAGTCAACAGTTTCCTCAGAAGGTTCAACAACAAGCTAGTCAACAGTTTCCCCAGCAGGTTCAACAACAAGCTAGTCAACAGTTTCCTCAGCAGGTTCAACAACAAGCTAGTCAACAGTTTCCTCAGCAGTTTCAGTCTAAGCAGCCAGTGGCGCAGGCAGAGCCCCTTGACAAATGTGCTGTAGCTGATTATGAGCAGATCCAATGTGGCCCACCTGGTATCAGTGGTGCTGAGTGTGAAGCTATCAACTGCTGCTTTAACGGACAGCAGTGTTACTATGGGAGGGCAGGTAAGAGTGAGTCAATGTAAAGGTGTTCACGTTAAACCACTCCTCAGTAATAACCTGCTCTTGTGCCAGTGACTGTCCAGTGTATAAGAGATGGTCAGTTTGTGGTAGTGGTGGCTAGAGATGTTACACTACCTCGCTTGAGCCTGGATTCAGTCCATCTCCTGGGTGGAAATGACCCATCTTGCAGTCCTGTGGGATCCACACCTTCCTTTGCTATATACCAGTTCCCTGTCACTGCATGTGGCACAAGCATGATGGTGAGTAGCTGCTTGTGGTTCTGTTCTGCATGGCTTGGAATGGACTGGATGCCAACAGTTACTATTTGCAGGAGGACGGTGGATATGTGGTGTATGAAAACCGAATGACCTCCTCGTATGAAGTGGGTGTCGGACCACTTGGTTCCATCACAAGGGACAGCCATTTTGAGTAGGTATTTTTTTTAGAAAAAAATATTAATCCTTGACAAGGCTACAAGCTCACTATTTGTTGTCTAGGCTTCTCTTCCAGTGTAGGTACTCTGCTACTTCTGTGGAAGCTCTGGTTGTGGAGGTCAACACTGTTCCTGCACCTCCACCAGTAGCGGCTCCTGGACCCCTCAGGGTTGAGCTTAGACTGGCAAATGGTCAGTGTGTCACCAAAGGCTGTGCTGAAGGTAAGTGTCTGTCCAAGTATGCATGAGTATTTTCTAAAACTCCAGGTTGCGGCAGTTTCTGGTTAAACGCTGATTTTCTTTCTCAGGGGATGAGGCATACACGTCCTACTACGGTGACGCTGATTATCCGGTCACAAAAGTCCTGCGGGAGCCTGTGTATGTTGAGGTGCGCATTTTGGAGAGGACCGACCCCAACATTGTCCTAATGCTGGGACATTGCTGGGCGACATCAACCCCCAGTCCCCTCAGTCTACCCCAGTGGGACCTTCTGGTTGATGGGTGAGTAAGGCCAGTCTTTATCCATCTAGTGCGCTGTAAGGCATTTCTGACTGCCTCTTTGCCTTTCAGATGCCCTTACCAGGATGACCGTTACCTGACCACATTGGTTCCAGTGGCTGGATCTTCTGGTCTTCAGTTCCCAACCCACTACAAGCGCTTTGTTGTGAAGATGTTCACATTTGTGGACCCAGCATCACTGGCTCCTCTACAGGAAACCGTATGCTCTGCAGCTTTTCCTGAATCCTTAATATTAGGTGTTTTTCTTTCTGTGGCTTAACCCTTTCCCCCTCTGTTAGATCTTCATCCACTGTAGTACAGCAGTGTGCCATCCCTCTTCTGGCTCCTGTGAGCAAAGCTGCACTAGGAAAAGTGAGTGCTTGTTGTAAACTGACTTCAGGAACCTTGAGAATTTGTTTTTTTTAAATGCCTCACAATTCTACCATTTCTTTTCCAGGAAGAGATGCTAACGTCAAGACCATCTCTAGTGGGCAAACTGTGGTGTCTAGTGGAGAAGTTAACCTGGTCATGTGACTTTAGTAGTTTTAATAAACTTCTTAACTCAACTGTCTCTTTGGTATTGATCTTTCATGACTGTTCTCAGTTTGATTTATTGGGCTACACTACTAAACCAGAGTTCCCTTTTTTGCTTCAAGGTTATGCTTGACTTGAACTAAACAAGCCAAGTTTCTGCCCAAACCTGACCTATTTGCCAAGTTCCAGTTGCTAACCTGGGTCCCTGTTCTTAATGGTATCAAATCTGTTTTGGTCTCTACTTGTGGCTTTATGGCTGGACTAACATAACTGCTTGTATTGATATTCACGCATGCCAAGTCCCTCTGTTTTTTGGTAAGAAAGCCCCCCCGAAGTCATGCAAGTACAGCATTGCATCTGCAATGAAATCAGTCTCAACCTGCATTGTCCTTTTTAATCCCAAATTGTGACCAGCCTTTTTTCTTGTTTATTAAAAAGTAGACTGAAGCTTTAATAAAAGCTGGTTTAGTCCCTTAACTGGTGTATCACACCTGAGTTGCTGTCTGAGGGCCTGTTTACACAACTGGTACTAAAGCGTTTATCAGTCCAATCACAAGTGGACTATGCTAAATACAGGTGTAAATGGGTCTAAAATGGTTTAAACTTGTCCTTTTTAACCTTCACTCATGAAAGGGGTCTTTATAAACTGTTT
Source organism: Gobio gobio (assembly GCF_949357685.1). Lineage (NCBI taxonomy): Eukaryota > Metazoa > Chordata > Actinopteri > Cypriniformes > Gobionidae > Gobio > Gobio gobio. The sequence continues at coordinate 50,529,449 of NC_137109.1, forward strand.
CCAGAGTGTGACATTAACTGGTCTTAACCATGTCGCTTCTGTAGATTTGGATAAGCTACTTTGTTTAACTGTCTGTGCTTGTTGTTGCACCATTAAAAACAGAACGTGGAAGGCAATTTGACTAGTATCCATGCTGTCAAGGAAATGCATCCCATTTTAACTTTAAATTTAACTGGTTTGAAGAGCTAATATGGTGTATTAGGTTTGTGAAATAAACATTTCCAAATGGGGTCTATGATATTTGTCCATTTTAGTGTCCCATCATTAACTTAAGTCTTAGTCCTGTTAACTCTTCTTGCTCTTTGTATCACATTTTTCCTAGAGACATTTTGGGGGAAAATTGGAGAAAACGTAGGTCTGTGGCCAGTTGCATAAACTGCTGATGTTAAAGAATAAGAAGCTGAGGGCAAGTGGACAAAAGTGAATGTCTGTTTCAATACCAGGAGGTTTCTTGTAGGTATTGGGCTGTTACATGTGTGTACCGAATTTCATACCTGTACGTGAAACGTAGCGGGAGGGGCACTTTGTTGAAATGTTGTAGGTGGCGCTATCGAGCCATTTTGCCATGTCTTCAGGCCAGGACTCTTATCAAACATCTGAAGTTTGGGGCAGATCGGACATTGTATGCCCGAGTTACAACAACTTCCTGTTTTATGGCGAACCATCGAATTTTGTGAGGCCGCCACTGACACGCCCTTCGGGGAAAACTCAAGATCTTCGCAATTTAACATCACCAAGGCCTTTAGATTAGACTGTGCAAATATGATGTTGATCTGATTAAATCTCTAGGAGTAGATCGTTAATGTACAAGGTCTGGAAATGGCAAAAATTTTGCAGAGAAAATTCAATATATCACACTTCCTGTTGGGTTTTCAGGTTTTGCCCCCCAAGGTCTTTTTTGTAGGTATTGGGCTTTTACATGTGTCTACCGAATTTCATACTCGTACGTGAAACGTAGCTCGAACGGCGCTTAATTGATTTTTTGTAGGTGGCGCTATCGGGCCATTTTGCCACGCCTAATTCTGAAACCCATATTGGATGTACATTTTCACCACTTTTGACGCGTGTGCAAAGTTTCATGAGATTTCGAGCATGTTTAGGCCCTCAAAAATGTGATTTATTTGGGAGAAGAAGAATAATAGGCTGAGCAATTCCAATAGGGTCCTCACACCATTGGTGCTCGGGCCCTAAAAATGTATTTCAAAATAATATTAGAAACAGAGATTTATTTTTGATAGAATAATGACTTTATAATGTTATTGCAGTCTTACACACATGCTGTACAGTTACTCTGAGCAGTGCATTAATTTCAGGGCACTGGGCATTGCGTCATTTAATTACTGTATTTGCATTATTGTAAAGTTAGGTTTAGGGTTGGGGTAGGTGTAAGCGTTAATCTGGTAAGTAGCACATTTATTTATTGTTATTTAGTTGTGAGATTTTGTCTCACTTACGACCGTTGCTGTACCCCTTTCAGCCACAACTCTTCTTCTCTGTTTTCAGTGTATTTCTGTGGCAGGATTACAGCGCCACATACTGACCTGGCATGTATACTACATCGTTTTGAGTCTTTTCAATGCTCTCGTGTGTACACAGATATTTCTTGAAACGAGGGGGGAAAAAAAGATCGGATAGGGAAAGCTCTGGCTTCGTGTGGACGGAGCCTTAGATAACTTAATCCAGATATTTTAATCCAATCCGCAAATTCGTTTGAAGAACCAAATTAGCCAGAGATCAGTTATCATGATTAGAAGATCTGGGATCTGTCAAATCATCTCAGATGTATTAAGAGAGGTACGAAGAATGGACCCCAGATCTGTCATTTTGATATTTAAAACAAGAAATCATTTTGGTTTAGCTACTAATAACCTGCCCTTATTTGGTACTTCATTTTATCCTTTTATTCAAAATTGCTCCATTTCAGTTCCGGCTTGTTAAGATTGCTGTCAATGTGAGGGAAGAACGTTTTCTTACACTCTAAACCTGACTATAAACATTCTCAACTTTATTATTTTGGACACTCTAGTGTACAATTCTGTCTGTGGCCATGTTTCTGAATTAATAAAAAAGGAAGACGCAAAAAAGACTTGGTTGTTTGTGTTTCAGAGAATTCTTGAAAATAAGAAATCATTTGGTTTAGCTACTAATAACCTGCCCTTATTTGATACTTCATTTGATCCTGAGTGATAAACAATCAATGACTTACACCTGTGATATATTGATTGAGTAAATTGGCAGGTGCAGAGAAAAATGATGCCTGTCATGAGAAAGGTGGAGCCATGCTGATTTACATCTGTATAAATTTGGATGGTAGCACCCGAAAGTGTTGTTGAAACAAGCTTGGCAATAATGGGGTTTTGGCAGGTTGGATTTGGATTGGTGTTTATTCTTGCTCTTGGATTTTCTGATGCACAATGGAGAGCAAGAGCAGCACATAATCGCAGTCCAAGTGAGTTTAGGCCTAGGACATTGGCTCAAGCTTCTCAACAGGCTGATTCCAGGATGTCTGTGGTTCCCAGTAAACCTGGATTTGCACCACAAACGTTTCCTGACTTTGGAAAGCCTTCTCAAGATCTTATGGGTGTTCAATCAAAAGAGCTGTTGCAGGGTCCAGTGGCAAAACTGACGTGGAGCTTTCCAAGTCTACCAGAGGAACCACAGCAACCCGACGTTCCTTTTGAGTTGCCGCATCCTGTCCCTGCCAACAGTGTAGCTGCTCAGTGTGGAGAGAGCTCGGTATATGTGGAAGTGATGAAGGACTTCTTTGGGACTGGGCACCCACTGTTGTCCTCTGCTTTTACACTGGGAGGCTGCACTGCAACTGGAGAGGATCCTTCTGCTCAAGTGCTCATCTTTGAGTCTGAACTGCATGGATGTAGCAGCACATCAATGGTGGGGTTTTATTTTGCCGTTACTCACAGGGACAGTTCAAAAACATCCATGATCGTTTTCAATTAACTTTCTTTTTAGGTGACTGAGGATGAGCTTGTCTATACCTTCAACATTATCTACACCCCACAAGAGGTTTCATATGGTGTTCCTATTGTAAGGAGCAGTATTGCGGTGATTGGTATCGAGTGTCATTATCCAAGGTAGGATCTGGATAAGATCTTCGCTGGATCTGATCCCACCATTTATGGGCATGAGATGACCGCTTGTTTAACTCCTACAGAACACATAATGTGAGCAGCGATGCCTTAATGCCCACTTGGATCCCATATGCCTCAACTAAGGTTGCAGAGGAAGTCTTTGTCTTCTCCCTCAAGCTCATGACTGGTTGGTGTATCCCAAACTGATTTGTGGCATGCTTGTGACCCTGTGCTAAGACTCTTTCTTTGCAGATGACTGGATATTTGAGCGACCTTCTAACCAGTACTTCCTGGGTGACATGATCAATCTTGAAGCATCAGTGCGTTTGTACAGCCATGTTCCCGTCCGTGTGTTTGTGGACAGCTGCGTGGCTACTGCAGTCCCTGATGTTGCTTCTGTCCCCAGATACTCCTTTATTGAGAATAATGGGTAAGAGGTGCTACCTCATGTATACCAGCTTCCAGAAGGGTTGCAGGGTTTCTAACTGGGTTCTGTTTACAGGTGTCTGGTTGATGCCAAGCTCACAGGCTCCACGTCTCACTTTATGCCTCGGACTCAAGGTGATAAGCTACGGTTTCAACTAGAGGCGTTCAGGTTCCAGCAAGCAGACAGTGGACTGGTACGTGTGTTTTAGTTGTGCAACTCTTTGTATGATATGCTACCATGGTGAACAAACAATTGTCTTTGCAGGTCTACATCACATGCATTTTGAAGGCGGCTGCAACAACCTCAAGTTCTGAGCAAAAAGCTTGTTCATTCTCTGCTAATGGGTATGTTGTCTGCTAGATGGGTGTACAGGTAAATTAGTTGTCGTCAAATTAACTGAGGGTGTTTCTTGTCAGTTGGGTGTCCGCAGATGACTCTGACCAGGTGTGTGGCTGCTGTGACACCACTTGTAGCGTCAGAAGTGGAAGTGATCGGCTGCTTACGGGTATGGATTAACTCTGATAACTGTTATTGTCATTCCTGGCTTTAGTTCTCACTAATCATTTGTTCATCAGATCTACAATGGGAAAAGGCGTCTGTCGGCCCCATCAATGTTAAGGACCATGGCCAAAAATAACTGGAAATGCCACGTGATTTAATAAAAGTGATCTTAATAGATTTGTGTATGGTCCTTACTGGCACAATACTAAACGTATCTACATGATTTGACTGTACAAATATGCACCACAAAATGCCTTTTACTACTGGCCTGTGTGGGGACTGATATTTTGTAGGGCTAAGCCTGTTACAACACTAAAGGGCATTTCAATGGCATCACATCCTTTCTGGTGCTTGGTAGATACTTTTGGGGGGTCACGCTAAGAGGCAACATCCTGCAGTCTCTCTTGAAGCCAACACTGAAGTGACTTAAACTGCAATTCATCGACTGGCTGCTAGAGACGAGCTCCAAAAGGAAGTCAAATCTGTATCTCCCCTGTGTTAAAGGCTTAGTTCACTTCAAAATTAGAACTTACCCCTTCTCATCCTAGATGTTCATGCCTTTCTTCAGTCAAAAAAAAATGAAGGTATTTTTGAGAGAACATTCCAGGATTTTTCTCCATATAACGGACTTCTGTGGCAACCAACAGGTAAAGGTCCAAATAATACAGTTTCAGAGGCTCTGCATGATCTCAGATAAAGAATAGGGTCTTATCTAATATAATGATTGGGCATTTTCAATGTAAAATAAAAATGTGTATACTGTACTTTTTAACTGAAATTGCTCTGGCGCGGTGTGCCACAGATTATACTGGACTTACTGTCATAGCAACAGGTCCGTAAGATCAAACCTGGGGTCCGTTCTTCCTACATCGCAACTCCGTTAGCTGGATTTGATTGTTGGTGATTTGGCATGATCTTTGATTGTTTGGTTCTTCGAAGCTCATCCTGAACTTGCTGTCATAGCAACAGGTCTGTAAGATGAAACCTGTGCGAGCGGCTTATTTCATGTAAACAGGATTAGAGTGCACCTTTTTAAGTGGCGTTGATACTTAAATTTTGTCCCAACAACTGCAACTTTATTACAAGAGTTCTTTACTGAATCAGGGGCAATAATTTAAATCACAATAATAATTAAAGCTGCAAGCAGCGATGAAAGGGCCCTCGCACATGCACCGCCACCTGGTGGCCTCAGGAAAACGGCGAATAGTGGGCGACATGCATTTAAGCGGGTAAATATAGGAGAAATATGGCAAACTCACTTCAATGTGCCACACTTCCTTCTGCCAGAAGGTGGCGCTATGACTAACTGAATATTGGCATGTAGATGTGTTTAGGTCAGGACTCTTATCAAACAAGTGAAGTTTGGGGGAGATCGGACATTGTATGCCTGACTTACAACAGCTTCCTGTTTCATGGTGAAACATCAGACTTTGTCCAGCCACAATTTAACATCTAACAAGATTAGACTGACCAAATATGATGTTGATCTGATAAAATCTCTAGGAGGAGTTTGTCAAAGTACCACGTCTGGAAATGGCAAAAACTGCAAACATTTTGCAGAGAAAATTCCAAATATCTAATTTCCTGTTGGGTTTTCAGATTTTGCTTCCAGGGACTTTTTTTAGGTATTGGACATGTGTGTACCGAATTTCATACTTGTATGTGAAACGTAGTGCGAATGACGCTTAATTGAAGTTTTGCAGGTGGCGCTATCGAGCCATTTTGCCACGCCTAACATGTAGGGTTAGGGTTAAGTTATTTCCCAACACTGCTAAGTATATATGAGTAGACTCGTCCCCTCTGTCATAATCAAGGAGTCGAGGGTCTGTCCACATAAACCTTCCTTGTCCACTTATGGAACACTTCAAACTGGCGACAGGGATTGCCCCGTGGGGAAGTGCTTAGGGAGGTTTGTGAGTGTGTTGCTAAATTTGGAACTACAGACTACTCTTACTATTTCTGCCATATAAAGATACTGTAAAAGTAGTAATGCTAGTTAATATTTCAGCATGTCTACAAGCGAAGCGGAATGCACCAAACATCTAGCCAAAGTACTTTGGGCAAGCTCTAGTAGCAAACCTGAGCATGAACCTTTTTATTTGTCTTCAATATGACACATCTGACTAATTGGAGTCAAGATACATCACATGCGTATAATTTTGAGAACCAATGAGAATTTTCTGGTAGCATAAGCTCCCATTTGGGCAAGTCTGGAGAATCATGACTGTTAATGAAGAGGGAGGGATTATCGTTAATTAGACAAAATCTGTAGAATACAAAAAGACCAAAGGGCATCATCTCAACAGTGTGACTAGCTGTTGAACGATGGCAGGAAGTTGTTGTGCTGTTCAATTGCTGGCACTTTGTGTGTGGTTTTGTGCTTTTTGTCATGCTGTTCCACAGTGGAGTAATCTGCCCCAGTATCCTCAAGCTCCGATGTTAAAGCAAACTGATCAGCGGGTTCAAAAACAAGCTAGTCACCAGTTTCCTCAGAAGGTTCAACAGCTAGCTAGTCAACAGTTTCCTCAGAAGGTTCAACAGCAAGCTAGTCAACAGTTTCCTCTGAAGGTTCAACAGCTAGCTAGTCAACGGTTTCCTCAGAAGGTTCAACAGCTAGCTAGTCAACAGTTTCCTCTGAAGGTTCAACAGCAAGCTAGTCAACAGTTTCCTCAGAAGGTTCAACAGCAAGCTAGTCAACAGTTTCCTCAGAAGGTTCAACAACAAGCTAGTCAACAGTTTCCCCAGCAGGTTCAACAACAAGCTAGTCAACAGTTTCCTCAGCAGGTTCAACAACAAGCTAGTCAACAGTTTCCTCAGCAGTTTCAGTCTAAGCAGCCAGTGGCGCAGGCAGAGCCCCTTGACAAATGTGCTGTAGCTGATTATGAGCAGATCCAATGTGGCCCACCTGGTATCAGTGGTGCTGAGTGTGAAGCTATCAACTGCTGCTTTAACGGACAGCAGTGTTACTATGGGAGGGCAGGTAAGAGTGAGTCAATGTAAAGGTGTTCACGTTAAACCACTCCTCAGTAATAACCTGCTCTTGTGCCAGTGACTGTCCAGTGTATAAGAGATGGTCAGTTTGTGGTAGTGGTGGCTAGAGATGTTACACTACCTCGCTTGAGCCTGGATTCAGTCCATCTCCTGGGTGGAAATGACCCATCTTGCAGTCCTGTGGGATCCACACCTTCCTTTGCTATATACCAGTTCCCTGTCACTGCATGTGGCACAAGCATGATGGTGAGTAGCTGCTTGTGGTTCTGTTCTGCATGGCTTGGAATGGACTGGATGCCAACAGTTACTATTTGCAGGAGGACGGTGGATATGTGGTGTATGAAAACCGAATGACCTCCTCGTATGAAGTGGGTGTCGGACCACTTGGTTCCATCACAAGGGACAGCCATTTTGAGTAGGTATTTTTTTTAGAAAAAAATATTAATCCTTGACAAGGCTACAAGCTCACTATTTGTTGTCTAGGCTTCTCTTCCAGTGTAGGTACTCTGCTACTTCTGTGGAAGCTCTGGTTGTGGAGGTCAACACTGTTCCTGCACCTCCACCAGTAGCGGCTCCTGGACCCCTCAGGGTTGAGCTTAGACTGGCAAATGGTCAGTGTGTCACCAAAGGCTGTGCTGAAGGTAAGTGTCTGTCCAAGTATGCATGAGTATTTTCTAAAACTCCAGGTTGCGGCAGTTTCTGGTTAAACGCTGATTTTCTTTCTCAGGGGATGAGGCATACACGTCCTACTACGGTGACGCTGATTATCCGGTCACAAAAGTCCTGCGGGAGCCTGTGTATGTTGAGGTGCGCATTTTGGAGAGGACCGACCCCAACATTGTCCTAATGCTGGGACATTGCTGGGCGACATCAACCCCCAGTCCCCTCAGTCTACCCCAGTGGGACCTTCTGGTTGATGGGTGAGTAAGGCCAGTCTTTATCCATCTAGTGCGCTGTAAGGCATTTCTGACTGCCTCTTTGCCTTTCAGATGCCCTTACCAGGATGACCGTTACCTGACCACATTGGTTCCAGTGGCTGGATCTTCTGGTCTTCAGTTCCCAACCCACTACAAGCGCTTTGTTGTGAAGATGTTCACATTTGTGGACCCAGCATCACTGGCTCCTCTACAGGAAACCGTATGCTCTGCAGCTTTTCCTGAATCCTTAATATTAGGTGTTTTTCTTTCTGTGGCTTAACCCTTTCCCCCTCTGTTAGATCTTCATCCACTGTAGTACAGCAGTGTGCCATCCCTCTTCTGGCTCCTGTGAGCAAAGCTGCACTAGGAAAAGTGAGTGCTTGTTGTAAACTGACTTCAGGAACCTTGAGAATTTGTTTTTTTTAAATGCCTCACAATTCTACCATTTCTTTTCCAGGAAGAGATGCTAACGTCAAGACCATCTCTAGTGGGCAAACTGTGGTGTCTAGTGGAGAAGTTAACCTGGTCATGTGACTTTAGTAGTTTTAATAAACTTCTTAACTCAACTGTCTCTTTGGTATTGATCTTTCATGACTGTTCTCAGTTTGATTTATTGGGCTACACTACTAAACCAGAGTTCCCTTTTTTGCTTCAAGGTTATGCTTGACTTGAACTAAACAAGCCAAGTTTCTGCCCAAACCTGACCTATTTGCCAAGTTCCAGTTGCTAACCTGGGTCCCTGTTCTTAATGGTATCAAATCTGTTTTGGTCTCTACTTGTGGCTTTATGGCTGGACTAACATAACTGCTTGTATTGATATTCACGCATGCCAAGTCCCTCTGTTTTTTGGTAAGAAAGCCCCCCCGAAGTCATGCAAGTACAGCATTGCATCTGCAATGAAATCAGTCTCAACCTGCATTGTCCTTTTTAATCCCAAATTGTGACCAGCCTTTTTTCTTGTTTATTAAAAAGTAGACTGAAGCTTTAATAAAAGCTGGTTTAGTCCCTTAACTGGTGTATCACACCTGAGTTGCTGTCTGAGGGCCTGTTTACACAACTGGTACTAAAGCGTTTATCAGTCCAATCACAAGTGGACTATGCTAAATACAGGTGTAAATGGGTCTAAAATGGTTTAAACTTGTCCTTTTTAACCTTCACTCATGAAAGGGGTCTTTATAAACTGTTTCCAGAGTGTGACATTAACTGGTCTTAACCATGTCGCTTCTGTAGATTTGGATAAGCTACTTTGTTTAACTGTCTGTGCTTGTTGTTGCACCATTAAAAACAGAACGTGGAAGGCAATTTGACTAGTATCCATGCTGTCAAGGAAATGCATCCCATTTTAACTTTAAATTTAACTGGTTTGAAGAGCTAATATGGTGTATTAGGTTTGTGAAATAAACATTTCCAAATGGGGTCTATGATATTTGTCCATTTTAGTGTCCCATCATTAACTTAAGTCTTAGTCCTGTTAACTCTTCTTGCTCTTTGTATCACATTTTTCCTAGAGACATTTTGGGGGAAAATTGGAGAAAACGTAGGTCTGTGGCCAGTTGCATAAACTGCTGATGTTAAAGAATAAGAAGCTGAGGGCAAGTGGACAAAAGTGAATGTCTGTTTCAATACCAGGAGGTTTCTTGTAGGTATTGGGCTGTTACATGTGTGTACCGAATTTCATACCTGTACGTGAAACGTAGCGGGAGGGGCACTTTGTTGAAATGTTGTAGGTGGCGCTATCGAGCCATTTTGCCATGTCTTCAGGCCAGGACTCTTATCAAACATCTGAAGTTTGGGGCAGATCGGACATTGTATGCCCGAGTTACAACAACTTCCTGTTTTATGGCGAACCATCGAATTTTGTGAGGCCGCCACTGACACGCCCTTCGGGGAAAACTCAAGATCTTCGCAATTTAACATCACCAAGGCCTTTAGATTAGACTGTGCAAATATGATGTTGATCTGATTAAATCTCTAGGAGTAGATCGTTAATGTACAAGGTCTGGAAATGGCAAAAATTTTGCAGAGAAAATTCAATATATCACACTTCCTGTTGGGTTTTCAGGTTTTGCCCCCCAAGGTCTTTTTTGTAGGTATTGGGCTTTTACATGTGTCTACCGAATTTCATACTCGTACGTGAAACGTAGCTCGAACGGCGCTTAATTGATTTTTTGTAGGTGGCGCTATCGGGCCATTTTGCCACGCCTAATTCTGAAACCCATATTGGATGTACATTTTCACCACTTTTGACGCGTGTGCAAAGTTTCATGAGATTTCGAGCATGTTTAGGCCCTCAAAAATGTGATTTATTTGGGAGAAGAAGAATAATAGGCTGAGCAATTCCAATAGGGTCCTCACACCATTGGTGCTCGGGCCCTAAAAATGTATTTCAAAATAATATTAGAAACAGAGATTTATTTTTGATAGAATAATGACTTTATAATGTTATTGCAGTCTTACACACATGCTGTACAGTTACTCTGAGCAGTGCATTAATTTCAGGGCACTGGGCATTGCGTCATTTAATTACTGTATTTGCATTATTGTAAAGTTAGGTTTAGGGTTGGGGTAGGTGTAAGCGTTAATCTGGTAAGTAGCACATTTATTTATTGTTATTTAGTTGTGAGATTTTGTCTCACTTACGACCGTTGCTGTACCCCTTTCAGCCACAACTCTTCTTCTCTGTTTTCAGTGTATTTCTGTGGCAGGATTACAGCGCCACATACTGACCTGGCATGTATACTACATCGTTTTGAGTCTTTTCAATGCTCTCGTGTGTACACAGATATTTCTTGAAACGAGGGGGGAAAAAAAGATCGGATAGGGAAAGCTCTGGCTTCGTGTGGACGGAGCCTTAGATAACTTAATCCAGATATTTTAATCCAATCCGCAAATTCGTTTGAAGAACCAAATTAGCCAGAGATCAGTTATCATGATTAGAAGATCTGGGATCTGTCAAATCATCTCAGATGTATTAAGAGAGGTACGAAGAATGGACCCCAGATCTGTCATTTTGATATTTAAAACAAGAAATCATTTTGGTTTAGCTACTAATAACCTGCCCTTATTTGGTACTTCATTTTATCCTTTTATTCAAAATTGCTCCATTTCAGTTCCGGCTTGTTAAGATTGCTGTCAATGTGAGGGAAGAACGTTTTCTTACACTCTAAACCTGACTATAAACATTCTCAACTTTATTATTTTGGACACTCTAGTGTACAATTCTGTCTGTGGCCATGTTTCTGAATTAATAAAAAAGGAAGACGCAAAAAAGACTTGGTTGTTTGTGTTTCAGAGAATTCTTGAAAATAAGAAATCATTTGGTTTAGCTACTAATAACCTGCCCTTATTTGATACTTCATTTGATCCTGAGTGATAAACAATCAATGACTTACACCTGTGATATATTGATTGAGTAAATTGGCAGGTGCAGAGAAAAATGATGCCTGTCATGAGAAAGGTGGAGCCATGCTGATTTACATCTGTATAAATTTGGATGGTAGCACCCGAAAGTGTTGTTGAAACAAGCTTGGCAATAATGGGGTTTTGGCAGGTTGGATTTGGATTGGTGTTTATTCTTGCTCTTGGATTTTCTGATGCACAATGGAGAGCAAGAGCAGCACATAATCGCAGTCCAAGTGAGTTTAGGCCTAGGACATTGGCTCAAGCTTCTCAACAGGCTGATTCCAGGATGTCTGTGGTTCCCAGTAAACCTGGATTTGCACCACAAACGTTTCCTGACTTTGGAAAGCCTTCTCAAGATCTTATGGGTGTTCAATCAAAAGAGCTGTTGCAGGGTCCAGTGGCAAAACTGACGTGGAGCTTTCCAAGTCTACCAGAGGAACCACAGCAACCCGACGTTCCTTTTGAGTTGCCGCATCCTGTCCCTGCCAACAGTGTAGCTGCTCAGTGTGGAGAGAGCTCGGTATATGTGGAAGTGATGAAGGACTTCTTTGGGACTGGGCACCCACTGTTGTCCTCTGCTTTTACACTGGGAGGCTGCACTGCAACTGGAGAGGATCCTTCTGCTCAAGTGCTCATCTTTGAGTCTGAACTGCATGGATGTAGCAGCACATCAATGGTGGGGTTTTATTTTGCCGTTACTCACAGGGACAGTTCAAAAACATCCATGATCGTTTTCAATTAACTTTCTTTTTAGGTGACTGAGGATGAGCTTGTCTATACCTTCAACATTATCTACACCCCACAAGAGGTTTCATATGGTGTTCCTATTGTAAGGAGCAGTATTGCGGTGATTGGTATCGAGTGTCATTATCCAAGGTAGGATCTGGATAAGATCTTCGCTGGATCTGATCCCACCATTTATGGGCATGAGATGACCGCTTGTTTAACTCCTACAGAACACATAATGTGAGCAGCGATGCCTTAATGCCCACTTGGATCCCATATGCCTCAACTAAGGTTGCAGAGGAAGTCTTTGTCTTCTCCCTCAAGCTCATGACTGGTTGGTGTATCCCAAACTGATTTGTGGCATGCTTGTGACCCTGTGCTAAGACTCTTTCTTTGCAGATGACTGGATATTTGAGCGACCTTCTAACCAGTACTTCCTGGGTGACATGATCAATCTTGAAGCATCAGTGCGTTTGTACAGCCATGTTCCCGTCCGTGTGTTTGTGGACAGCTGCGTGGCTACTGCAGTCCCTGATGTTGCTTCTGTCCCCAGATACTCCTTTATTGAGAATAATGGGTAAGAGGTGCTACCTCATGTATACCAGCTTCCAGAAGGGTTGCAGGGTTTCTAACTGGGTTCTGTTTACAGGTGTCTGGTTGATGCCAAGCTCACAGGCTCCACGTCTCACTTTATGCCTCGGACTCAAGGTGATAAGCTACGGTTTCAACTAGAGGCGTTCAGGTTCCAGCAAGCAGACAGTGGACTGGTACGTGTGTTTTAGTTGTGCAACTCTTTGTATGATATGCTACCATGGTGAACAAACAATTGTCTTTGCAGGTCTACATCACATGCATTTTGAAGGCGGCTGCAACAACCTCAAGTTCTGAGCAAAAAGCTTGTTCATTCTCTGCTAATGGGTATGTTGTCTGCTAGATGGGTGTACAGGTAAATTAGTTGTCGTCAAATTAACTGAGGGTGTTTCTTGTCAGTTGGGTGTCCGCAGATGACTCTGACCAGGTGTGTGGCTGCTGTGACACCACTTGTAGCGTCAGAAGTGGAAGTGATCGGCTGCTTACGGGTATGGATTAACTCTGATAACTGTTATTGTCATTCCTGGCTTTAGTTCTCACTAATCATTTGTTCATCAGATCTACAATGGGAAAAGGCGTCTGTCGGCCCCATCAATGTTAAGGACCATGGCCAAAAATAACTGGAAATGCCACGTGATTTAATAAAAGTGATCTTAATAGATTTGTGTATGGTCCTTACTGGCACAATACTAAACGTATCTACATGATTTGACTGTACAAATATGCACCACAAAATGCCTTTTACTACTGGCCTGTGTGGGGACTGATATTTTGTAGGGCTAAGCCTGTTACAACACTAAAGGGCATTTCAATGGCATCACATCCTTTCTGGTGCTTGGTAGATACTTTTGGGGGGTCACGCTAAGAGGCAACATCCTGCAGTCTCTCTTGAAGCCAACACTGAAGTGACTTAAACTGCAATTCATCGACTGGCTGCTAGAGACGAGCTCCAAAAGGAAGTCAAATCTGTATCTCCCCTGTGTTAAAGGCTTAGTTCACTTCAAAATTAGAACTTACCCCTTCTCATCCTAGATGTTCATGCCTTTCTTCAGTCAAAAAAAAATGAAGGTATTTTTGAGAGAACATTCCAGGATTTTTCTCCATATAACGGACTTCTGTGGCAACCAACAGGTAAAGGTCCAAATAATACAGTTTCAGAGGCTCTGCATGATCTCAGATAAAGAATAGGGTCTTATCTAATATAATGATTGGGCATTTTCAATGTAAAATAAAAATGTGTATACTGTACTTTTTAACTGAAATTGCTCTGGCGCGGTGTGCCACAGATTATACTGGACTTACTGTCATAGCAACAGGTCCGTAAGATCAAACCTGGGGTCCGTTCTTCCTACATCGCAACTCCGTTAGCTGGATTTGATTGTTGGTGATTTGGCATGATCTTTGATTGTTTGGTTCTTCGAAGCTCATCCTGAACTTGCTGTCATAGCAACAGGTCTGTAAGATGAAACCTGTGCGAGCGGCTTATTTCATGTAAACAGGATTAGAGTGCACCTTTTTAAGTGGCGTTGATACTTAAATTTTGTCCCAACAACTGCAACTTTATTACAAGAGTTCTTTACTGAATCAGGGGCAATAATTTAAATCACAATAATAATTAAAGCTGCAAGCAGCGATGAAAGGGCCCTCGCACATGCACCGCCACCTGGTGGCCTCAGGAAAACGGCGAATAGTGGGCGACATGCATTTAAGCGGGTAAATATAGGAGAAATATGGCAAACTCACTTCAATGTGCCACACTTCCTTCTGCCAGAAGGTGGCGCTATGACTAACTGAATATTGGCATGTAGATGTGTTTAGGTCAGGACTCTTATCAAACAAGTGAAGTTTGGGGGAGATCGGACATTGTATGCCTGACTTACAACAGCTTCCTGTCATGGTGAAACATCAGACTTTGTCCAGCCACAATTTAACATCTAACAAGATTAGACTGACCAAATATGATGTTGATCTGATAAAATCTCTAGGAGGAGTTTGTCAAAGTACCACGTCTGGAAATGGCAAAAACTGCAAACATTTTGCAGAGAAAATTCCAAATATCTAATTTCCTGTTGGGTTTTCAGATTTTGCTTCCAGGGACTTTTTTTAGGTATTGGACATGTGTGTACCGAATTTCATACTTGTATGTGAAACGTAGTGCGAATGACGCTTAATTGAAGTTTTGCAGGTGGCGCTATCGAGCCATTTTGCCACGCCTAACATGTAGGGTTAGGGTTAAGTTATTTCCCAACACTGCTAAGTATATATGAGTAGACTCGTCCCCTCTGTCATAATCAAGGAGTCGAGGGTCTGTCCACATAAACCTTCCTTGTCCACTTATGGAACACTTCAAACTGGCGACAGGGATTGCCCCGTGGGGAAGTGCTTAGGGAGGTTTGTGAGTGTGTTGCTAAATTTGGAACTACAGACTACTCTTACTATTTCTGCCATATAAAGATACTGTAAAAGTAGTAATGCTAGTTAATATTTCAGCATGTCTACAAGCGAAGCGGAATGCACCAAACATCTAGCCAAAGTACTTTGGGCAAGCTCTAGTAGCAAACCTGAGCATGAACCTTTTTATTTGTCTTCAATATGACACATCTGACTAATTGGAGTCAAGATACATCACATGCGTATAATTTTGAGAACCAATGAGAATTTTCTGGTAGCATAAGCTCCCATTTGGGCAAGTCTGGAGAATCATGACTGTTAATGAAGAGGGAGGGATTATCGTTAATTAGACAAAATCTGTAGAATACAAAAAGACCAAAGGGCATCATCTCAACAGTGTGACTAGCTGTTGAACGATGGCAGGAAGTTGTTGTGCTGTTCAATTGCTGGCACTTTGTGTGTGGTTTTGTGCTTTTTGTCATGCTGTTCCACAGTGGAGTAATCTGCCCCAGTATCCTCAAGCTCCGATGTTAAAGCAAACTGATCAGCGGGTTCAAAAACAAGCTAGTCACCAGTTTCCTCAGAAGGTTCAACAGCTAGCTAGTCAACAGTTTCCTCAGAAGGTTCAACAGCAAGCTAGTCAACAGTTTCCTCTGAAGGTTCAACAGCTAGCTAGTCAACGGTTTCCTCAGAAGGTTCAACAGCTAGCTAGTCAACAGTTTCCTCTGAAGGTTCAACAGCAAGCTAGTCAACAGTTTCCTCAGAAGGTTCAACAGCAAGCTAGTCAACAGTTTCCTCAGAAGGTTCAACAACAAGCTAGTCAACAGTTTCCCCAGCAGGTTCAACAACAAGCTAGTCAACAGTTTCCTCAGCAGGTTCAACAACAAGCTAGTCAACAGTTTCCTCAGCAGTTTCAGTCTAAGCAGCCAGTGGCGCAGGCAGAGCCCCTTGACAAATGTGCTGTAGCTGATTATGAGCAGATCCAATGTGGCCCACCTGGTATCAGTGGTGCTGAGTGTGAAGCTATCAACTGCTGCTTTAACGGACAGCAGTGTTACTATGGGAGGGCAGGTAAGAGTGAGTCAATGTAAAGGTGTTCACGTTAAACCACTCCTCAGTAATAACCTGCTCTTGTGCCAGTGACTGTCCAGTGTATAAGAGATGGTCAGTTTGTGGTAGTGGTGGCTAGAGATGTTACACTACCTCGCTTGAGCCTGGATTCAGTCCATCTCCTGGGTGGAAATGACCCATCTTGCAGTCCTGTGGGATCCACACCTTCCTTTGCTATATACCAGTTCCCTGTCACTGCATGTGGCACAAGCATGATGGTGAGTAGCTGCTTGTGGTTCTGTTCTGCATGGCTTGGAATGGACTGGATGCCAACAGTTACTATTTGCAGGAGGACGGTGGATATGTGGTGTATGAAAACCGAATGACCTCCTCGTATGAAGTGGGTGTCGGACCACTTGGTTCCATCACAAGGGACAGCCATTTTGAGTAGGTATTTTTTTTAGAAAAAAATATTAATCCTTGACAAGGCTACAAGCTCACTATTTGTTGTCTAGGCTTCTCTTCCAGTGTAGGTACTCTGCTACTTCTGTGGAAGCTCTGGTTGTGGAGGTCAACACTGTTCCTGCACCTCCACCAGTAGCGGCTCCTGGACCCCTCAGGGTTGAGCTTAGACTGGCAAATGGTCAGTGTGTCACCAAAGGCTGTGCTGAAGGTAAGTGTCTGTCCAAGTATGCATGAGTATTTTCTAAAACTCCAGGTTGCGGCAGTTTCTGGTTAAACGCTGATTTTCTTTCTCAGGGGATGAGGCATACACGTCCTACTACGGTGACGCTGATTATCCGGTCACAAAAGTCCTGCGGGAGCCTGTGTATGTTGAGGTGCGCATTTTGGAGAGGACCGACCCCAACATTGTCCTAATGCTGGGACATTGCTGGGCGACATCAACCCCCAGTCCCCTCAGTCTACCCCAGTGGGACCTTCTGGTTGATGGGTGAGTAAGGCCAGTCTTTATCCATCTAGTGCGCTGTAAGGCATTTCTGACTGCCTCTTTGCCTTTCAGATGCCCTTACCAGGATGACCGTTACCTGACCACATTGGTTCCAGTGGCTGGATCTTCTGGTCTTCAGTTCCCAACCCACTACAAGCGCTTTGTTGTGAAGATGTTCACATTTGTGGACCCAGCATCACTGGCTCCTCTACAGGAAACCGTATGCTCTGCAGCTTTTCCTGAATCCTTAATATTAGGTGTTTTTCTTTCTGTGGCTTAACCCTTTCCCCCTCTGTTAGATCTTCATCCACTGTAGTACAGCAGTGTGCCATCCCTCTTCTGGCTCCTGTGAGCAAAGCTGCACTAGGAAAAGTGAGTGCTTGTTGTAAACTGACTTCAGGAACCTTGAGAATTTGTTTTTTTTAAATGCCTCACAATTCTACCATTTCTTTTCCAGGAAGAGATGCTAACGTCAAGACCATCTCTAGTGGGCAAACTGTGGTGTCTAGTGGAGAAGTTAACCTGGTCATGTGACTTTAGTAGTTTTAATAAACTTCTTAACTCAACTGTCTCTTTGGTATTGATCTTTCATGACTGTTCTCAGTTTGATTTATTGGGCTACACTACTAAACCAGAGTTCCCTTTTTTGCTTCAAGGTTATGCTTGACTTGAACTAAACAAGCCAAGTTTCTGCCCAAACCTGACCTATTTGCCAAGTTCCAGTTGCTAACCTGGGTCCCTGTTCTTAATGGTATCAAATCTGTTTTGGTCTCTACTTGTGGCTTTATGGCTGGACTAACATAACTGCTTGTATTGATATTCACGCATGCCAAGTCCCTCTGTTTTTTGGTAAGAAAGCCCCCCCGAAGTCATGCAAGTACAGCATTGCATCTGCAATGAAATCAGTCTCAACCTGCATTGTCCTTTTTAATCCCAAATTGTGACCAGCCTTTTTTCTTGTTTATTAAAAAGTAGACTGAAGCTTTAATAAAAGCTGGTTTAGTCCCTTAACTGGTGTATCACACCTGAGTTGCTGTCTGAGGGCCTGTTTACACAACTGGTACTAAAGCGTTTATCAGTCCAATCACAAGTGGACTATGCTAAATACAGGTGTAAATGGGTCTAAAATGGTTTAAACTTGTCCTTTTTTTTAAACTTTTAACCTTCACTCATGAAAGGGGTCTTTATAAACTGTTTCCAGAGTGACATTAACTGGTCTTAACCATGTCGCTTCTGTAGATTTGGATAAGCTACTTTGTTTAACTGTCTGTGCTTGTTGTTGCACCATTAAAAACAGAACGTGGAAGGCAATTTGACTAGTATCCATGCTGTCAAGGAAATGCATCCCATTTTAAATTTAACTGGTTTGAAGAGCTAAATGTCGGTGTATTAGGTTTGTGAAATAAACATTTCCAAATGGGGTCTATGATATTTGTCCATTTTAGTGTCCCATCATTAACTTAAGTCTTAGTCCTGTTAACTCTTCTTGCTCTTTGTATCACATTTTTCCTAGAGACATTTTGGGGGAAAATTGGAGAAAACGTAGGTCTGTGGCCAGTTGCATAAACTGCTGATGTTAAAGAATAAGAAGCTGAGGGCAAGTGGACAAAAGTGAATGTCTGTTTCAATACCAGGAGGTTTCTTGTAGGTATTGGGCTGTTACATGTGTGTACCGAATTTCATACCTGTACGTGAAACGTAGCGGGAGGGGCACTTTGTTGAAATGTTGTAGGTGGCGCTATCGAGCCATTTTGCCATGTCTTCAGGCCAGGACTCTTATCAAACATCTGAAGTTTGGGGCAGATCGGACATTGTATGCCCGAGTTACAACAACTTCCTGTTTTATGGCGAACCATCGAATTTTGTGAGGCCGCCACTGACACGCCCTTCAGGGAAAACTCAAGATCTTCGCAATTTAACATCACCAAGGCCTTTAGATTAGACTGTGCAAATATGATGTTGATCTGATTAAATCTCTAGGAGTAGATCGTTAATGTACAAGGTCTGGAAATGGCAAAAATTTTGCAGAGAAAATTCAATATATCACACTTCCTGTTGGGTTTTCAGGTTTTGCCCCCCCAAGGTCTTTTTTGTAGGTATTGGGCTTTTACATGTGTCTACCGAATTTCATACTCGTACGTGAAACGTAGCTCGAACGGCGCTTAATTGATTTTTTGTAGGTGGCGCTATCGGGCCATTTTGCCACGCCTAATTCTGAAACCCATATTGGATGTACATTTTCACCACTTTTGACGCGTGTGCAAAGTTTCATGAGATTTCGAGCATGTTTAGGCCCTCAAAAATGTGATTTATTTGGGAGAAGAAGAATAATAGGCTGAGCAATTCCAATAGGGTCCTCACACCATTGGTGCTCGGGCCCTAAAATGTATTTCAAAATAATATTAGAAACAGAGATTTATTTTTGATAGAATAATGACTTTATAATGTTATTGCAGTCTTACACACATGCTGTACAGTTACTCTGAGCAGTGCATTAATTTCAGGGCACTGGGCATTGCGTCATTTAATTACTGTATTTGCATTATTGTAAAGTTAGGTTTAGGGTTGGGGTAGGTGTAAGCGTTAATCTGGTAAGTAGCACATTTATTTATTGTTATTTAGTTGTGAGATTTTGTCTCACTTACGACCATTGCTGTACCCCTTTCAGCCACAACTCTTCTTCTCTGTTTTCAGTGTATTTCTGTGGCAGGATTACAGCGCCACATACTGACCTGGCATGTATACTACATCGTTTTGAGTCTTTTCAATGCTCTCGTGTGTACACAGATATTTCTTGAAACGAGGGGGGGAAAAAAGATCGGATAGGGAAAGCTCTGGCTTCGTGTGGACGGAGCCTTAGATAACTTAATCCAGATATTTTAATCCAATCCGCAAATTCGTTTGAAGAACCAAATTAGCCAGAGATCAGTTATCATGATTAGAAGATCTGGGATCTGTCAAATCATCTCAGATGTATTAAGAGAGGTACGAAGAATGGACCCCAGATCTGTCATTTTGATATTTAAAACAAGAAATCATTTTGGTTTAGCTACTAATAACCTGCCCTTATTTGGTACTTCATTTTATCCTTTTATTCAAAATTGCTCCATTTCAGTTCCGGCTTGTTAAGATTGCTGTCAATGTGAGGGAAGAACGTTTTCTTACACTCTAAACCTGACTATAAACATTCTCAACTTTATTATTTTGGACACTCTAGTGTACAATTCTGTCTGTGGCCATGTTTCTGAATTAATAAAAAAGGAAGACGCAAAAAAGACTTGGTTGTTTGTGTTTCAGAGAATTCTTGAAAATAAGAAATCATTTGGTTTAGCTACTAATAACCTGCCCTTATTTGATACTTCATTTGATCCTGAGTGATAAACAATCAATGACTTACACCTGTGATATATTGATTGAGTAAATTGGCAGGTGCAGAGAAAAATGATGCCTGTCATGAGAAAGGTGGAGCCATGCTGATTTACATCTGTATAAATTTGGATGGTAGCACCCGAAAGTGTTGTTGAAACAAGCTTGGCAATAATGGGGTTTTGGCAGGTTGGATTTGGATTGGTGTTTATTCTTGCTCTTGGATTTTCTGATGCACAATGGAGAGCAAGAGCAGCACATAATCGCAGTCCAAGTGAGTTTAGGCCTAGGACATTGGCTCAAGCTTCTCAACAGGCTGATTCCAGGATGTCTGTGGTTCCCAGTAAACCTGGATTTGCACCACAAACGTTTCCTGACTTTGGAAAGCCTTCTCAAGATCTTATGGGTGTTCAATCAAAAGAGCTGTTGCAGGGTCCAGTGGCAAAACTGACGTGGAGCTTTCCAAGTCTACCAGAGGAACCACAGCAACCCGACGTTCCTTTTGAGTTGCCGCATCCTGTCCCTGCCAACAGTGTAGCTGCTCAGTGTGGAGAGAGCTCGGTATATGTGGAAGTGATGAAGGACTTCTTTGGGACTGGGCACCCACTGTTGTCCTCTGCTTTTACACTGGGAGGCTGCACTGCAACTGGAGAGGATCCTTCTGCTCAAGTGCTCATCTTTGAGTCTGAACTGCATGGATGTAGCAGCACATCAATGGTGGGGTTTTATTTTGCCGTTACTCACAGGGACAGTTCAAAAACATCCATGATCGTTTTCAATTAACTTTCTTTTTAGGTGACTGAGGATGAGCTTGTCTATACCTTCAACATTATCTACACCCCACAAGAGGTTTCATATGGTGTTCCTATTGTAAGGAGCAGTATTGCGGTGATTGGTATCGAGTGTCATTATCCAAGGTAGGATCTGGATAAGATCTTCGCTGGATCTGATCCCACCATTTATGGGCATGAGATGACCGCTTGTTTAACTCCTACAGAACACATAATGTGAGCAGCGATGCCTTAATGCCCACTTGGATCCCATATGCCTCAACTAAGGTTGCAGAGGAAGTCTTTGTCTTCTCCCTCAAGCTCATGACTGGTTGGTGTATCCCAAACTGATTTGTGGCATGCTTGTGACCCTGTGCTAAGACTCTTTCTTTGCAGATGACTGGATATTTGAGCGACCTTCTAACCAGTACTTCCTGGGTGACATGATCAATCTTGAAGCATCAGTGCGTTTGTACAGCCATGTTCCCGTCCGTGTGTTTGTGGACAGCTGCGTGGCTACTGCAGTCCCTGATGTTGCTTCTGTCCCCAGATACTCCTTTATTGAGAATAATGGGTAAGAGGTGCTACCTCATGTATACCAGCTTCCAGAAGGGTTGCAGGGTTTCTAACTGGGTTCTGTTTACAGGTGTCTGGTTGATGCCAAGCTCACAGGCTCCACGTCTCACTTTATGCCTCGGACTCAAGGTGATAAGCTACGGTTTCAACTAGAGGCGTTCAGGTTCCAGCAAGCAGACAGTGGACTGGTACGTGTGTTTTAGTTGTGCAACTCTTTGTATGATATGCTACCATGGTGAACAAACAATTGTCTTTGCAGGTCTACATCACATGCATTTTGAAGGCGGCTGCAACAACCTCAAGTTCTGAGCAAAAAGCTTGTTCATTCTCTGCTAATGGGTATGTTGTCTGCTAGATGGGTGTACAGGTAAATTAGTTGTCGTCAAATTAACTGAGGGTGTTTCTTGTCAGTTGGGTGTCCGCAGATGACTCTGACCAGGTGTGTGGCTGCTGTGACACCACTTGTAGCGTCAGAAGTGGAAGTGATCGGCTGCTTACGGGTATGGATTAACTCTGATAACTGTTATTGTCATTCCTGGCTTTAGTTCTCACTAATCATTTGTTCATCAGATCTACAATGGGAAAAGGCGTCTGTCGGCCCCATCAATGTTAAGGACCATGGCCAAAAATAACTGGAAATGCCACGTGATTTAATAAAAGTGATCTTAATAGATTTGTGTATGGTCCTTACTGGCACAATACTAAACGTATCTACATGATTTGACTGTACAAATATGCACCACAAAATGCCTTTTACTACTGGCCTGTGTGGGGACTGATATTTTGTAGGGCTAAGCCTGTTACAACACTAAAGGGCATTTCAATGGCATCACATCCTTTCTGGTGCTTGGTAGATACTTTTGGGGGGTCACGCTAAGAGGCAACATCCTGCAGTCTCTCTTGAAGCCAACACTGAAGTGACTTAAACTGCAATTCATCGACTGGCTGCTAGAGACGAGCTCCAAAAGGAAGTCAAATCTGTATCTCCCCTGTGTTAAAGGCTTAGTTCACTTCAAAATTAGAACTTACCCCTTCTCATCCTAGATGTTCATGCCTTTCTTCAGTCAAAAAAAAATGAAGGTATTTTTGAGAGAACATTCCAGGATTTTTCTCCATATAACGGACTTCTGTGGCAACCAACAGGTAAAGGTCCAAATAATACAGTTTCAGAGGCTCTGCATGATCTCAGATAAAGAATAGGGTCTTATCTAATATAATGATTGGGCATTTTCAATGTAAAAAAAATGTGTATACTGTACTTTTTAACTGAAATTACTCTGGCGCGGTGTGCCACAGATTATACTGGACTTACTGTCATAGCAACAGGTCCGTAAGATCAAACCTGGGGTCCGTTCTTCGTACATCGCAACTCCGTTAGCTGGATTTGATTGTTGGTGATTTGGCATGATCTTTGATTGTTTGGTTCTTCGAAGCTCATCCTGAACTTGCTGTCATAGCAACAGGTCTGTAAGATGAAACCTGTGCGAGCGGCTTATTTCATGTAAACAGGATTAGAGTGCACCTTTTTAAGTGGCGTTGATACTTAAATTTTGTCCCAACAACTGCAACTTTATTACAAGAGTTCTTTACTGAATCAGGGGCAATAATTTAAATCACAATAATAATTAAAGCTGCAAGCAGCGATGAAAGGGCCCTCGCACATGCACCGTCACCTGGTGGCCTCAGGAAAACGGCGAATAGTGGGCGACATGCATTTAAGCGGGTAAATATAGGAGAAATATGGCAAACTCACTTCAATGTGCCACACTTCCTTCTGCCAGAAGGTGGCGCTATGACTAACTGAATATTGGCATGTAGATGTGTTTAGGTCAGGACTCTTATCAAACAAGTGAAGTTTGGGGGAGATCGGACATTGTATGCCTGACTTACAACAGCTTCCTGTTTCATGGTGAAACATCAGACTTTGTCCAGCCACAATTTAACATCTAACAAGATTAGACTGACCAAATATGATGTTGATCTGATAAAATCTCTAGGAGGAGTTTGTCAAAGTACCACGTCTGGAAATGGCAAAAACTGCAAACATTTTGCAGAGAAAATTCCAAATATCTAATTTCCTGTTGGGTTTTCAGATTTTGCTTCCAGGGACTTTTTTTAGGTATTGGACATGTGTGTACCGAATTTCATACTTGTATGTGAAACGTAGTGCGAATGACGCTTAATTGAAGTTTTGCAGGTGGCGCTATCGAGCCATTTTGCCACGCCTAACATGTAGGGTTAGGGTTAAGTTATTTCCCAACACTGCTAAGTATATATGAGTAGACTCGTCCCCTCTGTCATAATCAAGGAGTCGAGGGTCTGTCCACATAAACCTTCCTTGTCCACTTATGGAACACTTCAAACTGGCGACAGGGATTGCCCCGTGGGGAAGTGCTTAGGGAGGTTTGTGAGTGTGTTGCTAAATTTGGAACTACAGACTACTCTTACTATTTCTGCCATATAAAGATACTGTAAAAGTAGTAATGCTAGTTAATATTTCAGCATGTCTACAAGCGAAGCGGAATGCACCAAACATCTAGCCAAAGTACTTTGGGCAAGCTCTAGTAGCAAACCTGAGCATGAACCTTTTTATTTGTCTTCAATATGACACATCTGACTAATTGGAGTCAAGATACATCACATGCGTATAATTTTGAGAACCAATGAGAATTTTCTGGTAGCATAAGCTCCCATTTGGGCAAGTCTGGAGAATCATGACTGTTAATGAAGAGGGAGGGATTATCGTTAATTAGACAAAATCTGTAGAATACAAAAAGACCAAAGGGCATCATCTCAACAGTGTGACTAGCTGTTGAACGATGGCAGGAAGTTGTTGTGCTGTTCAATTGCTGGCACTTTGTGTGTGGTTTTGTGCTTTTTGTCATGCTGTTCCACAGTGGAGTAATCTGCCCCAGTATCCTCAAGCTCCGATGTTAAAGCAAACTGATCAGCGGGTTCAAAAACAAGCTAGTCACCAGTTTCCTCAGAAGGTTCAACAGCTAGCTAGTCAACAGTTTCCTCAGAAGGTTCAACAGCAAGCTAGTCAACAGTTTCCTCTGAAGGTTCAACAGCTAGCTAGTCAACGGTTTCCTCAGAAGGTTCAACAGCTAGCTAGTCAACAGTTTCCTCTGAAGGTTCAACAGCAAGCTAGTCAACAGTTTCCTCAGAAGGTTCAACAGCAAGCTAGTCAACAGTTTCCTCAGAAGGTTCAACAACAAGCTAGTCAACAGTTTCCCCAGCAGGTTCAACAACAAGCTAGTCAACAGTTTCCTCAGCAGGTTCAACAACAAGCTAGTCAACAGTTTCCTCAGCAGTTTCAGTCTAAGCAGCCAGTGGCGCAGGCAGAGCCCCTTGACAAATGTGCTGTAGCTGATTATGAGCAGATCCAATGTGGCCCACCTGGTATCAGTGGTGCTGAGTGTGAAGCTATCAACTGCTGCTTTAACGGACAGCAGTGTTACTATGGGAGGGCAGGTAAGAGTGAGTCAATGTAAAGGTGTTCACGTTAAACCACTCCTCAGTAATAACCTGCTCTTGTGCCAGTGACTGTCCAGTGTATAAGAGATGGTCAGTTTGTGGTAGTGGTGGCTAGAGATGTTACACTACCTCGCTTGAGCCTGGATTCAGTCCATCTCCTGGGTGGAAATGACCCATCTTGCAGTCCTGTGGGATCCACACCTTCCTTTGCTATATACCAGTTCCCTGTCACTGCATGTGGCACAAGCATGATGGTGAGTAGCTGCTTGTGGTTCTGTTCTGCATGGCTTGGAATGGACTGGATGCCAACAGTTACTATTTGCAGGAGGACGGTGGATATGTGGTGTATGAAAACCGAATGACCTCCTCGTATGAAGTGGGTGTCGGACCACTTGGTTCCATCACAAGGGACAGCCATTTTGAGTAGGTATTTTTTTTAGAAAAAAATATTAATCCTTGACAAGGCTACAAGCTCACTATTTGTTGTCTAGGCTTCTCTTCCAGTGTAGGTACTCTGCTACTTCTGTGGAAGCTCTGGTTGTGGAGGTCAACACTGTTCCTGCACCTCCACCAGTAGCGGCTCCTGGACCCCTCAGGGTTGAGCTTAGACTGGCAAATGGTCAGTGTGTCACCAAAGGCTGTGCTGAAGGTAAGTGTCTGTCCAAGTATGCATGAGTATTTTCTAAAACTCCAGGTTGCGGCAGTTTCTGGTTAAACGCTGATTTTCTTTCTCAGGGGATGAGGCATACACGTCCTACTACGGTGACGCTGATTATCCGGTCACAAAAGTCCTGCGGGAGCCTGTGTATGTTGAGGTGCGCATTTTGGAGAGGACCGACCCCAACATTGTCCTAATGCTGGGACATTGCTGGGCGACATCAACCCCCAGTCCCCTCAGTCTACCCCAGTGGGACCTTCTGGTTGATGGGTGAGTAAGGCCAGTCTTTATCCATCTAGTGCGCTGTAAGGCATTTCTGACTGCCTCTTTGCCTTTCAGATGCCCTTACCAGGATGACCGTTACCTGACCACATTGGTTCCAGTGGCTGGATCTTCTGGTCTTCAGTTCCCAACCCACTACAAGCGCTTTGTTGTGAAGATGTTCACATTTGTGGACCCAGCATCACTGGCTCCTCTACAGGAAACCGTATGCTCTGCAGCTTTTCCTGAATCCTTAATATTAGGTGTTTTTCTTTCTGTGGCTTAACCCTTTCCCCCTCTGTTAGATCTTCATCCACTGTAGTACAGCAGTGTGCCATCCCTCTTCTGGCTCCTGTGAGCAAAGCTGCACTAGGAAAAGTGAGTGCTTGTTGTAAACTGACTTCAGGAACCTTGAGAATTTGTTTTTTTTAAATGCCTCACAATTCTACCATTTCTTTTCCAGGAAGAGATGCTAACGTCAAGACCATCTCTAGTGGGCAAACTGTGGTGTCTAGTGGAGAAGTTAACCTGGTCATGTGACTTTAGTAGTTTTAATAAACTTCTTAACTCAACTGTCTCTTTGGTATTGATCTTTCATGACTGTTCTCAGTTTGATTTATTGGGCTACACTACTAAACCAGAGTTCCCTTTTTTGCTTCAAGGTTATGCTTGACTTGAACTAAACAAGCCAAGTTTCTGCCCAAACCTGACCTATTTGCCAAGTTCCAGTTGCTAACCTGGGTCCCTGTTCTTAATGGTATCAAATCTGTTTTGGTCTCTACTTGTGGCTTTATGGCTGGACTAACATAACTGCTTGTATTGATATTCACGCATGCCAAGTCCCTCTGTTTTTTGGTAAGAAAGCCCCCCCGAAGTCATGCAAGTACAGCATTGCATCTGCAATGAAATCAGTCTCAACCTGCATTGTCCTTTTTAATCCCAAATTGTGACCAGCCTTTTTTCTTGTTTATTAAAAAGTAGACTGAAGCTTTAATAAAAGCTGGTTTAGTCCCTTAACTGGTGTATCACACCTGAGTTGCTGTCTGAGGGCCTGTTTACACAACTGGTACTAAAGCGTTTATCAGTCCAATCACAAGTGGACTATGCTAAATACAGGTGTAAATGGGTCTAAAATGGTTTAAACTTGTCCTTTTTAAACCTTCACTCATGAAAGGGGTCTTTATAAACTGTTTCCAGAGTGTGACATTAACTGGTCTTAACCATGTCGCTTCTGTAGATTTGGATAAGCTACTTTGTTTAACTGTCTGTGCTTGTTGTTGCACCATTAAAAACAGAACGTGGAAGGCAATTTGACTAGTATCCATGCTGTCAAGGAAATGCATCCCATTTTAACTTTAAATTTAACTGGTTTGAAGAGCTAAATGTCGGTGTATTAGGTTTGTGAAATAAACATTTCCAAATGGGGTCTATGATATTTGTCCATTTTAGTGTCCCATCATTAACTTAAGTCTTAGTCCTGTTAACTCTTCTTGCTCTTTGTATCACATTTTTCCTAGAGACATTTTGGGGGAAAATTGGAGAAAACGTAGGTCTGTGGCCAGTTGCATAAACTGCTGATGTTAAAGAATAAGAAGCTGAGGGCAAGTGGACAAAAGTGAATGTCTGTTTCAATACCAGGAGGTTTCTTGTAGGTATTGGGCTGTTACATGTGTGTACCGAATTTCATACCTGTACGTGAAACGTAGCGGGAGGGGCACTTTGTTGAAATGTTGTAGGTGGCGCTATCGAGCCATTTTGCCATGTCTTCAGGCCAGGACTCTTATCAAACATCTGAAGTTTGGGGCAGATCGGACATTGTATGCCCGAGTTACAACAACTTCCTGTTTTATGGCGAACCATCGAATTTTGTGAGGCCGCCACTGACACGCCCTTCAGGGAAAACTCAAGATCTTCGCAATTTAACATCACCAAGGCCTTTAGATTAGACTGTGCAAATATGATGTTGATCTGATTAAATCTCTAGGAGTAGATCGTTAATGTACAAGGTCTGGAAATGGCAAAAATTTTGCAGAGAAAATTCAATATATCACACTTCCTGTTGGGTTTTCAGGTTTTGCCCCCCAAGGTCTTTTTTGTAGGTATTGGGCTTTTACATGTGTCTACCGAATTTCATACTCGTACGTGAAACGTAGCTCGAACGGCGCTTAATTGATTTTTTTGTAGGTGGCGCTATCGGGCCATTTTGCCACGCCTAATTCTGAAACCCATATTGGATGTACATTTTCACCACTTTTGACGCGTGTGCAAAGTTTCATGAGATTTCGAGCATGTTTAGGCCCTCAAAAATGTGATTTATTTGGGAGAAGAAGAATAATAGGCTGAGCAATTCCAATAGGGTCCTCACACCATTGGTGCTCGGGCCCTAAAAATGTATTTCAAAATAATATTAGAAACAGAGATTTATTTTTGATAGAATAATGACTTTATAATGTTATTGCAGTCTTACACACATGCTGTACAGTTACTCTGAGCAGTGCATTAATTTCAGGGCACTGGGCATTGCGTCATTTAATTACTGTATTTGCATTATTGTAAAGTTAGGTTTAGGGTTGGGGTAGGTGTAAGCGTTAATCTGGTAAGTAGCACATTTATTTATTGTTATTTAGTTGTGAGATTTTGTCTCACTTACGACCGTTGCTGTACCTCTTTCAGCCACAACTCTTCTTCTCTGTTTTCAGTGTATTTCTGTGGCAGGATTACAGCGCCACATACTGACCTGGCATGTATACTACATCGTTTTGAGTCTTTTCAATGCTCTCGTGTGTACACAGATATTTCTTGAAACGAGGGGGGAAAAAAAGATCGGATAGGGAAAGCTCTGGCTTCGTGTGGACGGAGCCTTAGATAACTTAATCCAGATATTTTAATCCAATCCGCAAATTCGTTTGAAGAACCAAATTAGCCAGAGATCAGTTATCATGATTAGAAGATCTGGGATCTGTCAAATCATCTCAGATGTATTAAGAGAGGTACGAAGAATGGACCCCAGATCTGTCATTTTGATATTTAAAACAAGAAATCATTTTGGTTTAGCTACTAATAACCTGCCCTTATTTGGTACTTCATTTTATCCTTTTATTCAAAATTGCTCCATTTCAGTTCCGGCTTGTTAAGATTGCTGTCAATGTGAGGGAAGAACGTTTTCTTACACTCTAAACCTGACTATAAACATTCTCAACTTTATTATTTTGGATACTCTAGTGTACAATTCTGTCTGTGGCCATGTTTCTGAATTAATAAAAAAGGAAGACGCAAAAAAGACTTGGTTGTTTGTGTTTCAGAGAATTCTTGAAAATAAGAAATCATTTGGTTTAGCTACTAATAACCTGCCCTTATTTGATACTTCATTTGATCCTGAGTGATAAACAATCAATGACTTACACCTGTGATATATTGATTGAGTAAATTGGCAGGTGCAGAGAAAAATGATGCCTGTCATGAGAAAGGTGGAGCCATGCTGATTTACATCTGTATAAATTTGGATGGTAGCACCCGAAAGTGTTGTTGAAACAAGCTTGGCAATAATGGGGTTTTGGCAGGTTGGATTTGGATTGGTGTTTATTCTTGCTCTTGGATTTTCTGATGCACAATGGAGAGCAAGAGCAGCACATAATCGCAGTCCAAGTGAGTTTAGGCCTAGGACATTGGCTCAAGCTTCTCAACAGGCTGATTCCAGGATGTCTGTGGTTCCCAGTAAACCTGGATTTGCACCACAAACGTTTCCTGACTTTGGAAAGCCTTCTCAAGATCTTATGGGTGTTCAATCAAAAGAGCTGTTGCAGGGTCCAGTGGCAAAACTGACGTGGAGCTTTCCAAGTCTACCAGAGGAACCACAGCAACCCGACGTTCCTTTTGAGTTGCCGCATCCTGCCAACAGTGTAGCTGCTCAGTGTGGAGAGAGCTCGGTATATGTGGAAGTGATGAAGGACTTCTTTGGGACTGGGCACCCACTGTTGTCCTCTGCTTTTACACTGGGAGGCTGCACTGCAACTGGAGAGGATCCTTCTGCTCAAGTGCTCATCTTTGAGTCTGAACTGCATGGATGTAGCAGCACATCAATGGTGGGGTTTTATTTTGCCGTTACTCACAGGGACAGTTCAAAAACATCCATGATCGTTTTCAATTAACTTTCTTTTTAGGTGACTGAGGATGAGCTTGTCTATACCTTCAACATTATCTACACCCCACAAGAGGTTTCATATGGTGTTCCTATTGTAAGGAGCAGTATTGCGGTGATTGGTATCGAGTGTCATTATCCAAGGTAGGATCTGGATAAGATCTTCGCTGGATCTGATCCCACCATTTATGGGCATGAGATGACCGCTTGTTTAACTCCTACAGAACACATAATGTGAGCAGCGATGCCTTAATGCCCACTTGGATCCCATATGCCTCAACTAAGGTTGCAGAGGAAGTCTTTGTCTTCTCCCTCAAGCTCATGACTGGTTGGTGTATCCCAAACTGATTTGTGGCATGCTTGTGACCCTGTGCTAAGACTCTTTCTTTGCAGATGACTGGATATTTGAGCGACCTTCTAACCAGTACTTCCTGGGTGACATGATCAATCTTGAAGCATCAGTGCGTTTGTACAGCCATGTTCCCGTCCGTGTGTTTGTGGACAGCTGCGTGGCTACTGCAGTCCCTGATGTTGCTTCTGTCCCCAGATACTCCTTTATTGAGAATAATGGGTAAGAGGTGCTACCTCATGTATACCAGCTTCCAGAAGGGTTGCAGGGTTTCTAACTGGGTTCTGTTTACAGGTGTCTGGTTGATGCCAAGCTCACAGGCTCCACGTCTCACTTTATGCCTCGGACTCAAGGTGATAAGCTACGGTTTCAACTAGAGGCGTTCAGGTTCCAGCAAGCAGACAGTGGACTGGTACGTGTGTTTTAGTTGTGCAACTCTTTGTATGATATGCTACCATGGTGAACAAACAATTGTCTTTGCAGGTCTACATCACATGCATTTTGAAGGCGGCTGCAACAACCTCAAGTTCTGAGCAAAAAGCTTGTTCATTCTCTGCTAATGGGTATGTTGTCTGCTAGATGGGTGTACAGGTAAATTAGTTGTCGTCAAATTAACTGAGGGTGTTTCTTGTCAGTTGGGTGTCCGCAGATGACTCTGACCAGGTGTGTGGCTGCTGTGACACCACTTGTAGCGTCAGAAGTGGAAGTGATCGGCTGCTTACGGGTATGGATTAACTCTGATAACTGTTATTGTCATTCCTGGCTTTAGTTCTCACTAATCATTTGTTCATCAGATCTACAATGGGAAAAGGCGTCTGTCGGCCCCATCAATGTTAAGGACCATGGCCAAAAATAACTGGAAATGCCACGTGATTTAATAAAAGTGATCTTAATAGATTTGTGTATGGTCCTTACTGGCACAATACTAAACGTATCTACATGATTTGACTGTACAAATATGCACCACAAAATGCCTTTTACTACTGGCCTGTGTGGGGACTGATATTTTGTAGGGCTAAGCCTGTTACAACACTAAAGGGCATTTCAATGGCATCACATCCTTTCTGGTGCTTGGTAGATACTTTTGGGGGGTCACGCTAAGAGGCAACATCCTGCAGTCTCTCTTGAAGCCAACACTGAAGTGACTTAAACTGCAATTCATCGACTGGCTGCTAGAGACGAGCTCCAAAAGGAAGTCAAATCTGTATCTCCCCTGTGTTAAAGGCTTAGTTCACTTCAAAATTAGAACTTACCCCTTCTCATCCTAGATGTTCATGCCTTTCTTCAGTCAAAAAAAAATGAAGGTATTTTTGAGAGAACATTCCAGGATTTTTCTCCATATAACGGACTTCTGTGGCAACCAACAGGTAAAGGTCCAAATAATACAGTTTCAGAGGCTCTGCATGATCTCAGATAAAGAATAGGGTCTTATCTAATATAATGATTGGGCATTTTCAATGTAAAATAAAAATGTGTATACTGTACTTTTTAACTGAAATTACTCTGGCGCGGTGTGCCACAGATTATACTGGACTTACTGTCATAGCAACAGGTCCGTAAGATCAAACCTGGGGTCCGTTCTTCGTACATCGCAACTCCGTTAGCTGGATTTGATTGTTGGTGATTTGGCATGATCTTTGATTGTTTGGTTCTTCGAAGCTCATCCTGAACTTGCTGTCATAGCAACAGGTCTGTAAGATGAAACCTGTGCGAGCGGCTTATTTCATGTAAACAGGATTAGAGTGCACCTTTTTACATTTACATTTACATTTACATTTAGTCATTTAGCAGACGCTTTTATCCAAAGCGACTTACAAATGAGAGCAATAGAAGCAACTAGAACGGTCAAGGGCTACAGTATGCAAGTGCTGTAACAAGTCTCAGTTAATCTAACACAGAACACACAACTTTTTTTTTTTTTTTTTTTAAATAAATTAGACAGACAGAAAATGAATCGAATGGAATGTTAAGTGCTATTCTTGATTGGTTAGGTGCTGCTGGAAAAGACGTGTCTTTAGCCGTTTTTTGAAAATGGCTACAGACTCGGCGGCTCGAATTGAGATAGGCAGGTCATTCCACCAGGTGGGGGCAGTCCAGGAAAAGCTCCGTGAGAGTGATTTCATGCCTCTTTGGTATGGCACTACAAGGCGTCGTTCACTGGCAGACCGTAAGCTCCTGGAGGGTGTGTAAGTCTGAACAAGCGAGTTTAGGTATATTGGTGCAGAGCCAGTGGTTGCTTTGAAGGCGAGCACCAGTGACTTGAATTTGATGCGAGCAGCTATTGGCAGCCAGTGGAGATTGATGAAGAGAGGCGTGACGTGCGCTCTCTTCGGCTCGTTAAAGACCACCCTTGCCGCTGCATTCTGGATCAGTTGCAAGGGTTTGATAGTGCATGCCGGAAGGCCCGCTAGAAGAGCATTACAGTAGTCCAGTCTGGAGAGAACAAGAGCTTGGACCAGGAGTTGTGTGGCCTGCTCTGATAGGAAGGGTCTGATCCTCCTAATATTGTATAACGCAAATCTGCAGGACCGGGATGTTGCAGTAATGTGGTCAGTGAATTTTAGCTGATCATCAATCACAACTCCAAGATTCCTGGCTGTCCTGGACGGAGTTATGGTTGATGATCCTAGCTGAATGGAGAGATTATGATGAAGTGCTGGGTTGGCTGAGACCACAAGCAGTTCTGTCTTTGGAAGGTTGAGTTGCAGGTGATGTTCCTTCATCCAGGCAGAAATGTCTGTTAGGCAGGCAGCGATACGACCACCAACCGTGGGATCATCTGGTTGAAATGAGAAGTAGAGTTGAGTGTCGTCAGCGTAGCAATGATAGGAAAAGCCATGTTTCTGAATGACAGTTCCCAGTGATGACATGTAGATGGAGAAGAGAAGTGGTCCAAGCACTGAGCCCTGGGGTACTCCAGTGGCTAGATGATGTGACTTAGACACTTCACCTCTCCATGACACTCTGAAGGACCTACCTGAGAGGTAAGACTTGAGCCACTGGAGAGCAGTTCCTGAGATGCCCATCTCCATGAGAGTTG
The DNA here is from genome assembly GCF_949357685.1 of Gobio gobio. Lineage (NCBI taxonomy): Eukaryota > Metazoa > Chordata > Actinopteri > Cypriniformes > Gobionidae > Gobio > Gobio gobio. Next base: position 50,563,118 of record NC_137109.1, read on the forward strand.
ACAGGAGTATCTGGTGGTTAACTGTGTCAAAAGCAGCAGACAAATCCAGTAAGATAAGTACTGTGGATTTGGAAGCCGCTCTTGCCTGTCTCAGTGCTTCGGTAACCGAGAGCAGGGCAGTCTCAGTTGAGTGGCCACTTTTGAAGCCAGATTGGTTGATATCCAGGAGGTTGTTCTGTTCAAGAAACGTAGAGAGCTGGTTAAAAACAACTCGCTCGAGTGTCTTTGCAATGAAAGGCAGAAGGGATACCGGTCTGTAGTTTTCTAAAAGTGCTGGGTTCAGAGAGGGTTTCTTAAGCAGTGGGGTTACCCGAGCCTGCTTAAATGCTGTGGGGAAAGTCCCGGTGTGAAGAGAGGTGTTGACAATGTGAGTGAGTGCAGGAGTAACAGAAGAAGAGATGGCCTGAAGGAGGTGAGTGGGGATAGGGTCAAGTGGACAGGTAGTGGGGTGGTTGGAAAGGATGAGTTTGGAGATGTCAGCTTCAGAGAGCAGAGAAAAAGAGGGGAGCGTATGTGTGATGGTTGTTGAGATGTGCGTGTCGGTTTGTGGTGCGGAGAATTGGCTGCTGATGGAGGAGATTTTATTTGTGAAAAATGATGCAAAGTCGCCAGCTGTAAGAGTTGATGAAGGAGGGGGGGGAGGAGGACAAAGGAGTGAAGAGAATGTTCTGAAAAGTGCACGAGAGTCAGAGCAGTTGTTGATTTTGTTGTGGTAGTATGTAGATTTAGCAGTGGAGACATTAGCAGAGAAAGAAGCAAGGAGAGACTGATACAGGGTCAGGTCAGTAGTGTTTTTAGTTTTTCGCCACTTCCTCTCTGCCGCCCGGAGCCCAGAACGATGTTCGCGGAGAACATCAGTGGCGTTTTTTAAGTGGCGTTGATACTTAAATTTTGTCCCAACAACTGCAACTTTATTACAAGAGTTCTTTACTGAATCAGGGGCAATAATTTAAATCACAATAATAATTAAAGCTGCAAGCAGCGATGAAAGGGCCCTCGCACATGCACCGTCACCTGGTGGCCTCAGGAAAACGGCGAATAGTGGGCGACATGCATTTAAGCGGGTAAATATAGGAGAAATATGGCAAACTCACTTCAATGTGCCACACTTCCTTCTGCCAGAAGGTGGCGCTATGACTAACTGAATATTGGCATGTAGATGTGTTTAGGTCAGGACTCTTATCAAACAAGTGAAGTTTGGGGGAGATCGGACATTGTATGCCTGACTTACAACAGCTTCCTGTTTCATGGTGAAACATCAGACTTTGTCCAGCCACGGACACGCCCTTCAGCGAAAACTCAAGATCTTCACAATTTAACATCTAACAAGATGAGACTGACCAAATATGATGTTGATCTGATAAAATCTCTAGGAGGAGTTTGTCAAAGTACCACGTCTGGAAATGGCAAAAACTGCAAACATTTTGCAGAGAAAATTCCAAATATCTAATTTCCTGTTGGGTTTTCAGATTTTGCTTCCAGGGACTTTTTTTAGGTATTGGACATGTGTGTACCGAATTTCATACTTGTATGTGAAACGTAGTGCGAATGACGCTTAATTGAAGTTTTGCAGGTGGCGCTATCGAGCCATTTTGCCACGCCTAACATGTAGGGTTAGGGTTAAGTTATTTCCCAACACTGCTAAGTATATATGAGTAGACTCGTCCCCTCTGTCATAATCAAGGAGTCGAGGGTCTGTCCACATAAACCTTCCTTGTCCACTTATGGAACACTTCAAACTGGCGACAGGGATTGCCCCGTGGGGAAGTGCTTAGGGAGGTTTGTGAGTGTGTTGCTAAATTTGGAACTACAGACTACTCTTACTATTTCTGCCATATAAAGATACTGTAAAAGTAGTAATGCTAGTTAATATTTCAGCATGTCTACAAGCGAAGCGGAATGCACCAAACATCTAGCCAAAGTACTTTGGGCAAGCTCTAGTAGCAAACCTGAGCATGAACCTTTTTATTTGTCTTCAATATGACACATCTGACTAATTGGAGTCAAGATACATCACATGCGTATAATTTTGAGAACCAATGAGAATTTTCTGGTAGCATAAGCTCCCATTTGGGCAAGTCTGGAGAATCATGACTGTTAATGAAGAGGGAGGGATTATCGTTAATTAGACAAAATCTGTAGAATACAAAAAGACCAAAGGGCATCATCTCAACAGTGTGACTAGCTGTTGAACGATGGCAGGAAGTTGTTGTGCTGTTCAATTGCTGGCACTTTGTGTGTGGTTTTGTGCTTTTTGTCATGCTGTTCCACAGTGGAGTAATCTGCCCCAGTATCCTCAAGCTCCGATGTTAAAGCAAACTGATCAGCGGGTTCAAAAACAAGCTAGTCACCAGTTTCCTCAGAAGGTTCAACAGCTAGCTAGTCAACAGTTTCCTCAGAAGGTTCAACAGCAAGCTAGTCAACAGTTTCCTCTGAAGGTTCAACAGCTAGCTAGTCAACGGTTTCCTCAGAAGGTTCAACAGCTAGCTAGTCAACAGTTTCCTCTGAAGGTTCAACAGCAAGCTAGTCAACAGTTTCCTCTGAAGGTTCAACAGCAAGCTAGTCAACAGTTTCCTCAGAAGGTTCAACAACAAGCTAGTCAACAGTTTCCTCAGAAGGTTCAACAGCAAGCTGTTCAACAGCAAGCTAGTCAACAGTTTCCTCAGAAGGTTCAACAACAAGCTAGTCAACAGTTTCCCCAGCAGGTTCAACAACAAGCTAGTCAACAGTTTCCTCAGCAGGTTCAACAACAAGCTAGTCAACAGTTTCCTCAGCAGTTTCAGTCTAAGCAGCCAGTGGCGCAGGCAGAGCCCCTTGACAAATGTGCTGTAGCTGATTATGAGCAGATCCAATGTGGCCCACCTGGTATCAGTGGTGCTGAGTGTGAAGCTATCAACTGCTGCTTTAACGGACAGCAGTGTTACTATGGGAGGGCAGGTAAGAGTGAGTCAATGTAAAGGTGTTCACGTTAAACCACTCCTCAGTAATAACCTGCTCTTGTGCCAGTGACTGTCCAGTGTATAAGAGATGGTCAGTTTGTGGTAGTGGTGGCTAGAGATGTTACACTACCTCGCTTGAGCCTGGATTCAGTCCATCTCCTGGGTGGAAATGACCCATCTTGCAGTCCTGTGGGATCCACACCTTCCTTTGCTATATACCAGTTCCCTGTCACTGCATGTGGCACAAGCATGATGGTGAGTAGCTGCTTGTGGTTCTGTTCTGCATGGCTTGGAATGGACTGGATGCCAACAGTTACTATTTGCAGGAGGACGGTGGATATGTGGTGTATGAAAACCGAATGACCTCCTCGTATGAAGTGGGTGTCGGACCACTTGGTTCCATCACAAGGGACAGCCATTTTGAGTAGGTATTTTTTTTAGAAAAAAATATTAATCCTTGACAAGGCTACAAGCTCACTATTTGTTGTCTAGGCTTCTCTTCCAGTGTAGGTACTCTGCTACTTCTGTGGAAGCTCTGGTTGTGGAGGTCAACACTGTTCCTGCACCTCCACCAGTAGCGGCTCCTGGACCCCTCAGGGTTGAGCTTAGACTGGCAAATGGTCAGTGTGTCACCAAAGGCTGTGCTGAAGGTAAGTGTCTGTCCAAGTATGCATTAGTATTTTCTAAAACTCCAGGTTGCGGCAGTTTCTGGTTAAACGCTGATTTTCTTTCTCAGGGGATGAGGCATACACGTCCTACTACGGTGACGCTGATTATCCGGTCACAAAAGTCCTGCGGGAGCCTGTGTATGTTGAGGTGCGCATTTTGGAGAGGACCGACCCCAACATTGTCCTAATGCTGGGACATTGCTGGGCGACATCAACCCCCAGTCCCCTCAGTCTACCCCAGTGGGACCTTCTGGTTGATGGGTGAGTAAGGCCAGTCTTTATCCATCTAGTGCGCTGTAAGGCATTTCTGACTGCCTCTTTGCCTTTCAGATGCCCTTACCAGGATGACCGTTACCTGACCACATTGGTTCCAGTGGCTGGATCTTCTGGTCTTCAGTTCCCAACCCACTACAAGCGCTTTGTTGTGAAGATGTTCACATTTGTGGACCCAGCATCACTGGCTCCTCTACAGGAAACCGTATGCTCTGCAGCTTTTCCTGAATCCTTAATATTAGGTGTTTTTCTTTCTGTGGCTTAACCCTTTCCCCCTCTGTTAGATCTTCATCCACTGTAGTACAGCAGTGTGCCATCCCTCTTCTGGCTCCTGTGAGCAAAGCTGCACTAGGAAAAGTGAGTGCTTGTTGTAAACTGACTTCAGGAACCTTGAGAATTTGTTTTTTTTAAATGCCTCACAATTCTACCATTTCTTTTCCAGGAAGAGATGCTAACGTCAAGACCATCTCTAGTGGGCAAACTGTGGTGTCTAGTGGAGAAGTTAACCTGGTCATGTGACTTTAGTAGTTTTAATAAACTTCTTAACTCAACTGTCTCTTTGGTATTGATCTTTCATGACTGTTCTCAGTTTGATTTATTGGGCTACACTACTAAACCAGAGTTCCCTTTTTTGCTTCAAGGTTATGCTTGACTTGAACTAAACAAGCCAAGTTTCTGCCCAAACCTGACCTATTTGCCAAGTTCCAGTTGCTAACCTGGGTCCCTGTTCTTAATGGTATCAAATCTGTTTTGGTCTCTACTTGTGGCTTTATGGCTGGACTAACATAACTGCTTGTATTGATATTCACGCATGCCAAGTCCCTCTGTTTTTTGGTAAGAAAGCCCCCCCGAAGTCATGCAAGTACAGCATTGCATCTGCAATGAAATCAGTCTCAACCTGCATTGTCCTTTTTAATCCCAAATTGTGACCAGCCTTTTTTCTTGTTTATTAAAAAGTAGACTGAAGCTTTAATAAAAGCTGGTTTAGTCCCTTAACTGGTGTATCACACCTGAGTTGCTGTCTGAGGGCCTGTTTACACAACTGGTACTAAAGCGTTTATCAGTCCAATCACAAGTGGACTATGCTAAATACAGGTGTAAATGGGTCTAAAATGGTTTAAACTTGTCCTTTTTAACCTTCACTCATGAAAGGGGTCTTTATAAACTGTTTCCAGAGTGTGACATTAACTGGTCTTAACCATGTCGCTTCTGTAGATTTGGATAAGCTACTTTGTTTAACTGTCTGTGCTTGTTGTTGCACCATTAAAAACAGAACGTGGAAGGCAATTTGACTAGTATCCATGCTGTCAAGGAAATGCATCCCATTTTAACTTTAAATTTAACTGGTTTGAAGAGCTAAATGTCGGTGTATTAGGTTTGTGAAATAAACATTTCCAAATGGGGTCTATGATATTTGTCCATTTTAGTGTCCCATCATTAACTTAAGTCTTAGTCCTGTTAACTCTTCTTGCTCTTTGTATCACATTTTTCCTAGAGACATTTTGGGGGAAAATTGGAGAAAACGTAGGTCTGTGGCCAGTTGCATAAACTGCTGATGTTAAAGAATAAGAAGCTGAGGGCAAGTGGACAAAAGTGAATGTCTGTTTCAATACCAGGAGGTTTCTTGTAGGTATTGGGCTGTTACATGTGTGTACCGAATTTCATACCTGTACGTGAAACGTAGCGGGAGGGGCACTTTGTTGAAATGTTGTAGGTGGCGCTATCGAGCCATTTTGCCATGTCTTCAGGCCAGGACTCTTATCAAACATCTGAAGTTTGGGGCAGATCGGACATTGTATGCCCGAGTTACAACAACTTCCTGTTTTATGGCGAACCATCGAATTTTGTGAGGCCGCCACTGACACGCCCTTCAGGGAAAACTCAAGATCTTCGCAATTTAACATCACCAAGGCCTTTAGATTAGACTGTGCAAATATGATGTTGATCTGATTAAATCTCTAGGAGTAGATCGTTAATGTACAAGGTCTGGAAATGGCAAAAATTTTGCAGAGAAAATTCAATATATCACACTTCCTGTTGGGTTTTCAGGTTTTGCCCCCCAAGGTCTTTTTTGTAGGTATTGGGCTTTTACATGTGTCTACCGAATTTCATACTCGTACGTGAAACGTAGCTCGAACGGCGCTTAATTGATTTTTTTGTAGGTGGCGCTATCGGGCCATTTTGCCACGCCTAATTCTGAAACCCATATTGGATGTACATTTTCACCACTTTTGACGCGTGTGCAAAGTTTCATGAGATTTCGAGCATGTTTAGGCCCTCAAAAATGTGATTTATTTGGGAGAAGAAGAATAATAGGCTGAGCAATTCCAATAGGGTCCTCACACCATTGGTGCTCGGGCCCTAAAAATGTATTTCAAAATAATATTAGAAACAGAGATTTATTTTTGATAGAATAATGACTTTATAATGTTATTGCAGTCTTACACACATGCTGTACAGTTACTCTGAGCAGTGCATTAATTTCAGGGCACTGGGCATTGCGTCATTTAATTACTGTATTTGCATTATTGTAAAGTTAGGTTTAGGGTTGGGGTAGGTGTAAGCGTTAATCTGGTAAGTAGCACATTTATTTATTGTTATTTAGTTGTGAGATTTTGTCTCACTTACGACCGTTGCTGTACCTCTTTCAGCCACAACTCTTCTTCTCTGTTTTCAGTGTATTTCTGTGGCAGGATTACAGCGCCACATACTGACCTGGCATGTATACTACATCGTTTTGAGTCTTTTCAATGCTCTCGTGTGTACACAGATATTTCTTGAAACGAGGGGGGAAAAAAAGATCGGATAGGGAAAGCTCTGGCTTCGTGTGGACGGAGCCTTAGATAACTTAATCCAGATATTTTAATCCAATCCGCAAATTCGTTTGAAGAACCAAATTAGCCAGAGATCAGTTATCATGATTAGAAGATCTGGGATCTGTCAAATCATCTCAGATGTATTAAGAGAGGTACGAAGAATGGACCCCAGATCTGTCATTTTGATATTTAAAACAAGAAATCATTTTGGTTTAGCTACTAATAACCTGCCCTTATTTGGTACTTCATTTTATCCTTTTATTCAAAATTGCTCCATTTCAGTTCCGGCTTGTTAAGATTGCTGTCAATGTGAGGGAAGAACGTTTTCTTACACTCTAAACCTGACTATAAACATTCTCAACTTTATTATTTTGGATACTCTAGTGTACAATTCTGTCTGTGGCCATGTTTCTGAATTAATAAAAAAGGAAGACGCAAAAAAGACTTGGTTGTTTGTGTTTCAGAGAATTCTTGAAAATAAGAAATCATTTGGTTTAGCTACTAATAACCTGCCCTTATTTGATACTTCATTTGATCCTGAGTGATAAACAATCAATGACTTACACCTGTGATATATTGATTGAGTAAATTGGCAGGTGCAGAGAAAAATGATGCCTGTCATGAGAAAGGTGGAGCCATGCTGATTTACATCTGTATAAATTTGGATGGTAGCACCCGAAAGTGTTGTTGAAACAAGCTTGGCAATAATGGGGTTTTGGCAGGTTGGATTTGGATTGGTGTTTATTCTTGCTCTTGGATTTTCTGATGCACAATGGAGAGCAAGAGCAGCACATAATCGCAGTCCAAGTGAGTTTAGGCCTAGGACATTGGCTCAAGCTTCTCAACAGGCTGATTCCAGGATGTCTGTGGTTCCCAGTAAACCTGGATTTGCACCACAAACGTTTCCTGACTTTGGAAAGCCTTCTCAAGATCTTATGGGTGTTCAATCAAAAGAGCTGTTGCAGGGTCCAGTGGCAAAACTGACGTGGAGCTTTCCAAGTCTACCAGAGGAACCACAGCAACCCGACGTTCCTTTTGAGTTGCCGCATCCTGTCCCTGCCAACAGTGTAGCTGCTCAGTGTGGAGAGAGCTCGGTATATGTGGAAGTGATGAAGGACTTCTTTGGGACTGGGCACCCACTGTTGTCCTCTGCTTTTACACTGGGAGGCTGCACTGCAACTGGAGAGGATCCTTCTGCTCAAGTGCTCATCTTTGAGTCTGAACTGCATGGATGTAGCAGCACATCAATGGTGGGGTTTTATTTTGCCGTTACTCACAGGGACAGTTCAAAAACATCCATGATCGTTTTCAATTAACTTTCTTTTTAGGTGACTGAGGATGAGCTTGTCTATACCTTCAACATTATCTACACCCCACAAGAGGTTTCATATGGTGTTCCTATTGTAAGGAGCAGTATTGCGGTGATTGGTATCGAGTGTCATTATCCAAGGTAGGATCTGGATAAGATCTTCGCTGGATCTGATCCCACCATTTATGGGCATGAGATGACCGCTTGTTTAACTCCTACAGAACACATAATGTGAGCAGCGATGCCTTAATGCCCACTTGGATCCCATATGCCTCAACTAAGGTTGCAGAGGAAGTCTTTGTCTTCTCCCTCAAGCTCATGACTGGTTGGTGTATCCCAAACTGATTTGTGGCATGCTTGTGACCCTGTGCTAAGACTCTTTCTTTGCAGATGACTGGATATTTGAGCGACCTTCTAACCAGTACTTCCTGGGTGACATGATCAATCTTGAAGCATCAGTGCGTTTGTACAGCCATGTTCCCGTCCGTGTGTTTGTGGACAGCTGCGTGGCTACTGCAGTCCCTGATGTTGCTTCTGTCCCCAGATACTCCTTTATTGAGAATAATGGGTAAGAGGTGCTACCTCATGTATACCAGCTTCCAGAAGGGTTGCAGGGTTTCTAACTGGGTTCTGTTTACAGGTGTCTGGTTGATGCCAAGCTCACAGGCTCCACGTCTCACTTTATGCCTCGGACTCAAGGTGATAAGCTACGGTTTCAACTAGAGGCGTTCAGGTTCCAGCAAGCAGACAGTGGACTGGTACGTGTGTTTTAGTTGTGCAACTCTTTGTATGATATGCTACCATGGTGAACAAACAATTGTCTTTGCAGGTCTACATCACATGCATTTTGAAGGCGGCTGCAACAACCTCAAGTTCTGAGCAAAAAGCTTGTTCATTCTCTGCTAATGGGTATGTTGTCTGCTAGATGGGTGTACAGGTAAATTAGTTGTCGTCAAATTAACTGAGGGTGTTTCTTGTCAGTTGGGTGTCCGCAGATGACTCTGACCAGGTGTGTGGCTGCTGTGACACCACTTGTAGCGTCAGAAGTGGAAGTGATCGGCTGCTTACGGGTATGGATTAACTCTGATAACTGTTATTGTCATTCCTGGCTTTAGTTCTCACTAATCATTTGTTCATCAGATCTACAATGGGAAAAGGCGTCTGTCGGCCCCATCAATGTTAAGGACCATGGCCAAAAATAACTGGAAATGCCACGTGATTTAATAAAAGTGATCTTAATAGATTTGTGTATGGTCCTTACTGGCACAATACTAAACGTATCTACATGATTTGACTGTACAAATATGCACCACAAAATGCCTTTTACTACTGGCCTGTGTGGGGACTGATATTTTGTAGGGCTAAGCCTGTTACAACACTAAAGGGCATTTCAATGGCATCACATCCTTTCTGGTGCTTGGTAGATACTTTTGGGGGGTCACGCTAAGAGGCAACATCCTGCAGTCTCTCTTGAAGCCAACACTGAAGTGACTTAAACTGCAATTCATCGACTGGCTGCTAGAGACGAGCTCCAAAAGGAAGTCAAATCTGTATCTCCCCTGTGTTAAAGGCTTAGTTCACTTCAAAATTAGAACTTACCCCTTCTCATCCTAGATGTTCATGCCTTTCTTCAGTCAAAAAAAAATGAAGGTATTTTTGAGAGAACATTCCAGGATTTTTCTCCATATAACGGACTTCTGTGGCAACCAACAGGTAAAGGTCCAAATAATACAGTTTCAGAGGCTCTGCATGATCTCAGATAAAGAATAGGGTCTTATCTAATATAATGATTGGGCATTTTCAATGTAAAATAAAAATGTGTATACTGTACTTTTTAACTGAAATTACTCTGGCGCGGTGTGCCACAGATTATACTGGACTTACTGTCATAGCAACAGGTCCGTAAGATCAAACCTGGGGTCCGTTCTTCGTACATCGCAACTCCGTTAGCTGGATTTGATTGTTGGTGATTTGGCATGATCTTTGATTGTTTGGTTCTTCGAAGCTCATCCTGAACTTGCTGTCATAGCAACAGGTCTGTAAGATGAAACCTGTGCGAGCGGCTTATTTCATGTAAACAGGATTAGAGTGCACCTTTTTACATTTACATTTACATTTACATTTAGTCATTTAGCAGACGCTTTTATCCAAAGCGACTTACAAATGAGAGCAATAGAAGCAACTAGAACGGTCAAGGGCTACAGTATGCAAGTGCTGTAACAAGTCTCAGTTAATCTAACACAGAACACACAACTTTTTTTTTTTTTTTTTTTAAATAAATTAGACAGACAGAAAATGAATCGAATGGAATGTTAAGTGCTATTCTTGATTGGTTAGGTGCTGCTGGAAAAGACGTGTCTTTAGCCGTTTTTTGAAAATGGCTACAGACTCGGCGGCTCGAATTGAGATAGGCAGGTCATTCCACCAGGTGGGGGCAGTCCAGGAAAAGCTCCGTGAGCTGGCCTGAAGGAGGTGAGTGGGGATAGGGTCAAGTGGACAGGTAGTGGGGTGGTTGGAAAGGATGAGTTTGGAGATGTCAGCTTCAGAGAGCAGAGAAAAAGAGGGGAGCGTATGTGTGATGGTTGTTGAGATGTGCGTGTCGGTTTGTGGTGCGGAGAATTGGCTGCTGATGGAGGAGATTTTATTTGTGAAAAATGATGCAAAGTCGCCAGCTGTAAGAGTTGATGAAGGAGGGGGGGGAGGAGGACAAAGGAGTGAAGAGAATGTTCTGAAAAGTGCACGAGAGTCAGAGCAGTTGTTGATTTTGTTGTGGTAGTATGTAGATTTAGCAGTGGAGACATTAGCAGAGAAAGAAGCAAGGAGAGACTGATACAGGGTCAGGTCAGTAGTGTTTTTAGTTTTTCGCCACTTCCTCTCTGCCGCCCGGAGCCCAGAACGATGTTCGCGGAGAACATCAGTGGCGTTTTTTAAGTGGCGTTGATACTTAAATTTTGTCCCAACAACTGCAACTTTATTACAAGAGTTCTTTACTGAATCAGGGGCAATAATTTAAATCACAATAATAATTAAAGCTGCAAGCAGCGATGAAAGGGCCCTCGCACATGCACCGTCACCTGGTGGCCTCAGGAAAACGGCGAATAGTGGGCGACATGCATTTAAGCGGGTAAATATAGGAGAAATATGGCAAACTCACTTCAATGTGCCACACTTCCTTCTGCCAGAAGGTGGCGCTATGACTAACTGAATATTGGCATGTAGATGTGTTTAGGTCAGGACTCTTATCAAACAAGTGAAGTTTGGGGGAGATCGGACATTGTATGCCTGACTTACAACAGCTTCCTGTTTCATGGTGAAACATCAGACTTTGTCCAGCCACGGACACGCCCTTCAGCGAAAACTCAAGATCTTCACAATTTAACATCTAACAAGATGAGACTGACCAAATATGATGTTGATCTGATAAAATCTCTAGGAGGAGTTTGTCAAAGTACCACGTCTGGAAATGGCAAAAACTGCAAACATTTTGCAGAGAAAATTCCAAATATCTAATTTCCTGTTGGGTTTTCAGATTTTGCTTCCAGGGACTTTTTTTAGGTATTGGACATGTGTGTACCGAATTTCATACTTGTATGTGAAACGTAGTGCGAATGACGCTTAATTGAAGTTTTGCAGGTGGCGCTATCGAGCCATTTTGCCACGCCTAACATGTAGGGTTAGGGTTAAGTTATTTCCCAACACTGCTAAGTATATATGAGTAGACTCGTCCCCTCTGTCATAATCAAGGAGTCGAGGGTCTGTCCACATAAACCTTCCTTGTCCACTTATGGAACACTTCAAACTGGCGACAGGGATTGCCCCGTGGGGAAGTGCTTAGGGAGGTTTGTGAGTGTGTTGCTAAATTTGGAACTACAGACTACTCTTACTATTTCTGCCATATAAAGATACTGTAAAAGTAGTAATGCTAGTTAATATTTCAGCATGTCTACAAGCGAAGCGGAATGCACCAAACATCTAGCCAAAGTACTTTGGGCAAGCTCTAGTAGCAAACCTGAGCATGAACCTTTTTATTTGTCTTCAATATGACACATCTGACTAATTGGAGTCAAGATACATCACATGCGTATAATTTTGAGAACCAATGAGAATTTTCTGGTAGCATAAGCTCCCATTTGGGCAAGTCTGGAGAATCATGACTGTTAATGAAGAGGGAGGGATTATCGTTAATTAGACAAAATCTGTAGAATACAAAAAGACCAAAGGGCATCATCTCAACAGTGTGACTAGCTGTTGAACGATGGCAGGAAGTTGTTGTGCTGTTCAATTGCTGGCACTTTGTGTGTGGTTTTGTGCTTTTTGTCATGCTGTTCCACAGTGGAGTAATCTGCCCCAGTATCCTCAAGCTCCGATGTTAAAGCAAACTGATCAGCGGGTTCAAAAACAAGCTAGTCACCAGTTTCCTCAGAAGGTTCAACAGCTAGCTAGTCAACAGTTTCCTCAGAAGGTTCAACAGCAAGCTAGTCAACAGTTTCCTCTGAAGGTTCAACAGCTAGCTAGTCAACGGTTTCCTCAGAAGGTTCAACAGCTAGCTAGTCAACAGTTTCCTCTGAAGGTTCAACAGCAAGCTAGTCAACAGTTTCCTCTGAAGGTTCAACAGCAAGCTAGTCAACAGTTTCCTCAGAAGGTTCAACAACAAGCTAGTCAACAGTTTCCTCAGAAGGTTCAACAGCAAGCTGTTCAACAGCAAGCTAGTCAACAGTTTCCTCAGAAGGTTCAACAACAAGCTAGTCAACAGTTTCCCCAGCAGGTTCAACAACAAGCTAGTCAACAGTTTCCTCAGCAGGTTCAACAACAAGCTAGTCAACAGTTTCCTCAGCAGTTTCAGTCTAAGCAGCCAGTGGCGCAGGCAGAGCCCCTTGACAAATGTGCTGTAGCTGATTATGAGCAGATCCAATGTGGCCCACCTGGTATCAGTGGTGCTGAGTGTGAAGCTATCAACTGCTGCTTTAACGGACAGCAGTGTTACTATGGGAGGGCAGGTAAGAGTGAGTCAATGTAAAGGTGTTCACGTTAAACCACTCCTCAGTAATAACCTGCTCTTGTGCCAGTGACTGTCCAGTGTATAAGAGATGGTCAGTTTGTGGTAGTGGTGGCTAGAGATGTTACACTACCTCGCTTGAGCCTGGATTCAGTCCATCTCCTGGGTGGAAATGACCCATCTTGCAGTCCTGTGGGATCCACACCTTCCTTTGCTATATACCAGTTCCCTGTCACTGCATGTGGCACAAGCATGATGGTGAGTAGCTGCTTGTGGTTCTGTTCTGCATGGCTTGGAATGGACTGGATGCCAACAGTTACTATTTGCAGGAGGACGGTGGATATGTGGTGTATGAAAACCGAATGACCTCCTCGTATGAAGTGGGTGTCGGACCACTTGGTTCCATCACAAGGGACAGCCATTTTGAGTAGGTATTTTTTTTAGAAAAAAATATTAATCCTTGACAAGGCTACAAGCTCACTATTTGTTGTCTAGGCTTCTCTTCCAGTGTAGGTACTCTGCTACTTCTGTGGAAGCTCTGGTTGTGGAGGTCAACACTGTTCCTGCACCTCCACCAGTAGCGGCTCCTGGACCCCTCAGGGTTGAGCTTAGACTGGCAAATGGTCAGTGTGTCACCAAAGGCTGTGCTGAAGGTAAGTGTCTGTCCAAGTATGCATTAGTATTTTCTAAAACTCCAGGTTGCGGCAGTTTCTGGTTAAACGCTGATTTTCTTTCTCAGGGGATGAGGCATACACGTCCTACTACGGTGACGCTGATTATCCGGTCACAAAAGTCCTGCGGGAGCCTGTGTATGTTGAGGTGCGCATTTTGGAGAGGACCGACCCCAACATTGTCCTAATGCTGGGACATTGCTGGGCGACATCAACCCCCAGTCCCCTCAGTCTACCCCAGTGGGACCTTCTGGTTGATGGGTGAGTAAGGCCAGTCTTTATCCATCTAGTGCGCTGTAAGGCATTTCTGACTGCCTCTTTGCCTTTCAGATGCCCTTACCAGGATGACCGTTACCTGACCACATTGGTTCCAGTGGCTGGATCTTCTGGTCTTCAGTTCCCAACCCACTACAAGCGCTTTGTTGTGAAGATGTTCACATTTGTGGACCCAGCATCACTGGCTCCTCTACAGGAAACCGTATGCTCTGCAGCTTTTCCTGAATCCTTAATATTAGGTGTTTTTCTTTCTGTGGCTTAACCCTTTCCCCCTCTGTTAGATCTTCATCCACTGTAGTACAGCAGTGTGCCATCCCTCTTCTGGCTCCTGTGAGCAAAGCTGCACTAGGAAAAGTGAGTGCTTGTTGTAAACTGACTTCAGGAACCTTGAGAATTTGTTTTTTTTAAATGCCTCACAATTCTACCATTTCTTTTCCAGGAAGAGATGCTAACGTCAAGACCATCTCTAGTGGGCAAACTGTGGTGTCTAGTGGAGAAGTTAACCTGGTCATGTGACTTTAGTAGTTTTAATAAACTTCTTAACTCAACTGTCTCTTTGGTATTGATCTTTCATGACTGTTCTCAGTTTGATTTATTGGGCTACACTACTAAACCAGAGTTCCCTTTTTTGCTTCAAGGTTATGCTTGACTTGAACTAAACAAGCCAAGTTTCTGCCCAAACCTGACCTATTTGCCAAGTTCCAGTTGCTAACCTGGGTCCCTGTTCTTAATGGTATCAAATCTGTTTTGGTCTCTACTTGTGGCTTTATGGCTGGACTAACATAACTGCTTGTATTGATATTCACGCATGCCAAGTCCCTCTGTTTTTTGGTAAGAAAGCCCCCCCGAAGTCATGCAAGTACAGCATTGCATCTGCAATGAAATCAGTCTCAACCTGCATTGTCCTTTTTAATCCCAAATTGTGACCAGCCTTTTTTCTTGTTTATTAAAAAGTAGACTGAAGCTTTAATAAAAGCTGGTTTAGTCCCTTAACTGGTGTATCACACCTGAGTTGCTGTCTGAGGGCCTGTTTACACAACTGGTACTAAAGCGTTTATCAGTCCAATCACAAGTGGACTATGCTAAATACAGGTGTAAATGGGTCTAAAATGGTTTAAACTTGTCCTTTTTTTTAAAACTTTTAACCTTCACTCATGAAAGGGGTCTTTATAAACTGTTTCCAGAGTGTGACATTAACTGGTCTTAACCATGTCGCTTCTGTAGATTTGGATAAGCTACTTTGTTTAACTGTCTGTGCTTGTTGTTGCACCATTAAAAACAGAACGTGGAAGGCAATTTGACTAGTATCCATGCTGTCAAGGAAATGCATCCCATTTTAACTTTAAATTTAACTGGTTTGAAGAGCTAAATGTCGGTGTATTAGGTTTGTGAAATAAACATTTCCAAATGGGGTCTATGATATTTGTCCATTTTAGTGTCCCATCATTAACTTAAGTCTTAGTCCTGTTAACTCTTCTTGCTCTTTGTATCACATTTTTCCTAGAGACATTTTGGGGGAAAATTGGAGAAAACGTAGGTCTGTGGCCAGTTGCATAAACTGCTGATGTTAAAGAATAAGAAGCTGAGGGCAAGTGGACAAAAGTGAATGTCTGTTTCAATACCAGGAGGTTTCTTGTAGGTATTGGGCTGTTACATGTGTGTACCGAATTTCATACCTGTACGTGAAACGTAGCGGGAGGGGCACTTTGTTGAAATGTTGTAGGTGGCGCTATCGAGCCATTTTGCCATGTCTTCAGGCCAGGACTCTTATCAAACATCTGAAGTTTGGGGCAGATCGGACATTGTATGCCCGAGTTACAACAACTTCCTGTTTTATGGCGAACCATCGAATTTTGTGAGGCCGCCACTGACACGCCCTTCAGGGAAAACTCAAGATCTTCGCAATTTAACATCACCAAGGCCTTTAGATTAGACTGTGCAAATATGATGTTGATCTGATTAAATCTCTAGGAGTAGATCGTTAATGTACAAGGTCTGGAAATGGCAAAAATTTTGCAGAGAAAATTCAATATATCACACTTCCTGTTGGGTTTTCAGGTTTTGCCCCCCAAGGTCTTTTTTGTAGGTATTGGGCTTTTACATGTGTCTACCGAATTTCATACTCGTACGTGAAACGTAGCTCGAACGGCGCTTAATTGATTTTTTTGTAGGTGGCGCTATCGGGCCATTTTGCCACGCCTAATTCTGAAACCCATATTGGATGTACATTTTCACCACTTTTGACGCGTGTGCAAAGTTTCATGAGATTTCGAGCATGTTTAGGCCCTCAAAAATGTGATTTATTTGGGAGAAGAAGAATAATAGGCTGAGCAATTCCAATAGGGTCCTCACACCATTGGTGCTCGGGCCCTAAAAATGTATTTCAAAATAATATTAGAAACAGAGATTTATTTTTGATAGAATAATGACTTTATAATGTTATTGCAGTCTTACACACATGCTGTACAGTTACTCTGAGCAGTGCATTAATTTCAGGGCACTGGGCATTGCGTCATTTAATTACTGTATTTGCATTATTGTAAAGTTAGGTTTAGGGTTGGGGTAGGTGTAAGCGTTAATCTGGTAAGTAGCACATTTATTTATTGTTATTTAGTTGTGAGATTTTGTCTCACTTACGACCGTTGCTGTACCTCTTTCAGCCACAACTCTTCTTCTCTGTTTTCAGTGTATTTCTGTGGCAGGATTACAGCGCCACATACTGACCTGGCATGTATACTACATCGTTTTGAGTCTTTTCAATGCTCTCGTGTGTACACAGATATTTCTTGAAACGAGGGGGGAAAAAAAGATCGGATAGGGAAAGCTCTGGCTTCGTGTGGACGGAGCCTTAGATAACTTAATCCAGATATTTTAATCCAATCCGCAAATTCGTTTGAAGAACCAAATTAGCCAGAGATCAGTTATCATGATTAGAAGATCTGGGATCTGTCAAATCATCTCAGATGTATTAAGAGAGGTACGAAGAATGGACCCCAGATCTGTCATTTTGATATTTAAAACAAGAAATCATTTTGGTTTAGCTACTAATAACCTGCCCTTATTTGGTACTTCATTTTATCCTTTTATTCAAAATTGCTCCATTTCAGTTCCGGCTTGTTAAGATTGCTGTCAATGTGAGGGAAGAACGTTTTCTTACACTCTAAACCTGACTATAAACATTCTCAACTTTATTATTTTGGATACTCTAGTGTACAATTCTGTCTGTGGCCATGTTTCTGAATTAATAAAAAAGGAAGACGCAAAAAAGACTTGGTTGTTTGTGTTTCAGAGAATTCTTGAAAATAAGAAATCATTTGGTTTAGCTACTAATAACCTGCCCTTATTTGATACTTCATTTGATCCTGAGTGATAAACAATCAATGACTTACACCTGTGATATATTGATTGAGTAAATTGGCAGGTGCAGAGAAAAATGATGCCTGTCATGAGAAAGGTGGAGCCATGCTGATTTACATCTGTATAAATTTGGATGGTAGCACCCGAAAGTGTTGTTGAAACAAGCTTGGCAATAATGGGGTTTTGGCAGGTTGGATTTGGATTGGTGTTTATTCTTGCTCTTGGATTTTCTGATGCACAATGGAGAGCAAGAGCAGCACATAATCGCAGTCCAAGTGAGTTTAGGCCTAGGACATTGGCTCAAGCTTCTCAACAGGCTGATTCCAGGATGTCTGTGGTTCCCAGTAAACCTGGATTTGCACCACAAACGTTTCCTGACTTTGGAAAGCCTTCTCAAGATCTTATGGGTGTTCAATCAAAAGAGCTGTTGCAGGGTCCAGTGGCAAAACTGACGTGGAGCTTTCCAAGTCTACCAGAGGAACCACAGCAACCCGACGTTCCTTTTGAGTTGCCGCATCCTGTCCCTGCCAACAGTGTAGCTGCTCAGTGTGGAGAGAGCTCGGTATATGTGGAAGTGATGAAGGACTTCTTTGGGACTGGGCACCCACTGTTGTCCTCTGCTTTTATACTGGGAGGCTGCACTGCAACTGGAGAGGATCCTTCTGCTCAAGTGCTCATCTTTGAGTCTGAACTGCATGGATGTAGCAGCACATCAATGGTGGGGTTTTATTTTGCCGTTACTCACAGGGACAGTTCAAAAACATCCATGATCGTTTTCAATTAACTTTCTTTTTAGGTGACTGAGGATGAGCTTGTCTATACCTTCAACATTATCTACACCCCACAAGAGGTTTCATATGGTGTTCCTATTGTAAGGAGCAGTATTGCGGTGATTGGTATCGAGTGTCATTATCCAAGGTAGGATCTGGATAAGATCTTCGCTGGATCTGATCCCACCATTTATGGGCATGAGATGACCGCTTGTTTAACTCCTACAGAACACATAATGTGAGCAGCGATGCCTTAATGCCCACTTGGATCCCATATGCCTCAACTAAGGTTGCAGAGGAAGTCTTTGTCTTCTCCCTCAAGCTCATGACTGGTTGGTGTATCCCAAACTGATTTGTGGCATGCTTGTGACCCTGTGCTAAGACTCTTTCTTTGCAGATGACTGGATATTTGAGCGACCTTCTAACCAGTACTTCCTGGGTGACATGATCAATCTTGAAGCATCAGTGCGTTTGTACAGCCATGTTCCCGTCCGTGTGTTTGTGGACAGCTGCGTGGCTACTGCAGTCCCTGATGTTGCTTCTGTCCCCAGATACTCCTTTATTGAGAATAATGGGTAAGAGGTGCTACCTCATGTATACCAGCTTCCAGAAGGGTTGCAGGGTTTCTAACTGGGTTCTGTTTACAGGTGTCTGGTTGATGCCAAGCTCACAGGCTCCACGTCTCACTTTATGCCTCGGACTCAAGGTGATAAGCTACGGTTTCAACTAGAGGCGTTCAGGTTCCAGCAAGCAGACAGTGGACTGGTACGTGTGTTTTAGTTGTGCAACTCTTTGTATGATATGCTACCATGGTGAACAAACAATTGTCTTTGCAGGTCTACATCACATGCATTTTGAAGGCGGCTGCAACAACCTCAAGTTCTGAGCAAAAAGCTTGTTCATTCTCTGCTAATGGGTATGTTGTCTGCTAGATGGGTGTACAGGTAAATTAGTTGTCGTCAAATTAACTGAGGGTGTTTCTTGTCAGTTGGGTGTCCGCAGATGACTCTGACCAGGTGTGTGGCTGCTGTGACACCACTTGTAGCGTCAGAAGTGGAAGTGATCGGCTGCTTACGGGTATGGATTAACTCTGATAACTGTTATTGTCATTCCTGGCTTTAGTTCTCACTAATCATTTGTTCATCAGATCTACAATGGGAAAAGGCGTCTGTCGGCCCCATCAATGTTAAGGACCATGGCCAAAAATAACTGGAAATGCCACGTGATTTAATAAAAGTGATCTTAATAGATTTGTGTATGGTCCTTACTGGCACAATACTAAACGTATCTACATGATTTGACTGTACAAATATGCACCACAAAATGCCTTTTACTACTGGCCTGTGTGGGGACTGATATTTTGTAGGGCTAAGCCTGTTACAACACTAAAGGGCATTTCAATGGCATCACATCCTTTCTGGTGCTTGGTAGATACTTTTGGGGGGTCACGCTAAGAGGCAACATCCTGCAGTCTCTCTTGAAGCCAACACTGAAGTGACTTAAACTGCAATTCATCGACTGGCTGCTAGAGACGAGCTCCAAAAGGAAGTCAAATCTGTATCTCCCCTGTGTTAAAGGCTTAGTTCACTTCAAAATTAGAACTTACCCCTTCTCATCCTAGATGTTCATGCCTTTCTTCAGTCAAAAAAAAATGAAGGTATTTTTGAGAGAACATTCCAGGATTTTTCTCCATATAACGGACTTCTGTGGCAACCAACAGGTAAAGGTCCAAATAATACAGTTTCAGAGGCTCTGCATGATCTCAGATAAAGAATAGGGTCTTATCTAATATAATGATTGGGCATTTTCAATGTAAAATAAAAATGTGTATACTGTACTTTTTAACTGAAATTACTCTGGCGCGGTGTGCCACAGATTATACTGGACTTACTGTCATAGCAACAGGTCCGTAAGATCAAACCTGGGGTCCGTTCTTCGTACATCGCAACTCCGTTAGCTGGATTTGATTGTTGGTGATTTGGCATGATCTTTGATTGTTTGGTTCTTCGAAGCTCATCCTGAACTTGCTGTCATAGCAACAGGTCTGTAAGATGAAACCTGTGCGAGCGGCTTATTTCATGTAAACAGGATTAGAGTGCACCTTTTTACATTTACATTTACATTTACATTTAGTCATTTAGCAGACGCTTTTATCCAAAGCGACTTACAAATGAGAGCAATAGAAGCAACTAGAACGGTCAAGGGCTACAGTATGCAAGTGCTGTAACAAGTCTCAGTTAATCTAACACAGAACACACAACTTTTTTTTTTTTTTTTTTTAAATAAATTAGACAGACAGAAAATGAATCGAATGGAATGTTAAGTGCTATTCTTGATTGGTTAGGTGCTGCTGGAAAAGACGTGTCTTTAGCCGTTTTTTGAAAATGGCTACAGACTCGGCGGCTCGAATTGAGATAGGCAGGTCATTCCACCAGGTGGGGGCAGTCCAGGAAAAGCTCCGTGAGAGTGATTTCATGCCTCTTTGGTATGGCACTACAAGGCGTCGTTCACTGGCAGACCGTAAGCTCCTGGAGGGTGTGTAAGTCTGAACAAGCGAGTTTAGGTATATTGGTGCAGAGCCAGTGGTTGCTTTGAAGGCGAGCACCAGTGAATTGAATTTGATGCGAGCAGCTATTGGCAGCCAGTGGAGATTGATGAAGAGAGGCGTGACGTGCGCTCTCTTCGGCTCGTTAAAGACCACCCTTGCCGCTGCATTCTGGATCAGTTGCAAGGGTTTGATAGTGCATGCCGGAAGGCCCGCTAGAAGAGCATTACAGTAGTCCAGTCTGGAGAGAACAAGAGCTTGGACCAGGAGTTGTGTGGCCTGCTCTGATAGGAAGGGTCTGATCCTCCTAATATTGTATAACGCAAATCTGCAGGACCGGGATGTTGCAGTAATGTGGTCAGTGAATTTTAGCTGATCATCAATCACAACTCCAAGATTCCTGGCTGTCCTGGACGGAGTTATGGTTGATGATCCTAGCTGAATGGAGAGATTATGATGAAGTGCTGGGTTGGCTGAGACCACAAGCAGTTCTGTCTTTGGAAGGTTGAGTTGCAGGTGATGTTCCTTCATCCAGGCAGAAATGTCTGTTAGGCAGGCAGCGATACGACCACCAACCGTGGGATCATCTGGTTGAAATGAGAAGTAGAGTTGAGTGTCGTCAGCGTAGCAATGATAGGAAAAGCCATGTTTCTGAATGACAGTTCCCAGTGATGACATGTAGATGGAGAAGAGAAGTGGTCCAAGCACTGAGCCCTGGGGTACTCCAGTGGCTAGATGATGTGACTTAGACACTTCACCTCTCCATGACACTCTGAAGGACCTACCTGAGAGGTAAGACTTGAGCCACTGGAGAGCAGTTCCTGAGATGCCCATCTCCATGAGAGTTGACAGGAGTATCTGGTGGTTAACTGTGTCAAAAGCAGCAGACAAATCCAGTAAGATAAGTACTGTGGATTTGGAAGCCGCTCTTGCCTGTCTCAGTGCTTCGGTAACCGAGAGCAGGGCAGTCTCAGTTGAGTGGCCACTTTTGAAGCCAGATTGGTTGATATCCAGGAGGTTGTTCTGTTCAAGAAACGTAGAGAGCTGGTTAAAAACAACTCGCTCGAGTGTCTTTGCAATGAAAGGCAGAAGGGATACCGGTCTGTAGTTTTCTAAAAGTGCTGGGTTCAGAGAGGGTTTCTTAAGCAGTGGGGTTACCCGAGCCTGCTTAAATGCTGTGGGGAAAGTCCCGGTGTGAAGAGAGGTGTTGACAATGTGAGTGAGTGCAGGAGTAACAGAAGAAGAGATGGCCTGAAGGAGGTGAGTGGGGATAGGGTCAAGTGGACAGGTAGTGGGGTGGTTGGAAAGGATGAGTTTGGAGATGTCAGCTTCAGAGAGCAGAGAAAAAGAGGGGAGCGTATGTGTGATGGTTGTTGAGATGTGCGTGTCGGTTTGTGGTGCGGAGAATTGGCTGCTGATGGAGGAGATTTTATTTGTGAAAAATGATGCAAAGTCGCCAGCTGTAAGAGTTGATGAAGGAGGGGGGGGAGGAGGACAAAGGAGTGAAGAGAATGTTCTGAAAAGTGCACGAGAGTCAGAGCAGTTGTTGATTTTGTTGTGGTAGTATGTAGATTTAGCAGTGGAGACATTAGCAGAGAAAGAAGCAAGGAGAGACTGATACAGGGTCAGGTCAGTAGTGTTTTTAGTTTTTCGCCACTTCCTCTCTGCCGCCCGGAGCCCAGAACGATGTTCGCGGAGAACATCAGTGGCGTTTTTTAAGTGGCGTTGATACTTAAATTTTGTCCCAACAACTGCAACTTTATTACAAGAGTTCTTTACTGAATCAGGGGCAATAATTTAAATCACAATAATAATTAAAGCTGCAAGCAGCGATGAAAGGGCCCTCGCACATGCACCGTCACCTGGTGGCCTCAGGAAAACGGCGAATAGTGGGCGACATGCATTTAAGCGGGTAAATATAGGAGAAATATGGCAAATTCACTTCAATGTGCCACACTTCCTTCTGCCAGAAGGTGGCGCTATGACTAACTGAATATTGGCATGTAGATGTGTTTAGGTCAGGACTCTTATCAAACAAGTGAAGTTTGGGGGAGATCGGACATTGTATGCCTGACTTACAACAGCTTCCTGTTTCATGGTGAAACATCAGACTTTGTCCAGCCACGGACACGCCCTTCAGCGAAAACTCAAGATCTTCACAATTTAACATCTAACAAGATGAGACTGACCAAATATGATGTTGATCTGATAAAATCTCTAGGAGGAGTTTGTCAAAGTACCACGTCTGGAAATGGCAAAAACTGCAAACATTTTGCAGAGAAAATTCCAAATATCTAATTTCCTGTTGGGTTTTCAGATTTTGCTTCCAGGGACTTTTTTTAGGTATTGGACATGTGTGTACCGAATTTCATACTTGTATGTGAAACGTAGTGCGAATGACGCTTAATTGAAGTTTTGCAGGTGGCGCTATCGAGCCATTTTGCCACGCCTAACATGTAGGGTTAGGGTTAAGTTATTTCCCAACACTGCTAAGTATATATGAGTAGACTCGTCCCCTCTGTCATAATCAAGGAGTCGAGGGTCTGTCCACATAAACCTTCCTTGTCCACTTATGGAACACTTCAAACTGGCGACAGGGATTGCCCCGTGGGGAAGTGCTTAGGGAGGTTTGTGAGTGTGTTGCTAAATTTGGAACTACAGACTACTCTTACTATTTCTGCCATATAAAGATACTGTAAAAGTAGTAATGCTAGTTAATATTTCAGCATGTCTACAAGCGAAGCGGAATGCACCAAACATCTAGCCAAAGTACTTTGGGCAAGCTCTAGTAGCAAACCTGAGCATGAACCTTTTTATTTGTCTTCAATATGACACATCTGACTAATTGGAGTCAAGATACATCACATGCGTATAATTTTGAGAACCAATGAGAATTTTCTGGTAGCATAAGCTCCCATTTGGGCAAGTCTGGAGAATCATGACTGTTAATGAAGAGGGAGGGATTATCGTTAATTAGACAAAATCTGTAGAATACAAAAAGACCAAAGGGCATCATCTCAACAGTGTGACTAGCTGTTGAACGATGGCAGGAAGTTGTTGTGCTGTTCAATTGCTGGCACTTTGTGTGTGGTTTTGTGCTTTTTGTCATGCTGTTCCACAGTGGAGTAATCTGCCCCAGTATCCTCAAGCTCCGATGTTAAAGCAAACTGATCAGCGGGTTCAAAAACAAGCTAGTCACCAGTTTCCTCAGAAGGTTCAACAGCTAGCTAGTCAACAGTTTCCTCAGAAGGTTCAACAGCAAGCTAGTCAACAGTTTCCTCTGAAGGTTCAACAGCTAGCTAGTCAACGGTTTCCTCAGAAGGTTCAACAGCTAGCTAGTCAACAGTTTCCTCTGAAGGTTCAACAGCAAGCTAGTCAACAGTTTCCTCAGAAGGTTCAACAACAAGCTAGTCAACAGTTTCCTCAGAAGGTTCAACAGCAAGCTGTTCAACAGCAAGCTAGTCAACAGTTTCCTCAGAAGGTTCAACAACAAGCTAGTCAACAGTTTCCCCAGCAGGTTCAACAACAAGCTAGTCAACAGTTTCCTCAGCAGGTTCAACAACAAGCTAGTCAACAGTTTCCTCAGCAGTTTCAGTCTAAGCAGCCAGTGGCGCAGGCAGAGCCCCTTGACAAATGTGCTGTAGCTGATTATGAGCAGATCCAATGTGGCCCACCTGGTATCAGTGGTGCTGAGTGTGAAGCTATCAACTGCTGCTTTAACGGACAGCAGTGTTACTATGGGAGGGCAGGTAAGAGTGAGTCAATGTAAAGGTGTTCACGTTAAACCACTCCTCAGTAATAACCTGCTCTTGTGCCAGTGACTGTCCAGTGTATAAGAGATGGTCAGTTTGTGGTAGTGGTGGCTAGAGATGTTACACTACCTCGCTTGAGCCTGGATTCAGTCCATCTCCTGGGTGGAAATGACCCATCTTGCAGTCCTGTGGGATCCACACCTTCCTTTGCTATATACCAGTTCCCTGTCACTGCATGTGGCACAAGCATGATGGTGAGTAGCTGCTTGTGGTTCTGTTCTGCATGGCTTGGAATGGACTGGATGCCAACAGTTACTATTTGCAGGAGGACGGTGGATATGTGGTGTATGAAAACCGAATGACCTCCTCGTATGAAGTGGGTGTCGGACCACTTGGTTCCATCACAAGGGACAGCCATTTTGAGTAGGTATTTTTTTTAGAAAAAAATATTAATCCTTGACAAGGCTACAAGCTCACTATTTGTTGTCTAGGCTTCTCTTCCAGTGTAGGTACTCTGCTACTTCTGTGGAAGCTCTGGTTGTGGAGGTCAACACTGTTCCTGCACCTCCACCAGTAGCGGCTCCTGGACCCCTCAGGGTTGAGCTTAGACTGGCAAATGGTCAGTGTGTCACCAAAGGCTGTGCTGAAGGTAAGTGTCTGTCCAAGTATGCATTAGTATTTTCTAAAACTCCAGGTTGCGGCAGTTTCTGGTTAAACGCTGATTTTCTTTCTCAGGGGATGAGGCATACACGTCCTACTACGGTGACGCTGATTATCCGGTCACAAAAGTCCTGCGGGAGCCTGTGTATGTTGAGGTGCGCATTTTGGAGAGGACCGACCCCAACATTGTCCTAATGCTGGGACATTGCTGGGCGACATCAACCCCCAGTCCCCTCAGTCTACCCCAGTGGGACCTTCTGGTTGATGGGTGAGTAAGGCCAGTCTTTATCCATCTAGTGCGCTGTAAGGCATTTCTGACTGCCTCTTTGCCTTTCAGATGCCCTTACCAGGATGACCGTTACCTGACCACATTGGTTCCAGTGGCTGGATCTTCTGGTCTTCAGTTCCCAACCCACTACAAGCGCTTTGTTGTGAAGATGTTCACATTTGTGGACCCAGCATCACTGGCTCCTCTACAGGAAACCGTATGCTCTGCAGCTTTTCCTGAATCCTTAATATTAGGTGTTTTTCTTTCTGTGGCTTAACCCTTTCCCCCTCTGTTAGATCTTCATCCACTGTAGTACAGCAGTGTGCCATCCCTCTTCTGGCTCCTGTGAGCAAAGCTGCACTAGGAAAAGTGAGTGCTTGTTGTAAACTGACTTCAGGAACCTTGAGAATTTGTTTTTTTTAAATGCCTCACAATTCTACCATTTCTTTTCCAGGAAGAGATGCTAACGTCAAGACCATCTCTAGTGGGCAAACTGTGGTGTCTAGTGGAGAAGTTAACCTGGTCATGTGACTTTAGTAGTTTTAATAAACTTCTTAACTCAACTGTCTCTTTGGTATTGATCTTTCATGACTGTTCTCAGTTTGATTTATTGGGCTACACTACTAAACCAGAGTTCCCTTTTTTGCTTCAAGGTTATGCTTGACTTGAACTAAACAAGCCAAGTTTCTGCCCAAACCTGACCTATTTGCCAAGTTCCAGTTGCTAACCTGGGTCCCTGTTCTTAATGGTATCAAATCTGTTTTGGTCTCTACTTGTGGCTTTATGGCTGGACTAACATAACTGCTTGTATTGATATTCACGCATGCCAAGTCCCTCTGTTTTTTGGTAAGAAAGCCCCCCCGAAGTCATGCAAGTACAGCATTGCATCTGCAATGAAATCAGTCTCAACCTGCATTGTCCTTTTTAATCCCAAATTGTGACCAGCCTTTTTTCTTGTTTATTAAAAAGTAGACTGAAGCTTTAATAAAAGCTGGTTTAGTCCCTTAACTGGTGTATCACACCTGAGTTGCTGTCTGAGGGCCTGTTTACACAACTGGTACTAAAGCGTTTATCAGTCCAATCACAAGTGGACTATGCTAAATACAGGTGTAAATGGGTCTAAAATGGTTTAAACTTGTCCTTTTTTTTAAAACTTTTAACCTTCACTCATGAAAGGGGTCTTTATAAACTGTTTCCAGAGTGTGACATTAACTGGTCTTAACCATGTCGCTTCTGTAGATTTGGATAAGCTACTTTGTTTAACTGTCTGTGCTTGTTGTTGCACCATTAAAAACAGAACGTGGAAGGCAATTTGACTAGTATCCATGCTGTCAAGGAAATGCATCCCATTTTAACTTTAAATTTAACTGGTTTGAAGAGCTAAATGTCGGTGTATTAGGTTTGTGAAATAAACATTTCCAAATGGGGTCTATGATATTTGTCCATTTTAGTGTCCCATCATTAACTTAAGTCTTAGTCCTGTTAACTCTTCTTGCTCTTTGTATCACATTTTTCCTAGAGACATTTTGGGGGAAAATTGGAGAAAACGTAGGTCTGTGGCCAGTTGCATAAACTGCTGATGTTAAAGAATAAGAAGCTGAGGGCAAGTGGACAAAAGTGAATGTCTGTTTCAATACCAGGAGGTTTCTTGTAGGTATTGGGCTGTTACATGTGTGTACCGAATTTCATACCTGTACGTGAAACGTAGCGGGAGGGGCACTTTGTTGAAATGTTGTAGGTGGCGCTATCGAGCCATTTTGCCATGTCTTCAGGCCAGGACTCTTATCAAACATCTGAAGTTTGGGGCAGATCGGACATTGTATGCCCGAGTTACAACAACTTCCTGTTTTATGGCGAACCATCGAATTTTGTGAGGCCGCCACTGACACGCCCTTCAGGGAAAACTCAAGATCTTCGCAATTTAACATCACCAAGGCCTTTAGATTAGACTGTGCAAATATGATGTTGATCTGATTAAATCTCTAGGAGTAGATCGTTAATGTACAAGGTCTGGAAATGGCAAAAATTTTGCAGAGAAAATTCAATATATCACACTTCCTGTTGGGTTTTCAGGTTTTGCCCCCCAAGGTCTTTTTTGTAGGTATTGGGCTTTTACATGTGTCTACCGAATTTCATACTCGTACGTGAAACGTAGCTCGAACGGCGCTTAATTGATTTTTTTGTAGGTGGCGCTATCGGGCCATTTTGCCACGCCTAATTCTGAAACCCATATTGGATGTACATTTTCACCACTTTTGACGCGTGTGCAAAGTTTCATGAGATTTCGAGCATGTTTAGGCCCTCAAAAATGTGATTTATTTGGGAGAAGAAGAATAATAGGCTGAGCAATTCCAATAGGGTCCTCACACCATTGGTGCTCGGGCCCTAAAAATGTATTTCAAAATAATATTAGAAACAGAG
This sequence comes from Gobio gobio, assembly GCF_949357685.1. Taxonomy (NCBI): domain Eukaryota; kingdom Metazoa; phylum Chordata; class Actinopteri; order Cypriniformes; family Gobionidae; genus Gobio; species Gobio gobio. Next base: position 50,590,839 of record NC_137109.1, read on the forward strand.
ATTTATTTTTGATAGAATAATGACTTTATAATGTTATTGCAGTCTTACACACATGCTGTACAGTTACTCTGAGCAGTGCATTAATTTCAGGGCACTGGGCATTGCGTCATTTAATTACTGTATTTGCATTATTGTAAAGTTAGGTTTAGGGTTGGGGTAGGTGTAAGCGTTAATCTGGTAAGTAGCACATTTATTTATTGTTATTTAGTTGTGAGATTTTGTCTCACTTACGACCGTTGCTGTACCTCTTTCAGCCACAACTCTTCTTCTCTGTTTTCAGTGTATTTCTGTGGCAGGATTACAGCGCCACATACTGACCTGGCATGTATACTACATCGTTTTGAGTCTTTTCAATGCTCTCGTGTGTACACAGATATTTCTTGAAACGAGGGGGGAAAAAAAGATCGGATAGGGAAAGCTCTGGCTTCGTGTGGACGGAGCCTTAGATAACTTAATCCAGATATTTTAATCCAATCCGCAAATTCGTTTGAAGAACCAAATTAGCCAGAGATCAGTTATCATGATTAGAAGATCTGGGATCTGTCAAATCATCTCAGATGTATTAAGAGAGGTACGAAGAATGGACCCCAGATCTGTCATTTTGATATTTAAAACAAGAAATCATTTTGGTTTAGCTACTAATAACCTGCCCTTATTTGGTACTTCATTTTATCCTTTTATTCAAAATTGCTCCATTTCAGTTCCGGCTTGTTAAGATTGCTGTCAATGTGAGGGAAGAACGTTTTCTTACACTCTAAACCTGACTATAAACATTCTCAACTTTATTATTTTGGATACTCTAGTGTACAATTCTGTCTGTGGCCATGTTTCTGAATTAATAAAAAAGGAAGACGCAAAAAAGACTTGGTTGTTTGTGTTTCAGAGAATTCTTGAAAATAAGAAATCATTTGGTTTAGCTACTAATAACCTGCCCTTATTTGATACTTCATTTGATCCTGAGTGATAAACAATCAATGACTTACACCTGTGATATATTGATTGAGTAAATTGGCAGGTGCAGAGAAAAATGATGCCTGTCATGAGAAAGGTGGAGCCATGCTGATTTACATCTGTATAAATTTGGATGGTAGCACCCGAAAGTGTTGTTGAAACAAGCTTGGCAATAATGGGGTTTTGGCAGGTTGGATTTGGATTGGTGTTTATTCTTGCTCTTGGATTTTCTGATGCACAATGGAGAGCAAGAGCAGCACATAATCGCAGTCCAAGTGAGTTTAGGCCTAGGACATTGGCTCAAGCTTCTCAACAGGCTGATTCCAGGATGTCTGTGGTTCCCAGTAAACCTGGATTTGCACCACAAACGTTTCCTGACTTTGGAAAGCCTTCTCAAGATCTTATGGGTGTTCAATCAAAAGAGCTGTTGCAGGGTCCAGTGGCAAAACTGACGTGGAGCTTTCCAAGTCTACCAGAGGAACCACAGCAACCCGACGTTCCTTTTGAGTTGCCGCATCCTGTCCCTGCCAACAGTGTAGCTGCTCAGTGTGGAGAGAGCTCGGTATATGTGGAAGTGATGAAGGACTTCTTTGGGACTGGGCACCCACTGTTGTCCTCTGCTTTTACACTGGGAGGCTGCACTGCAACTGGAGAGGATCCTTCTGCTCAAGTGCTCATCTTTGAGTCTGAACTGCATGGATGTAGCAGCACATCAATGGTGGGGTTTTATTTTGCCGTTACTCACAGGGACAGTTCAAAAACATCCATGATCGTTTTCAATTAACTTTCTTTTTAGGTGACTGAGGATGAGCTTGTCTATACCTTCAACATTATCTACACCCCACAAGAGGTTTCATATGGTGTTCCTATTGTAAGGAGCAGTATTGCGGTGATTGGTATCGAGTGTCATTATCCAAGGTAGGATCTGGATAAGATCTTCGCTGGATCTGATCCCACCATTTATGGGCATGAGATGACCGCTTGTTTAACTCCTACAGAACACATAATGTGAGCAGCGATGCCTTAATGCCCACTTGGATCCCATATGCCTCAACTAAGGTTGCAGAGGAAGTCTTTGTCTTCTCCCTCAAGCTCATGACTGGTTGGTGTATCCCAAACTGATTTGTGGCATGCTTGTGACCCTGTGCTAAGACTCTTTCTTTGCAGATGACTGGATATTTGAGCGACCTTCTAACCAGTACTTCCTGGGTGACATGATCAATCTTGAAGCATCAGTGCGTTTGTACAGCCATGTTCCCGTCCGTGTGTTTGTGGACAGCTGCGTGGCTACTGCAGTCCCTGATGTTGCTTCTGTCCCCAGATACTCCTTTATTGAGAATAATGGGTAAGAGGTGCTACCTCATGTATACCAGCTTCCAGAAGGGTTGCAGGGTTTCTAACTGGGTTCTGTTTACAGGTGTCTGGTTGATGCCAAGCTCACAGGCTCCACGTCTCACTTTATGCCTCGGACTCAAGGTGATAAGCTACGGTTTCAACTAGAGGCGTTCAGGTTCCAGCAAGCAGACAGTGGACTGGTACGTGTGTTTTAGTTGTGCAACTCTTTGTATGATATGCTACCATGGTGAACAAACAATTGTCTTTGCAGGTCTACATCACATGCATTTTGAAGGCGGCTGCAGCAACCTCAAGTTCTGAGCAAAAAGCTTGTTCATTCTCTGCTAATGGGTATGTTGTCTGCTAGATGGGTGTACAGGTAAATTAGTTGTCGTCAAATTAACTGAGGGTGTTTCTTGTCAGTTGGGTGTCCGCAGATGACTCTGACCAGGTGTGTGGCTGCTGTGACACCACTTGTAGCGTCAGAAGTGGAAGTGATCGGCTGCTTACGGGTATGGATTAACTCTGATAACTGTTATTGTCATTCCTGGCTTTAGTTCTCACTAATCATTTGTTCATCAGATCTACAATGGGAAAAGGCGTCTGTCGGCCCCATCAATGTTAAGGACCATGGCCAAAAATAACTGGAAATGCCACGTGATTTAATAAAAGTGATCTTAATAGATTTGTGTATGGTCCTTACTGGCACAATACTAAACGTATCTACATGATTTGACTGTACAAATATGCACCACAAAATGCCTTTTACTACTGGCCTGTGTGGGGACTGATATTTTGTAGGGCTAAGCCTGTTACAACACTAAAGGGCATTTCAATGGCATCACATCCTTTCTGGTGCTTGGTAGATACTTTTGGGGGGTCACGCTAAGAGGCAACATCCTGCAGTCTCTCTTGAAGCCAACACTGAAGTGACTTAAACTGCAATTCATCGACTGGCTGCTAGAGACGAGCTCCAAAAGGAAGTCAAATCTGTATCTCCCCTGTGTTAAAGGCTTAGTTCACTTCAAAATTAGAACTTACCCCTTCTCATCCTAGATGTTCATGCCTTTCTTCAGTCAAAAAAAAATGAAGGTATTTTTGAGAGAACATTCCAGGATTTTTCTCCATATAACGGACTTCTGTGGCAACCAACAGGTAAAGGTCCAAATAATACAGTTTCAGAGGCTCTGCATGATCTCAGATAAAGAATAGGGTCTTATCTAATATAATGATTGGGCATTTTCAATGTAAAATAAAAATGTGTATACTGTACTTTTTAACTGAAATTACTCTGGCGCGGTGTGCCACAGATTATACTGGACTTACTGTCATAGCAACAGGTCCGTAAGATCAAACCTGGGGTCCGTTCTTCGTACATCGCAACTCCGTTAGCTGGATTTGATTGTTGGTGATTTGGCATGATCTTTGATTGTTTGGTTCTTCGAAGCTCATCCTGAACTTGCTGTCATAGCAACAGGTCTGTAAGATGAAACCTGTGCGAGCGGCTTATTTCATGTAAACAGGATTAGAGTGCACCTTTTTACATTTACATTTACATTTAGTCATTTAGCAGACGCTTTTATCCAAAGCGACTTACAAATGAGAGCAATAGAAGCAACTAGAACGGTCAAGGGCTACAGTATGCAAGTGCTGTAACAAGTCTCAGTTAATCTAACATAGAACACACAACTTTTTTTTTTTTTTTTTTTAAATAAATTAGACAGACAGAAAATGAATCGAATGGAATGTTAAGTGCTATTCTTGATTGGTTAGGTGCTGCTGGAAAAGACGTGTCTTTAGCCGTTTTTTGAAAATGGCTACAGACTCGGCGGCTCGAATTGAGATAGGCAGGTCATTCCACCAGGTGGGGGCAGTCCAGGAAAAGCTCCGTGAGTGATTTCATGCCTCTTTGGTATGGCACTACAAGGCGTCGTTCACTGGCAGACCGTAAGCTCCTGGAGGGTGTGTAAGTCTGAACAAGCGAGTTTAGGTATATTGGTGCAGAGCCAGTGGTTGCTTTGAAGGCGAGCACCAGTGACTTGAATTTGATGCGAGCAGCTATTGGCAGCCAGTGGAGATTGATGAAGAGAGGCGTGACGTGCGCTCTCTTCGGCTCGTTAAAGACCACCCTTGCCGCTGCATTCTGGATCAGTTGCAAGGGTTTGATAGTGCATGCCGGAAGGCCCGCTAGAAGAGCATTACAGTAGTCCCACTGCATGAAAAAAGGTGTATCCGGACCAGGATACTCCTGTATACACTGCTGAAATTCGGAAGAATCCAGGAGTATACTGGCCGGATAGGTCAAATTCCATGGATCCGTATATGTCCGTATTCATCCGAAATGGTACCAAATCGGATGTATGTTGTGGCCGTATACTCCCATGCTACAGCCATTTGTTGCCATGGCAAATAATCCCATCAAGTTTTTCCCAGGAGACATTTTCACACCTCTAAACAGCTTTGCCTTCCATCCCCTATTGGTCCTTCATCTCAAACTGGATTGGTTGTTTTTTTTTAAACCACTCCCAAAACCCAGACTGCTATTGGAGGACAGGGCGCATTGAAAACCCAGTCAAGTGACTTTATTGGTTACTTCTAAGGCTAAGGGTGGGCTAGGTTTTGTAGCATAGGGACTTGATTGGTTATAGGCCAGCTATGCAGATTTTGCTCATTAATATATATATATATATATATATATATATATATATATATATATATATATATATATATATATATATATATATATATATATATATATATATATATATATATAAAAATTAATCCCCTCTCCCTCCCAAAAGAAAAATACACACAAAACAATTTGAGAAAGTCTGAAATATTTATTAAAAAGGTATAAAAAACAACAACATTCTTAACAGCATTATAAATGAACATTAAAACAATGGTGAAACAAAAACAAGTGAACTAAATGTATTTAAAAGGGATGAAAATGTAAAGGAACAAATGTAAAAATATAAACAGTCCAAAGAACATAAATATACGTTAAAATGAATTGGTAAAGAAACAAAAAGGGAAAAAAAATGAACAAAATGCATTTAAAAGATAGAGATGTAAAGGAATAAAATACACAGTGAACATAAAAAGGAAAAGAATAAATATACAACTTAAACAATATAAAATGAGAACAATAAATTTATAAGACAAAAAAGTGTATATAAAATATATTAAAATACATATAAATATTCCAAGTAAACAATATAACCAAATAAAAAGAACAAAGAGCATTATAAACATACATTAAAATTAATGGGGGAAAAGATAAGTGAACAAAATGTTTCTAAAGGAAGGCGACGTAAGAGGAACAACAATACAAAACGTGGAGATCAAAAGCAACATGGACATCTAAAAAGGAACAAACATACAAAGTATACAATATAAAACGAGACAAAGAAATCTATAAATTAAAAAGTGTATATAAAATATATGTAAATACTCTATATATGGGAACCAATAAAAGTATAAGTATATAAACATAGGAATAAAGAAAATATAAAATGGAACAATTGAATATTAAAATTATAATTATAAAAGAATTGTGACCAACTCTAACACAATGTTGTTTGAGTTTTGAACATTTTTTCAAACTGCCGTGATGGGCTGGTGATGTGATGCGTAGCGTGGGTCAGTCTAGTCTGGTTTGTAGTAGCTAGCCTAACCATCCACACTGGCCTTCCATCAACAACAGCAGCATCTTCATCAGACATCAGGTCTATAGTTGCGGTCTTCCACAGGTTCTGTGTTGGTTTGTGCAACCCTGGACCTGGTCTCCAGCAACTGCAAAACATGACAGTAAATGAACCACTAAAACTCAGAGAGAAGTATAATAACATTCTGGAGGGAAAAAGCTTAACCGGTTTCTTAACTTACCCGTCTCTTTCTCTGACGGTTCTGTGTGATGTTCTTCATAGTGTTTCTTTTCTGGGCCTTTTCAGACTGAGCCAAAGAATACTTCCTCAGCAAAGTCTCACAAAATAAAATACATCTTGCGACCTGCCAAATAATACATTAATAATATATAGTTAATGCCAATAAAAGTAAGTAAAACAATTCAATTAAAATGTATTTGTATAGCGCTTTTCACAATACATATTCAGGGTTTTTCCTGGGTCAAAAATGGTCTTCGGTGGTGGCTGACAGACATGGTCATCCATACACACACATACGCACGGTAAAAAAAAATACCCTACCCACTTGATCTGCAAGCGCAAAACTGACAATAAATTTGAAATAAATTCAAAAAAAGTTTGTAACTTTTGCTTATTTTGATACCTTGATGTTTGTTTTTGTTCCTCATTTTTACACTATTTACTGATAATTGTTTTGGTATATAATCATATCAATATTAAAAAAATAGTATTAAAAAAATGAACAAATAGCCTAATTTTCTGCCATATACAATTTTCTGCCATATACAATCAGCTAGCTAACAACAAATTTGTTCTGGGTTCACCTCACTCCAGTCTAAACTAAATGATTTTAGGCTATTTTATTTTACTACACATTGTCCACATAAATAAGCTGAAAGACTGTTGATAATTAAAAATAATTCTTACTATCCACTCTTGCTAAAGTGGGTAAGCACACTTGTGTTCTCATTTCAGGTGTTGTTCTGAGTAAATTATTAAACTAATTCGTTAGTTCAGTGTTGGACAGATCAGTTCTAACCAGTCGTTAAAATGATTCGGTTCAAAGGAGTCATTAGGTGGCGAATCGGACATTAGCAGACGCGTTGTGTGTGAATCCCGTCTGTTAGAACATCGCGAAAGATTTGTCAACACACAGAAAACACTTCATAACCGGATAGGATTTGTTTCCTGTTTATTGAAAGTATGCTTTATGTCAGCTGGTCAGAGAATCAGTCAATGTTTTTTGAGCGCATTTCACACCCAGCGGTAATTAAAGGAAGACATCGTCTGATAGCGCCACGTGCAACATGGATTCGGCCTTCCGACCTTTTGATTTTGATTAACGTAAAATGTGAAACATTAGAAAGCTAAGAATGCTTATTTTGAAGACAGAGAGAGTGCGAGCGAGGGATGAGCTCACTGGTCATTCTCTCTGTCACTCAGTTAACGCAAGCGCAGCAGTTATCTGTTCTACATCACTCATAAATCACAATAACTCAACAAATAAGGCTTTGGCGGGACAAAAATTTTTTTTTTGATTTGTTCAATGTAGAAAAAACCCTGATATTGTTTCAAAGCAACTTCACAGAAAACGCATGCGTCTACATTACAGAAAAAAACAGAGAATATTAAAATGACAACATTTTTAAGATTACCTTTTACACATTCAGGGTCAACATCTGTAAAAGTTCTTCAGGATCATGGATCCAAAACTTCTGGATCATGAGGGGGGAAGAAACATGCACACACACAAATGAATATTAATTTGTTTGATAAAACATTAATATTAATTATCAACTTACGGACATGGACTTGCAAAACATACTCACCAGGCCCATACAAAAACTTTACAGTAGATCCAAAATCCTGGTTTGCCTATAATTCTTCAGAGTCCAAGTATGGTGTTTTCCTGTCCTCTCTGCTGAATGAGTACATGATCTCAGATTATTCATTCCAAAACTCTGTTACATTTTATGACAAGCTTGATCTTAAAACTAGCTGACAGTAGGGATGGGCATTATGACCATATAATTATACATACATGAGAAATTTTATTTTACAATAACGATATCACAATATATATATATTTTGATGGATATTTTATTAAAATGCTACAGAATAATACTGCTTTAAAAGTCTTCACTGTATGATATTCAATTAATTAATATCACTTGATTCTAAAAGAAGCAGAAGGTCTTCTCTATTCTTTTGTTTTATTAAAATTATGACAAAGCTGCAGCCCCTTTAAGAACGGATGCACAGAATGACACGCATCCGGGTTTCCCCACGTTAACTTGAACTGTTTAACTTACTTAAGACATAACTGACTGTTTAAATCAAGTAAATACCTCACATGACAAGGTTTCTGAGATAATTGTGTGCATTTTACAGAAAGATAATTGATTTCGGGATCGCCTGCTGTCTGAGAGAGGCTTATTTTAACACATGCATGTCCCGTTCATTATTCTACATTCATGCATGTTTCCTTGTCAAAATGTCAAAAAGTTTTAGTACAGTCAGTGCTGCGTTATATACGCTATATTCCCATTCCGCAATATAAAACGGTAATGTTAACGTTTACAGCAAAATCACTAACAATAGTCAGTATCATCAGATCGCCATAACACCCAGCCCTATCTTAACAATATTACAACAAAACACAGAAACAGAATATGTAAGTTAATCACGATTAGCATATGACTTTAATGCACTAACGTTATATCTTGATAAGCAGTAGAAAAAATATAAAGGGGTTTACGTTACCTTCTGCCGTCTGCTGTCCGCCATTGAAACCTTAGTCTGTTCGTATTCATGTTTTTTCGTTCTCAGTCGACATCCCACAATCAAAATTCGTCCAAAATAAGATTTTAACAGGTTTAAAATGATCCATGCAATGCCATTAATGGACAGAAGAAGCCGTCCTGTTGAAGATTAGACGCCGCGATCGCGTCGCGTCCCCGCGAGCCACGAGCAACGACAACGGGTGTATAATTCAAACTGAAGGCGCGCACTGTCATTGGCCAGATTTCTGGATGACGTTCAGATTGACCAATCACGCTCAAAAGAACACGGAAAGACAGCAAATAGCCTGGCAAATATAGAAAAAAACTTGTTTTAAACAACAGTTAGAAAATGTGTATATTTATTTTTATTTGCTGTTATATTTAATTAATTGGTCAAATGGTGTTTTGTGGTGTGGGCAGAGGCTTGAAAGTTTCAACCTGGAGAGCAGTGCAGATTTGTACTCTTTAAAAACAATTATTGTTTGATATTTAGTTTGCTATATATTTTGTTATATTTGTATCCAGAATTGAATGTAAAACCAGTTTGAATGTAAAAATACACCTTCACTGTAAAACAGAAAATTAAAGTAAAATATCTTAATTTAAATAAGGAAAAATCTGTAAACTAATAGTGTTTTCTCTAAAACGTTTAATGTAAATTTCTGTGAAGTTTTTTAACTTTATTTGACTTAAGATATTTGACTTATTTTACGGTTTTTGTTTTGCAGCTGTAGCTGCTGTTTTTTTAAAGGTTTTTATTCTTACAGTGTAAATATAAAACTAATAAGATTTACTTTAAAAAGACAAAGAATAATGTTAAATTGTTAGTATGGACATAAACATAAACCTTTTATATAATGAGCTAAATATTGTATTACAGTTGTTAATTTACAGATATTGTTTGTAATTTTGCATGAATTTGTTATTTATGAAAACAGAAAAATAATACAGTGATGTTCCTGTATAAAAAAATGAGAATTACTGTAATTTGTCATTAATGATATAATCCTTAAAATAACAGTCAAGTTGTTTATTTAGATATTGTTTGTAATTTTACATTGTTTTAAACATAATTCAAAATTACAAGAAAATACTGTAAAAAACTGACGTTTTTTTCTGTAAAATTAGGATTATTTTATTGGTTGCCTTATTTTTATTGGTAACCTTATTGGTTGCACCTACATCTATTGTGAGTGGTGGATTTCAAACCTCAAAATGCCCCTCTTTTGCAGCGTGTTATAGTTAAGAATCTTGGAGTGACACTTTTTGTTAATAGTTGCAGAGCTGAAAGATCTGCTTGTGTTTCTGTGTTTCTTGAGCAAGTGAATCCCTGCTCTTTTTTATTCCATATTTTTATTTTGAGCATATCAGTTTTTGGTGTTTTTAAAACAAACTTTTTCATTTTCCACATTTCATCTCCTTTTTATTTAATTCTATTATTGCCTACAATTTGTAAAACTTTGCAAAAATTGTTTGGGGATAGTCTAAAATGTTTGGTTAATTATCCTTTGTTAATTCCATTACATTTCTTTGTTTATTTCATTACATATTCAGATTTTTTTGTGAACGTATTTGTTCAGACAGGGTTTTTATTTTGTACTGTTTTTATAAAAAATATTTGATTTAGAGACTCTTTTCATGCAGTGGTTTTAAGGCCCTGACACACCATTCTGATGGTTTGGCCCAGACCCAGGCAACGTGAACCAACCCCACAGTCGGCTTTAGTCATTGCTAGTTCAGTTTAGTGTTTCAGGGCCTTAAGAATTCTTTTTTCTGTGTAAAAAGCTTGTTTGCTGTAGCCTACAGTAGACCAGAGATAATTCTCAATCCTGAAGTGCTCCCCTGCCCCCCCTCCCTCTGAGAACAGCCAGCACAAGTGTCAGTCATTAACATATGAAAGGTCTTCTTCACACCTAACAGTCTTCAGTCCTAGCACACCCAGCAGTGTTTCAGCTGTATATGTCCGTGAAATTTCACGGATTCCTGTATACGTCCGCATACGTGAGGTTTCCGGGTTTTTCTGGAAATATACTGTTCCGTGTTACTCTGATCCGCTTTTTCCCACATACATCCGGTAAACATCAAATTACACAGGAGTATACCATGCCCGGATAGTGCCGGATTTCAGTGTTTTCATGCAGTGTCCAGTCTGGAGAGAACAAGAGCTTGGACCAGGAGTTGTGTGGCCTGCTCTGATAGGAAGGGTCTGATCCTCCTAATATTGTATAACGCAAATCTGCAGGACCGGGATGTTGCAGTAATGTGGTCAGTGAATTTTAGCTGATCATCAATCACAACTCCAAGATTCCTGGCTGTCCTGGACGGAGTTATGGTTGATGATCCTAGCTGAATGGAGAGATTATGATGAAGTGCTGGGTTGGCTGAGACCACAAGCAGTTCTGTCTTTGGAAGGTTGAGTTGCAGGTGATGTTCCTTCATCCAGGCAGAAATGTCTGTTAGGCAGGCAGCGATACGACCACCAACCGTGGGATCATCTGGTTGAAATGAGAAGTAGAGTTGAGTGTCGTCAGCGTAGCAATGATAGGAAAAGCCATGTTTCTGAATGACAGTTCCCAGTGATGACATGTAGATGGAGAAGAGAAGTGGTCCAAGCACTGAGCCCTGGGGTACTCCAGTGGCTAGATGATGTGACTTAGACACTTCACCTCTCCATGACACTCTGAAGGACCTACCTGAGAGGTAAGACTTGAGCCACTGGAGAGCAGTTCCTGAGATGCCCATCTCCATGAGAGTTGACAGGAGTATCTGGTGGTTAACTGTGTCAAAAGCAGCAGACAAATCCAGTAAGATAAGTACTGTGGATTTGGAAGCCGCTCTTGCCTGTCTCAGTGCTTCGGTAACCGAGAGCAGGGCAGTCTCAGTTGAGTGGCCACTTTTGAAGCCAGATTGGTTGATATCCAGGAGGTTGTTCTGTTCAAGAAACGTAGAGAGCTGGTTAAAAACAACTCGCTCGAGTGTCTTTGCAATGAAAGGCAGAAGGGATACCGGTCTGTAGTTTTCTAAAAGTGCTGGGTTCAGAGAGGGTTTCTTAAGCAGTGGGGTTACCCGAGCCTGCTTAAATGCTGTGGGGAAAGTCCCGGTGTGAAGAGAGGTGTTGACAATGTGAGTGAGTGCAGGAGTAACAGAAGAAGAGATGGCCTGAAGGAGGTGAGTGGGGATAGGGTCAAGTGGACAGGTAGTGGGGTGGTTGGAAAGGATGAGTTTGGAGATGTCAGCTTCAGAGAGCAGAGAAAAAGAGGGGAGCGTATGTGTGATGGTTGTTGAGATGTGCGTGTCGGTTTGTGGTGCGGAGAATTGGCTGCTGATGGAGGAGATTTTATTTGTGAAAAATGATGCAAAGTCGCCAGCTGTAAGAGTTGATGAAGGAGGGGGGGGAGGAGGACAAAGGAGTGAAGAGAATGTTCTGAAAAGTGCACGAGAGTCAGAGCAGTTGTTGATTTTGTTGTGGTAGTATGTAGATTTAGCAGTGGAGACATTAGCAGAGAAAGAAGCAAGGAGAGACTGATACAGGGTCAGGTCAGTAGTGTTTTTAGTTTTTCGCCACTTCCTCTCTGCCGCCCGGAGCCCAGAACGATGTTCGCGGAGAACATCAGTGGCGTTTTTTAAGTGGCGTTGATACTTAAATTTTGTCCCAACAACTGCAACTTTATTACAAGAGTTCTTTACTGAATCAGGGGCAATAATTTAAATCACAATAATAATTAAAGCTGCAAGCAGCGATGAAAGGGCCCTCGCACATGCACCGTCACCTGGTGGCCTCAGGAAAACGGCGAATAGTGGGCGACATGCATTTAAGCGGGTAAATATAGGAGAAATATGGCAAACTCACTTCAATGTGCCACACTTCCTTCTGCCAGAAGGTGGCGCTATGACTAACTGAATATTGGCATGTAGATGTGTTTAGGTCAGGACTCTTATCAAACAAGTGAAGTTTGGGGGAGATCGGACATTGTATGCCTGACTTACAACAGCTTCCTGTTTCATGGTGAAACATCAGACTTTGTCCAGCCACGGACACGCCCTTCAGCGAAAACTCAAGATCTTCACAATTTAACATCTAACAAGATGAGACTGACCAAATATGATGTTGATCTGATAAAATCTCTAGGAGGAGTTTGTCAAAGTACCACGTCTGGAAATGGCAAAAACTGCAAACATTTTGCAGAGAAAATTCCAAATATCTAATTTCCTGTTGGGTTTTCAGATTTTGCTTCCAGGGACTTTTTTTAGGTATTGGACATGTGTGTACCGAATTTCATACTTGTATGTGAAACGTAGTGCGAATGACGCTTAATTGAAGTTTTGCAGGTGGCGCTATCGAGCCATTTTGCCACGCCTAACATGTAGGGTTAGGGTTAAGTTATTTCCCAACACTGCTAAGTATATATGAGTAGACTCGTCCCCTCTGTCATAATCAAGGAGTCGAGGGTCTGTCCACATAAACCTTCCTTGTCCACTTATGGAACACTTCAAACTGGCGACAGGGATTGCCCCGTGGGGAAGTGCTTAGGGAGGTTTGTGAGTGTGTTGCTAAATTTGGAACTACAGACTACTCTTACTATTTCTGCCATATAAAGATACTGTAAAAGTAGTAATGCTAGTTAATATTTCAGCATGTCTACAAGCGAAGCGGAATGCACCAAACATCTAGCCAAAGTACTTTGGGCAAGCTCTAGTAGCAAACCTGAGCATGAACCTTTTTATTTGTCTTCAATATGACACATCTGACTAATTGGAGTCAAGATACATCACATGCGTATAATTTTGAGAACCAATGAGAATTTTCTGGTAGCATAAGCTCCCATTTGGGCAAGTCTGGAGAATCATGACTGTTAATGAAGAGGGAGGGATTATCGTTAATTAGACAAAATCTGTAGAATACAAAAAGACCAAAGGGCATCATCTCAACAGTGTGACTAGCTGTTGAACGATGGCAGGAAGTTGTTGTGCTGTTCAATTGCTGGCACTTTGTGTGTGGTTTTGTGCTTTTTGTCATGCTGTTCCACAGTGGAGTAATCTGCCCCAGTATCCTCAAGCTCCGATGTTAAAGCAAACTGATCAGCGGGTTCAAAAACAAGCTAGTCACCAGTTTCCTCAGAAGGTTCAACAGCTAGCTAGTCAACAGTTTCCTCAGAAGGTTCAACAGCAAGCTAGTCAACAGTTTCCTCTGAAGGTTCAACAGCTAGCTAGTCAACGGTTTCCTCAGAAGGTTCAACAGCTAGCTAGTCAACAGTTTCCTCTGAAGGTTCAACAGCAAGCTAGTCAACAGTTTCCTCTGAAGGTTCAACAGCAAGCTAGTCAACAGTTTCCTCAGAAGGTTCAACAACAAGCTAGTCAACAGTTTCCTCAGAAGGTTCAACAGCAAGCTGTTCAACAGCAAGCTAGTCAACAGTTTCCTCAGAAGGTTCAACAACAAGCTAGTCAACAGTTTCCCCAGCAGGTTCAACAACAAGCTAGTCAACAGTTTCCTCAGCAGGTTCAACAACAAGCTAGTCAACAGTTTCCTCAGCAGTTTCAGTCTAAGCAGCCAGTGGCGCAGGCAGAGCCCCTTGACAAATGTGCTGTAGCTGATTATGAGCAGATCCAATGTGGCCCACCTGGTATCAGTGGTGCTGAGTGTGAAGCTATCAACTGCTGCTTTAACGGACAGCAGTGTTACTATGGGAGGGCAGGTAAGAGTGAGTCAATGTAAAGGTGTTCACGTTAAACCACTCCTCAGTAATAACCTGCTCTTGTGCCAGTGACTGTCCAGTGTATAAGAGATGGTCAGTTTGTGGTAGTGGTGGCTAGAGATGTTACACTACCTCGCTTGAGCCTGGATTCAGTCCATCTCCTGGGTGGAAATGACCCATCTTGCAGTCCTGTGGGATCCACACCTTCCTTTGCTATATACCAGTTCCCTGTCACTGCATGTGGCACAAGCATGATGGTGAGTAGCTGCTTGTGGTTCTGTTCTGCATGGCTTGGAATGGACTGGATGCCAACAGTTACTATTTGCAGGAGGACGGTGGATATGTGGTGTATGAAAACCGAATGACCTCCTCGTATGAAGTGGGTGTCGGACCACTTGGTTCCATCACAAGGGACAGCCATTTTGAGTAGGTATTTTTTTTAGAAAAAAATATTAATCCTTGACAAGGCTACAAGCTCACTATTTGTTGTCTAGGCTTCTCTTCCAGTGTAGGTACTCTGCTACTTCTGTGGAAGCTCTGGTTGTGGAGGTCAACACTGTTCCTGCACCTCCACCAGTAGCGGCTCCTGGACCCCTCAGGGTTGAGCTTAGACTGGCAAATGGTCAGTGTGTCACCAAAGGCTGTGCTGAAGGTAAGTGTCTGTCCAAGTATGCATGAGTATTTTCTAAAACTCCAGGTTGCGGCAGTTTCTGGTTAAACGCTGATTTTCTTTCTCAGGGGATGAGGCATACACGTCCTACTACGGTGACGCTGATTATCCGGTCACAAAAGTCCTGCGGGAGCCTGTGTATGTTGAGGTGCGCATTTTGGAGAGGACCGACCCCAACATTGTCCTAATGCTGGGACATTGCTGGGCGACATCAACCCCCAGTCCCCTCAGTCTACCCCAGTGGGACCTTCTGGTTGATGGGTGAGTAAGGCCAGTCTTTATCCATCTAGTGCGCTGTAAGGCATTTCTGACTGCCTCTTTGCCTTTCAGATGCCCTTACCAGGATGACCGTTACCTGACCACATTGGTTCCAGTGGCTGGATCTTCTGGTCTTCAGTTCCCAACCCACTACAAGCGCTTTGTTGTGAAGATGTTCACATTTGTGGACCCAGCATCACTGGCTCCTCTACAGGAAACCGTATGCTCTGCAGCTTTTCCTGAATCCTTAATATTAGGTGTTTTTCTTTCTGTGGCTTAACCCTTTCCCCCTCTGTTAGATCTTCATCCACTGTAGTACAGCAGTGTGCCATCCCTCTTCTGGCTCCTGTGAGCAAAGCTGCACTAGGAAAAGTGAGTGCTTGTTGTAAACTGACTTCAGGAACCTTGAGAATTTGTTTTTTTTAAATGCCTCACAATTCTACCATTTCTTTTCCAGGAAGAGATGCTAACGTCAAGACCATCTCTAGTGGGCAAACTGTGGTGTCTAGTGGAGAAGTTAACCTGGTCATGTGACTTTAGTAGTTTTAATAAACTTCTTAACTCAACTGTCTCTTTGGTATTGATCTTTCATGACTGTTCTCAGTTTGATTTATTGGGCTACACTACTAAACCAGAGTTCCCTTTTTTGCTTCAAGGTTATGCTTGACTTGAACTAAACAAGCCAAGTTTCTGCCCAAACCTGACCTATTTGCCAAGTTCCAGTTGCTAACCTGGGTCCCTGTTCTTAATGGTATCAAATCTGTTTTGGTCTCTACTTGTGGCTTTATGGCTGGACTAACATAACTGCTTGTATTGATATTCACGCATGCCAAGTCCCTCTGTTTTTTGGTAAGAAAGCCCCCCCGAAGTCATGCAAGTACAGCATTGCATCTGCAATGAAATCAGTCTCAACCTGCATTGTCCTTTTTAATCCCAAATTGTGACCAGCCTTTTTTCTTGTTTATTAAAAAGTAGACTGAAGCTTTAATAAAAGCTGGTTTAGTCCCTTAACTGGTGTATCACACCTGAGTTGCTGTCTGAGGGCCTGTTTACACAACTGGTACTAAAGCGTTTATCAGTCCAATCACAAGTGGACTATGCTAAATACAGGTGTAAATGGGTCTAAAATGGTTTAAACTTGTCCTTTTTTTTAAAACTTTTAACCTTCACTCATGAAAGGGGTCTTTATAAACTGTTTCCAGAGTGTGACATTAACTGGTCTTAACCATGTCGCTTCTGTAGATTTGGATAAGCTACTTTGTTTAACTGTCTGTGCTTGTTGTTGCACCATTAAAAACAGAACGTGGAAGGCAATTTGACTAGTATCCATGCTGTCAAGGAAATGCATCCCATTTTAACTTTAAATTTAACTGGTTTGAAGAGCTAAATGTCGGTGTATTAGGTTTGTGAAATAAACATTTCCAAATGGGGTCTATGATATTTGTCCATTTTAGTGTCCCATCATTAACTTAAGTCTTAGTCCTGTTAACTCTTCTTGCTCTTTGTATCACATTTTTCCTAGAGACATTTTGGGGGAAAATTGGAGAAAACGTAGGTCTGTGGCCAGTTGCATAAACTGCTGATGTTAAAGAATAAGAAGCTGAGGGCAAGTGGACAAAAGTGAATGTCTGTTTCAATACCAGGAGGTTTCTTGTAGGTATTGGGCTGTTACATGTGTGTACCGAATTTCATACCTGTACGTGAAACGTAGCGGGAGGGGCACTTTGTTGAAATGTTGTAGGTGGCGCTATCGAGCCATTTTGCCATGTCTTCAGGCCAGGACTCTTATCAAACATCTGAAGTTTGGGGCAGATCGGACATTGTATGCCCGAGTTACAACAACTTCCTGTTTTATGGCGAACCATCGAATTTTGTGAGGCCGCCACTGACACGCCCTTCAGGGAAAACTCAAGATCTTCGCAATTTAACATCACCAAGGCCTTTAGATTAGACTGTGCAAATATGATGTTGATCTGATTAAATCTCTAGGAGTAGATCGTTAATGTACAAGGTCTGGAAATGGCAAAAATTTTGCAGAGAAAATTCAATATATCACACTTCCTGTTGGGTTTTCAGGTTTTGCCCCCCAAGGTCTTTTTTGTAGGTATTGGGCTTTTACATGTGTCTACCGAATTTCATACTCGTACGTGAAACGTAGCTCGAACGGCGCTTAATTGATTTTTTTGTAGGTGGCGCTATCGGGCCATTTTGCCACGCCTAATTCTGAAACCCATATTGGATGTACATTTTCACCACTTTTGACGCGTGTGCAAAGTTTCATGAGATTTCGAGCATGTTTAGGCCCTCAAAAATGTGATTTATTTGGGAGAAGAAGAATAATAGGCTGAGCAATTCCAATAGGGTCCTCACACCATTGGTGCTCGGGCCCTAAAAATGTATTTCAAAATAATATTAGAAACAGAGATTTATTTTTGATAGAATAATGACTTTATAATGTTATTGCAGTCTTACACACATGCTGTACAGTTACTCTGAGCAGTGCATTAATTTCAGGGCACTGGGCATTGCGTCATTTAATTACTGTATTTGCATTATTGTAAAGTTAGGTTTAGGGTTGGGGTAGGTGTAAGCGTTAATCTGGTAAGTAGCACATTTATTTATTGTTATTTAGTTGTGAGATTTTGTCTCACTTACGACCGTTGCTGTACCTCTTTCAGCCACAACTCTTCTTCTCTGTTTTCAGTGTATTTCTGTGGCAGGATTACAGCGCCACATACTGACCTGGCATGTATACTACATCGTTTTGAGTCTTTTCAATGCTCTCGTGTGTACACAGATATTTCTTGAAACGAGGGGGGAAAAAAAGATCGGATAGGGAAAGCTCTGGCTTCGTGTGGACGGAGCCTTAGATAACTTAATCCAGATATTTTAATCCAATCCGCAAATTCGTTTGAAGAACCAAATTAGCCAGAGATCAGTTATCATGATTAGAAGATCTGGGATCTGTCAAATCATCTCAGATGTATTAAGAGAGGTACGAAGAATGGACCCCAGATCTGTCATTTTGATATTTAAAACAAGAAATCATTTTGGTTTAGCTACTAATAACCTGCCCTTATTTGGTACTTCATTTTATCCTTTTATTCAAAATTGCTCCATTTCAGTTCCGGCTTGTTAAGATTGCTGTCAATGTGAGGGAAGAACGTTTTCTTACACTCTAAACCTGACTATAAACATTCTCAACTTTATTATTTTGGATACTCTAGTGTACAATTCTGTCTGTGGCCATGTTTCTGAATTAATAAAAAAGGAAGACGCAAAAAAGACTTGGTTGTTTGTGTTTCAGAGAATTCTTGAAAATAAGAAATCATTTGGTTTAGCTACTAATAACCTGCCCTTATTTGATACTTCATTTGATCCTGAGTGATAAACAATCAATGACTTACACCTGTGATATATTGATTGAGTAAATTGGCAGGTGCAGAGAAAAATGATGCCTGTCATGAGAAAGGTGGAGCCATGCTGATTTACATCTGTATAAATTTGGATGGTAGCACCCGAAAGTGTTGTTGAAACAAGCTTGGCAATAATGGGGTTTTGGCAGGTTGGATTTGGATTGGTGTTTATTCTTGCTCTTGGATTTTCTGATGCACAATGGAGAGCAAGAGCAGCACATAATCGCAGTCCAAGTGAGTTTAGGCCTAGGACATTGGCTCAAGCTTCTCAACAGGCTGATTCCAGGATGTCTGTGGTTCCCAGTAAACCTGGATTTGCACCACAAACGTTTCCTGACTTTGGAAAGCCTTCTCAAGATCTTATGGGTGTTCAATCAAAAGAGCTGTTGCAGGGTCCAGTGGCAAAACTGACGTGGAGCTTTCCAAGTCTACCAGAGGAACCACAGCAACCCGACGTTCCTTTTGAGTTGCCGCATCCTGTCCCTGCCAACAGTGTAGCTGCTCAGTGTGGAGAGAGCTCGGTATATGTGGAAGTGATGAAGGACTTCTTTGGGACTGGGCACCCACTGTTGTCCTCTGCTTTTACACTGGGAGGCTGCACTGCAACTGGAGAGGATCCTTCTGCTCAAGTGCTCATCTTTGAGTCTGAACTGCATGGATGTAGCAGCACATCAATGGTGGGGTTTTATTTTGCCGTTACTCACAGGGACAGTTCAAAAACATCCATGATCGTTTTCAATTAACTTTCTTTTTAGGTGACTGAGGATGAGCTTGTCTATACCTTCAACATTATCTACACCCCACAAGAGGTTTCATATGGTGTTCCTATTGTAAGGAGCAGTATTGCGGTGATTGGTATCGAGTGTCATTATCCAAGGTAGGATCTGGATAAGATCTTCGCTGGATCTGATCCCACCATTTATGGGCATGAGATGACCGCTTGTTTAACTCCTACAGAACACATAATGTGAGCAGCGATGCCTTAATGCCCACTTGGATCCCATATGCCTCAACTAAGGTTGCAGAGGAAGTCTTTGTCTTCTCCCTCAAGCTCATGACTGGTTGGTGTATCCCAAACTGATTTGTGGCATGCTTGTGACCCTGTGCTAAGACTCTTTCTTTGCAGATGACTGGATATTTGAGCGACCTTCTAACCAGTACTTCCTGGGTGACATGATCAATCTTGAAGCATCAGTGCGTTTGTACAGCCATGTTCCCGTCCGTGTGTTTGTGGACAGCTGCGTGGCTACTGCAGTCCCTGATGTTGCTTCTGTCCCCAGATACTCCTTTATTGAGAATAATGGGTAAGAGGTGCTACCTCATGTATACCAGCTTCCAGAAGGGTTGCAGGGTTTCTAACTGGGTTCTGTTTACAGGTGTCTGGTTGATGCCAAGCTCACAGGCTCCACGTCTCACTTTATGCCTCGGACTCAAGGTGATAAGCTACGGTTTCAACTAGAGGCGTTCAGGTTCCAGCAAGCAGACAGTGGACTGGTACGTGTGTTTTAGTTGTGCAACTCTTTGTATGATATGCTACCATGGTGAACAAACAATTGTCTTTGCAGGTCTACATCACATGCATTTTGAAGGCGGCTGCAACAACCTCAAGTTCTGAGCAAAAAGCTTGTTCATTCTCTGCTAATGGGTATGTTGTCTGCTAGATGGGTGTACAGGTAAATTAGTTGTCGTCAAATTAACTGAGGGTGTTTCTTGTCAGTTGGGTGTCCGCAGATGACTCTGACCAGGTGTGTGGCTGCTGTGACACCACTTGTAGCGTCAGAAGTGGAAGTGATCGGCTGCTTACGGGTATGGATTAACTCTGATAACTGTTATTGTCATTCCTGGCTTTAGTTCTCACTAATCATTTGTTCATCAGATCTACAATGGGAAAAGGCGTCTGTCGGCCCCATCAATGTTAAGGACCATGGCCAAAAATAACTGGAAATGCCACGTGATTTAATAAAAGTGATCTTAATAGATTTGTGTATGGTCCTTACTGGCACAATACTAAACGTATCTACATGATTTGACTGTACAAATATGCACCACAAAATGCCTTTTACTACTGGCCTGTGTGGGGACTGATATTTTGTAGGGCTAAGCCTGTTACAACACTAAAGGGCATTTCAATGGCATCACATCCTTTCTGGTGCTTGGTAGATACTTTTGGGGGGTCACGCTAAGAGGCAACATCCTGCAGTCTCTCTTGAAGCCAACACTGAAGTGACTTAAACTGCAATTCATCGACTGGCTGCTAGAGACGAGCTCCAAAAGGAAGTCAAATCTGTATCTCCCCTGTGTTAAAGGCTTAGTTCACTTCAAAATTAGAACTTACCCCTTCTCATCCTAGATGTTCATGCCTTTCTTCAGTCAAAAAAAAATGAAGGTATTTTTGAGAGAACATTCCAGGATTTTTCTCCATATAACGGACTTCTGTGGCAACCAACAGGTAAAGGTCCAAATAATACAGTTTCAGAGGCTCTGCATGATCTCAGATAAAGAATAGGGTCTTATCTAATATAATGATTGGGCATTTTCAATGTAAAATAAAAATGTGTATACTGTACTTTTTAACTGAAATTACTCTGGCGCGGTGTGCCACAGATTATACTGGACTTACTGTCATAGCAACAGGTCCGTAAGATCAAACCTGGGGTCCGTAAGATCAAACCTGGGGTCCGTTCTTCGTACATCGCAACTCCGTTAGCTGGATTTGATTGTTGGTGATTTGGCATGATCTTTGATTGTTTGGTTCTTCGAAGCTCATCCTGAACTTGCTGTCATAGCAACAGGTCTGTAAGATGAAACCTGTGCGAGCGGCTTATTTCATGTAAACAGGATTAGAGTGCACCTTTTTAAGTGGCGTTGATACTTAAATTTTGTCCCAACAACTGCAACTTTATTACAAGAGTTCTTTACTGAATCAGGGGCAATAATTTAAATCACAATAATAATTAAAGCTGCAAGCAGCGATGAAAGGGCCCTCGCACATGCACCGTCACCTGGTGGCCTCAGGAAAACGGCGAATAGTGGGCGACATGCATTTAAGCGGGTAAATATAGGAGAAATATGGCAAACTCACTTCAATGTGCCACACTTCCTTCTGCCAGAAGGTGGCGCTATGACTAACTGAATATTGGCATGTAGATGTGTTTAGGTCAGGACTCTTATCAAACAAGTGAAGTTTGGGGGAGATCGGACATTGTATGCCTGACTTACAACAGCTTCCTGTTTCATGGTGAAACATCAGACTTTGTCCAGCCACGGACACGCCCTTCAGCGAAAACTCAAGATCTTCACAATTTAACATCTAACAAGATGAGACTGACCAAATATGATGTTGATCTGATAAAATCTCTAGGAGGAGTTTGTCAAAGTACCACGTCTGGAAATGGCAAAAACTGCAAACATTTTGCAGAGAAAATTCCAAATATCTAATTTCCTGTTGGGTTTTCAGATTTTGCTTCCAGGGACTTTTTTTAGGTATTGGACATGTGTGTACCGAATTTCATACTTGTATGTGAAACGTAGTGCGAATGACGCTTAATTGAAGTTTTGCAGGTGGCGCTATCGAGCCATTTTGCCACGCCTAACATGTAGGGTTAGGGTTAAGTTATTTCCCAACACTGCTAAGTATATATGAGTAGACTCGTCCCCTCTGTCATAATCAAGGAGTCGAGGGTCTGTCCACATAAACCTTCCTTGTCCACTTATGGAACACTTCAAACTGGCGACAGGGATTGCCCCGTGGGGAAGTGCTTAGGGAGGTTTGTGAGTGTGTTGCTAAATTTGGAACTACAGACTACTCTTACTATTTCTGCCATATAAAGATACTGTAAAAGTAGTAATGCTAGTTAATATTTCAGCATGTCTACAAGCGAAGCGGAATGCACCAAACATCTAGCCAAAGTACTTTGGGCAAGCTCTAGTAGCAAACCTGAGCATGAACCTTTTTATTTGTCTTCAATATGACACATCTGACTAATTGGAGTCAAGATACATCACATGCGTATAATTTTGAGAACCAATGAGAATTTTCTGGTAGCATAAGCTCCCATTTGGGCAAGTCTGGAGAATCATGACTGTTAATGAAGAGGGAGGGATTATCGTTAATTAGACAAAATCTGTAGAATACAAAAAGACCAAAGGGCATCATCTCAACAGTGTGACTAGCTGTTGAACGATGGCAGGAAGTTGTTGTGCTGTTCAATTGCTGGCACTTTGTGTGTGGTTTTGTGCTTTTTGTCATGCTGTTCCACAGTGGAGTAATCTGCCCCAGTATCCTCAAGCTCCGATGTTAAAGCAAACTGATCAGCGGGTTCAAAAACAAGCTAGTCACCAGTTTCCTCAGAAGGTTCAACAGCTAGCTAGTCAACAGTTTCCTCTGAAGGTTCAACAGCAAGCTAGTCAACAGTTTCCTCTGAAGGTTCAACAGCTAGCTAGTCAACGGTTTCCTCAGAAGGTTCAACAGCTAGCTAGTCAACAGTTTCCTCTGAAGGTTCAACAGCAAGCTAGTCAACAGTTTCCTCTGAAGGTTCAACAGCAAGCTAGTCAACAGTTTCCTCAGAAGGTTCAACAACAAGCTAGTCAACAGTTTCCTCAGAAGGTTCAACAGCAAGCTGTTCAACAGCAAGCTAGTCAACAGTTTCCTCAGAAGGTTCAACAACAAGCTAGTCAACAGTTTCCCCAGCAGGTTCAACAACAAGCTAGTCAACAGTTTCCTCAGCAGGTTCAACAACAAGCTAGTCAACAGTTTCCTCAGCAGTTTCAGTCTAAGCAGCCAGTGGCGCAGGCAGAGCCCCTTGACAAATGTGCTGTAGCTGATTATGAGCAGATCCAATGTGGCCCACCTGGTATCAGTGGTGCTGAGTGTGAAGCTATCAACTGCTGCTTTAACGGACAGCAGTGTTACTATGGGAGGGCAGGTAAGAGTGAGTCAATGTAAAGGTGTTCACGTTAAACCACTCCTCAGTAATAACCTGCTCTTGTGCCAGTGACTGTCCAGTGTATAAGAGATGGTCAGTTTGTGGTAGTGGTGGCTAGAGATGTTACACTACCTCGCTTGAGCCTGGATTCAGTCCATCTCCTGGGTGGAAATGACCCATCTTGCAGTCCTGTGGGATCCACACCTTCCTTTGCTATATACCAGTTCCCTGTCACTGCATGTGGCACAAGCATGATGGTGAGTAGCTGCTTGTGGTTCTGTTCTGCATGGCTTGGAATGGACTGGATGCCAACAGTTACTATTTGCAGGAGGACGGTGGATATGTGGTGTATGAAAACCGAATGACCTCCTCGTATGAAGTGGGTGTCGGACCACTTGGTTCCATCACAAGGGACAGCCATTTTGAGTAGGTATTTTTTTTAGAAAAAAATATTAATCCTTGACAAGGCTACAAGCTCACTATTTGTTGTCTAGGCTTCTCTTCCAGTGTAGGTACTCTGCTACTTCTGTGGAAGCTCTGGTTGTGGAGGTCAACACTGTTCCTGCACCTCCACCAGTAGCGGCTCCTGGACCCCTCAGGGTTGAGCTTAGACTGGCAAATGGTCAGTGTGTCACCAAAGGCTGTGCTGAAGGTAAGTGTCTGTCCAAGTATGCATGAGTATTTTCTAAAACTCCAGGTTGCGGCAGTTTCTGGTTAAACGCTGATTTTCTTTCTCAGGGGATGAGGCATACACGTCCTACTACGGTGACGCTGATTATCCGGTCACAAAAGTCCTGCGGGAGCCTGTGTATGTTGAGGTGCGCATTTTGGAGAGGACCGACCCCAACATTGTCCTAATGCTGGGACATTGCTGGGCGACATCAACCCCCAGTCCCCTCAGTCTACCCCAGTGGGACCTTCTGGTTGATGGGTGAGTAAGGCCAGTCTTTATCCATCTAGTGCGCTGTAAGGCATTTCTGACTGCCTCTTTGCCTTTCAGATGCCCTTACCAGGATGACCGTTACCTGACCACATTGGTTCCAGTGGCTGGATCTTCTGGTCTTCAGTTCCCAACCCACTACAAGCGCTTTGTTGTGAAGATGTTCACATTTGTGGACCCAGCATCACTGGCTCCTCTACAGGAAACCGTATGCTCTGCAGCTTTTCCTGAATCCTTAATATTAGGTGTTTTTCTTTCTGTGGCTTAACCCTTTCCCCCTCTGTTAGATCTTCATCCACTGTAGTACAGCAGTGTGCCATCCCTCTTCTGGCTCCTGTGAGCAAAGCTGCACTAGGAAAAGTGAGTGCTTGTTGTAAACTGACTTCAGGAACCTTGAGAATTTGTTTTTTTTAAATGCCTCACAATTCTACCATTTCTTTTCCAGGAAGAGATGCTAACGTCAAGACCATCTCTAGTGGGCAAACTGTGGTGTCTAGTGGAGAAGTTAACCTGGTCATGTGACTTTAGTAGTTTTAATAAACTTCTTAACTCAACTGTCTCTTTGGTATTGATCTTTCATGACTGTTCTCAGTTTGATTTATTGGGCTACACTACTAAACCAGAGTTCCCTTTTTTGCTTCAAGGTTATGCTTGACTTGAACTAAACAAGCCAAGTTTCTGCCCAAACCTGACCTATTTGCCAAGTTCCAGTTGCTAACCTGGGTCCCTGTTCTTAATGGTATCAAATCTGTTTTGGTCTCTACTTGTGGCTTTATGGCTGGACTAACATAACTGCTTGTATTGATATTCACGCATGCCAAGTCCCTCTGTTTTTTGGTAAGAAAGCCCCCCCGAAGTCATGCAAGTACAGCATTGCATCTGCAATGAAATCAGTCTCAACCTGCATTGTCCTTTTTAATCCCAAATTGTGACCAGCCTTTTTTCTTGTTTATTAAAAAGTAGACTGAAGCTTTAATAAAAGCTGGTTTAGTCCCTTAACTGGTGTATCACACCTGAGTTGCTGTCTGAGGGCCTGTTTACACAACTGGTACTAAAGCGTTTATCAGTCCAATCACAAGTGGACTATGCTAAATACAGGTGTAAATGGGTCTAAAATGGTTTAAACTTGTCCTTTTTTTTAAAACTTTTAACCTTCACTCATGAAAGGGGTCTTTATAAACTGTTTCCAGAGTGTGACATTAACTGGTCTTAACCATGTCGCTTCTGTAGATTTGGATAAGCTACTTTGTTTAACTGTCTGTGCTTGTTGTTGCACCATTAAAAACAGAACGTGGAAGGCAATTTGACTAGTATCCATGCTGTCAAGGAAATGCATCCCATTTTAACTTTAAATTTAACTGGTTTGAAGAGCTAAATGTCGGTGTATTAGGTTTGTGAAATAAACATTTCCAAATGGGGTCTATGATATTTGTCCATTTTAGTGTCCCATCATTAACTTAAGTCTTAGTCCTGTTAACTCTTCTTGCTCTTTGTATCACATTTTTCCTAGAGACATTTTGGGGGAAAATTGGAGAAAACGTAGGTCTGTGGCCAGTTGCATAAACTGCTGATGTTAAAGAATAAGAAGCTGAGGGCAAGTGGACAAAAGTGAATGTCTGTTTCAATACCAGGAGGTTTCTTGTAGGTATTGGGCTGTTACATGTGTGTACCGAATTTCATACCTGTACGTGAAACGTAGCGGGAGGGGCACTTTGTTGAAATGTTGTAGGTGGCGCTATCGAGCCATTTTGCCATGTCTTCAGGCCAGGACTCTTATCAAACATCTGAAGTTTGGGGCAGATCGGACATTGTATGCCCGAGTTACAACAACTTCCTGTTTTATGGCGAACCATCGAATTTTGTGAGGCCGCCACTGACACGCCCTTCAGGGAAAACTCAAGATCTTCGCAATTTAACATCACCAAGGCCTTTAGATTAGACTGTGCAAATATGATGTTGATCTGATTAAATCTCTAGGAGTAGATCGTTAATGTACAAGGTCTGGAAATGGCAAAAATTTTGCAGAGAAAATTCAATATATCACACTTCCTGTTGGGTTTTCAGGTTTTGCCCCCCAAGGTCTTTTTTGTAGGTATTGGGCTTTTACATGTGTCTACCGAATTTCATACTCGTACGTGAAACGTAGCTCGAACGGCGCTTAATTGATTTTTTTGTAGGTGGCGCTATCGGGCCATTTTGCCACGCCTAATTCTGAAACCCATATTGGATGTACATTTTCACCACTTTTGACGCGTGTGCAAAGTTTCATGAGATTTCGAGCATGTTTAGGCCCTCAAAAATGTGATTTATTTGGGAGAAGAAGAATAATAGGCTGAGCAATTCCAATAGGGTCCTCACACCATTGGTGCTCGGGCCCTAAAAATGTATTTCAAAATAATATTAGAAACAGAGATTTATTTTTGATAGAATAATGACTTTATAATGTTATTGCAGTCTTACACACATGCTGTACAGTTACTCTGAGCAGTGCATTAATTTCAGGGCACTGGGCATTGCGTCATTTAATTACTGTATTTGCATTATTGTAAAGTTAGGTTTAGGGTTGGGGTAGGTGTAAGCGTTAATCTGGTAAGTAGCACATTTATTTATTGTTATTTAGTTGTGAGATTTTGTCTCACTTACGACCGTTGCTGTACCTCTTTCAGCCACAACTCTTCTTCTCTGTTTTCAGTGTATTTCTGTGGCAGGATTACAGCGCCACATACTGACCTGGCATGTATACTACATCG
Source organism: Gobio gobio (assembly GCF_949357685.1). Taxonomy (NCBI): domain Eukaryota; kingdom Metazoa; phylum Chordata; class Actinopteri; order Cypriniformes; family Gobionidae; genus Gobio; species Gobio gobio. The sequence goes on from NC_137109.1 coordinate 50,618,207, forward strand.
TTTTGAGTCTTTTCAATGCTCTCGTGTGTACACAGATATTTCTTGAAACGAGGGGGGAAAAAAAGATCGGATAGGGAAAGCTCTGGCTTCGTGTGGACGGAGCCTTAGATAACTTAATCCAGATATTTTAATCCAATCCGCAAATTCGTTTGAAGAACCAAATTAGCCAGAGATCAGTTATCATGATTAGAAGATCTGGGATCTGTCAAATCATCTCAGATGTATTAAGAGAGGTACGAAGAATGGACCCCAGATCTGTCATTTTGATATTTAAAACAAGAAATCATTTTGGTTTAGCTACTAATAACCTGCCCTTATTTGGTACTTCATTTTATCCTTTTATTCAAAATTGCTCCATTTCAGTTCCGGCTTGTTAAGATTGCTGTCAATGTGAGGGAAGAACGTTTTCTTACACTCTAAACCTGACTATAAACATTCTCAACTTTATTATTTTGGATACTCTAGTGTACAATTCTGTCTGTGGCCATGTTTCTGAATTAATAAAAAAGGAAGACGCAAAAAAGACTTGGTTGTTTGTGTTTCAGAGAATTCTTGAAAATAAGAAATCATTTGGTTTAGCTACTAATAACCTGCCCTTATTTGATACTTCATTTGATCCTGAGTGATAAACAATCAATGACTTACACCTGTGATATATTGATTGAGTAAATTGGCAGGTGCAGAGAAAAATGATGCCTGTCATGAGAAAGGTGGAGCCATGCTGATTTACATCTGTATAAATTTGGATGGTAGCACCCGAAAGTGTTGTTGAAACAAGCTTGGCAATAATGGGGTTTTGGCAGGTTGGATTTGGATTGGTGTTTATTCTTGCTCTTGGATTTTCTGATGCACAATGGAGAGCAAGAGCAGCACATAATCGCAGTCCAAGTGAGTTTAGGCCTAGGACATTGGCTCAAGCTTCTCAACAGGCTGATTCCAGGATGTCTGTGGTTCCCAGTAAACCTGGATTTGCACCACAAACGTTTCCTGACTTTGGAAAGCCTTCTCAAGATCTTATGGGTGTTCAATCAAAAGAGCTGTTGCAGGGTCCAGTGGCAAAACTGACGTGGAGCTTTCCAAGTCTACCAGAGGAACCACAGCAACCCGACGTTCCTTTTGAGTTGCCGCATCCTGTCCCTGCCAACAGTGTAGCTGCTCAGTGTGGAGAGAGCTCGGTATATGTGGAAGTGATGAAGGACTTCTTTGGGACTGGGCACCCACTGTTGTCCTCTGCTTTTACACTGGGAGGCTGCACTGCAACTGGAGAGGATCCTTCTGCTCAAGTGCTCATCTTTGAGTCTGAACTGCATGGATGTAGCAGCACATCAATGGTGGGGTTTTATTTTGCCGTTACTCACAGGGACAGTTCAAAAACATCCATGATCGTTTTCAATTAACTTTCTTTTTAGGTGACTGAGGATGAGCTTGTCTATACCTTCAACATTATCTACACCCCACAAGAGGTTTCATATGGTGTTCCTATTGTAAGGAGCAGTATTGCGGTGATTGGTATCGAGTGTCATTATCCAAGGTAGGATCTGGATAAGATCTTCGCTGGATCTGATCCCACCATTTATGGGCATGAGATGACCGCTTGTTTAACTCCTACAGAACACATAATGTGAGCAGCGATGCCTTAATGCCCACTTGGATCCCATATGCCTCAACTAAGGTTGCAGAGGAAGTCTTTGTCTTCTCCCTCAAGCTCATGACTGGTTGGTGTATCCCAAACTGATTTGTGGCATGCTTGTGACCCTGTGCTAAGACTCTTTCTTTGCAGATGACTGGATATTTGAGCGACCTTCTAACCAGTACTTCCTGGGTGACATGATCAATCTTGAAGCATCAGTGCGTTTGTACAGCCATGTTCCCGTCCGTGTGTTTGTGGACAGCTGCGTGGCTACTGCAGTCCCTGATGTTGCTTCTGTCCCCAGATACTCCTTTATTGAGAATAATGGGTAAGAGGTGCTACCTCATGTATACCAGCTTCCAGAAGGGTTGCAGGGTTTCTAACTGGGTTCTGTTTACAGGTGTCTGGTTGATGCCAAGCTCACAGGCTCCACGTCTCACTTTATGCCTCGGACTCAAGGTGATAAGCTACGGTTTCAACTAGAGGCGTTCAGGTTCCAGCAAGCAGACAGTGGACTGGTACGTGTGTTTTAGTTGTGCAACTCTTTGTATGATATGCTACCATGGTGAACAAACAATTGTCTTTGCAGGTCTACATCACATGCATTTTGAAGGCGGCTGCAACAACCTCAAGTTCTGAGCAAAAAGCTTGTTCATTCTCTGCTAATGGGTATGTTGTCTGCTAGATGGGTGTACAGGTAAATTAGTTGTCGTCAAATTAACTGAGGGTGTTTCTTGTCAGTTGGGTGTCCGCAGATGACTCTGACCAGGTGTGTGGCTGCTGTGACACCACTTGTAGCGTCAGAAGTGGAAGTGATCGGCTGCTTACGGGTATGGATTAACTCTGATAACTGTTATTGTCATTCCTGGCTTTAGTTCTCACTAATCATTTGTTCATCAGATCTACAATGGGAAAAGGCGTCTGTCGGCCCCATCAATGTTAAGGACCATGGCCAAAAATAACTGGAAATGCCACGTGATTTAATAAAAGTGATCTTAATAGATTTGTGTATGGTCCTTACTGGCACAATACTAAACGTATCTACATGATTTGACTGTACAAATATGCACCACAAAATGCCTTTTACTACTGGCCTGTGTGGGGACTGATATTTTGTAGGGCTAAGCCTGTTACAACACTAAAGGGCATTTCAATGGCATCACATCCTTTCTGGTGCTTGGTAGATACTTTTGGGGGGTCACGCTAAGAGGCAACATCCTGCAGTCTCTCTTGAAGCCAACACTGAAGTGACTTAAACTGCAATTCATCGACTGGCTGCTAGAGACGAGCTCCAAAAGGAAGTCAAATCTGTATCTCCCCTGTGTTAAAGGCTTAGTTCACTTCAAAATTAGAACTTACCCCTTCTCATCCTAGATGTTCATGCCTTTCTTCAGTCAAAAAAAAATGAAGGTATTTTTGAGAGAACATTCCAGGATTTTTCTCCATATAACGGACTTCTGTGGCAACCAACAGGTAAAGGTCCAAATAATACAGTTTCAGAGGCTCTGCATGATCTCAGATAAAGAATAGGGTCTTATCTAATATAATGATTGGGCATTTTCAATGTAAAATAAAAATGTGTATACTGTACTTTTTAACTGAAATTACTCTGGCGCGGTGTGCCACAGATTATACTGGACTTACTGTCATAGCAACAGGTCCGTAAGATCAAACCTGGGGTCCGTTCTTCGTACATCGCAACTCCGTTAGCTGGATTTGATTGTTGGTGATTTGGCATGATCTTTGATTGTTTGGTTCTTCGAAGCTCATCCTGAACTTGCTGTCATAGCAACAGGTCTGTAAGATGAAACCTGTGCGAGCGGCTTATTTCATGTAAACAGGATTAGAGTGCACCTTTTTACATTTACATTTACATTTAGTCATTTAGCAGACGCTTTTATCCAAAGCGACTTACAAATGAGAGCAATAGAAGCAACTAGAACGGTCAAGGGCTACAGTATGCAAGTGCTGTAACAAGTCTCAGTTAATCTAACACAGAACACACAACTTTTTTTTTTTTTTTTTTTAAATAAATTAGACAGACAGAAAATGAATCGAATGGAATGTTAAGTGCTATTCTTGATTGGTTAGGTGCTGCTGGAAAAGACGTGTCTTTAGCCGTTTTTTGAAAATGGCTACAGACTCGGCGGCTCGAATTGAGATAGGCAGGTCATTCCACCAGGTGGGGGCAGTCCAGGAAAAGCTCCGTGAGAGTGATTTCATGCCTCTTTGGTATGGCACTACAAGGCGTCGTTCACTGGCAGACCGTAAGCTCCTGGAGGGTGTGTAAGTCTGAACAAGCGAGTTTAGGTATATTGGTGCAGAGCCAGTGGTTGCTTTGAAGGCGAGCACCAGTGACTTGAATTTGATGCGAGCAGCTATTGGCAGCCAGTGGAGATTGATGAAGAGAGGCGTGACGTGCGCTCTCTTCGGCTCGTTAAAGACCACCCTTGCCGCTGCATTCTGGATCAGTTGCAAGGGTTTGATAGTGCATGCCGGAAGGCCCGCTAGAAGAGCATTACAGTAGTCCAGTCTGGAGAGAACAAGAGCTTGGACCAGGAGTTGTGTGGCCTGCTCTGATAGGAAGGGTCTGATCCTCCTAATATTGTATAACGCAAATCTGCAGGACCGGGATGTTGCAGTAATGTGGTCAGTGAATTTTAGCTGATCATCAATCACAACTCCAAGATTCCTGGCTGTCCTGGACGGAGTTATGGTTGATGATCCTAGCTGAATGGAGAGATTATGATGAAGTGCTGGGTTGGCTGAGACCACAAGCAGTTCTGTCTTTGGAAGGTTGAGTTGCAGGTGATGTTCCTTCATCCAGGCAGAAATGTCTGTTAGGCAGGCAGCGATACGACCACCAACCGTGGGATCATCTGGTTGAAATGAGAAGTAGAGTTGAGTGTCGTCAGCGTAGCAATGATAGGAAAAGCCATGTTTCTGAATGACAGTTCCCAGTGATGACATGTAGATGGAGAAGAGAAGTGGTCCAAGCACTGAGCCCTGGGGTACTCCAGTGGCTAGATGATGTGACTTAGACACTTCACCTCTCCATGACACTCTGAAGGACCTACCTGAGAGGTAAGACTTGAGCCACTGGAGAGCAGTTCCTGAGATGCCCATCTCCATGAGAGTTGACAGGAGTATCTGGTGGTTAACTGTGTCAAAAGCAGCAGACAAATCCAGTAAGATAAGTACTGTGGATTTGGAAGCCGCTCTTGCCTGTCTCAGTGCTTCGGTAACCGAGAGCAGGGCAGTCTCAGTTGAGTGGCCACTTTTGAAGCCAGATTGGTTGATATCCAGGAGGTTGTTCTGTTCAAGAAACGTAGAGAGCTGGTTAAAAACAACTCGCTCGAGTGTCTTTGCAATGAAAGGCAGAAGGGATACCGGTCTGTAGTTTTCTAAAAGTGCTGGGTTCAGAGAGGGTTTCTTAAGCAGTGGGGTTACCCGAGCCTGCTTAAATGCTGTGGGGAAAGTCCCGGTGTGAAGAGAGGTGTTGACAATGTGAGTGAGTGCAGGAGTAACAGAAGAAGAGATGGCCTGAAGGAGGTGAGTGGGGATAGGGTCAAGTGGACAGGTAGTGGGGTGGTTGGAAAGGATGAGTTTGGAGATGTCAGCTTCAGAGAGCAGAGAAAAAGAGGGGAGCGTATGTGTGATGGTTGTTGAGATGTGCGTGTCGGTTTGTGGTGCGGAGAATTGGCTGCTGATGGAGGAGATTTTATTTGTGAAAAATGATGCAAAGTCGCCAGCTGTAAGAGTTGATGAAGGAGGGGGGGGAGGAGGACAAAGGAGTGAAGAGAATGTTCTGAAAAGTGCACGAGAGTCAGAGCAGTTGTTGATTTTGTTGTGGTAGTATGTAGATTTAGCAGTGGAGACATTAGCAGAGAAAGAAGCAAGGAGAGACTGATACAGGGTCAGGTCAGTAGTGTTTTTAGTTTTTCGCCACTTCCTCTCTGCCGCCCGGAGCCCAGAACGATGTTCGCGGAGAACATCAGTGGCGTTTTTTAAGTGGCGTTGATACTTAAATTTTGTCCCAACAACTGCAACTTTATTACAAGAGTTCTTTACTGAATCAGGGGCAATAATTTAAATCACAATAATAATTAAAGCTGCAAGCAGCGATGAAAGGGCCCTCGCACATGCACCGTCACCTGGTGGCCTCAGGAAAACGGCGAATAGTGGGCGACATGCATTTAAGCGGGTAAATATAGGAGAAATATGGCAAACTCACTTCAATGTGCCACACTTCCTTCTGCCAGAAGGTGGCGCTATGACTAACTGAATATTGGCATGTAGATGTGTTTAGGTCAGGACTCTTATCAAACAAGTGAAGTTTGGGGGAGATCGGACATTGTATGCCTGACTTACAACAGCTTCCTGTTTCATGGTGAAACATCAGACTTTGTCCAGCCACGGACACGCCCTTCAGCGAAAACTCAAGATCTTCACAATTTAACATCTAACAAGATGAGACTGACCAAATATGATGTTGATCTGATAAAATCTCTAGGAGGAGTTTGTCAAAGTACCACGTCTGGAAATGGCAAAAACTGCAAACATTTTGCAGAGAAAATTCCAAATATCTAATTTCCTGTTGGGTTTTCAGATTTTGCTTCCAGGGACTTTTTTTAGGTATTGGACATGTGTGTACCGAATTTCATACTTGTATGTGAAACGTAGTGCGAATGACGCTTAATTGAAGTTTTGCAGGTGGCGCTATCGAGCCATTTTGCCACGCCTAACATGTAGGGTTAGGGTTAAGTTATTTCCCAACACTGCTAAGTATATATGAGTAGACTCGTCCCCTCTGTCATAATCAAGGAGTCGAGGGTCTGTCCACATAAACCTTCCTTGTCCACTTATGGAACACTTCAAACTGGCGACAGGGATTGCCCCGTGGGGAAGTGCTTAGGGAGGTTTGTGAGTGTGTTGCTAAATTTGGAACTACAGACTACTCTTACTATTTCTGCCATATAAAGATACTGTAAAAGTAGTAATGCTAGTTAATATTTCAGCATGTCTACAAGCGAAGCGGAATGCACCAAACATCTAGCCAAAGTACTTTGGGCAAGCTCTAGTAGCAAACCTGAGCATGAACCTTTTTATTTGTCTTCAATATGACACATCTGACTAATTGGAGTCAAGATACATCACATGCGTATAATTTTGAGAACCAATGAGAATTTTCTGGTAGCATAAGCTCCCATTTGGGCAAGTCTGGAGAATCATGACTGTTAATGAAGAGGGAGGGATTATCGTTAATTAGACAAAATCTGTAGAATACAAAAAGACCAAAGGGCATCATCTCAACAGTGTGACTAGCTGTTGAACGATGGCAGGAAGTTGTTGTGCTGTTCAATTGCTGGCACTTTGTGTGTGGTTTTGTGCTTTTTGTCATGCTGTTCCACAGTGGAGTAATCTGCCCCAGTATCCTCAAGCTCCGATGTTAAAGCAAACTGATCAGCGGGTTCAAAAACAAGCTAGTCACCAGTTTCCTCAGAAGGTTCAACAGCTAGCTAGTCAACAGTTTCCTCAGAAGGTTCAACAGCAAGCTAGTCAACAGTTTCCTCTGAAGGTTCAACAGCTAGCTAGTCAACGGTTTCCTCAGAAGGTTCAACAGCTAGCTAGTCAACAGTTTCCTCTGAAGGTTCAACAGCAAGCTAGTCAACAGTTTCCTCTGAAGGTTCAACAGCAAGCTAGTCAACAGTTTCCTCAGAAGGTTCAACAACAAGCTAGTCAACAGTTTCCTCAGAAGGTTCAACAGCAAGCTGTTCAACAGCAAGCTAGTCAACAGTTTCCTCAGAAGGTTCAACAACAAGCTAGTCAACAGTTTCCCCAGCAGGTTCAACAACAAGCTAGTCAACAGTTTCCTCAGCAGGTTCAACAACAAGCTAGTCAACAGTTTCCTCAGCAGTTTCAGTCTAAGCAGCCAGTGGCGCAGGCAGAGCCCCTTGACAAATGTGCTGTAGCTGATTATGAGCAGATCCAATGTGGCCCACCTGGTATCAGTGGTGCTGAGTGTGAAGCTATCAACTGCTGCTTTAACGGACAGCAGTGTTACTATGGGAGGGCAGGTAAGAGTGAGTCAATGTAAAGGTGTTCACGTTAAACCACTCCTCAGTAATAACCTGCTCTTGTGCCAGTGACTGTCCAGTGTATAAGAGATGGTCAGTTTGTGGTAGTGGTGGCTAGAGATGTTACACTACCTCGCTTGAGCCTGGATTCAGTCCATCTCCTGGGTGGAAATGACCCATCTTGCAGTCCTGTGGGATCCACACCTTCCTTTGCTATATACCAGTTCCCTGTCACTGCATGTGGCACAAGCATGATGGTGAGTAGCTGCTTGTGGTTCTGTTCTGCATGGCTTGGAATGGACTGGATGCCAACAGTTACTATTTGCAGGAGGACGGTGGATATGTGGTGTATGAAAACCGAATGACCTCCTCGTATGAAGTGGGTGTCGGACCACTTGGTTCCATCACAAGGGACAGCCATTTTGAGTAGGTATTTTTTTTAGAAAAAAATATTAATCCTTGACAAGGCTACAAGCTCACTATTTGTTGTCTAGGCTTCTCTTCCAGTGTAGGTACTCTGCTACTTCTGTGGAAGCTCTGGTTGTGGAGGTCAACACTGTTCCTGCACCTCCACCAGTAGCGGCTCCTGGACCCCTCAGGGTTGAGCTTAGACTGGCAAATGGTCAGTGTGTCACCAAAGGCTGTGCTGAAGGTAAGTGTCTGTCCAAGTATGCATGAGTATTTTCTAAAACTCCAGGTTGCGGCAGTTTCTGGTTAAACGCTGATTTTCTTTCTCAGGGGATGAGGCATACACGTCCTACTACGGTGACGCTGATTATCCGGTCACAAAAGTCCTGCGGGAGCCTGTGTATGTTGAGGTGCGCATTTTGGAGAGGACCGACCCCAACATTGTCCTAATGCTGGGACATTGCTGGGCGACATCAACCCCCAGTCCCCTCAGTCTACCCCAGTGGGACCTTCTGGTTGATGGGTGAGTAAGGCCAGTCTTTATCCATCTAGTGCGCTGTAAGGCATTTCTGACTGCCTCTTTGCCTTTCAGATGCCCTTACCAGGATGACCGTTACCTGACCACATTGGTTCCAGTGGCTGGATCTTCTGGTCTTCAGTTCCCAACCCACTACAAGCGCTTTGTTGTGAAGATGTTCACATTTGTGGACCCAGCATCACTGGCTCCTCTACAGGAAACCGTATGCTCTGCAGCTTTTCCTGAATCCTTAATATTAGGTGTTTTTCTTTCTGTGGCTTAACCCTTTCCCCCTCTGTTAGATCTTCATCCACTGTAGTACAGCAGTGTGCCATCCCTCTTCTGGCTCCTGTGAGCAAAGCTGCACTAGGAAAAGTGAGTGCTTGTTGTAAACTGACTTCAGGAACCTTGAGAATTTGTTTTTTTTAAATGCCTCACAATTCTACCATTTCTTTTCCAGGAAGAGATGCTAACGTCAAGACCATCTCTAGTGGGCAAACTGTGGTGTCTAGTGGAGAAGTTAACCTGGTCATGTGACTTTAGTAGTTTTAATAAACTTCTTAACTCAACTGTCTCTTTGGTATTGATCTTTCATGACTGTTCTCAGTTTGATTTATTGGGCTACACTACTAAACCAGAGTTCCCTTTTTTGCTTCAAGGTTATGCTTGACTTGAACTAAACAAGCCAAGTTTCTGCCCAAACCTGACCTATTTGCCAAGTTCCAGTTGCTAACCTGGGTCCCTGTTCTTAATGGTATCAAATCTGTTTTGGTCTCTACTTGTGGCTTTATGGCTGGACTAACATAACTGCTTGTATTGATATTCACGCATGCCAAGTCCCTCTGTTTTTTGGTAAGAAAGCCCCCCCGAAGTCATGCAAGTACAGCATTGCATCTGCAATGAAATCAGTCTCAACCTGCATTGTCCTTTTTAATCCCAAATTGTGACCAGCCTTTTTTCTTGTTTATTAAAAAGTAGACTGAAGCTTTAATAAAAGCTGGTTTAGTCCCTTAACTGGTGTATCACACCTGAGTTGCTGTCTGAGGGCCTGTTTACACAACTGGTACTAAAGCGTTTATCAGTCCAATCACAAGTGGACAATGCTAAATACAGGTGTAAATGGGTCTAAAATGGTTTAAACTTGTCCTTTTTTTTTTTAAACTTTTAACCTTCACTCATGAAAGGGGTCTTTATAAACTGTTTCCAGAGTGTGACATTAACTGGTCTTAACCATGTCGCTTCTGTAGATTTGGATAAGCTACTTTGTTTAACTGTCTGTGCTTGTTGTTGCACCATTAAAAACAGAACGTGGAAGGCAATTTGACTAGTATCCATGCTGTCAAGGAAATGCATCCCATTTTAACTTTAAATTTAACTGGTTTGAAGAGCTAAATGTCGGTGTATTAGGTTTGTGAAATAAACATTTCCAAATGGGGTCTATGATATTTGTCCATTTTAGTGTCCCATCATTAACTTAAGTCTTAGTCCTGTTAACTCTTCTTGCTCTTTGTATCACATTTTTCCTAGAGACATTTTGGGGGAAAATTGGAGAAAACGTAGGTCTGTGGCCAGTTGCATAAACTGCTGATGTTAAAGAATAAGAAGCTGAGGGCAAGTGGACAAAAGTGAATGTCTGTTTCAATACCAGGAGGTTTCTTGTAGGTATTGGGCTGTTACATGTGTGTACCGAATTTCATACCTGTACGTGAAACGTAGCGGGAGGGGCACTTTGTTGAAATGTTGTAGGTGGCGCTATCGAGCCATTTTGCCATGTCTTCAGGCCAGGACTCTTATCAAACATCTGAAGTTTGGGGCAGATCGGACATTGTATGCCCGAGTTACAACAACTTCCTGTTTTATGGCGAACCATCGAATTTTGTGAGGCCGCCACTGACACGCCCTTCAGGGAAAACTCAAGATCTTCGCAATTTAACATCACCAAGGCCTTTAGATTAGACTGTGCAAATATGATGTTGATCTGATTAAATCTCTAGGAGTAGATCGTTAATGTACAAGGTCTGGAAATGGCAAAAATTTTGCAGAGAAAATTCAATATATCACACTTCCTGTTGGGTTTTCAGGTTTTGCCCCCCAAGGTCTTTTTTGTAGGTATTGGGCTTTTACATGTGTCTACCGAATTTCATACTCGTACGTGAAACGTAGCTCGAACGGCGCTTAATTGATTTTTTTGTAGGTGGCGCTATCGGGCCATTTTGCCACGCCTAATTCTGAAACCCATATTGGATGTACATTTTCACCACTTTTGACGCGTGTGCAAAGTTTCATGAGATTTCGAGCATGTTTAGGCCCTCAAAAATGTGATTTATTTGGGAGAAGAAGAATAATAGGCTGAGCAATTCCAATAGGGTCCTCACACCATTGGTGCTCGGGCCCTAAAAATGTATTTCAAAATAATATTAGAAACAGAGATTTATTTTTGATAGAATAATGACTTTATAATGTTATTGCAGTCTTACACACATGCTGTACAGTTACTCTGAGCAGTGCATTAATTTCAGGGCACTGGGCATTGCGTCATTTAATTACTGTATTTGCATTATTGTAAAGTTAGGTTTAGGGTTGGGGTAGGTGTAAGCGTTAATCTGGTAAGTAGCACATTTATTTATTGTTATTTAGTTGTGAGATTTTGTCTCACTTACGACCGTTGCTGTACCTCTTTCAGCCACAACTCTTCTTCTCTGTTTTCAGTGTATTTCTGTGGCAGGATTACAGCGCCACATACTGACCTGGCATGTATACTACATCGTTTTGAGTCTTTTCAATGCTCTCGTGTGTACACAGATATTTCTTGAAACGAGGGGGGAAAAAAAGATCGGATAGGGAAAGCTCTGGCTTCGTGTGGACGGAGCCTTAGATAACTTAATCCAGATATTTTAATCCAATCCGCAAATTCGTTTGAAGAACCAAATTAGCCAGAGATCAGTTATCATGATTAGAAGATCTGGGATCTGTCAAATCATCTCAGATGTATTAAGAGAGGTACGAAGAATGGACCCCAGATCTGTCATTTTGATATTTAAAACAAGAAATCATTTTGGTTTAGCTACTAATAACCTGCCCTTATTTGGTACTTCATTTTATCCTTTTATTCAAAATTGCTCCATTTCAGTTCCGGCTTGTTAAGATTGCTGTCAATGTGAGGGAAGAACGTTTTCTTACACTCTAAACCTGACTATAAACATTCTCAACTTTATTATTTTGGATACTCTAGTGTACAATTCTGTCTGTGGCCATGTTTCTGAATTAATAAAAAAGGAAGACGCAAAAAAGACTTGGTTGTTTGTGTTTCAGAGAATTCTTGAAAATAAGAAATCATTTGGTTTAGCTACTAATAACCTGCCCTTATTTGATACTTCATTTGATCCTGAGTGATAAACAATCAATGACTTACACCTGTGATATATTGATTGAGTAAATTGGCAGGTGCAGAGAAAAATGATGCCTGTCATGAGAAAGGTGGAGCCATGCTGATTTACATCTGTATAAATTTGGATGGTAGCACCCGAAAGTGTTGTTGAAACAAGCTTGGCAATAATGGGGTTTTGGCAGGTTGGATTTGGATTGGTGTTTATTCTTGCTCTTGGATTTTCTGATGCACAATGGAGAGCAAGAGCAGCACATAATCGCAGTCCAAGTGAGTTTAGGCCTAGGACATTGGCTCAAGCTTCTCAACAGGCTGATTCCAGGATGTCTGTGGTTCCCAGTAAACCTGGATTTGCACCACAAACGTTTCCTGACTTTGGAAAGCCTTCTCAAGATCTTATGGGTGTTCAATCAAAAGAGCTGTTGCAGGGTCCAGTGGCAAAACTGACGTGGAGCTTTCCAAGTCTACCAGAGGAACCACAGCAACCCGACGTTCCTTTTGAGTTGCCGCATCCTGTCCCTGCCAACAGTGTAGCTGCTCAGTGTGGAGAGAGCTCGGTATATGTGGAAGTGATGAAGGACTTCTTTGGGACTGGGCACCCACTGTTGTCCTCTGCTTTTACACTGGGAGGCTGCACTGCAACTGGAGAGGATCCTTCTGCTCAAGTGCTCATCTTTGAGTCTGAACTGCATGGATGTAGCAGCACATCAATGGTGGGGTTTTATTTTGCCGTTACTCACAGGGACAGTTCAAAAACATCCATGATCGTTTTCAATTAACTTTCTTTTTAGGTGACTGAGGATGAGCTTGTCTATACCTTCAACATTATCTACACCCCACAAGAGGTTTCATATGGTGTTCCTATTGTAAGGAGCAGTATTGCGGTGATTGGTATCGAGTGTCATTATCCAAGGTAGGATCTGGATAAGATCTTCGCTGGATCTGATCCCACCATTTATGGGCATGAGATGACCGCTTGTTTAACTCCTACAGAACACATAATGTGAGCAGCGATGCCTTAATGCCCACTTGGATCCCATATGCCTCAACTAAGGTTGCAGAGGAAGTCTTTGTCTTCTCCCTCAAGCTCATGACTGGTTGGTGTATCCCAAACTGATTTGTGGCATGCTTGTGACACTGTGCTAAGACTCTTTCTTTGCAGATGACTGGATATTTGAGCGACCTTCTAACCAGTACTTCCTGGGTGACATGATCAATCTTGAAGCATCAGTGCGTTTGTACAGCCATGTTCCCGTCCGTGTGTTTGTGGACAGCTGCGTGGCTACTGCAGTCCCTGATGTTGCTTCTGTCCCCAGATACTCCTTTATTGAGAATAATGGGTAAGAGGTGCTACCTCATGTATACCAGCTTCCAGAAGGGTTGCAGGGTTTCTAACTGGGTTCTGTTTACAGGTGTCTGGTTGATGCCAAGCTCACAGGCTCCACGTCTCACTTTATGCCTCGGACTCAAGGTGATAAGCTACGGTTTCAACTAGAGGCGTTCAGGTTCCAGCAAGCAGACAGTGGACTGGTACGTGTGTTTTAGTTGTGCAACTCTTTGTATGATATGCTACCATGGTGAACAAACAATTGTCTTTGCAGGTCTACATCACATGCATTTTGAAGGCGGCTGCAACAACCTCAAGTTCTGAGCAAAAAGCTTGTTCATTCTCTGCTAATGGGTATGTTGTCTGCTAGATGGGTGTACAGGTAAATTAGTTGTCGTCAAATTAACTGAGGGTGTTTCTTGTCAGTTGGGTGTCCGCAGATGACTCTGACCAGGTGTGTGGCTGCTGTGACACCACTTGTAGCGTCAGAAGTGGAAGTGATCGGCTGCTTACGGGTATGGATTAACTCTGATAACTGTTATTGTCATTCCTGGCTTTAGTTCTCACTAATCATTTGTTCATCAGATCTACAATGGGAAAAGGCGTCTGTCGGCCCCATCAATGTTAAGGACCATGGCCAAAAATAACTGGAAATGCCACGTGATTTAATAAAAGTGATCTTAATAGATTTGTGTATGGTCCTTACTGGCACAATACTAAACGTATCTACATGATTTGACTGTACAAATATGCACCACAAAATGCCTTTTACTACTGGCCTGTGTGGGGACTGATATTTTGTAGGGCTAAGCCTGTTACAACACTAAAGGGCATTTCAATGGCATCACATCCTTTCTGGTGCTTGGTAGATACTTTTGGGGGGTCACGCTAAGAGGCAACATCCTGCAGTCTCTCTTGAAGCCAACACTGAAGTGACTTAAACTGCAATTCATCGACTGGCTGCTAGAGACGAGCTCCAAAAGGAAGTCAAATCTGTATCTCCCCTGTGTTAAAGGCTTAGTTCACTTCAAAATTAGAACTTACCCCTTCTCATCCTAGATGTTCATGCCTTTCTTCAGTCAAAAAAAAATGAAGGTATTTTTGAGAGAACATTCCAGGATTTTTCTCCATATAACGGACTTCTGTGGCAACCAACAGGTAAAGGTCCAAATAATACAGTTTCAGAGGCTCTGCATGATCTCAGATAAAGAATAGGGTCTTATCTAATATAATGATTGGGCATTTTCAATGTAAAATAAAAATGTGTATACTGTACTTTTTAACTGAAATTACTCTGGCGCGGTGTGCCACAGATTATACTGGACTTACTGTCATAGCAACAGGTCCGTAAGATCAAACCTGGGGTCCGTTCTTCGTACATCGCAACTCCGTTAGCTGGATTTGATTGTTGGTGATTTGGCATGATCTTTGATTGTTTGGTTCTTCGAAGCTCATCCTGAACTTGCTGTCATAGCAACAGGTCTGTAAGATGAAACCTGTGCGAGCGGCTTATTTCATGTAAACAGGATTAGAGTGCACCTTTTTAAGTGGCGTTGATACTTAAATTTTGTCCCAACAACTGCAACTTTATTACAAGAGTTCTTTACTGAATCAGGGGCAATAATTTAAATCACAATAATAATTAAAGCTGCAAGCAGCGATGAAAGGGCCCTCGCACATGCACCGCCACCTGGTGGCCTCAGGAAAACGGCGAATAGTGGGCGACATGCATTTAAGCGGGTAAATATAGGAGAAATATGGCAAACTCACTTCAATGTGCCACACTTCCTTCTGCCAGAAGGTGGCGCTATGACTAACTGAATATTGGCATGTAGATGTGTTTAGGTCAGGACTCTTATCAAACAAGTGAAGTTTGGGGGAGATCGGACATTGTATGCCTGACTTACAACAGCTTCCTGTTTCATGGTGAAACATCAGACTTTGTCCAGCCACAATTTAACATCTAACAAGATTAGACTGACCAAATATGATGTTGATCTGATAAAATCTCTAGGAGGAGTTTGTCAAAGTACCACGTCTGGAAATGGCAAAAACTGCAAACATTTTGCAGAGAAAATTCCAAATATCTAATTTCCTGTTGGGTTTTCAGATTTTGCTTCCAGGGACTTTTTTTAGGTATTGGACATGTGTGTACCGAATTTCATACTTGTATGTGAAACGTAGTGCGAATGACGCTTAATTGAAGTTTTGCAGGTGGCGCTATCGAGCCATTTTGCCACGCCTAACATGTAGGGTTAGGGTTAAGTTATTTCCCAACACTGCTAAGTATATATGAGTAGACTCGTCCCCTCTGTCATAATCAAGGAGTCGAGGGTCTGTCCACATAAACCTTCCTTGTCCACTTATGGAACACTTCAAACTGGCGACAGGGATTGCCCCGTGGGGAAGTGCTTAGGGAGGTTTGTGAGTGTGTTGCTAAATTTGGAACTACAGACTACTCTTACTATTTCTGCCATATAAAGATACTGTAAAAGTAGTAATGCTAGTTAATATTTCAGCATGTCTACAAGCGAAGCGGAATGCACCAAACATCTAGCCAAAGTACTTTGGGCAAGCTCTAGTAGCAAACCTGAGCATGAACCTTTTTATTTGTCTTCAATATGACACATCTGACTAATTGGAGTCAAGATACATCACATGCGTATAATTTTGAGAACCAATGAGAATTTTCTGGTAGCATAAGCTCCCATTTGGGCAAGTCTGGAGAATCATGACTGTTAATGAAGAGGGAGGGATTATCGTTAATTAGACAAAATCTGTAGAATACAAAAAGACCAAAGGGCATCATCTCAACAGTGTGACTAGCTGTTGAACGATGGCAGGAAGTTGTTGTGCTGTTCAATTGCTGGCACTTTGTGTGTGGTTTTGTGCTTTTTGTCATGCTGTTCCACAGTGGAGTAATCTGCCCCAGTATCCTCAAGCTCCGATGTTAAAGCAAACTGATCAGCGGGTTCAAAAACAAGCTAGTCACCAGTTTCCTCAGAAGGTTCAACAGCTAGCTAGTCAACAGTTTCCTCAGAAGGTTCAACAGCAAGCTAGTCAACAGTTTCCTCTGAAGGTTCAACAGCTAGCTAGTCAACGGTTTCCTCAGAAGGTTCAACAGCTAGCTAGTCAACAGTTTCCTCTGAAGGTTCAACAGCAAGCTAGTCAACAGTTTCCTCAGAAGGTTCAACAACAAGCTAGTCAACAGTTTCCTCAGAAGGTTCAACAACAAGCTAGTCAACAGTTTCCCCAGCAGGTTCAACAACAAGCTAGTCAACAGTTTCCTCAGCAGGTTCAACAACAAGCTAGTCAACAGTTTCCTCAGCAGTTTCAGTCTAAGCAGCCAGTGGCGCAGGCAGAGCCCCTTGACAAATGTGCTGTAGCTGATTATGAGCAGATCCAATGTGGCCCACCTGGTATCAGTGGTGCTGAGTGTGAAGCTATCAACTGCTGCTTTAACGGACAGCAGTGTTACTATGGGAGGGCAGGTAAGAGTGAGTCAATGTAAAGGTGTTCACGTTAAACCACTCCTCAGTAATAACCTGCTCTTGTGCCAGTGACTGTCCAGTGTATAAGAGATGGTCAGTTTGTGGTAGTGGTGGCTAGAGATGTTACACTACCTCGCTTGAGCCTGGATTCAGTCCATCTCCTGGGTGGAAATGACCCATCTTGCAGTCCTGTGGGATCCACACCTTCCTTTGCTATATACCAGTTCCCTGTCACTGCATGTGGCACAAGCATGATGGTGAGTAGCTGCTTGTGGTTCTGTTCTGCATGGCTTGGAATGGACTGGATGCCAACAGTTACTATTTGCAGGAGGACGGTGGATATGTGGTGTATGAAAACCGAATGACCTCCTCGTATGAAGTGGGTGTCGGACCACTTGGTTCCATCACAAGGGACAGCCATTTTGAGTAGGTATTTTTTTTAGAAAAAAATATTAATCCTTGACAAGGCTACAAGCTCACTATTTGTTGTCTAGGCTTCTCTTCCAGTGTAGGTACTCTGCTACTTCTGTGGAAGCTCTGGTTGTGGAGGTCAACACTGTTCCTGCACCTCCACCAGTAGCGGCTCCTGGACCCCTCAGGGTTGAGCTTAGACTGGCAAATGGTCAGTGTGTCACCAAAGGCTGTGCTGAAGGTAAGTGTCTGTCCAAGTATGCATGAGTATTTTCTAAAACTCCAGGTTGCGGCAGTTTCTGGTTAAACGCTGATTTTCTTTCTCAGGGGATGAGGCATACACGTCCTACTACGGTGACGCTGATTATCCGGTCACAAAAGTCCTGCGGGAGCCTGTGTATGTTGAGGTGCGCATTTTGGAGAGGACCGACCCCAACATTGTCCTAATGCTGGGACATTGCTGGGCGACATCAACCCCCAGTCCCCTCAGTCTACCCCAGTGGGACCTTCTGGTTGATGGGTGAGTAAGGCCAGTCTTTATCCATCTAGTGCGCTGTAAGGCATTTCTGACTGCCTCTTTGCCTTTCAGATGCCCTTACCAGGATGACCGTTACCTGACCACATTGGTTCCAGTGGCTGGATCTTCTGGTCTTCAGTTCCCAACCCACTACAAGCGCTTTGTTGTGAAGATGTTCACATTTGTGGACCCAGCATCACTGGCTCCTCTACAGGAAACCGTATGCTCTGCAGCTTTTCCTGAATCCTTAATATTAGGTGTTTTTCTTTCTGTGGCTTAACCCTTTCCCCCTCTGTTAGATCTTCATCCACTGTAGTACAGCAGTGTGCCATCCCTCTTCTGGCTCCTGTGAGCAAAGCTGCACTAGGAAAAGTGAGTGCTTGTTGTAAACTGACTTCAGGAACCTTGAGAATTTGTTTTTTTTAAATGCCTCACAATTCTACCATTTCTTTTCCAGGAAGAGATGCTAACGTCAAGACCATCTCTAGTGGGCAAACTGTGGTGTCTAGTGGAGAAGTTAACCTGGTCATGTGACTTTAGTAGTTTTAATAAACTTCTTAACTCAACTGTCTCTTTGGTATTGATCTTTCATGACTGTTCTCAGTTTGATTTATTGGGCTACACTACTAAACCAGAGTTCCCTTTTTTGCTTCAAGGTTATGCTTGACTTGAACTAAACAAGCCAAGTTTCTGCCCAAACCTGACCTATTTGCCAAGTTCCAGTTGCTAACCTGGGTCCCTGTTCTTAATGGTATCAAATCTGTTTTGGTCTCTACTTGTGGCTTTATGGCTGGACTAACATAACTGCTTGTATTGATATTCACGCATGCCAAGTCCCTCTGTTTTTTGGTAAGAAAGCCCCCCCGAAGTCATGCAAGTACAGCATTGCATCTGCAATGAAATCAGTCTCAACCTGCATTGTCCTTTTTAATCCCAAATTGTGACCAGCCTTTTTTCTTGTTTATTAAAAAGTAGACTGAAGCTTTAATAAAAGCTGGTTTAGTCCCTTAACTGGTGTATCACACCTGAGTTGCTGTCTGAGGGCCTGTTTACACAACTGGTACTAAAGCGTTTATCAGTCCAATCACAAGTGGACTATGCTAAATACAGGTGTAAATGGGTCTAAAATGGTTTAAACTTGTCCTTTTTTTTAAACTTTTAACCTTCACTCATGAAAGGGGTCTTTATAAACTGTTTCCAGAGTGTGACATTAACTGGTCTTAACCATGTCGCTTCTGTAGATTTGGATAAGCTACTTTGTTTAACTGTCTGTGCTTGTTGTTGCACCATTAAAAACAGAACGTGGAAGGCAATTTGACTAGTATCCATGCTGTCAAGGAAATGCATCCCATTTTAACTTTAAATTTAAATGGTTTGAAGAGCTAAATGTCGGTGTATTAGGTTTGTGAAATAAACATTTCCAAATGGGGTCTATGATATTTGTCCATTTTAGTGTCCCATCATTAACTTAAGTCTTAGTCCTGTTAACTCTTCTTGCTCTTTGTATCACATTTTTCCTAGAGACATTTTGGGGGAAAATTGGAGAAAACGTAGGTCTGTGGCCAGTTGCATAAACTGCTGATGTTAAAGAATAAGAAGCTGAGGGCAAGTGGACAAAAGTGAATGTCTGTTTCAATACCAGGAGGTTTCTTGTAGGTATTGGGCTGTTACATGTGTGTACCGAATTTCATACCTGTACGTGAAACGTAGCGGGAGGGGCACTTTGTTGAAATGTTGTAGGTGGCGCTATCGAGCCATTTTGCCATGTCTTCAGGCCAGGACTCTTATCAAACATCTGAAGTTTGGGGCAGATCGGACATTGTATGCCCGAGTTACAACAACTTCCTGTTTTATGGCGAACCATCGAATTTTGTGAGGCCGCCACTGACACGCCCTTCAGGGAAAACTCAAGATCTTCGCAATTTAACATCACCAAGGCCTTTAGATTAGACTGTGCAAATATGATGTTGATCTGATTAAATCTCTAGGAGTAGATCGTTAATGTACAAGGTCTGGAAATGGCAAAAATTTTGCAGAGAAAATTCAATATATCACACTTCCTGTTGGGTTTTCAGGTTTTGCCCCCCCAAGGTCTTTTTTGTAGGTATTGGGCTTTTACATGTGTCTACCGAATTTCATACTCGTACGTGAAACGTAGCTCGAACGGCGCTTAATTGATTTTTTGTAGGTGGCGCTATCGGGCCATTTTGCCACGCCTAATTCTGAAACCCATATTGGATGTACATTTTCACCACTTTTGACGCGTGTGCAAAGTTTCATGAGATTTCGAGCATGTTTAGGCCCTCAAAAATGTGATTTATTTGGGAGAAGAAGAATAATAGGCTGAGCAATTCCAATAGGGTCCTCACACCATTGGTGCTCGGGCCCTAAAAATGTATTTCAAAATAATATTAGAAACAGAGATTTATTTTTGATAGAATAATGACTTTATAATGTTATTGCAGTCTTACACACATGCTGTACAGTTACTCTGAGCAGTGCATTAATTTCAGGGCACTGGGCATTGCGTCATTTAATTACTGTATTTGCATTATTGTAAAGTTAGGTTTAGGGTTGGGGTAGGTGTAAGCGTTAATCTGGTAAGTAGCACATTTATTTATTGTTATTTAGTTGTGAGATTTTGTCTCACTTACGACCGTTGCTGTACCCCTTTCAGCCACAACTCTTCTTCTCTGTTTTCAGTGTATTTCTGTGGCAGGATTACAGCGCCACATACTGACCTGGCATGTATACTACATCGTTTTGAGTCTTTTCAATGCTCTCGTGTGTACACAGATATTTCTTGAAACGAGGGGGGAAAAAAAGATCGGATAGGGAAAGCTCTGGCTTCGTGTGGACGGAGCCTTAGATAACTTAATCCAGATATTTTAATCCAATCCGCAAATTCGTTTGAAGAACCAAATTAGCCAGAGATCAGTTATCATGATTAGAAGATCTGGGATCTGTCAAATCATCTCAGATGTATTAAGAGAGGTACGAAGAATGGACCCCAGATCTGTCATTTTGATATTTAAAACAAGAAATCATTTTGGTTTAGCTACTAATAACCTGCCCTTATTTGGTACTTCATTTTATCCTTTTATTCAAAATTGCTCCATTTCAGTTCCGGCTTGTTAAGATTGCTGTCAATGTGAGGGAAGAACGTTTTCTTACACTCTAAACCTGACTATAAACATTCTCAACTTTATTATTTTGGATACTCTAGTGTACAATTCTGTCTGTGGCCATGTTTCTGAATTAATAAAAAAGGAAGACGCAAAAAAGACTTGGTTGTTTGTGTTTCAGAGAATTCTTGAAAATAAGAAATCATTTGGTTTAGCTACTAATAACCTGCCCTTATTTGATACTTCATTTGATCCTGAGTGATAAACAATCAATGACTTACACCTGTGATATATTGATTGAGTAAATTGGCAGGTGCAGAGAAAAATGATGCCTGTCATGAGAAAGGTGGAGCCATGCTGATTTACATCTGTATAAATTTGGATGGTAGCACCCGAAAGTGTTGTTGAAACAAGCTTGGCAATAATGGGGTTTTGGCAGGTTGGATTTGGATTGGTGTTTATTCTTGCTCTTGGATTTTCTGATGCACAATGGAGAGCAAGAGCAGCACATAATCGCAGTCCAAGTGAGTTTAGGCCTAGGACATTGGCTCAAGCTTCTCAACAGGCTGATTCCAGGATGTCTGTGGTTCCCAGTAAACCTGGATTTGCACCACAAACGTTTCCTGACTTTGGAAAGCCTTCTCAAGATCTTATGGGTGTTCAATCAAAAGAGCTGTTGCAGGGTCCAGTGGCAAAACTGACGTGGAGCTTTCCAAGTCTACCAGAGGAACCACAGCAACCCGACGTTCCTTTTGAGTTGCCGCATCCTGTCCCTGCCAACAGTGTAGCTGCTCAGTGTGGAGAGAGCTCGGTATATGTGGAAGTGATGAAGGACTTCTTTGGGACTGGGCACCCACTGTTGTCCTCTGCTTTTACACTGGGAGGCTGCACTGCAACTGGAGAGGATCCTTCTGCTCAAGTGCTCATCTTTGAGTCTGAACTGCATGGATGTAGCAGCACATCAATGGTGGGGTTTTATTTTGCCGTTACTCACAGGGACAGTTCAAAAACATCCATGATCGTTTTCAATTAACTTTCTTTTTAGGTGACTGAGGATGAGCTTGTCTATACCTTCAACATTATCTACACCCCACAAGAGGTTTCATATGGTGTTCCTATTGTAAGGAGCAGTATTGCGGTGATTGGTATCGAGTGTCATTATCCAAGGTAGGATCTGGATAAGATCTTCGCTGGATCTGATCCCACCATTTATGGGCATGAGATGACCGCTTGTTTAACTCCTACAGAACACATAATGTGAGCAGCGATGCCTTAATGCCCACTTGGATCCCATATGCCTCAACTAAGGTTGCAGAGGAAGTCTTTGTCTTCTCCCTCAAGCTCATGACTGGTTGGTGTATCCCAAACTGATTTGTGGCATGCTTGTGACCCTGTGCTAAGACTCTTTCTTTGCAGATGACTGGATATTTGAGCGACCTTCTAACCAGTACTTCCTGGGTGACATGATCAATCTTGAAGCATCAGTGCGTTTGTACAGCCATGTTCCCGTCCGTGTGTTTGTGGACAGCTGCGTGGCTACTGCAGTCCCTGATGTTGCTTCTGTCCCCAGATACTCCTTTATTGAGAATAATGGGTAAGAGGTGCTACCTCATGTATACCAGCTTCCAGAAGGGTTGCAGGGTTTCTAACTGGGTTCTGTTTACAGGTGTCTGGTTGATGCCAAGCTCACAGGCTCCACGTCTCACTTTATGCCTCGGACTCAAGGTGATAAGCTACGGTTTCAACTAGAGGCGTTCAGGTTCCAGCAAGCAGACAGTGGACTGGTACGTGTGTTTTAGTTGTGCAACTCTTTGTATGATATGCTACCATGGTGAACAAACAATTGTCTTTGCAGGTCTACATCACATGCATTTTGAAGGCGGCTGCAACAACCTCAAGTTCTGAGCAAAAAGCTTGTTCATTCTCTGCTAATGGGTATGTTGTCTGCTAGATGGGTGTACAGGTAAATTAGTTGTCGTCAAATTAACTGAGGGTGTTTCTTGTCAGTTGGGTGTCCGCAGATGACTCTGACCAGGTGTGTGGCTGCTGTGACACCACTTGTAGCGTCAGAAGTGGAAGTGATCGGCTGCTTACGGGTATGGATTAACTCTGATAACTGTTATTGTCATTCCTGGCTTTAGTTCTCACTAATCATTTGTTCATCAGATCTACAATGGGAAAAGGCGTCTGTCGGCCCCATCAATGTTAAGGACCATGGCCAAAAATAACTGGAAATGCCACGTGATTTAATAAAAGTGATCTTAATAGATTTGTGTATGGTCCTTACTGGCACAATACTAAACGTATCTACATGATTTGACTGTACAAATATGCACCACAAAATGCCTTTTACTACTGGCCTGTGTGGGGACTGATATTTTGTAGGGCTAAGCCTGTTACAACACTAAAGGGCATTTCAATGGCATCACATCCTTTCTGGTGCTTGGTAGATACTTTTGGGGGGTCACGCTAAGAGGCAACATCCTGCAGTCTCTCTTGAAGCCAACACTGAAGTGACTTAAACTGCAATTCATCGACTGGCTGCTAGAGACGAGCTCCAAAAGGAAGTCAAATCTGTATCTCCCCTGTGTTAAAGGCTTAGTTCACTTCAAAATTAGAACTTACCCCTTCTCATCCTAGATGTTCATGCCTTTCTTCAGTCAAAAAAAAATGAAGGTATTTTTGAGAGAACATTCCAGGATTTTTCTCCATATAACGGACTTCTGTGGCAACCAACAGGTAAAGGTCCAAATAATACAGTTTCAGAGGCTCTGCATGATCTCAGATAAAGAATAGGGTCTTATCTAATATAATGATTGGGCATTTTCAATGTAAAATAAAGTGTATACTGTACTTTTTAACTGAAATTACTCTGGCGCGGTGTGCCACAGATTATACTGGACTTACTGTCATAGCAACAGGTCCGTAAGATCAAACCTGGGGTCCGTTCTTCGTACATCGCAACTCCGTTAGCTGGATTTGATTGTTGGTGATTTGGCATGATCTTTGATTGTTTGGTTCTTCGAAGCTCATCCTGAACTTGCTGTCATAGCAACAGGTCTGTAAGATGAAACCTGTGCGAGCGGCTTATTTCATGTAAACAGGATTAGAGTGCACCTTTTTAAGTGGCGTTGATACTTAAATTTTGTCCCAACAACTGCAACTTTATTACAAGAGTTCTTTACTGAATCAGGGGCAATAATTTAAATCACAATAATAATTAAAGCTGCAAGCAGCGATGAAAGGGCCCTCGCACATGCACCGCCACCTGGTGGCCTCAGGAAAACGGCGAATAGTGGGCGACATGCATTTAAGCGGGTAAATATAGGAGAAATATGGCAAACTCACTTCAATGTGCCACACTTCCTTCTGCCAGAAGGTGGCGCTATGACTAACTGAATATTGGCATGTAGATGTGTTTAGGTCAGGACTCTTATCAAACAAGTGAAGTTTGGGGGAGATCGGACATTGTATGCCTGACTTACAACAGCTTCCTGTTTCATGGTGAAACATCAGACTTTGTCCAGCCACGGACACGCCCTTCAGCGAAAACTCAAGATCTTCACAATTTAACATCTAACAAGATTAGACTGACCAAATATGATGTTGATCTGATAAAATCTCTAGGAGGAGTTTGTCAAAGTACCACGTCTGGAAATGGCAAAAACTGCAAACATTTTGCAGAGAAAATTCCAAATATCTAATTTCCTGTTGGGTTTTCAGATTTTGCTTCCAGGGACTTTTTTTAGGTATTGGACATGTGTGTACCGAATTTCATACTTGTATGTGAAACGTAGTGCGAATGACGCTTAATTGAAGTTTTGCAGGTGGCGCTATCGAGCCATTTTGCCACGCCTAACATGTAGGGTTAGGGTTAAGTTATTTCCCAACACTGCTAAGTATATATGAGTAGACTCGTCCCCTCTGTCATAATCAAGGAGTCGAGGGTCTGTCCACATAAACCTTCCTTGTCCACTTATGGAACACTTCAAACTGGCGACAGGGATTGCCCCGTGGGGAAGTGCTTAGGGAGGTTTGTGAGTGTGTTGCTAAATTTGGAACTACAGACTACTCTTACTATTTCTGCCATATAAAGATACTGTAAAAGTAGTAATGCTAGTTAATATTTCAGCATGTCTACAAGCGAAGCGGAATGCACCAAACATCTAGCCAAAGTACTTTGGGCAAGCTCTAGTAGCAAACCTGAGCATGAACCTTTTTATTTGTCTTCAATATGACACATCTGACTAATTGGAGTCAAGATACATCACATGCGTATAATTTTGAGAACCAATGAGAATTTTCTGGTAGCATAAGCTCCCATTTGGGCAAGTCTGGAGAATCATGACTGTTAATGAAGAGGGAGGGATTATCGTTAATTAGACAAAATCTGTAGAATACAAAAAGACCAAAGGGCATCATCTCAACAGTGTGACTAGCTGTTGAACGATGGCAGGAAGTTGTTGTGCTGTTCAATTGCTGGCACTTTGTGTGTGGTTTTGTGCTTTTTGTCATGCTGTTCCACAGTGGAGTAATCTGCCCCAGTATCCTCAAGCTCCGATGTTAAAGCAAACTGATCAGCGGGTTCAAAAACAAGCTAGTCACCAGTTTCCTCAGAAGGTTCAACAGCTAGCTAGTCAACAGTTTCCTCAGAAGGTTCAACAGCAAGCTAGTCAACAGTTTCCTCTGAAGGTTCAACAGCTAGCTAGTCAACGGTTTCCTCAGAAGGTTCAACAGCTAGCTAGTCAACAGTTTCCTCTGAAGGTTCAACAGCAAGCTAGTCAACAGTTTCCTCAGAAGGTTCAACAACAAGCTAGTCAACAGTTTCCTCAGAAGGTTCAACAGCAAGCTGTTCAACAGCAAGCTAGTCAACAGTTTCCTCAGAAGGTTCAACAACAAGCTAGTCAACAGTTTCCCCAGCAGGTTCAACAACAAGCTAGTCAACAGTTTCCTCAGCAGGTTCAACAACAAGCTAGTCAACAGTTTCCTCAGCAGTTTCAGTCTAAGCAGCCAGTGGCGCAGGCAGAGCCCCTTGACAAATGTGCTGTAGCTGATTATGAGCAGATCCAATGTGGCCCACCTGGTATCAGTGGTGCTGAGTGTGAAGCTATCAACTGCTGCTTTAACGGACAGCAGTGTTACTATGGGAGGGCAGGTAAGAGTGAGTCAATGTAAAGGTGTTCACGTTAAACCACTCCTCAGTAATAACCTGCTCTTGTGCCAGTGACTGTCCAGTGTATAAGAGATGGTCAGTTTGTGGTAGTGGTGGCTAGAGATGTTACACTACCTCGCTTGAGCCTGGATTCAGTCCATCTCCTGGGTGGAAATGACCCATCTTGCAGTCCTGTGGGATCCACACCTTCCTTTGCTATATACCAGTTCCCTGTCACTGCATGTGGCACAAGCATGATGGTGAGTAGCTGCTTGTGGTTCTGTTCTGCATGGCTTGGAATGGACTGGATGCCAACAGTTACTATTTGCAGGAGGACGGTGGATATGTGGTGTATGAAAACCGAATGACCTCCTCGTATGAAGTGGGTGTCGGACCACTTGGTTCCATCACAAGGGACAGCCATTTTGAGTAGGTATTTTTTTTAGAAAAAAATATTAATCCTTGACAAGGCTACAAGCTCACTATTTGTTGTCTAGGCTTCTCTTCCAGTGTAGGTACTCTGCTACTTCTGTGGAAGCTCTGGTTGTGGAGGTCAACACTGTTCCTGCACCTCCACCAGTAGCGGCTCCTGGACCCCTCAGGGTTGAGCTTAGACTGGCAAATGGTCAGTGTGTCACCAAAGGCTGTGCTGAAGGTAAGTGTCTGTCCAAGTATGCATGAGTATTTTCTAAAACTCCAGGTTGCGGCAGTTTCTGGTTAAACGCTGATTTTCTTTCTCAGGGGATGAGGCATACACGTCCTACTACGGTGACGCTGATTATCCGGTCACAAAAGTCCTGCGGGAGCCTGTGTATGTTGAGGTGCGCATTTTGGAGAGGACCGACCCCAACATTGTCCTAATGCTGGGACATTGCTGGGCGACATCAACCCCCAGTCCCCTCAGTCTACCCCAGTGGGACCTTCTGGTTGATGGGTGAGTAAGGCCAGTCTTTATCCATCTAGTGCGCTGTAAGGCATTTCTGACTGCCTCTTTGCCTTTCAGATGCCCTTACCAGGATGACCGTTACCTGACCACATTGGTTCCAGTGGCTGGATCTTCTGGTCTTCAGTTCCCAACCCACTACAAGCGCTTTGTTGTGAAGATGTTCACATTTGTGGACCCAGCATCACTGGCTCCTCTACAGGAAACCGTATGCTCTGCAGCTTTTCCTGAATCCTTAATATTAGGTGTTTTTCTTTCTGTGGCTTAACCCTTTCCCCCTCTGTTAGATCTTCATCCACTGTAGTACAGCAGTGTGCCATCCCTCTTCTGGCTCCTGTGAGCAAAGCTGCACTAGGAAAAGTGAGTGCTTGTTGTAAACTGACTTCAGGAACCTTGAGAATTTGTTTTTTTTAAATGCCTCACAATTCTACCATTTCTTTTCCAGGAAGAGATGCTAACGTCAAGACCATCTCTAGTGGGCAAACTGTGGTGTCTAGTGGAGAAGTTAACCTGGTCATGTGACTTTAGTAGTTTTAATAAACTTCTTAACTCAACTGTCTCTTTGGTATTGATCTTTCATGACTGTTCTCAGTTTGATTTATTGGGCTACACTACTAAACCAGAGTTCCCTTTTTTGCTTCAAGGTTATGCTTGACTTGAACTAAACAAGCCAAGTTTCTGCCCAAACCTGACCTATTTGCCAAGTTCCAGTTGCTAACCTGGGTCCCTGTTCTTAATGGTATCAAATCTGTTTTGGTCTCTACTTGTGGCTTTATGGCTGGACTAACATAACTGCTTGTATTGATATTCACGCATGCCAAGTCCCTCTGTTTTTTGGTAAGAAAGCCCCCCCGAAGTCATGCAAGTACAGCATTGCATCTGCAATGAAATCAGTCTCAACCTGCATTGTCCTTTTTAATCCCAAATTGTGACCAGCCTTTTTTCTTGTTTATTAAAAAGTAGACTGAAGCTTTAATAAAAGCTGGTTTAGTCCCTTAACTGGTGTATCACACCTGAGTTGCTGTCTGAGGGCCTGTTTACACAACTGGTACTAAAGCGTTTATCAGTCCAATCACAAGTGGACTATGCTAAATACAGGTGTAAATGGGTCTAAAATGGTTTAAACTTGTCCTTTTTTTTTTAAAACTTTTAACCTTCACTCATGAAAGGGGTCTTTATAAACTGTTTCCAGAGTGTGACATTAACTGGTCTTAACCATGTCGCTTCTGTAGATTTGGATAAGCTACTTTGTTTAACTGTCTGTGCTTGTTGTTGCACCATTAAAAACAGAACGTGGAAGGCAATTTGACTAGTATCCATGCTGTCAAGGAAATGCATCCCATTTTAACTTTAAATTTAACTGGTTTGAAGAGCTAAATGTCGGTGTATTAGGTTTGTGAAATAAACATTTCCAAATGGGGTCTATGATATTTGTCCATTTTAGTGTCCCATCATTAACTTAAGTCTTAGTCCTGTTAACTCTTCTTGCTCTTTGTATCACATTTTTCCTAGAGACATTTTGGGGGAAAATTGGAGAAAACGTAGGTCTGTGGCCAGTTGCATAAACTGCTGATGTTAAAGAATAAGAAGCTGAGGGCAAGTGGACAAAAGTGAATGTCTGTTTCAATACCAGGAGGTTTCTTGTAGGTATTGGGCTGTTACATGTGTGTACCGAATTTCATACCTGTACGTGAAACGTAGCGGGAGGGGCACTTTGTTGAAATGTTGTAGGTGGCGCTATCGAGCCATTTTGCCATGTCTTCAGGCCAGGACTCTTATCAAACATCTGAAGTTTGGGGCAGATCGGACATTGTATGCCCGAGTTACAACAACTTCCTGTTTTATGGCGAACCATCGAATTTTGTGAGGCCGCCACTGACACGCCCTTCAGGGAAAACTCAAGATCTTCGCAATTTAACATCACCAAGGCCTTTAGATTAGACTGTGCAAATATGATGTTGATCTGATTAAATCTCTAGGAGTAGATCGTTAATGTACAAGGTCTGGAAATGGCAAAAATTTTGCAGAGAAAATTCAATATATCACACTTCCTGTTGGGTTTTCAGGTTTTGCCCCCCAAGGTCTTTTTTGTAGGTATTGGGCTTTTACATGTGTCTACCGAATTTCATACTCGTACGTGAAACGTAGCTCGAACGGCGCTTAATTGATTTTTTGTAGGTGGCGCTATCGGGCCATTTTGCCACGCCTAATTCTGAAACCCATATTGGATGTACATTTTCACCACTTTTGACGCGTGTGCAAAGTTTCATGAGATTTCGAGCATGTTTAGGCCCTCAAAAATGTGATTTATTTGGGAGAAGAAGAATAATAGGCTGAGCAATTCCAATAGGGTCCTCACACCATTGGTGCTCGGGCCCTAAAAATGTATTTCAAAATAATATTAGAAACAGAGATTTATTTTTGATAGAATAATGACTTTATAATGTTATTGCAGTCTTACACACATGCTGTACAGTTACTCTGAGCAGTGCATTAATTTCAGGGCACTGGGCATTGCGTCATTTAATTACTGTATTTGCATTATTGTAAAGTTAGGTTTAGGGTTGGGGTAGGTGTAAGCGTTAATCTGGTAAGTAGCACATTTATTTATTGTTATTTAGTTGTGAGATTTTGTCTCACTTACGACCGTTGCTGTACCCCTTTCAGCCACAACTCTTCTTCTCTGTTTTCAGTGTATTTCTGTGGCAGGATTACAGCGCCACATACTGACCTGGCATGTATACTACATCGTTTTGAGTCTTTTCAATGCTCTCGTGTGTACACAGATATTTCTTGAAACGAGGGGGGAAAAAAAGATCGGATAGGGAAAGCTCTGGCTTCGTGTGGACGGAGCCTTAGATAACTTAATCCAGATATTTTAATCCAATCCGCAAATTCGTTTGAAGAACCAAATTAGCCAGAGATCAGTTATCATGATTAGAAGATCTGGGATCTGTCAAATCATCTCAGATGTATTAAGAGAGGTACGAAGAATGGACCCCAGATCTGTCATTTTGATATTTAAAACAAGAAATCATTTTGGTTTAGCTACTAATAACCTGCCCTTATTTGGTACTTCATTTTATCCTTTTATTCAAAATTGCTCCATTTCAGTTCCGGCTTGTTAAGATTGCTGTCAATGTGAGGGAAGAACGTTTTCTTACACTCTAAACCTGACTATAAACATTCTCAACTTTATTATTTTGGATACTCTAGTGTACAATTCTGTCTGTGGCCATGTTTCTGAATTAATAAAAAAGGAAGACGCAAAAAAGACTTGGTTGTTTGTGTTTCAGAGAATTCTTGAAAATAAGAAATCATTTGGTTTAGCTACTAATAACCTGCCCTTATTTGATACTTCATTTGATCCTGAGTGATAAACAATCAATGACTTACACCTGTGATATATTGATTGAGTAAATTGGCAGGTGCAGAGAAAAATGATGCCTGTCATGAGAAAGGTGGAGCCATGCTGATTTACATCTGTATAAATTTGGATGGTAGCACCCGAAAGTGTTGTTGAAACAAGCTTGGCAATAATGGGGTTTTGGCAGGTTGGATTTGGATTGGTGTTTATTCTTGCTCTTGGATTTTCTGATGCACAATGGAGAGCAAGAGCAGCACATAATCGCAGTCCAAGTGAGTTTAGGCCTAGGACATTGGCTCAAGCTTCTCAACAGGCTGATTCCAGGATGTCTGTGGTTCCCAGTAAACCTGGATTTGCACCACAAACGTTTCCTGACTTTGGAAAGCCTTCTCAAGATCTTATGGGTGTTCAATCAAAAGAGCTGTTGCAGGGTCCAGTGGCAAAACTGACGTGGAGCTTTCCAAGTCTACCAGAGGAACCACAGCAACCCGACGTTCCTTTTGAGTTGCCGCATCCTGTCCCTGCCAACAGTGTAGCTGCTCAGTGTGGAGAGAGCTCGGTATATGTGGAAGTGATGAAGGACTTCTTTGGGACTGGGCACCCACTGTTGTCCTCTGCTTTTACACTGGGAGGCTGCACTGCAACTGGAGAGGATCCTTCTGCTCAAGTGCTCATCTTTGAGTCTGAACTGCATGGATGTAGCAGCACATCAATGGTGGGGTTTTATTTTGCCGTTACTCACAGGGACGGTTCAAAAACATCCATGATCGTTTTCAATTAACTTTCTTTTTAGGTGACTGAGGATGAGCTTGTCTATACCTTCAACATTATCTACACCCCACAAGAGGTTTCATATGGTGTTCCTATTGTAAGGAGCAGTATTGCGGTGATTGGTATCGAGTGTCATTATCCAAGGTAGGATCTGGATAAGATCTTCGCTGGATCTGATCCCACCATTTATGGGCATGAGATGACCGCTTGTTTAACTCCTACAGAACACATAATGTGAGCAGCGATGCCTTAATGCCCACTTGGATCCCATATGCCTCAACTAAGGTTGCAGAGGAAGTCTTTGTCTTCTCCCTCAAGCTCATGACTGGTTGGTGTATCCCAAACTGATTTGTGGCATGCTTGTGACCCTGTGCTAAGACTCTTTCTTTGCAGATGACTGGATATTTGAGCGACCTTCTAACCAGTACTTCCTGGGTGACATGATCAATCTTGAAGCATCAGTGCGTTTGTACAGCCATGTTCCCGTCCGTGTGTTTGTGGACAGCTGCGTGGCTACTGCAGTCCCTGATGTTGCTTCTGTCCCCAGATACTCCTTTATTGAGAATAATGGGTAAGAGGTGCTACCTCATGTATACCAGCTTCCAGAAGGGTTGCAGGGTTTCTAACTGGGTTCTGTTTACAGGTGTCTGGTTGATGCCAAGCTCACAGGCTCCACGTCTCACTTTATGCCTCGGACTCAAGGTGATAAGCTACGGTTTCAACTAGAGGCGTTCAGGTTCCAGCAAGCAGACAGTGGACTGGTACGTGTGTTTTAGTTGTGCAACTCTTTGTATGATATGCTACCATGGT
Source organism: Gobio gobio (assembly GCF_949357685.1). NCBI lineage: Eukaryota > Metazoa > Chordata > Actinopteri > Cypriniformes > Gobionidae > Gobio > Gobio gobio. The sequence continues at coordinate 50,650,138 of NC_137109.1, forward strand.
GAACAAACAATTGTCTTTGCAGGTCTACATCACATGCATTTTGAAGGCGGCTGCAACAACCTCAAGTTCTGAGCAAAAAGCTTGTTCATTCTCTGCTAATGGGTATGTTGTCTGCTAGATGGGTGTACAGGTAAATTAGTTGTCGTCAAATTAACTGAGGGTGTTTCTTGTCAGTTGGGTGTCCGCAGATGACTCTGACCAGGTGTGTGGCTGCTGTGACACCACTTGTAGCGTCAGAAGTGGAAGTGATCGGCTGCTTACGGGTATGGATTAACTCTGATAACTGTTATTGTCATTCCTGGCTTTAGTTCTCACTAATCATTTGTTCATCAGATCTACAATGGGAAAAGGCGTCTGTCGGCCCCATCAATGTTAAGGACCATGGCCAAAAATAACTGGAAATGCCACGTGATTTAATAAAAGTGATCTTAATAGATTTGTGTATGGTCCTTACTGGCACAATACTAAACGTATCTACATGATTTGACTGTACAAATATGCACCACAAAATGCCTTTTACTACTGGCCTGTGTGGGGACTGATATTTTGTAGGGCTAAGCCTGTTACAACACTAAAGGGCATTTCAATGGCATCACATCCTTTCTGGTGCTTGGTAGATACTTTTGGGGGGTCACGCTAAGAGGCAACATCCTGCAGTCTCTCTTGAAGCCAACACTGAAGTGACTTAAACTGCAATTCATCGACTGAAACATCAGACTTTGTCCAGCCACAATTTAACATCTAACAAGATTAGACTGACCAAATATGATGTTGATCTGATAAAATCTCTAGGAGGAGTTTGTCAAAGTACCACGTCTGGAAATGGCAAAAACTGCAAACATTTTGCAGAGAAAATTCCAAATATCTAATTTCCTGTTGGGTTTTCAGATTTTGCTTCCAGGGACTTTTTTTAGGTATTGGACATGTGTGTACCGATTTTCATACTTGTATGTGAAAAGTAGTGCGAATGACGCTTAATTGAAGTTTTGCAGGTGGCGCTATCGAGCCATTTTGCCACGCCTAACATGTAGGGTTAGGGTTAAGTTATTTCCCAACACTGCTAAGTATATATGAGTAGACTCGTCCCCTCTGTCATAATCAAGGAGTCGAGGGTCTGTCCACATAAACCTTCCTTGTCCACTTATGGAACACTTCAAACTGGCGACAGGGATTGCCCCGTGGGGAAGTGCTTAGGGAGGTTTGTGAGTGTGTTGCTAAATTTGGAACTACAGACTACTCTTACTATTTCTGCCATATAAAGATACTGTAAAAGTAGTAATGCTAGTTAATATTTCAGCATGTCTACAAGCGAAGCGGAATGCACCAAACATCTAGCCAAAGTACTTTGGGCAAGCTCTAGTAGCAAACCTGAGCATTAACCTTTTTATTTGTCTTCAATATGACACATCTGACTAATTGGAGTCAAGATACATCACATGCGTATAATTTTGAGAACCAATGAGAATTTTCTGGTAGCATAAGCTCCCATTTGGGCAAGTCTGGAGAATCATGACTGTTAATGAAGAGGGAGGGATTATCGTTAATTAGACAAAATCTGTAGAATACAAAAAGACCAAAGGGCATCATCTCAACAGTGTGACTAGCTGTTGAACGATGGCAGGAAGTTGTTGTGCTGTTCAATTGCTGGCACTTTGTGTGTGGTTTTGTGCTTTTTGTCATGCTGTTCCACAGTGGAGTAATCTGCCCCAGTATCCTCAAGCTCCGATGTTAAAGCAAACTGATCAGCGGGTTCAAAAACAAGCTAGTCACCAGTTTCCTCAGAAGGTTCAACAGCTAGCTAGTCAACAGTTTCCTCAGAAGGTTCAACAGCAAGCTAGTCAACAGTTTCCTCTGAAGGTTCAACAGCTAGCTAGTCAACGGTTTCCTCAGAAGGTTCAACAGCTAGCTAGTCAACAGTTTCCTCTGAAGGTTCAACAGCAAGCTAGTCAACAGTTTCCTCAGAAGGTTCAACAACAAGCTAGTCAACAGTTTCCTCAGAAGGTTCAACAGCAAGCTGTTCAACAGCAAGCTAGTCAACAGTTTCCTCAGAAGGTTCAACAACAAGCTAGTCAACAGTTTCCCCAGCAGGTTCAACAACAAGCTAGTCAACAGTTTCCTCAGCAGGTTCAACAACAAGCTAGTCAACAGTTTCCTCAGCAGTTTCAGTCTAAGCAGCCAGTGGCGCAGGCAGAGCCCCTTGACAAATGTGCTGTAGCTGATTATGAGCAGATCCAATGTGGCCCACCTGGTATCAGTGGTGCTGAGTGTGAAGCTATCAACTGCTGCTTTAACGGACAGCAGTGTTACTATGGGAGGGCAGGTAAGAGTGAGTCAATGTAAAGGTGTTCACGTTAAACCACTCCTCAGTAATAACCTGCTCTTGTGCCAGTGACTGTCCAGTGTATAAGAGATGGTCAGTTTGTGGTAGTGGTGGCTAGAGATGTTACACTACCTCGCTTGAGCCTGGATTCAGTCCATCTCCTGGGTGGAAATGACCCATCTTGCAGTCCTGTGGGATCCACACCTTCCTTTGCTATATACCAGTTCCCTGTCACTGCATGTGGCACAAGCATGATGGTGAGTAGCTGCTTGTGGTTCTGTTCTGCATGGCTTGGAATGGACTGGATGCCAACAGTTACTATTTGCAGGAGGACGGTGGATATGTGGTGTATGAAAACCGAATGACCTCCTCGTATGAAGTGGGTGTCGGACCACTTGGTTCCATCACAAGGGACAGCCATTTTGAGTAGGTATTTTTTTTAGAAAAAAATATTAATCCTTGACAAGGCTACAAGCTCACTATTTGTTGTCTAGGCTTCTCTTCCAGTGTAGGTACTCTGCTACTTCTGTGGAAGCTCTGGTTGTGGAGGTCAACACTGTTCCTGCACCTCCACCAGTAGCGGCTCCTGGACCCCTCAGGGTTGAGCTTAGACTGGCAAATGGTCAGTGTGTCACCAAAGGCTGTGCTGAAGGTAAGTGTCTGTCCAAGTATGCATGAGTATTTTCTAAAACTCCAGGTTGCGGCAGTTTCTGGTTAAACGCTGATTTTCTTTCTCAGGGGATGAGGCATACACGTCCTACTACGGTGACGCTGATTATCCGGTCACAAAAGTCCTGCGGGAGCCTGTGTATGTTGAGGTGCGCATTTTGGAGAGGACCGACCCCAACATTGTCCTAATGCTGGGACATTGCTGGGCGACATCAACCCCCAGTCCCCTCAGTCTACCCCAGTGGGACCTTCTGGTTGATGGGTGAGTAAGGCCAGTCTTTATCCATCTAGTGCGCTGTAAGGCATTTCTGACTGCCTCTTTGCCTTTCAGATGCCCTTACCAGGATGACCGTTACCTGACCACATTGGTTCCAGTGGCTGGATCTTCTGGTCTTCAGTTCCCAACCCACTACAAGCGCTTTGTTGTGAAGATGTTCACATTTGTGGACCCAGCATCACTGGCTCCTCTACAGGAAACCGTATGCTCTGCAGCTTTTCCTGAATCCTTAATATTAGGTGTTTTTCTTTCTGTGGCTTAACCCTTTCCCCCTCTGTTAGATCTTCATCCACTGTAGTACAGCAGTGTGCCATCCCTCTTCTGGCTCCTGTGAGCAAAGCTGCACTAGGAAAAGTGAGTGCTTGTTGTAAACTGACTTCAGGAACCTTGAGAATTTGTTTTTTTTAAATGCCTCACAATTCTACCATTTCTTTTCCAGGAAGAGATGCTAACGTCAAGACCATCTCTAGTGGGCAAACTGTGGTGTCTAGTGGAGAAGTTAACCTGGTCATGTGACTTTAGTAGTTTTAATAAACTTCTTAACTCAACTGTCTCTTTGGTATTGATCTTTCATGACTGTTCTCAGTTTGATTTATTGGGCTACACTACTAAACCAGAGTTCCCTTTTTTGCTTCAAGGTTATGCTTGACTTGAACTAAACAAGCCAAGTTTCTGCCCAAACCTGACCTATTTGCCAAGTTCCAGTTGCTAACCTGGGTCCCTGTTCTTAATGGTATCAAATCTGTTTTGGTCTCTACTTGTGGCTTTATGGCTGGACTAACATAACTGCTTGTATTGATATTCACGCATGCCAAGTCCCTCTGTTTTTTGGTAAGAAAGCCCCCCCGAAGTCATGCAAGTACAGCATTGCATCTGCAATGAAATCAGTCTCAACCTGCATTGTCCTTTTTAATCCCAAATTGTGACCAGCCTTTTTTCTTGTTTATTAAAAAGTAGACTGAAGCTTTAATAAAAGCTGGTTTAGTCCCTTAACTGGTGTATCACACCTGAGTTGCTGTCTGAGGGCCTGTTTACACAACTGGTACTAAAGCGTTTATCAGTCCAATCACAAGTGGACTATGCTAAATACAGGTGTAAATGGGTCTAAAATGGTTTAAACTTGTCCTTTTTTTTTTAAACTTTTAACCTTCACTCATGAAAGGGGTCTTTATAAACTGTTTCCAGAGTGTGACATTAACTGGTCTTAACCATGTCGCTTCTGTAGATTTGGATAAGCTACTTTGTTTAACTGTCTGTGCTTGTTGTTGCACCATTAAAAACAGAACGTGGAAGGCAATTTGACTAGTATCCATGCTGTCAAGGAAATGCATCCCATTTTAACTTTAAATTTAACTGGTTTGAAGAGCTAAATGTCGGTGTATTAGGTTTGTGAAATAAACATTTCCAAATGGGGTCTATGATATTTGTCCATTTTAGTGTCCCATCATTAACTTAAGTCTTAGTCCTGTTAACTCTTCTTGCTCTTTGTATCACATTTTTCCTAGAGACATTTTGGGGGAAAATTGGAGAAAACGTAGGTCTGTGGCCAGTTGCATAAACTGCTGATGTTAAAGAATAAGAAGCTGAGGGCAAGTGGACAAAAGTGAATGTCTGTTTCAATACCAGGAGGTTTCTTGTAGGTATTGGGCTGTTACATGTGTGTACCGAATTTCATACCTGTACGTGAAACGTAGCGGGAGGGGCACTTTGTTGAAATGTTGTAGGTGGCGCTATCGAGCCATTTTGCCATGTCTTCAGGCCAGGACTCTTATCAAACATCTGAAGTTTGGGGCAGATCGGACATTGTATGCCCGAGTTACAACAACTTCCTGTTTTATGGCGAACCATCGAATTTTGTGAGGCCGCCACTGACACGCCCTTCAGGGAAAACTCAAGATATTCGCAATTTAACATCACCAAGGCCTTTAGATTAGACTGTGCAAATATGATGTTGATCTGATTAAATCTCTAGGAGTAGATCGTTAATGTACAAGGTCTGGAAATGGCAAAAATTTTGCAGAGAAAATTCAATATATCACACTTCCTGTTGGGTTTTCAGGTTTTGCCCCCCAAGGTCTTTTTTGTAGGTATTGGGCTTTTACATGTGTCTGAAACGTAGCTCGAACGGCGCTTAATTGATTTTTTGTAGGTGGCGCTATCGGGCCATTTTGCCACGCCTAATTCTGAAACCCATATTGGATGTACATTTTCACCACTTTTGACGCGTGTGCAAAGTTTCATGAGATTTCGAGCATGTTTAGGCCCTCAAAAATGTGATTTATTTGGGAGAAGAAGAATAATAGGCTGAGCAATTCCAATAGGGTCCTCACACCATTGGTGCTCGGGCCCTAAAAATGTATTTCAAAATAATATTAGAAACAGAGATTTATTTTTGATAGAATAATGACTTTATAATGTTATTGCAGTCTTACACACATGCTGTACAGTTACTCTGAGCAGTGCATTAATTTCAGGGCACTGGGCATTGCGTCATTTAATTACTATATTTGCATTATTGTAAAGTTAGGTTTAGGGTTGGGGTAGGTGTAAGCGTTAATCTGGTAAGTAGCACATTTATTTATTGTTATTTAGTTGTGAGATTTTGTCTCACTTACGACCGTTGCTGTACCCCTTTCAGCCACAACTCTTCTTTTCAGTGTATTTCTGTGGCAGGATTACAGCGCCACATACTGACCTGGCATGTATACTACATCGTTTTGAGTCTTTTCAATGCTCTCGTGTGTACACAGATATTTCTTGAAACGAGGGGGGAAAAAAAGATCGGATAGGGAAAGCTCTGGCTTCGTGTGGACGGAGCCTTAGATAACTTAATCCAGATATTTTAATCCAATCCGCAAATTCGTTTGAAGAACCAAATTAGCCAGAGATCAGTTATCATGATTAGAAGATCTGGGATCTGTCAAATCATCTCAGATGTATTAAGAGAGGTACGAAGAATGGACCCCAGATCTGTCATTTTGATATTTAAAACAAGAAATCATTTTGGTTTAGCTACTAATAACCTGCCCTTATTTGGTACTTCATTTTATCCTTTTATTCAAAATTGCTCCATTTCAGTTCCGGCTTGTTAAGATTGCTGTCAATGTGAGGGAAGAACGTTTTCTTACACTCTAAACCTGACTATAAACATTCTCAACTTTATTATTTTGGATACTCTAGTGTACAATTCTGTCTGTGGCCATGTTTCTGAATTAATAAAAAAGGAAGACGCAAAAAAGACTTGGTTGTTTGTGTTTCAGAGAATTCTTGAAAATAAGAAATCATTTGGTTTAGCTACTAATAATCTGCCCTTATTTGATACTTCATTTGATCCTGAGTGATAAACAATCAATGACTTACACCTGTGATATATTGATTGAGTAAATTGGCAGGTGCAGAGAAAAATGATGCCTGTCATGAGAAAGGTGGAGCCATGCTGATTTACATCTGTATAAATTTGGATGGTAGCACCCGAAAGTGTTGTTGAAACAAGCTTGGCAATAATGGGGTTTTGGCAGGTTGGATTTGGATTGGTGTTTATTCTTGCTCTTGGATTTTCTGATGCACAATGGAGAGCAAGAGCAGCACATAATCGCAGTCCAAGTGAGTTTAGGCCTAGGACATTGGCTCAAGCTTCTCAACAGGCTGATTCCAGGATGTCTGTGGTTCCCAGTAAACCTGGATTTGCACCACAAACGTTTCCTGACTTTGGAAAGCCTTCTCAAGATCTTATGGGTGTTCAATCAAAAGAGCTGTTGCAGGGTCCAGTGGCAAAACTGACGTGGAGCTTTCCAAGTCTACCAGAGGAACCACAGCAACCCGACGTTCCTTTTGAGTTGCCGCATCCTGTCCCTGCCAACAGTGTAGCTGCTCAGTGTGGAGAGAGCTCGGTATATGTGGAAGTGATGAAGGACTTCTTTGGGACTGGGCACCCACTGTTGTCCTCTGCTTTTACACTGGGAGGCTGCACTGCAACTGGAGAGGATCCTTCTGCTCAAGTGCTCATCTTTGAGTCTGAACTGCATGGATGTAGCAGCACATCAATGGTGGGGTTTTATTTTGCCGTTACTCACAGGGACAGTTCAAAAACATCCATGATCGTTTTCAATTAACTTTCTTTTTAGGTGACTGAGGATGAGCTTGTCTATACCTTCAACATTATCTACACCCCACAAGAGGTTTCATATGGTGTTCCTATTGTAAGGAGCAGTACCATACCATACCATACCATACCAACTTTATTTGTTAAGCACTTTATAACAACCATAGTTGACCAAAGTGCTGTACAGAAAACACATTTGTACAATTAATAACCACAGAATAAAAGCAATCAAAATAACAAATTATATCATTTAAATAAAATAAAGTCAACCTCTTACTAAGTGTCAAAAGCCAAAGAGAAAAGATGGGTTTTAAGAAGGGTTTTAAAAACAGATAGAGAAGAGGCCTGCTTAACATGCAAAGGGAGATCATTCCATAGTTTTGGGGCCGACACAGCAAAGGCACGGTCCCCTCTGAGCTTACGCTTAGTTTTAGGCACAGTCAAGAGCAGCTGTTCATCTGATCTGAGAGAGCGGCCGGGTTTATAAGAGTGTAGAAGCTCAGAGAGGTATGGCGGGGCAAGACCATTTAGTGATTTAAAAGCAAATAACAGAATTTTAAAACGGATCCTAAATTGAATAGGCAGCCAGTGTAAAGAAGCTAAAATAGGGGAAATGTGCTCATGTTTACGTGTGCCCGTTAAAAGACGTGCTGCTGCATTTTGTATCATCTGGAGACGGGTGATGGAGGACCCACTAACCCCCACATATAACGAATTACAGTAGTCCAGCCGTGTAGTTACAAAGGCGTGGATTACAGTTTCAAAATGTTGTCTTGACAGAATTGGCTTTATTTTGGCCAGTTGCCTCAAATGAAAGAAGCTTGATTTGACAACAGCTTTGATCTGACTGTCAAATTTAAGCTCAGGATCCACTTTTACTCCTAAATTTGTGATACTAGGTTTAATATAGGGTGCCAAGGAGCCCAGATCTACAGATGGGGTCCCAGTGGTGCCTCCAAAAACCATCACTTCTGTTTTTTTATCATTAAAATTTAAAAAGTTAAGAGCCATCCAGGCCTTTATGTCGTCGAGACAATCGAGCAGTTGTCCAACTGAATTATCATTTTTCTTTTTTAGAGGGACATAAATCTGACTGTCATCTGCATAACAGTGGAATGAAATGCCGTACTTTCTAAGTATGGAACCAAGTGGCAGCAAATACAGAGAGAAAAGTAGAGGGCCGAGGACTGAGCCCTGTGGGACCCCACACAAAAAAGGAGCAGAGGAGGATACAGAGTCACCTAAGCTAACACAAAAAGTTCGATCCGCTAAGTATGACCTAAACCACTCCAGAGCTATGCCACTAATGCCCACCCACTGCCTTAAACGTGAAATCAATATTTTATGATCCACTGTATCAAATGCAGCAGTTAGATCTAAGAGCACAAGGATAACATAGTCACCAGAGTCAGTAGCTAAAAAGATATCATTAAAAACTCTTAAAAGAGCAGTTTCAGTGCTGTGCAAGGTTTTAAAGCCAGACTGGAAAACCTCGAGTATATTATGTTCCTCCAAAAAGGCCAATAATTGACTGTACACAATCTTCTCCAGGATTTTTGAAAGGAAAGGCAATTTGGAAATAGGCCTAAAATTTGCAAGAACTGACGGATCTAGAGCAGGTTTTTTAATCAGCGGTTGAACTACTGCATGTTTTAAAATTTCAGGGACCACACCTGAGGTCAGACTACTATTTATAACTGCAACAACAGATGGTCCTATAGTGGGAAAAACCTCCTTAAAAAGTCGAGGGGGGACAGCATCATTTGGAGAACCCGATGGCTTCAAATGACCAACAACCTCCTCTAAAGAGGAAAAAGTCACCTGCTCAAAATGATCAAAGACAGCCGAGCAGGGGACAGAGACTGAAGGGTCTGGAGCTGAAGGTACAATTTGAGACCTAATAGAAGTGACCTTATCAATAAAAAAGCAAAGGAAGTTTTCACACATAGCAGGGGATGCCTCCATATAAGCATTTTGCGGGGCATTTAGAAGTGCGTCAATGGTGTTAAACAAAACACGGGGCTTGTGACAATTTGCCAGAATAATATCTGAGAAATGTTTTCTTTTAGCATCTTTCACAGTTTCCTGGTAATGACGCCAGCAATCCCTTAACATTTGAAGAGACACCTGCAGTTTGTCCTTCTTCCACTTGCGCTCAGCTCTACGGCACTCACGTCTGGCAGCATGAGTCATGTCATTTAGCCAGGGCTCAGATTTAGTTTTAGGCTGCCTAGATTTTAATGGAGCCACAGTGTCTAAAACAGTTTGGCAGGTGGAGTGAAACCATGAGCTAAGCTCATCTGTGTGCCATACAGACTGAGGAGTGATGGAGTTCTGACTGAAAGCAACCGAGAACTGAACAGCAGTGGAAGGGTTAATCATGCGACAGCGCCGTGCAATAGCGCGAGGTTTAACTGTATGACAGGCAAGAGTAGTCTCAAATAATACAGGCATATGGTCAGAAAACACTGCGTCACAGATCTCTAGACTAATAACAGGCAAACCATATGATAAAACAAGATCAAGTGTGTGTCCATGTTCTTGTGTGGGTCCAGACACAGATTGTACAAGATTAAAAGAATCAATGAGGTTTAAAAAACCCTTTGCCATTGGCTTGTCAGGACAACACACATGAACATTAAAATCCCCAACAATAAGTACACGATCATATTTAGGCATGATTTCAGCCAAAAAATCAGAAAAATCATTTAAAAAGTCCTTATTGTACTTGGGGGGCCGATAGACCACAGCGCACAACACTGTGTGAGAGCGACCAATCTCAAATAAACTCAGTTCAAAGCTGCTGAAAGCGGATGACAGCAATATCTGCTTACATTTATAATGACTCTTATATACAATCGCTATTCCTCCTCCTCGGCCAGATTTTCGCGGGGAGTTAAAATAGCAGCAGTCATGGTGTAAAAATTCAGTGAAAGCGCTAGACTCACCATCACTCAGCCATGTCTCAGTTACACAGAGGAAATCCAATCCTCGGGACGTGAAAAAATCCTTTAATACAAAAGTCTTATTAGCTAGGGATCTAGCATTTACCAGCCCAAACCTGGCAGTAACCGGCGGGTCCACGGCGCTGGATGTTCGCGAAACCCGACACAGAGACCGCAAGTTGCTGTGATTTACTCCGCGCCAGCGGCGACAAGGAGAGCAGGTGCCACGGGGCTGGAACACCTCTTCTGAGCCGACGACAGGTATCAGCCAGGCGTCGACAGGGTCCAGCGGGCATCGAGGAATAACGAGGCTAGGCACGACTCCAAACTCAGTCCAAGAAGGCCTAGAACAACATGCAAAACGGGCCTTTAACCTCACCAGCCGGCCGCTGCGTTTTCCCCGGCGGCGAGTGCGCTTTCGTCGGCGCTCACGCCGAGGAGATGGAGCCTGGGCGCACCAAAGGTGAGCCGGGGGCCTCCCCAGGAGCGGGGGCACAGTTTCACGTCCACCATCATCCAATTTTACTATATTTGCGGCCGAAAATCGCAGATCCAGCAGTGTTTGGCGATCATACACCAGTAGAGAGTCGACATCCCGGGCAAAAAGCAAAACAAACAGCAAAAACATACACAGCAATGACAGTGACAGACGGCAAGCCACACACAATGGCGCCATCTTGGTGGCATTCCAGGCTCAGGCAGTATTGCGGTGATTGGTATCGAGTGTCATTATCCAAGGTAGGATCTGGATAAGATCTTCGCTGGATCTGATCCCACCATTTATGGGCATGAGATGACCGCTTGTTTAACTCCTACAGAACACATAATGTGAGCAGCGATGCCTTAATGCCCACTTGGATCCCATATGCCTCAACTAAGGTTGCAGAGGAAGTCTTTGTCTTCTCCCTCAAGCTCATGACTGGTTGGTGTATCCCAAACTGATTTGTGGCATGCTTGTGACCCTGTGCTAAGACTCTTTCTTTGCAGATGACTGGATATTTGAGCGACCTTCTAACCAGTACTTCCTGGGTGACATGATCAATCTTGAAGCATCAGTGCGTTTGTACAGCCATGTTCCCGTCCGTGTGTTTGTGGACAGCTGCGTGGCTACTGCAGTCCCTGATGTTGCTTCTGTCCCCAGATACTCCTTTATTGAGAATAATGGGTAAGAGGTGCTACCTCATGTATACCAGCTTCCAGAAGGGTTGCAGGGTTTCTAACTGGGTTCTGTTTACAGGTGTCTGGTTGATGCCAAGCTCACAGGCTCCACGTCTCACTTTATGCCTCGGACTCAAGGTGATAAGCTACGGTTTCAACTAGAGGCGTTCAGGTTCCAGCAAGCAGACAGTGGACTGGTACGTGTGTTTTAGTTGTGCAACTCTTTGTATGATATGCTACCATGGTGAACAAACAATTGTCTTTGCAGGTCTACATCACATGCATTTTGAAGGCGGCTGCAACAACCTCAAGTTCTGAGCAAAAAGCTTGTTCATTCTCTGCTAATGGGTATGTTGTCTGCTAGATGGGTGTACAGGTAAATTAGTTGTCGTCAAATTAACTGAGGGTGTTTCTTGTCAGTTGGGTGTCCGCAGATGACTCTGACCAGGTGTGTGGCTGCTGTGACACCACTTGTAGCGTCAGAAGTGGAAGTGATCGGCTGCTTACGGGTATGGATTAACTCTGATAACTGTTATTGTCATTCCTGGCTTTAGTTCTCACTAATCATTTGTTCATCAGATCTACAATGGGAAAAGGCGTCTGTCGGCCCCATCAATGTTAAGGACCATGGCCAAAAATAACTGGAAATGCCACGTGATTTAATAAAAGCGATCTTAATAGATTTGTGTATGGTCCTTACTGGCACAATACTAAACGTATCTACATGATTTGACTGTACAAATATGCACCACAAAATGCCTTTTACTACTGGCCCTACTGTGTGGGGACTGATATTTTGTAGGGCTAAGCCTGTTACAACACTAAAGGGCATTTCAATGGCATCACATCCTTTCTGGTGCTTGGTAGATACTTTTGGGGGGTCACGCTAAGAGGCAACATCCTGCAGTCTCTCTTGAAGCCAACACTGAAGTGACTTAAACTGCAATTCATCGACTGGCTGCTAGAGACGAGCTCCAAAAGGAAGTCAAATCTGTATCTCCCCTGTGTTAAAGGCTTAGTTCACTTCAAAATTAGAACTTACCCCTTCTCATCCTAGATGTTCATGCCTTTCTTCAGTCAAAAAAAAATGAAGGTATTTGAGAGAACATTTCAGGATTTTTCTCCATATAACGGACTTCTGTGGCAACCAACAGGTAAAGGTCCAAATAATACAGTTTCAGAGGCTCTGCATGATCTCAGATAAAGAATAGGGTCTTATCTAATATAATGATTGGGCATTTTCAATGTAAAATAAAAATGTGTATACTGTACTTTTTAACTGAAATTACTCTGGCGCGGTGTGCCACAGATTATACTGGACTTACTGTCATAGCAACAGGTCCGTAAGATCAAACCTGGGGTCCGTTCTTCGTACATCGCAACTCCGTTAGCTGGATTTGATTGTTGGTGATTTGGCATGATCTTTGATTGTTTGGTTCTTCGAAGCTCATCCTGAACTTGCTGTCATAGCAACAGGTCTGTAAGATGAAACCTGTGCGAGCGGCTTATTTCATGTAAACAGGATTAGAGTGCACCTTTTTAAGTGGCGTTGATACTTAAATTTTGTCCCAACAACTGCAACTTTATTACAAGAGTTCTTTACTGAATCAGGGGCAATAATTTAAATCACAATAATAATTAAAGCTGCAAGCAGCGATGAAAGGGCCCTCGCACATGCACCGCCACCTGGTGGCCTCAGGAAAACGGCGAATAGTGGGCGACATGCATTTAAGCGGGTAAATATAGGAGAAATATGGCAAACTCACTTCAATGTGCCACACTTCCTTCTGCCAGAAGGTGGCGCTATGACTAACTGAATATTGGCATGTAGATGTGTTTAGGTCAGGACTCTTATCAAACAAGTGAAGTTTGGGGGAGATCGGACATTGTATGCCTGACTTACAACAGCTTCCTGTTTCATGGTGAAACATCAGACTTTGTCCAGCCACAATTTAACATCTAACAAGATTAGACTGACCAAATATGATGTTGATCTGATAAAATCTCTAGGAGGAGTTTGTCAAAGTACCACGTCTGGAAATGGCAAAAACTGCAAACATTTTGCAGAGAAAATTCCAAATATCTAATTTCCTGTTGGGTTTTCAGATTTTGCTTCCAGGGACTTTTTTTAGGTATTGGACATGTGTGTACCGATTTTCATACTTGTATGTGAAACGTAGTGCGAATGACGCTTAATTGAAGTTTTGCAGGTGGCGCTATCGAGCCATTTTGCCACGCCTAACATGTAGGGTTAGGGTTAAGTTATTTCCCAACACTGCTAAGTATATATGAGTAGACTCGTCCCCTCTGTCATAATCAAGGAGTCGAGGGTCTGTCCACATAAACCTTCCTTGTCCACTTATGGAACACTTCAAACTGGCGACAGGGATTGCCCCGTGGGGAAGTGCTTAGGGAGGTTTGTGAGTGTGTTGCTAAATTTGGAACTACAGACTACTCTTACTATTTCTGCCATATAAAGATACTGTAAAAGTAGTAATGCTAGTTAATATTTCAGCATGTCTACAAGCGAAGCGGAATGCACCAAACATCTAGCCAAAGTACTTTGGGCAAGCTCTAGTAGCAAACCTGAGCATGAACCTTTTTATTTGTCTTCAATATGACACATCTGACTAATTGGAGTCAAGATACATCACATGCGTATAATTTTGAGAACCAATGAGAATTTTCTGGTAGCATAAGCTCCCATTTGGGCAAGTCTGGAGAATCATGACTGTTAATGAAGAGGGAGGGATTATCGTTAATTAGACAAAATCTGTAGAATACAAAAAGACCAAAGGGCATCATCTCAACAGTGTGACTAGCTGTTGAACGATGGCAGGAAGTGGAGTGGAGAAGGGGTGTGGAGCAGAGATGGCAGGAAGTAACGTAGGAGTGGGAGGTGAGGTGGAGATGGGAGAAGAAAATGCTGGAGAAACTAACAGTGGAGAATGGTATACAATAGTACGAAATTTCAAAAGGAAAAAGAAAAAGAAAAACCTTAATGATGATAATCGTTGGGATTCGGATGTGGAGAGTATAGTCAGTAAAGTTTCATCTCAAAATAGAGGGGAAGAGTTTAAGGTAAAACTTCAGTTTGATTCTCCTGGTTCTGTTAACCCATTGAAACTGACGAAAGCCTTACATGACAAAGTAGGTACTGTGAATGTTAAACCACTTAGAGATGGTAGCTTGATGATTACCTGTTCTGACGCCAAACAGAGAGATGATATGATTAAAATGACAACTTTGGCAGGAAAGGAAGTTAAATGTTTTGTTTGGGGACAAAAGAAAACAGTGCAAGGAGTAATTACAGGGATTTCAACAGATTTAACATCTGAAGAAATCTTGGAGAATGTATCAGGAGCTAAAGTAGTGAAGGCTAGGAGATTGATGTATTTCAAGAATGGAACAAAACAGGAGAGCTTATCTATACTATTGCAATTTCAAGAGGAAGTGCTCCCAAGAAGAGTTAAAGTAGGATTCATGAGTTTTCAGGTACGAACATATGTTCCGCCTCCCCTAAGGTGTTTTAAATGCCAACGATATGGTCATGTAGCAGCGGTGTGTAGAGGCAAACAGAGGTGTGGTAAATGTGGAGGAGAAGATCATGAATATGGCAAATGTAACGAAGGTACAAAAAACAAATGCTGCAATTGTGGGGGCGAACATAGTGCTGCGTATAAAGGATGTGAGGCGCATAAACGAGCGGCGGAAGTACAGAGAATCAGAGTTGAAGGAAAGTTGACGTATGCTGAAGCCATTAAAGTAACTAATGCAAAAAGAAGTGAGATAATATCACCAATAACGAGAGTGGCTGAACAGAGACAGGATCAGAATCCTAACAGGACAAGAAGAGATGATAGCCCTACAGCAACCAAACCAGGTATTGGAGTGGATAGTGTTGTGTTTGTAGCATTTCTGGCAGAAGTAGTCAATTGTTCAGCTCAAACACAAAGCAGAACAGAGAGGATTAAAATTATCATAAAGGCAGCACAAAAATACCTTAATTTGGGGGAAATAACAGTAGATGCAATAAATGAAACACTCATAGCAGGGACACAGGAAATTCAGTCATCATGTGGAGAATCGTAATGGTTATTGTAATTCTGCAATGGAATGCTCGGAGTCTTTGTTCTAACGGGCAGGAATTTAAAAAGTATATTGAAGAAAGGAGTGAGAAACCAAACGTTATTTGCGTACAAGAAACATGGCTTAGGCCTCACTTAGATTTTATACTACATGGATATGTGGCTGTACGTAGGGACAGGGAAAGTGGTACTGGAGGAGGTGTAGCTATGTTTGTTCAACAGGGAATAGGATATAGGATTATAAATGTAAGTAAAGATTCTGAGGCGATTGTAGTTGAAGTATGGATAGGAAAAACGAACATATGGATAGTGAACTATTATAATCCATGTGGGAAACTAAGTAAAGAAACTTTAGAAAAGATAATTGGTGAAGAATCACATAAGACCGTTTGGTGTGGGGATTTTAATGCTCATAGCACACTTTGGGGTGGTACACACACTGATTATAATGGAGGTGTGGTGGAAGAATTTATAGAGGAGCAAGATCTAGTTTGTTTGAATGATGGAAGAGCAACTAGAGTAGATGTAGCAAGAGGGTTAGAATCTCCAATTGATATAACATTGGTCTCTAAACAAATAGCAAGAATTAGTAAGTGGGATGTTGTACACGATTCCACAGTAGGTAGTGACCATTATCCAATAGTCTGTGAAATAGGAGTGGGACCAATTCAGTTGGAGGAAATGGGTTTCCCTAGATGGAAATTAAAAAATGCTAATTGGGCACTTTATAATACGATATGTAGTATGAGGTTAGAAGGAATTAGTCAAATCAGATATGATAGTATAGATGATTTTAATGCAAACATAGTAGAAATCATGCATTCCACTGCAAAAGAAGTTATTGGTAAAGGAAATGGATTAAAACAACACAAGACAGTTCCCTGGTGGTCAGAGGAATGCAATAAAGCAATTAAGACAAGAAATAGAGCTTTTAGGAAAGTTAAAGGATCCTTCTCTTTTAATGACCTAATAGAATACAAAAAGGCACAAGCAGAAGTTAGACGGACGATTAGAAAAGCTAAACAAAATTACTGGAAGCAATTTTGCAATAATATAGGGAGAGAAACGCATATTAGTCAAGTATGGGACATGATAAGAAGGATGGGAGGAATTAGGAGGGAGTATACATTGCCAGCTATTAAATATAATAACAAAATTATGATAACAAATAAAGATAAAGCGGAGGCTCTGGCAAAAACATTTGTAAAAGTTCATAGTTCTACAAATCTGACACCTGATGCAATGAAAGGTAGAGATGAAGTAATGAGAGAGCACTCTAACATCATAATGGAAAAGGAAGATTTTAATGGAACAGTAAATGATTTTTATTCTTTTTTTGAGCTGAAAAGAGCTTTGGTAGGAGCCAGAGAAACATCTCCTGGTAAGGATGAAATATGTTATAAAATGGTTGAAAACTTAAATCCTCAAGCGCAGTTGGTGATCCTGCAGCTATATAATAAGGTATGGGAGTTAGGGGTATTGCCATCAGCATGGAAACACTCTGTTGTTATCCCAATTGGGAAACCAGGTAAAGATAAAGGTGAAACAACTAGTTATAGACCTATCGCACTAACATCTAATTTATGTAAAATAATGGAACGTATGGTCACTGACAGGTTAACTTACATATTAGAAAGTAGGAATTTGCTAATACCACAACAAAGTGGTTTCCGTAGAGGGAGGTCAACTATGGATCCGGTGATATGCTTGGAGGATGAAATCAGGAAGGCTCAGACTAAAAAGGAACTGGTAGCTGCTGTCTTCTTTGATGTGGAGAAGGCCTATGATATGTTGTGGAAAGAGGGTCTTCTGATTAAATTAGAATCCATGGGAATTGGGGGAAGAATGTTCAACTGGATTATGAATTTTCTGAAGGACAGGACTATAGAGGTAAGAGTTGGAGTATCTTACTCTAAAGTTTACTCTATAGAAAATGGGGTACCACAAGGAAGTGTATGTAGTCCTATTTTGTTTAATATCATGATTAATGAGGTTTTTTCAGAGGTTGATACTAGACTTGGGAGGTCTTTATATGCAGATGATGGGGCAATATGGGTAAGGGGTCGTAATGCAGCATTTGTTGGAAAAAAGCTACAGACAGCAGTCAACATTGTTGAGAATTGGGGAAATAGGTGGGGTTTTCGGTTTTCTGTGGACAAGACACAGGTTATTTGTTTTTCTAAGAAGTGTAATAATCCTGCAATACAAATTACTCTTTATGGGCAATCAATCAAGCAGGTTCAAAGTATAAGGTTTTTAGGTGTGTGGATGGACCATAAGTTGACATTTGGAGATCATATACAGAAAAATGTTACCAAGTGTAAGAAGGCAGTCAATGTTATGAGATGCCTGGTAGGAAGTGGTTGGGGTGCCAGTATGAACTCTCTTAAACATATTTATATTGCGTTAATTAGATCAACATTGGATTATGCATGCATTGCATTTAGTTCAGCTGCAAAATCTCATTTGCAAAGGCTTGACTTAATCCAAACACAAGCCCTCCGCCTATGTAGTGGTGCAATCAAGACTTCTTCAATCCCAGCTCTACAGGTGGAGGTTGGGGAGATGCCTTTATCTCTGAGACGTCTTCAGCTTGCCATGGTATATTGGGTAAACTTACAGGGGCATAAGCAGGGTCATCCAACTAAACCAGTGTTAAATTCATGTTGGGAGCATGGAAGAAAGCAATTTAATAGTTTTGGATGGGTGGGAAACGGACAAGCCGAGAAACTGGGACTAGTTAAATTAACTAACAGCTGTGCAGTGGCGTTACCTACTATTCCCCCTTGGATGTTTCCATTACCAGTTGTGGACCTTGAAATCGCAAATACATTAAAACAATGCAAGGAATATGGTGGGATGAACGATCTGGTAAAGCAATATCTAGCTCTCAATTATAATAATAGTATTCAAATATTTACAGATGGCTCAAAAGACCCAAATACAGGAAAGACGGGAGCTGCAGTATATATACCACACTTTCAGAAATCCATACTTAAAAGAACTTCAGATCATTTAGCAGTTTACACTGTGGAACTTTTAGCTATTTTACTAGCACTCACGTGGATAGAGGAGGTTGGACCTAATAAATATATTATCTGCTCAGACTCAATGGCATCATTAATAAGTATTGCAAACTGCAAATCTGTCTGTAGGCCTGACTTGATTTATGAAATCTTTCATAGTCTATATAGATTACAAAATCTTAATATTGTAGTGAGTTTTATGTGGGTCCCATCTCACGTTGAAATAGAGGGTAATGAAGCAGTTGATCGTTTGGCTAAAAAGACTCTTGAGTCAGATCTGCAATGGATAGTTCCATTGAGTAAAATGGAAGTGAAAAGTGTCATTAAATCAGGAATCAATGGGTTATGGCAAGAACAATGGGATAAGGAGATCAAAGGTCGTTTTTTATATAAAGTACAGAAACAAGTGACAACAAGGAGACAGGGTGGTTGGAATCGAAGGGGAGAAACAGTGATCACAAGGTTAAGAATTGGACATACAGGTCTCAATCATAATCTCAGTCGTTTAGGGAAACACGCAACGGGACTATGCATTAACTGTGACAAGAGAGAAACTGTAGAACATGTATTACTAGAGTGTGAAGCATACAACCTGGAAAGAACTATACTATTAGAACAAGTCAAAGAATTAGGTTATACACAATTATCAGTAGAGGGTTTACTTTCTTTTTCTACATCAAAACCATCAGTATGGCCAGTTCTCATTAGGTACTTAAAAGAAACAGGTTTATTTGATAGAATTTAAAAACAACACTACAATTTTTTTTATTTATTTTATTTTTTTTTTTTATTAGCATATAAATCCGCATTGAAGCTCCACACCCCAAGCAGTTGGTGGCGGTAATGCACCAAATTGGTATGCCAACCGCCAATAACTTTAAAGAAGAAGAAGAAGAAGAATCTCAACAGTGTGACTAGCTGTTGAACGATGGCAGGAAGTTGTTGTGCTGTTCAATTGCTGGCACTTTGTGTGTGGTTTTGTGCTTTTTGTCATGCTGTTCCACAGTGGAGTAATCTGCCCCAGTATCCTCAAGCTCCGATGTTAAAGCAAACTGATCAGCGGGTTCAAAAACAAGCTAGTCACCAGTTTCCTCAGAAGGTTCAACAGCTAGCTAGTCAACAGTTTCCTCAGAAGGTTCAACAGCAAGCTAGTCAACAGTTTCCTCTGAAGGTTCAACAGCTAGCTAGTCAACGGTTTCCTCAGAAGGTTCAACAGCTAGCTAGTCAACAGTTTCCTCTGAAGGTTCAACAGCAAGCTAGTCAACAGTTTCCTCAGAAGGTTCAACAACAAGCTAGTCAACAGTTTCCTCAGAAGGTTCAACAGCAAGCTGTTCAACAGCAAGCTAGTCAACAGTTTCCTCAGAAGGTTCAACAACAAGCTAGTCAACAGTTTCCTCAGAAGGTTCAACAGCAAGCTGTTCAACAGCAAGCTAGTCAACAGTTTCGTCAGAAGGTTCAACAACAAGCTAGTCAACAGTTTCCCCAGCAGGTTCAACAACAAGCTAGTCAACAGTTTCCTCAGCAGGTTCAACAACAAGCTAGTCAACAGTTTCCTCAGCAGTTTCAGTCTAAGCAGCCAGTGGCGCAGGCAGAGCCCCTTGACAAATGTGCTGTAGCTGATTATGAGCAGATCCAATGTGGCCCACCTGGTATCAGTGGTGCTGAGTGTGAAGCTATCAACTGCTGCTTTAACGGACAGCAGTGTTACTATGGGAGGGCAGGTAAGAGTGAGTCAATGTAAAGGTGTTCACGTTAAACCACTCCTCAGTAATAACCTGCTCTTGTGCCAGTGACTGTCCAGTGTATAAGAGATGGTCAGTTTGTGGTAGTGGTGGCTAGAGATGTTACACTACCTCGCTTGAGCCTGGATTCAGTCCATCTCCTGGGTGGAAATGACCCATCTTGCAGTCCTGTGGGATCCACACCTTCCTTTGCTATATACCAGTTCCCTGTCACTGCATGTGGCACAAGCATGATGGTGAGTAGCTGCTTGTGGTTCTGTTCTGCATGGCTTGGAATGGACTGGATGCCAACAGTTACTATTTGCAGGAGGACGGTGGATATGTGGTGTATGAAAACCGAATGACCTCCTCGTATGAAGTGGGTGTCGGACCACTTGGTTCCATCACAAGGGACAGCCATTTTGAGTAGGTATTTTTTTTTAGAAAAAAATATTAATCCTTGACAAGGCTACAAGCTCACTATTTGTTGTCTAGGCTTCTCTTCCAGTGTAGGTACTCTGCTACTTCTGTGGAAGCTCTGGTTGTGGAGGTCAACACTGTTCCTGCACCTCCACCAGTAGCGGCTCCTGGACCCCTCAGGGTTGAGCTTAGACTGGCAAATGGTCAGTGTGTCACCAAAGGCTGTGCTGAAGGTAAGTGTCTGTCCAAGTATGCATGAGTATTTTCTAAAACTCCAGGTTGCGGCAGTTTCTGGTTAAACGCTGATTTTCTTTCTCAGGGGATGAGGCATACACGTCCTACTACGGTGACGCTGATTATCCGGTCACAAAAGTCCTGCGGGAGCCTGTGTATGTTGAGGTGCGCATTTTGGAGAGGACCGACCCCAACATTGTCCTAATGCTGGGACATTGCTGGGCGACATCAACCCCCAGTCCCCTCAGTCTACCCCAGTGGGACCTTCTGGTTGATGGGTGAGTAAGGCCAGTCTTTATCCATCTAGTGCGCTGTAAGGCATTTCTGACTGCCTCTTTGCCTTTCAGATGCCCTTACCAGGATGACCGTTACCTGACCACATTGGTTCCAGTGGCTGGATCTTCTGGTCTTCAGTTCCCAACCCACTACAAGCGCTTTGTTGTGAAGATGTTCACATTTGTGGACCCAGCATCACTGGCTCCTCTACAGGAAACCGTATGCTCTGCAGCTTTTCCTGAATCCTTAATATTAGGTGTTTTTCTTTCTGTGGCTTAACCCTTTCCCCCTCTGTTAGATCTTCATCCACTGTAGTACAGCAGTGTGCCATCCCTCTTCTGGCTCCTGTGAGCAAAGCTGCACTAGGAAAAGTGAGTGCTTGTTGTAAACTGACTTCAGGAACCTTGAGAATTTGTTTTTTTTTAAATGCCTCACAATTCTACCATTTCTTTTCCAGGAAGAGATGCTAACGTCAAGACCATCTCTAGTGGGCAAACTGTGGTGTCTAGTGGAGAAGTTAACCTGGTCATGTGACTTTAGTAGTTTTAATAAACTCTTAACGCAATTGTTTCTTTGGTATTGACTTTTCCAATGGAGTTGGATCTTGACTGTTCTCAGTTTGATTAATTGGGCCACACTACTAACCAGAATTCCATTTTTGCTTCAAGGTTGTGCTTGACTTGAACTAAACAAGCCACGCATTTGTCTAAACCTGACCTATTTGTCTAGTTCCAGTGGGTCACCGTTCTTAATGGTATCAAATTAGGGGGTTGTTAAATTTTTTTTATGGCCGGACTAACATAACTGGATGTATTGATATTCAAGCATGCCAAGTCCCTCTGGGTTTTTTGTTTTGGTAATGCTATTTGAAAGCGCGCGTCTTCCAAAAGTCATGCAAGTATAGAATTGCATCTGCAATAAAATCAGAATCAACCTGCATTGTCCTTTTTAATCCCAAATTGTGACCAGCCTTTTTATTTTTTATTTTTATAGGCTAGCCCAAATGTATGTTGAAAAGTAGACTGGTGCTTTAATAAAAGCTGGTTTAGTCCTTTAACTGGTGTATCACACCTGAGTTGCTGTCTGAGGGCCTGTTTACACACCTGGTACTAAAGCGTTTATTAGTCCAATCACAAGTGGACTATGCTAAATAACCCTAACCTTCACTCATGAAAGGGCTTTATAAACCGTTTCCAGAGTGTGACATTAACTGGTCTAAACCCTGTCAGTTCTTATGTAGATTTGGACTATAAACTACTTTTGTTTTAATGTCTGCTTGTTCTTGCCCCATTTAAAAACAACGTGGAAGGCAACTTCACTAGTGTCCATGCTGTCAAAGAAATTTCTGAATTGAGAAAATGTAGGTCTGTGGCCAGTTGCATAATCTGCTGACGTTAAATAAGGAGTTGAAGGCAAGTGGACACAAATGAATGGCTGTTTCAATTCACTTTCTCATGCCCTTCCCTCACTATCTTTGTGTCGTTGACTCAGATGTACATTTACATCATTGCTTACATTGCATGATTGCCAACTACTGGTGGAACCCTTGCCATGGGTTGAATTGGGAAGTACCAGTGTTGGGAAGGTTACTTTGGAAATGTAATCGGTTACCCTATTTAAAATGTACTTGCTTCCAATTGATCATTTGTTGATTACTTTTCTAATTTACAGTATTGTGATGCACGGGCAACACTATGCAAGTGCTGTAACAAATCTCAGTCAATTAAGACTAGAACTTACCTGTTCTATACCTATTCAATACTTAGGTCACTTTTTCCAATAGCTATTCAATATTTGTCACTTTTTAAAAAAAACTTCACACAGTGATCACAACATCAGTCTATGTGAGCTAAACTGTGGATCATTTATTATTGCTTTGGCACAAAATACATTCAATGACATCTTTCAAATTACATAAATTATTTTCTCACTTAGACACAAACACCACCCAGGGCCCTGACCAATTTGCTGCCCTAGGCAAGATTTTACTTGGTGCCCCTTGTATCAAGGTTTAGCACTACATGTTTTCAGTCTAAGTTGCGGAAACACTGGTACTGTTTTATTTTTTTAATGCATTGATGTTTTTTAATTTTTATTGTTGTTGTTTTATATGATGTCCAGTCCATTCTACCCCGTCATTATGTTTTTATTATTATTATTTTTTAAAGCTGATAATAGTTAAACTGTACAAAAATAGCACCTACGCCACATTACAGCCTAAACACAAATAACAAGTAATTGCATCTGGCATTCATGCACAAACTATTGAGAACTAGCAAAAGTGTTTGTTTTCCAGTAGATGGCAGCAAACTTCCACTAATATGCACATTCATGTTTTCACCATGAATTAAACTTTGGAGAAATTTAGATATTTAATGTGAAATTTACATAAAATGTAGCTATTTTAAACAAACCTGTATATACACAGCAAATTTCAGGAGTTGAAAAATCATGAGTTAGACAAAAAAGTGTGAATGAGTTACATTTTTTGAGTTATTTTTTACATTTGGCTACCGTGTGTGTTACTGGATACTCCCTGGCTGTGTTGTATTTTGGCGTTCATTCATTGGTGTTCAGGAGCGTGTTTTAACACTACATCTGGAGTTACATTTTGAGAAGTGCGTCACGACACGACCCTGGTTCTGCAGCACAAATAATGGACTTATGTGCTTCGTCGTGAGGTAGGTAAAAGAGTATATATACAAAAAAAACTATTTCAACATGTTCTATATTTTCTGACAAACACGTTTTGTCAGCTGTTACGTTATATACTGTGTACTAACGTCAAAGACCATGGAAACGTATGAACGTAGCCTATAACTTGTTTCAAAATTTTAAATGGCTATTTGCGCTGGCTTTTTGTCGATGTAAACGAGCTAACCGTCTTTCCATTTGTAACGCTTTGCAGAGAGACCGGATAGCTGGACCGAATGGCTTCAGCCAAGTGCAAGCAAAACTCACGTAGGCAGGCTATCTGACGTTTCACATGGGATTTATTTTCAGCACCATTCCCATGCACACATGGGGTAACGTTAGTTTGCAACACTTTATGACAATAGCGTTACTGAACGGAAAAGTAAACGATAAAGAGCAACAGAAATATAAAGCGTATGCAGCTCACAGCTCGTGCTCCATCCAAGGACTGCCCACTCAGCGAGTGAGTAAAATAACGTGCCTTCCCCTTAAAGGAGCAGCACCGAATTGTACTTGTTACACATTCACCGTGTTTCTGAAAATGAGTGTTTTGCTGTCAAATTGGAAGTGGCGACTCAGCTCAAGAAACCTGTTCAGCTTCCACACTAACTTTAATGCCGCCGAGGTAACGTAATTCACTCAGCTGCCTATATGTTTTGCTGTTAGATTTTACAGTATGACAGCAATTGTTTTCAAAGTGTGTCCATGCATTGAATTTCTGAACCAAATGAATGAATTTGCTCAAATAAAGGCAGTAAATCAAGAGTATGGTGTTCAGTGTAGTCATTTCCACATAACACATATTGTGTTAAATAAATGTTAACTCTAAGAAGTGTTAAATAAAATATGTTTTAAGTGTTAATTTTTAACACTGGTAAGGAGTTTATATTATAATTAACTACATTTCAGAGTTACAGTTACTCTCCGTAGGATTAGTATTTTAACTCCAGAAAGAGTTAAATTTTAACTCTGAAAAAGTGTTAAAAATTCAACTCCAAGAGCAGAGTTATTTTAACTCTGCGCTGTAGTTTATTTGATGGTCACGCATGTACACTCAAATTGAGTTGATTTTAACTAACAGGGAGTTTATTCCAAAAAACTGAATTTGCTGTGTAAATATCATTACTAATTTCGGCAAATACATTTTAAAATGTCCATATGTCCCCTTAAAACTGCACAACTGTAGAGTAAAAACATTAGGCTATTAAAAAAGTGATATTACATGCGTAAAAAAAAACAGATATGAATTGTTTTTTTGTTTTTTTTGACAAAATACACTATCTGTGGCAAATGGAGAACCCAGAACAGCTGCTTGCATATGGTTTAAGGTAAAACTGGAATTAATTAGCGTACATTAGTATTTTACTACTATGCAATTAAATAAACTGTTCAGTCATTACATCACTCTACCTCTGTCTTTACACTGCAAAAAATGCTCTTCTTATTTAGTAATTTTTTCTTGTGTCCAGTCCAAACATCAACAAATTCTTAAATCAAGATGTATTTACTAGTAAAATGACATTAGATAATTTTTCCTTGTTTTCTGGGGGAAAAAATCTAAATGAAGTGAGTTTTAGCTTAAAACTAGCACAATTATCTGCCAAATGGGGTGAGAAAAATTATCTTATTTCTGTTTGGGACTGAAACAAGAAACAAGATTATTTTTCTCACCCCATTGGCAGATAATTTAGCTTGTTTTAAGCATAAACTCACTTAAAAAAAATGTTATTTTACTTATCTAGTAAATGCATCTTGGTTTAAGAATTTTTAGATATTTAGACTAGAAACAAGACAAAAATACTAAATAAGAAGAGCATTTTTGCAGTGTTTCCCTTATCTTGCCTGCATCAGAGGGCTTCTGTTTTTTAAGACACTACAATTCGGCAATCCGTCATAAATTATCAGGCAACTTTCACCGGGTCTACACCTGGCGCGAGCGGCCAAGCACCCTAAAAAAATGAAAGCAATCCTGTCTACATTAGATGCGGCGAGAGGCGACGCGACACAACAAATTCCCAACATTAAACTGATCACGCGTTATATTTCTGACGCACTTCAAGTAGCTCGGCGAGGGAGATTGATGAGGCGGACCGGGAAGAGGCTGGGACTTAGTTACGTTTTTTTGCGCTTTATTTGGTAATATTTCAAATTAATATTAATAAAATAGTATCAGTAATACATTTTGGCGCCCCTATGGATGAGTGGCGCCCCTAGCATTTGCCTATTCCGCCTATGCCACGGGCCGGCCCTGACACCACCAAAACTTTATGTAATATACAGGTCAATTTACACATGTTTACATACTCTTTCAAAACTGTTAAACTTAAATTCAAAACATAACAAAACACAAAAATAGTTTAAAGCTGCAACAGCGTTGAAAGGGCCCTCGTACCTGTGGCCACCGCCACCTGGTGGCCTTGGGAAAACCGTGAATAGTGGTAAATATAGAAGAAATATGGCAGTCACTTCAATGTGCCACACTTCCTGCTGCCAGCAGGTGGAGCTTTGACTATAACTAATTATTGGCACATAGATGTCACACTGCATAGTCTTCACTGTATGATTTAAATGCACACTTGTGTTTATTAAAGCTACAAAAGTGATTCAGTCGAGAGCATTGTGTTTTTTTTTTTGTCTTTTGTTTGATTGTCATCAACGACAGACAGCACCAGGTTTGTTAGGCTGCTGTCACTTTAAGAGCTGATAAATGGACCCAACATATTGATACACTTCCGCTTCTCCCAACTGTTTACCTTCACTCAAGACATAAACTGACTGATTTTCACACTTTTGTGTGTATTTGCCTATTTAGCTGCGCAAAGAAATCTGCTTTTCAGTGTGCGAATACTGAATATGAGTTCTCTTTTCTGGCATTTTGTATTTCAAATTTATTTTAAAGGGGACTTATTATGCCCTTTTTACAAGATGTAATATAAGTCTCGGGCGTCCCCAGAATGTGTCTGTGAAGTTTCAGCACAAAATACCCCACAGATAATTTATTATACCATGTTTTAAATGTCAATTTATGAGTGTAAGGAAAAACTCGTTTTCGTACATGTATCTTTAAATGCAAATGCAAAGCGTGGGATGCAGTGGGGTAAAGCATGCCACCACTGGACTCTAGAGCAGTGGAGACGTGTTCTCTGGAGTGACCAATCACGCTTCTCTGTCTGGCAATCCGATGGACGAGTCTGGGTTTGGCGGTTGCCAGGAGAACGGGACTTGCCTGATTGCATTGTAACAAGTGTAAAGTTTGGTGGAGGGGGGATTATGGGGTGGGGCTGTTTTTCAGGGGTTGGGCTTGGCCCCTTAGTTCCAGTGAAAGGAACTCTTAGGGTGGTTGCACCAACAAGGATTACTCTTAAATCTCGATTAATAATTCTGTTGCACCAAACTTTAAACCTTGTTTAAGAATAAGCACTTTTACATTTAACCCAGCATTTTTATCCTGGATTTACTCCTGCTATCGAGTCCAGGATCCATCACTCATCTAGATAGTCACTCCCCCAATCATGCCAGTTGTTCTTTTCTTATCTCGGTTGTTTTGTCATAAATTACGCTGCCAAATTACTCTATTAATTGATAATATAAATATATTTCCAGGCTTATGAAATCTGCACACGCTGCCACATGTCATTGCCTGTTTGATCAGTAACAGTCTCGTAGCACTTTATAAAAACATCTGACGTTTATTTCCTTTATCGGTAAAAGCTAATATTGTCAGAGAGAGAGTTTATGGTGGTCAATAAAGAAGGAAATTGAACATTAAAATTGTTGATGTCAATGGCGAATCCATCATGGCGGAGAAAATTAATCGTAAATGGAGGTTTTAATCGCATTCTTTCATTAGTTAATCTGGGTTTAAAATTAAGTGGTGCAACACAGCTCGATTTAAAATAAAGCCTAGATCAACAAATCCTAGATTAGCTATAAACTGTACTTAATTTAATTCTTATTGGTGCAACCCACCCTTAATGCTTCAGCATACCAACCAAGACATTTTGGACAATTTCATGCTCCCAACTTTGTGGGAACAGTTTGGGGACGGCCCCTTCCTGTCCCAACATGACTGACCAGTGCACAAAGCGTCGCTCCATAAAGACATGGATGAGCGAGTTTGATGTGGAGGAACTTGAAGTCCTGACCTCAACCAGATAGAACACCTTTGGGATGAATTAGAGCGGAGACTGAGAGCCAGGCCTTCTCGTCCAACATTAGTGCCTGACCTCACAAATGCGCTTCTAGAAGATTTCCCATAAACCTTGAGGAAAGCCTTCCCAGAAGAGCTGAAGCTGTTAGAGCTTCAAAGGGTGGGCCGACTCCATATTAAACCCTACGGATTAAGAATGGGATGGCATTAAAGCTCATGTGCATGTAAAGGCAGGCGTCCCAAAACTTTTGTAGTGTATATATAGTGCTTTCTATGTGTTCAATGCAAGCTTTCGGTACTTTGAGTGTGGTGATAGTGACCACAGAAGATTCTCGTGTTCGCTTATAAAATAGACCAAAGGAAACTCGAATAAGAGAAGAACAATTGGAGGAAAAGGAAGCTACAATGGAGGCTGAGGTTGACCAGAATCGGGAACCAGAGAAAGTTTCAGAAGCCCAGGACGTGGATACTGTGGAAGAGAACGAGGTGAGTCCAAATTCTTGTGAATCTGCTGTTCTTTTGCAAGACGGGCCTTATAGTATTAGTGAAATAGCCTTAAAGGTGGTGATCGCTGTTGAAGATGTGGTCTTATCAGTCAGTCAAGGATGATGGATTAAATGAGGATGATTGATATATCTGGTTGCCTGAAAGTAGTGATGATTTATACACTGTGAAAGTTTTTTGTCAGCAATATGTTTGTTATTCCTCGAAAAGAAGGGAAAATATGATTAAAGAACTTGAAAATTAAATTATTGAAGTTGAAAATAAAATGTTGGGAAGGTGTAAATATCAATTACAAAATGTTATCAATGAAAAAAAGCTACAGTTCGAAAATGTATTACAAGAAAAAGTAAAATGAGCTCTTATTAGAGCTTGTTTTTCTAATATTAGAGACATTGATGGACCAACATCTTTCTTTTTTAACTTAGAACGGAAAGTGTGTAAAGAGAAGCAAATGTTGAGTTTGAGGAATGATAGAGGTGATTTATTTTATGACCCATCTGAAAAGAGTACATTTGTTGTTGATTTTTATTCCAAGTTTTATGATATCGATATAACAGATTTGGATAGTAAAACAGAACTTTTAGATTCAATCCCAAAACTTAAACCAGAGCATAAAGAAGATTTAGATTGTATGTTAAGCTCTCAGGAAGAAAAAAATGATGTGCAAGAGTTATCAA
Organism: Gobio gobio; assembly: GCF_949357685.1. Taxonomy (NCBI): domain Eukaryota; kingdom Metazoa; phylum Chordata; class Actinopteri; order Cypriniformes; family Gobionidae; genus Gobio; species Gobio gobio. Next base: position 50,679,399 of record NC_137109.1, read on the forward strand.
TGGGAAAATCCCCTGGATTTGAAGGGGCTTCCCATCTGAATTTTTTAAATATTTTTGGGAAAAGATTATTATGAAATTATTTTATATTCTACAAACAGGATGTTTACCTACTAGTTGTTGAAGAGCGATTCTTTCTCTTCTACCAAAAAAGGTGATCTTACTGTAGCTTTATTGATTACGGACTATGCGATTTTCTCTAAGTGCATTTCTAACAGATTAAATGAATTTATGGGTGTATTAATTCATGAGGATCAGTCTTACTGTATAAAAAACAGATGCATTAGAGACAACTTATTCCTTATAAGAAATGTTATTGACTATTCAATGTTAAGCAATATTGGCATAGGGCTCAACTCTTGAGAGCAGTGCCTGATTCGGTGGCGGTGGAGGAACATTTATCATAAAGTTAATTTAATCATAAAATTACTATTGTTTTGTTTTGTTTGTTTTGTTGTATTGTTTTGTTAATAAGTGCAGTTACTAATAATATTACAAGTTTGTTTATTGGAAATTTAACTATTTAACTATCGCTTGAATTGATATGCAGATAAAAAGTATAACTTTTATTAGAACAGTAATGTGCAAAAACCTAATTTTTATATGACCGACAGCTTCAGTGACTATAAAAGGAGCTCTTTACTTGTTTTCTGTGTAATTCAGTCACAATTTGAAGAAAACTTTTTGTTTTTCATGAGACTGTGTGACTTCCTACTTTTTTCCATATATTTAAGCAGTGGAAATGGTTAATAAGTCAATAAATGCTCCTCTGCCGCCATCTACTGGTTATAGTGGCAATTTCATGTCTCAAATAAAAGTGCTTGCTAGCCTAGAAATCTAGATGCACCCTAGTGGCAGCAGATGTAATTTGCAGTCAGGGCGTCTAGCAACTCTCCGTTGGCTTGCGAGCTGGAAAAATCAAACTCTGGTCAGGCCAATCACATCGTGTATAGAGTGAAGTCTGAAGTCATTCTTAAGGAAGGAAGATGTGTTTTGAGTTTTGCCGACCGGAAAAGAAGTTCTTGATAAACGGCTAGGCTCTTATAAAATATTATGAACGGCACATTAAAAACACGACATTGAGTGATTTACTCCCGTCAAGCCAGTCACGACGAAAATAGTCTGCACACTTATTATGATATCTACAGTAATCTGCAGGAAGTGCAAAAAGACGGGCTTTGAGGTGTTTTTCATTCAGCGAGTCTTCACTAATACCTTTCAATAAAATATCACCATATAACACCTTTTATTGTCTTCTTAAGTAAAAAATTAAGATGTTCTTAAGAAAATATTTGAGAACTCAAGAATTTTTCAAGAATTGCACTTAGGAAAATTCTTACGAACTTCTTCGAATTTATCTGAACTACTTTCTTAAGAAGATTTTCATGAATCCGGCCCCAGATTGCTCAATGAAAAAGCAGAATGTATGGTAAAAGTGCCTGGAGGGTTAAGCACACCTATCAAGGTCCGAAGGGGAATAAGACAGGGTTGCCCACTTTTGGGTCATCTATACAGTTTAGTTATTGAACCCTTATTGTGTAAACTAAGAACTTCATTAAAAGGTTTATACATTGAAGGATCATTTATTAAATCCATGAAACCTTCTGCTTATGCTGATGATCTTACTGGATAATTAAGGATAAAGAAGATATACACAGTGTACTGAACTGTATTCAGTGCTATATGAAAAGGCCTCTTCAGCCAAAATAAATTGGGGGAAAAGTGCAGCTCTATGATGTGGAACCACAAGTGCTGTACCAAAATTGCCTGGAAATGTTGAATGCTTTTCTGTTGAATGTTGTATTACAACATATTCAAGAATATGAATAAATACAGAATCTGTGTTTACATTTCAAACTTGGCATTGATTTTAATTAGTATTGTTTGTATTGTGTGATGTTTTTCAGCACAGTTGCACTATTTAAACATTACCTGCACTTTTACAGAAGAAAAGCATAAGGATGAAAAGGCTGGTGTGGATTTTTAAGTTTTTTGTTTTTTTTTAACCATTATATGGTGGTTGTGTACACACACATTTATGTTCAAACACCATGTAAAAGTTAATTTTGCATAATAAGTCCCCTTTAAACACATGTATGTGAAATGCTGTATTTTGATGGTTATAGGTGCAGGAAACACCACACACTTTTGCTGCTTTGTGTGAGAAAAACGTTATACAAGTTATGCCAAATATGAGAACTTCATGCATGAACGCACCACCATTCTCACACTGCGCTGCCCACTTCCAGTTAGAAACCCACATAAAAAAACATCATGAACGTTGATGTTGACATGAAGATATTTTTATAATTGAATGCTGCTGTACTGTAATAATGCTACGCTGAAAAACTGTTCATTGGTTTCCAGAAAGTTTCCATACTATATACATGTAGATCTAACCTTACATTTAATAAAATTTTACAGTAAAATACCATTAAATTTAGTTTTTGTAAGTCAAAAAGAACAAGTAAATTGACATTCCCTGCGTGACGCATTTGATGCATTTTCAGTGAAATTACGGTTTCTTCTTAGTTTTTTTTCTAATCAGGGTTTTATGTTACATCTAATGTTGTGAAATTTGTGTTTCCATGATGGTGTTTAGTGTGTGTGTGTGTGTGTGTGTGTGCGTGTGCGTGTGCGTGTGCGCGTGCGCGCGTGTGTGTGTGTGTGTGTGAATGAATGACACTGTGCACCTTCTATACATTAGTATTGTCCTCCTAAAAGCTTTGATTCATCATGTGACTCTCATCTCCACTGTGATTGGTGGTTGTCAGTATACATCAATAGTGCATAACAGATATTAATATTTCAATAGGTTGGTAATTTAACATTTCAGTTAATGAAATACGTTTTTTTACTGTACATTTTTTATAGTGTACACGTAATGATACAATATAAACGTTTAAATTATAGGGTTTTGAACTGTAAAATAAATGTTTTTAATCGTAATTATTACATTAAAAAACCTTTAAATTATACGAGTTTGAACTTTAAAATAAATGTTTTTAACTGTAATTATTACATTATAATGTTTTTTACATAACATAAAAAAGTACATTACATAAAATTTTACATTATATAAAATAAATGTTTTTTAACCGTAATTTTACATTATAAACCTTTAAATTATACGATTTTGAACTAACGTTTTTTTTTAACGGTAATTATTACATTATAAACCTTTAATATATACGGTTTGAACTGTAAAATAAATGTTTTTAACCATAATTATTACATTATAAACATTTAAATTATACAAATTTGAACTGTAAAATAAACGTTTTTAACCGTAATTATACATTATAAACCTTTAAATTATATGATGCTGTCCTGTAAAACCTAAAACGTTATTGCCGTATTTTTTACGGTAAAGTTCTGGCAACCACAGCTGCCGGTTTTTTACCATAAATTTTACAGGGATTTATTTTTATAGTGTAATAATATTCTTAGGTAGGCCTATGGCTATATCTAGAACATTTTTGCTAGTCTGTAACTGCAACCAAAATGCAGCATTTATACTTACAGAGGCGCGGGTGGAAAAAATGTGATGCCAAATTTATTCGCATGCAATATTTTGTTCATAAGTCACCTGATGTAATGGGGTTTGGTCTGTAGCTTCAGTCTGTCTATTTTGCAATTTTAAACTGAGTGACATGCATGTTTTTGTAGATGATCTGTGGTTGGGGAAACTTCTACTGCTCTGCGCTTCTGCTTTTATACTGTATCGCTGGCCGAAATAGTTTCTGTAATTATAATCTGCACATGATTTAAAGATCAGATGACAGTTTGTTTGGTTTAGATTGAGAATAATCTCTGAACTTAAAAAAGTACATTTGCAGAGTTTAGATAAAGATATAGAGTTGCTTGCTTATTCTTTTTTTAGTTTCCGTTGCTGAAAAATGTATTAGTAGAAACTGCTGACCCACAGTGTCTGCCTGTCTTTCCCTCAAATGAAGAAACTTCCTCTTTCTTCTTTTCTTGGTAATTTCCTGGTGTGTCAGTCAACGAGGAAGCCAGAACACAGACGGACTGAAGTCAGGATCTGAAGCGGCATCTTCTCTCTTCTGCTGGATTATTGGGCTCTTCTGGAGAGGAACGATGCTGATCTTTGGACTGATGCTGCTGCTGAAAACTGCTGCATGTGAGTCCACTTTCAGCTCAATCTCATGTCGCGTGTTTCTACCATATCAAGCACTTTTATGGCCTACATGACTCGATTTCCCAACTTAAATGAAGGTTACAGCAGTCTTGCAATCGGTTACCTATTTGTATCTATTTTTAAATGCGTGTTTCATTGCTTACACCTTATTTATAAGTTCTTGCCCTATACATTTGATCTTAAACAATGAAAATGCCTGATATTTACATTTGGAAGCAGAAGCTTTTATCCAAAGCGAGGAACATGACAAGCAATTTGTCACAAGTATTAGGCTAGAGCTATAGAGTTGAAGTGGAAATGCCATTGTTTTAGTAGTAAGTGCTAATGGTTTAATGTTGTGGTGTGGTTCGCTGTTTGTGGAAGTGATACAGTAAGTGTTAATTATTACCTTTAAAAGCTATTATGAGCTAAACCAAGAGTGTAATGTGGTGGAAATATTAAAAAGGTTCTCCTGTGATGCATGTATGTCTACATTTAGCAGACAAATACAATAGTAAATTGTCATTTAAGGGAGTTTATTTAATATATTTATTTTCTTCATTGCTGAAGAAACACCCAGAGATGACAAATAACTACATTTTTCAAAAGCAATTTTATTTTGCACTAGTAGTAGTTGTGTCCCAAATGACACACTGTACCATACACTCTTAAAAATAAAGATTTTGAAATAACATTTTTGAAAAGAACCATTTTCAGTGATCATTTCTTAACATTTGGATGTTTCTTAAAGGATTAGTTCACCCCAAAAATGAAAATTTCCTGATAATTTACTCACCCCAAATGCCATCCAAGAAGAAATTAAGTTTTTTGAGGAAAACATTCCAGGGTTTTTCATCATATAACGCTTTTCAGTTGCAACCAAAATGCTGAAGGTCCACATCAATGCACTTTCAGAGGAAGGGTTTCAGAGGCTCTGTGTGATCCCAGATGAGGAATAGGGTCTGATCTACACTGTAAAAAAAAAAAAATTGTAAAACTAAAAAAAGGTAAGTGACAAACAAAAACTGTAAAATTAAAGTAAAATATCTTAATTCAAATAAAGTGCAAAAACAATAATTTTACAGAAATTTACATTAAAAGTTGTAGTGAAAAACGATTGCAGATTTTTTTCCTTGTTTAAATTAAGTTATTTTACTTTCATTTTACGGTTTTTGTTTGGCAGCCAGTCATTTACCTTTTTTTTTTACGATTTTATTTTTACAGTAAAACTAATAAGATTTACTTTAAAATTACAAAGAATAATGTTAAATTGTTAGTATGGACATAAACCTTTAATATAATGAGCTAAATATTTTATTACAGATTAGTTCTGTAATTTTATTTTGTAATTTGAATTTGTATGTAATTTAAGAAAACCCGAAAAATACTGTATAAATAATACAGTAATTTCCCTGTATAAAAAATGAGAATGTCTGTGATTTGTCATTAATGATAAAATAATGGCAAAGTTGTTAATTTACAGATATTGTTTGTAATTTTACATCGTTTTAAACATAATTCAAAATTACAGGAAAATACTGTAAACAATTTAGAGTTATTTTCCGTAAATTTAGAATTTTTTTTACAGTGTAGCGAAACCATCAGTCATTTAAAAATAAAAAATAAAAATGAATATACTTTTTAACCACAATTGTTCATCTTGTGCAGATCTGCGAGGTGCTAAGGATTACGTAATGACATCGGAAAGTTCAAGCTAGACATAGGCAGAAGTACCGCCCTGTGTTTACAAAGTGCTCGTGTGAAGACTAATACAAACGCCCAAGTCTTGGGTCCGAGTCCACCTTTGTCGAGTTCGAGTCAAGTCCAAGTCTTAAACAATCAAGTCCGAGTCCAAAAGGGGCCGAGTTGGACTCAAGTCCGAGTTCTTTTTGGCCGAGTCCAAGTCAAGTCTGCCTGAGTCCAGAAAGTAATTAAAATGAAAAAAATATTCACTTATTATACTATCCTCTATTACTAATTTACTATCTAAAATTGATTTGTCAATGGAGAGTGGTGGCAATGGTAATCATTACATAGGAGAAAAAAGAAAAAAGGGGAAGGAGAAGGAGAGGAAGGGAGGGGAGGGAAAGAAAAGGGGAAGAAGGGGAAAGTAAAAAAAAAACATTTTTTTTATTTTTTTATTTTTTTAACTAATACAATGAAGGCAGTATGATGGAAGTGGTGGTGGTGGTGATGGCAATGAAGATGGTAAATAAATAATGAATGGTTAATTTGCTTATGCACACACACACACACACACACACTCACACCCACACACCTATACATTTACACATTTTTATTTCACTTCTGGACTTATGGAATTACTAGATTGTTTATTACTGCACTATTTTGGTCTGTTTGTTGAAGGGAAGAAAAAAAAATTGTGTGTATAAAGTCAGAATTGAATTGTGAGATATAAAGTCAGAATTGTGTGTATAAAGTGAGAATTGCGTGTCAGAATTGTGTGTATAAAGTCAGAATTGCGTGTCAGAATTGCATGTATAACATCAGAATTGCGTGTATAAAGTCAGAATTGCGTGTATAAAGTCAGAATTGTGTGATAGTCAGATTTGAATTGTGTGATAGTCAGATTTGAATTGTGTGATATAAAGCCAGAATTGTGTGTATAAAGTCAGAATTGCGTGTCAGAATTGCGTGTATAAAGTCAGAATTGCGTGTCAGAATTGCGTGTATAAAGTCAGAATTGCGTGTATAAAGTCAGAATTGTGTGATAGTCAGATTTGAATTGTGTGATAGTCAGATTTGAATTGTGTGATATAAAGCCAGAATTGTGTGTATAAAGCCAGAATTGTGTGAATAAAGTCAGAATTGTGTGTATAAAGTCAGAATTGTGTGATATAAAGTCAGAATTGTGTGATAGTCAGATTTGAATTGTGTGATATAAAGTCAGAATTGTGTGTATAAAGCCAGAATTGTGTGAATAAAGTCAGAATTGTGTGTATAAAGTCAGAATTGTGTGATATAAAGTCAGAATTGTGTGATAGTCAGATTTGAATTGTGTGATATAAAGTCAGAATTGTGTGAATAAAGTCAGAATTGCGTGTATAAAGTCAGAATTGTGTGATAGTCAGATTTGAATTGTGTGATAGTCAGATTTGAATTGTGTGATATAAAGCCAGAATTGTGTGTATAAAGTCAGAATTGTGTGTATAAAGTCAGAATTGTGTGTATAAAGTCAGAATTGTGTGTATAAAGTCAAAATTGCGTGTCAGAATTGCGTGTATAAAGTCAGAATTGCGTGTATAAAGTCAGAATTGTGTGATAGTCAGATTTGAATTGTGTGATAGTCAGATTTGAATTGTGTGATATAAAGCCAGAATTGTGTGTATAAAGTCAGAATTGCGTGTCAGAATTGCGTGTATAAAGTCAGAATTGCGTGTCAGAATTGCGTGTATAAAGTCAGAATTGCGTGTATAAAGTCAGAATTGTGTGATAGTCAGATTTGAATTGTGTGATAGTCAGATTTGAATTGTGTGATAGTCAGATTTGAATTGTGTGATATAAAGCCAGAATTGTGTGTATAAAGCCAGAATTGTGTGAATAAAGTCAGAATTGTGTGTATAAAGTCAGAATTGTGTGATATAAAGTCAGAATTGTGTGATAGTCAGATTTGAATTGTGTGATATAAAGTCAGAATTGTGTGATAGTCAGATTTGAATTGTGTGATATAAAGTCAGAATTGTGTGATAGTCAGATTTGAATTGTGTGATATAAAGTCAGAATTGTGTGTATAAAGCCAGAATTGTGTGAATAAAGTCAGAATTGTGTGTATAAAGTCAGAATTGTGTGATATAAAGTCAGAATTGTGTGATAGTCAGATTTGAATTGTGTGATATAAAGTCAGAATTGTGTGAATAAAGTCAGAATTGCGTGTATAAAGTCAGAATTGTGTGATAGTCAGATTTGAATTGTGTGATAGTCAGATTTGAATTGTGTGATATAAAGCCAGAATTGTGTGTATAAAGTCAGAATTGTGTGTATAAAGTCAGAATTGTGTGTATAAAGTCAGAATTGTGTGTATAAAGTCAAAATTGCGTGTCAGAATTGCGTATATAAAGTCAGAATTGCGTGTATAAAGTCAGAATTGTGTGATAGTCAGATTTGAATTGTGTGATAGTCAGATTTGAATTGTGTGATATAAAGCCAGAATTGTGTGTATAAAGTCAGAATTGTGTGTATAAAGTCAGAATTGTGTGATAGTCAGATTTGAATTGTGTGATATAAAGCCAGAATTGTGTGTATAAAGTCAGAATTGTGTGATATAAAGTCAGAATTGTGTGATAATCAGATTTGAATTGTGTGATATAAAGTCAGAATTGTGTGTATAAAGTCAGAATTATGTGTATTAAGTCAGAATTGTGTGTATAAAGTCAAAAAAGAGAAAAAAGGAAAATAAAAATAAAAATAAAAAATAGCCTTTTTGACAATGACTTGTGTTTATAAATTTTTATTTTTATATATTTGTTTTATTTATTTATTATTATTTATTTTTTTGTTCTGTTTTTGTTTTCTGTTTAGTTATTAACTTTTGTATTTTGACTACATTTGTAATTACATGTATGTGTATACTCTCTTTCCCCTACGAGAGTTTTGTATTTTGCTGTTTTTTGTCAATAATAAAAATAGAAAAAGACAAAAAAAAGATTAGAAATTGCTATTGTACATTTTTATCTTCTATTAATACTTTAACCTTTCACCCCATTAAACCAATGGCAATATAAAAATAAACAAAAATACCATTATTACATCTTGCCATTGCCATTGAACATTTTTATTTTGTCAACAGAACCTCAACTAGTTTCCAATCAAAAATGGTTTCAACAAATAGAATGGGCATATATGTAGAACTTTTATTATTACAAGTGCATGAAAAACACAAATTAACCTGTTTTATTGTATTTCAATCATTTAATGCCTCTGGTATCACCAAATGCTAATGTTTAGGGGTGGGCGATACTGCAGTCTTATTTCACGATAGGATTTCTCAAGTAGGATTATTCAAGTAAGAATAAATACTATAGAAATTGAATAAAACAATTAAATGTAAAATAAAACAAACTTCACTGTATTACATGTACAGTTATTCTTATTAAATGTACTAAAGTTAGTCAGCAGTAGAGTGAGTGATTGGGTGTGTGAGTGTGTGAGTAAGTGAGTAAGTGTGTAAAGGGTGTGTGTGAGTGAGTCAGTGAGTGAGTGAGTGTGTAAAGGGTGTGTGTGTGTGTGTGTGTGAGTGAGTCAGTGAGTGAGTGAGTGTGTAAAGGGTGTGTGTGTGTGTGTGTGAGTGAGTCAGTGAGTGAGTGAGTGAGTGTGTAAAGGGTGTGTGTGTGAGTGAGTCAGTGAGTGAGTGAGTGTGTGAGTGAGTGTGTAAAGGGTGTGTGAGTGAGTGAGTGAGTGAGTGATTTTCTCTTCGTCTTTTGTTGTTTGATTAACATTACGGCAGCAGGTTCATTGGACTGATTAACTTTCATCTACTTAAGTTTACTTTGCATTTTGACATGATGTATGTGAATTTATTTGACAGTCCAAGCGTAAACCATTAGATCATTCGTTACTGATGATGCACGATGAGGCGGCCTCATTTCTGTCTGCCCCTTTAAGTGTATGCACAAAAATCCGATAGGCCTATTTATCGTCATATCGCCCAGGATTTAATTTGGTATTGATTAAAATAAGCAACTTACATTTCTCTAGGTTTTCTTTGAACATGTTGGTGGAAAGTCTGGCCAGACACATCAGTAGGCTAAGAGTCAATTTGCAATCCACAAGTATGCTAACTCTACCTTTAGCAAAAAAACAAAAAGGTAAAACAACAATGTCGGACGATTTTGAAGTTGAAATATGAGTTTTTGGTAAAGGGCGTTTGTAATCTTCACACTATTCCCCATCTGGGATCACGCAGAGCCTCTGAAGCCCTTCCTCTGAAACTGCATTGATGTGGACCTTCAGCATTTTGGTTGCAACTGAAAAGCATTAAATGAAAAACCCTGGAATGTTTTCCTCAAAAAACTTAATTTCTTTTCGACTGAAGAAAGACATGAATATCTTGGATGAGATGGGGGTGAGTAAAATATCAGGACATGTTCATTTTGAAGTGAACTAATCCTTTAACATGTCATTTATACAGTAGATGAAAAGAGTGCATAGCACAGTATAAGTGCCTCGCTCTTTAAAACAGAGGCTGTTTATTGGCATCAATGGTCCCATAAAGAAACTTTATCATCCATGTACGTAATTAAATCTGTGACAGTCGAGTGTATGAAGTGCCCAACATTTCACACTTAATGTTTTTGGTTAAATAAGTGCACTTGATCTTTTTTCAGTGTAAACACTAGTGTTGTAGTTAAGACCACCTAAACCGAGACCAAGACCAAGACCAAGACCAGACCAGCACTCCTTAAATTCATCTAAAAGATCCATCTACTGCCTGAGAAATGTCTTATATTTAATTAATAAACACAATTAGAATAGTAAGACACTATTACACTGTTACCAATCAAATCACTGACAATAAAACTCATGGCACAGAAGTTGCATCTGAATTGGTACAATTACACCTGCATAAATAATGTTCAGATTAATTTAACATTAAAACATTAACATTATTGATCAGTCACAGAATCCTTTATTCAACCGATTTGTTCAAAGCAGCTGATAATAACCAAACGCTGCCGAATTAGCAAAGACCGTTTAAAATGTAATTTAATATTAACTTCTTGTTTATTGAACGTTTGTATAAATCCGTTGATCAATATAATTTGCTCTCACGCTTATATTCATGAAAACAGCTCTCTTGCTCTTGCGATATTGTTTAATTATATTCTATGTTATATAAAAAAACTAAATCTCAGATTTTTGTGGGCATTTATATAAATTTTGGGCATTTTTGAGACAATGCTGCATTGATTCTGAACCCGGCAGCACAGCAACACAAGAAATCACATTACAAAGAAGTTATTGATTGCATTTTAAGCTGTAAGTTTGACATCAAATCACATGAAGGATGTTAAATCAGACAATGCACCTGTGACTTAGTGATATCCCAGCAGGTGTGGTCTTGACTGGTCTTGAGATAAAATCCCCAGTCCTCCAAGTCCGAGACCAAGACAAGACCGAGGAGAAATGCAGTCGAGACCGAGACCAGAGCAAGACCTTCAAAAACCAGTCTTAAGACCGGTCTCGAGTACTACAACACTATACAATAATCAAACTATTATACTACAAAATGCCATAGAATAGTATATACGTATGCACAATTTCTCGTTTTTTATTTTTATTGGAATATTAGTATGTGAGTAAAAGTGTGAATCAGACTAAAGGGTTGATCGTCTGCTGATGTGTGAGATTGATGATCGGAGATGTTTCTGTGAGATCTGTTTATTCACAGTCATACTGGAGAAGTTTAATTTTGTGAAGATATTTGTGTCACTGTTTTTCTGATTTTGATTTATGCTGAAAGAGTCGCTAGTGTTTATTACCTTAAATCATGATTTTTGCATTCTTTTGAATGTCCAACATTTAAAAATTATATTTATATTTTACATATACATTTTTCTGTGTGTGTGTGTGTGTTCTTCAGGTCTGGAGTTTAACTGCTCGATTAATCAGTCAAAGCCCTGTTACGCTGCTCTGGGACACAAACTCAATCTGCAGATGGTGCTGGATGCTAGTCATGAGCTGAAGATACAAAAGAGAATAAGCAGCGAAGAAAAAGATCCAGTTTGTAAAATAAAGAAGGACACGATGAAGGACTGTGATCTTTTTAATAACAGATCTGAAGTGACATTCGTTAATGGGACTCTGATAATAAACCCTGTGACCAGAGCAGATTCAGGGAATTACACATTCCAAGTCTTTGACTCAGAGGGCACTGAAATATCTAAAGGAGATCTTCAAGTGATTGTTGAAGGTACAGTAACTCTCTCATCAGACTCATTACAATCTCCTGTTCTCCAAATGCCAATGCTTTATGTGTTAACAGCAGATTTTCATTTGATTAAAACAGTTGTTTACTTCGGTTGCTGTGTCTTCTATTCCTGCTGCTGTTGTTATGAATGAATATTTCGAGGCTGCTTTGGTGTTTATCTCTTAATATCCTCATCCTGTGTTTTCCTTCCATAGATCCTCAAGTCACTCCGATCGTTCTGGGATGTCTTGCTGTGATTCTTATAGTGCTGGTCATCGTGGCGTATTACTTTTACAAGAAGAAGAATCAGCTCAAACCGACATCAAGTCAGTCTTGTTGTGTTCATGAATCTATCAAAATTGAAAAATAAATATACTAAAAATGTATTTTAAATGCATTTATTTTATGCTAAGTACACTACAAAAACAAATGTATATATGTATGTACTATATAAAATAGCATCTCACCATTTACAAATAATTGGAAACATTTGGGATGTTGTAAGAACTCAACTGAACAAGATATATAACACTGGCCTAGTGCTTTCTGGATATTTTACTGAAATTTATTTTACATAGTGCACCTTTAATATGAAATAAATGTGTTTAAATTTTCACTAGGGTTAGTATTGCTTTATCACTTTATTCACTTATTTCTCTCTAATTTGTTTTAATTAAAACATCCAATAAATTGATATATGTAAATATAACACAAATTAATCTGTATTTCATAAACAAACAGTTGGGATTCATTCACCCATGCTGTCATTATTTATTCAACATTATGTTGCTCCAAACCTGTATGTTTTAAATGGAGTAAATGGACAGATTTAACTTGTATGCATGAAAAACATCAAATATAAAATCTGACAAGTTATTTGAATAGAAAACACAGTTTAGAGGCGATTTAGCTTTGCATGACATTTCCTCATAGTGTGATATTAGTGGTTAGTTTTTTATGATGCTTAATGTCAATATTTTCTCTGATGTTTTAGACGGTCCAGAGTGTGTGAATGAACACGTCGCTCAGAAGAAACCCCACACAGAGGAAGGACAGAAGAGACCAGGTACGAGTGGACTGAAGTACAGATTCTCCAAGCATCAGAAACAACTTGAGCTTTGAGTAAACACACAGTTTTAGGAACTGGACATAATGCAGAATGGTTTACAGTGGCAATGTGAAAATGTAGATCTTATTGTTGTATGTGTAACGGAGGCTAGCTAGTAGTTGCTGTGCGAGTAAACCTCACTCCTCTGATCTCAAGAGACGCTCTAGTGACTGACACTAGAGGTTGCAGCCTTTAGCCTCCCTGTTAGAGCGTCTGACTGATGCCGGCGGACCCGGGTTCGAGTCCCGCTTGGAGTGGGCGTTTCGAACAGGGGGGGGGTTACATTTGTGCCATGACCCGGATGGGAGTGAGTTTTAGGGGGGTGAGTGTAACGGAGGCTAGTTAGTCCCTCCAGAAAAACGTGATTATGCGATCGCATGATTTAATGCATAATCAGCCAAAGTCCGCATATTTATGCGGGGCCGCATTTTTTCAAATACGCCGCACTTTCACCGCATAAATTGCCTATTTACGTGTGCAAAATATGCGGGCTTGCATGATTTCATAATCCCCGCATTTTCGTTGCAAAACAGTCATATATATAGTAGCATAAAGTTGAAAAATGTTTGTTTACTTCACACAAGAGCCGCCATTTCCCCCTATTGCCATGGGAAAGTTTTGAAGTGACGTAATTACCCGACGTGAACGTCATCGAAAAGCTGCAAACCCCCGTGGAGAAACCACAGATATCGCTGAAACCATGAAGAAGCTCGCACACTCCCATTGGCCAACAAAAATAACAGCAAAAGACCAAAGCAAAGCAGTTTCCCGAAGTGTTGACCGATTTCAAAACACAGCATCATGAAGCTTCAGAGCGTTATGAGTCAGTGAGTCGATTCAACGGTTCGGAGCGTTATGAATCAGTGAGTCGATTCAGCGGTTTGGAGTGATATGAATAAATGAGTCGATTCAGCGGTTCGGAGCATTATGAATCAGTGAGTCGATTCAGCGGTTCGGAGCATTATGAATCAGTGAGTCGATTCAGCGGTTTGGAGTGATATGAATCAATGAGTCGATTCAGCGGTTCGGAGCATAATGAATCAGTGAGTCGATTCAGCGGTTTGGATCGCCAAAGTCACGTATTTCAGCAGTTTGACACGCGATCCGAATCATGAATCGACTCGCTGATTCATAACGCTTCGAAGCTTCATGATGCCGTGTTTTGAAATCGTCATCACTATATAAGTCGTTATTTAGGTTTTTTTTGCGCACAAAAACTATTCTCGTCGCTTCATAAAGTTATTGTAGAGCCGCTGTAGTGAGATGGACTTTGTAACGACGTCTTTAGTGACTTTTAAGGGTCTTGAGAGTGTAAAGTGCATTGAGCCAATGGAGGCCTTTCTGAGCCATCAGATTTACACTAAAATATCTTCATTTGTGTCTGAAGATGAACGGAGGTCTGACGGGTGTCCAACCACATGAGGGTCAGTCATTAATGACAGAATTTTCATTTTTGGGTGAACTAACCCTTTAAGAGATTGCGCTTTGGGCATTGGAAGCACTCAAATGTCTGTTTTGTAAAGCTACCTCTGTAAAAAAAAAAAATTTCAGAAGTTGTAGTATATTCCTTTTGTAAAACTACAGAACTTGTTTGACTCAATGTTTTGTAAATTTGAGCTAAGTGTTTATAAAGTTCTTCAATAAAACAAGATGAGAACTTAAATATTCCCAGCACTTTCTGTGATGTAGTGCTTTGTTTCTCTTTTTCATCAAACCGCAGTTTTTGCAAGTTCCCGCAATTTTATTGCATAAAATTGCATAAATATCCCGCATTTTCCGTGCCGCATAATCAAGGATTTTTGCCGGCAATGATCACAAAAAAAAGCCGCATTTTTCTGTGAGTAAACCTCACTCCTCTGATCTCAAAAGACGCTCTAGTGACTGACACTAGGGGTTGCAGCCTTTATTCTCATTGTTAGAGCGTCCGACTCTCATGCCGCTGGACCCGGGTTCGAGTCCCGCTTGGAGCGGGGCGGTTTGAACAGGAGGGGTTACATATGCTAAACAATGACAGTGAATCAAATCTTTGCTAACACTCTACTATAGGAAATATCAGCAAATGTCACACTTTATATCAACTTTTACTGAAAAAATAACAATAATTGACAGGTTTTGGAGGTTTAAGGCCGTGTTATTATCCTCTTCAGTATGATTATGGTCAGTCACAGTCTGATTGTGATATGTCTGAGTTATAGAGTCGAACTCTGCTTTTATGAAACTAGAGTTAAAGACAAAGTGATAAGAAAAGCATCTGTGGCTTTAGTGAAAACGGCCAAAGATCAGCAGAAAACTAACCACCAGCAAGTCTAAGACGGAAGCTGAAAGTGTTTTTCTGTTTGCATTTGTCACGCAGTCCTGACATTGAGTCACGCAAATGAGACACAGCGTAGCGAGCAAAGTCATGATGAGTCTCAAACTGTGTGTGTGAGAGAATAAATACACCAATAAATGTACGTCCCTTTGAAGCATGATAGTACCTTTTGTGCCCGTCAACTACTCGAGTGCTTTGACGACATTAAAGATTGGATGTCCTTGAACTTTTTACATTTTAATGGAAAAAAGATTGAAGTCATGATTATTGGGCTAAATCTTCCGGTGGACCTTGACAACATCTGTAAAACCTACAGTTACAAACCTAGGAGTTAAAATGGATTGAGACTTAAATTTCGACACAAATTAAAGCAGTCGTTTAGTCCAGCTTTTTCAGTCGAGGCAGTTAGCCAAGGTAAAGTGTGTCCTTTCTAGACAAAACTTTGAGATATTGATTCATGCCTTCATTATGCCACGATTGGACTATTGTAATGCACTTTATGCTAGGATCAGTCAGTCTTCGCTTTCGTCTGCAGTTGGTGCAAAATGCTGCTGCCCATCTTTTAACTGGGTCCCGAATGTACAATCACATTACCCCCGTTTTAGCTTCTCTTGATTGGCTCCCGGTGTGTTTTCGTGTCAATTTTAAAATTCTTTTATTTGTTTTTAAGAGTCTGAATGGTCTGGCTCCGCGGTATCTGTCTGACCTGCTCCAGTCTCATGTCCCGTCCCACTCCCTTAGGTCGGCAAATCCGTCAATGCTCTATGTCCCTAAGACAAACAGAAAGCTAAAAGGTTCTTTTTCACTTTTTCAGTTGCCGGCCCCTTGTTGTAGAATGAGCTGCCACTGCATATCAAGCGAGCTGACTCACTTCCTGTTTTTAAACCTCTTCTTAAAACACATTTTTTCTCTTTGGCTTTTAACACAGTTTGAGATGACTTTTATTGTGAGTGTCATTTTATTGTGTTACTTTTAAACAGTCACCATGTGTGTTATGTTATTTATTTTGTGTATTGTCAATGTACAGCACTTTGGCTAAACTTGTTATTTTAAAGTGCTTTATAAATAAACGAGAGATTGAGAATAAAACAGAGTATAAATAAATGTGTGAAGAATTAAATAGTAAAAATTATAAAATACAGTATAAATTAATAAATAAAGAGTATAAATATGTGAATAATTAAATAGTACAAATAAAAAATACAGTATAAATGAATAAATAAAGAATATAAAATATGTGAATAATTAAATAGTAAAAAAATAAAAACGAATAGCCAACACTTGTTCATATGCTAAGTGTAGCATTTGTAGCATGCAAGTAATAATCAAGTAAAAAACACTCATCACTGGCATTAGCACAGTTTTATTTAAATAAACCGAGCAAACAGCTAGAATATTTTTGTAGTGTAATTAAATAGTAAACATAAATAAAATACAGTATAAATAAATAAAGAGTATAAATAAATATGTTAATAATTAAATAATAAAATTAATAAAATACAGTATAAATGAATAAATAAAGAGTTTAAATACAAATGTGAAAAATTAAATTGTAAAAATAAAATATACAGTATAAATGAATAAATAAATAAAGAGTATAAATAAATATGTGAATAATTAAATAATAAAATAAATAAAATACACTATAAATGAATAAATAAAGAGTATAAATAAATATGTGAAAAACTGTATAGTAAAAATAAAATGTATAGTATAAATAAATAAATATGCAAATAAAATAAATAGTAAAAATAAATAAATAAAACACAGTATAAATAAATAAATAAATAGAGTATAAATAAATAAATAAATAAATAAATACAGTATAAATATGTAAAAATAGAGTATAAATAAATAGATAAAAAGTATATGTAAATATAAAAATAAAATAAATAGTAAAAATAAATGAATACAGTATTAATAAATAAATAAAAATAAGAGTTTAAATAAATATGTGAAAAATTAAATAGTAAAATTAAAAAATCCATTATAATTGAATAAATAAATAAATAGTATAAATAAATATGTGAATAATAAAATAATAAAATAAATAAAATACACTATAAATGAATAAATAAAGAGTATAAATAAATATGTGAAAAAATGTATAGTAAAAATAAAATGTATAGTATAAATAAATAAATATGCAAATAAAATAAATAGTAAAAATAAATAAATAAAACACAGTATAAATAAATAAATAAATAGAGTATAAATAAATAAATAAATAAATACAGTATAAATATGTAAAAATAGAGTATAAATAAATAGATAAAAAGTATATGTAAATATACAAATAAAATAAATAGTAAAAATAAATGAATACAGTATTAATAAATAAATAAAAATAAGAGTTTAAATAAATATGTGAAAAATTAAATAGTAAAATTAAAAAATCCATTATAATTGAATAAATAAATAAATAGTATAAATAAATATGTGAATAATTAAATAGTAAAAATTAATACAATACAATATAAATGATTAAATAAATAAATATGAAAATAAAAATAAATTGTAAAAATAAATAAATAAAATACAGCATAAATAAATAAATACAGTATAAATAAATACAGTATAAATTAATTAATACAGTATAAATAAATAAATAGAGTATAAATATGTAAAAATAGAGTATAAATAAATAAATAGATACAAAGTATATATAAATATACAAATAAAATAAATAGTAAAAATAAATGAATACAGTATAAATAAATAAATAAATAAATAAATAAATAAATAAATAAATAAATAAATAAATAAATAAATAAATAAATAAAGAGTTTAAATAAATATGTGAAAAATTAAATCATAAAAATAAAAAAATCCATTATAAATGAATAAATAAATAAAGAGTATAAATAAATATGTGAATAATTAAATAGTACAAATTAATAAAATACAGTATAAATTAATACATCAATAAATATGCAAATAAAATAAATTGTAAAAATAAATAAATAAAATAGAGTATAAATAAATAAAATAGAGTATAAATAAATAAAATAGAGTATAAATAAATAAATAGAGTATAAATAAATAAATAGAGTATAAGTTAATAGAGTATAAATAGATAAATAGGGTATAAATATGTAAAAATAGAGTGTAAATAAATAGATAAAAAGTATATGTAAATATACAAATAAAATAAATAGTACAAATAAACGAAATACAGTATAAATAGACTATAAATAAATAAATATGCAAATGTCAAAAAGATGTATAAATAACTTAAATAAATAAATAGTAAATAAATAAAATACAGTATGAATAGACTATAAATAAATAAATAGGCAAATGTGCAGAAGTTGTATAAATAACTTAAATAAATAAATAGTATAAATAAAAGAAAAGGCACAGTCTCCTTTCAATTTTAAAATGTGTCCTTGAAACCCGAGTTTTCTGGGAACATTAGGGTGGAATGAAAGGAGGAGTATGGAGGAGCCAGTCTTTTTGTGTTCATTGTTGCTTGCTTTTTTTGCTGTCTCTGGTGCTTCATAATTTACTATCAGCATTATAGCAACCGAAATCCTGTTTCTAATCTCATCTGATCATCTGTCCTCTGTGTCAACAGATGTAGAATATGCCGCAATCAACTCTCAGAACAAGAACAAGAGGAAAGGGAAGGAGGAAGAGGTTCATTACGGAGAAGTGACATTCGCCAACTCCAGCGCTCAGCAGCCTCATCAGACGCAGGATCATTGTGTTTACTCTGAGGTTCAGACGCGCAACCACAAAACCCACAAACTGTGAGTCTTCATGTGTGGCCCAGTTCAGAGCTGCTTATGATGCAATGCTCGGGGTCATTTCCTGGGTGCTCCGAAATAACTGGACAAACACTGACTGATGTGACTTGTGCTTAACAATAATACATTGTTTTTCTTTGTCAATGGGATTAAAACATACACCCGTGTTTTCTGCACTTTTGTTCTGCCTTTTCCTGCACTTTGTCGCCACCAAGTGAACAAAAAATGTATCTAGCGTGAGTTTTGAAGCTGTGAGTTGATGTGATTCCGTGAGAGAAACTGAGGATTTACTGAGCGATCATAACAAGAGCTGAAGCAGAAGATCACAGCTGTGTTTGAGATCTGTTGGGAGATTTGATTGAATGACGTGTGCCGTTAAGAATTCATTAATGCTGTGACATTATGAAATAGCAATTGTTTAAATGTAACCGTTCACAAGAAACACACGCTATCACAATCTCCCCCTTTTAAGTCTAGGCGTTAAGGGAAAATGTAACAGAGAATCTAGATAGTGTGGTAAAACTATACAGTAGGATGTGTGGTTGAAAACTATTACCATTTTAGTCTGTGAGCAACCTTATCTTGTCTACATTATGCCTTTGTTGTGAATGTGATTATAAACTATTTATAAGTTTATTTTCTGGGACATTATTAGTATTATATAGTATTTTTCCCCATACTTTGGAAGTCAGTGGTGCCCCACAACTTTTGCGTACAAACGTTCTTCAAGATATCATCTTTTGTGTAGAAGAAAAACATTTATGCAGGTTTTGGACAACTTGAGGGTGAGTAAATGATAAAAGAATATAAATCAGGCATGTTTAAGTGAAATACGGCAATACTGATAGTGTCCAGTAAGCAATGAAAATAGTTTTGGGACATTCTTTATTTTCGTTGATATTTACAAAAGCAAACAAACAACAAAACATTCTTACAATGCAGATTTCCAAGTACAGTATCAACATTAATATTACTTACCATTTGTGTTGTTCTTATTGTGACGTCTCAGCCTAGGCTGTGCGTGTGTAGCTGCACTCAAAAAAATTACTCTTTGAATGAATATAAAAAAATCATGGAAAGTATTTCCACATGATTAACTTTATGCAATTATGTTATTCCAATTTAAAGTACTTACGTTGGGTCAACTTAATTTATTAAGGTTGATTCAACTTATTTACTATGGTTAGCCACAGCTTAATTTAATAGTGTCAGCCCAACTAATTTGCAATGTTTTGGACCAACTCATTTATTTAAGTTAGCCTAACAAAAGTGCTTAATGCTGAAAGAAAGCCATTTAATCACATGGAAATCCTTTCCATGATTTAATTACATTAATTCAAAGAATAGCTTTTGAGTGCATTTACAAAACCTTTTACAAGATTTTATTAGCTAGCCAGAATATGGTTTTGTTACATCCATAGCATGCCCAGAGTAGATTTTTATTATTATCAACTTTAATAGTTATTAGTAGGTCCTCACCCGAAGCAAATGCTCTACACTTCACCACAATGGTAACCTCCAAAAACACTAACATAACAAACTTTTAAATACCAATATAATGAAACATTAAGAATTAAAAAGTCTCTCAATTTTCTCATCTTGTTAAAAATGCATCAAATTGCACTTTATTTAAATATTTACTCTCTGAATTCAGCCCCTTTGCAAAGCATGATGGGAAGTGAAAGTCTTATTTCTTTGGGTAACTCGATTGAAACATGTTATTTCAAAACGAAAACATCAAGTTATGTCAAAGAGTAACGGTTTTAAGTCAGTTTAACATGAATCAATTACATTTGAACCAGAAACCTAATATAATGGTGTAAAATCAAGATGAATTGCTTAAATAAAGTGAACAGCATCATAAAATATTTTTTTTGAGTGTGTGTCTCATTTCATTTTGAAGGCTGCGTCCTCCGAAGGACACATCCTGTGAAGAATGCCGTATATAGAGTGTCCTCAATCAGAATTAAACAAGACGTCCTTCGTAGGACACACAGGAGAGAACTATCACACCAGTTAAATGAATGAAATATAACTAACTTGTTTATGACCCATTTCTTTATTTTTTGTGAATGAATTACTTTATTTAGTCTATTTATACATTGATGTTTGTTGTTCCCTATGTGTGTGTAATGGAGTATGTAAGTTTCCCCATGTGTGGCATTTGGGAGGCCATGTTTTCTTTGTTTAGTTTGTTTGATTACTGTTAAGTTTGAGTTTACCCTTTTTATGGGCCCAGACCTGACTTTATTTTCATTCAGTTTTTCAAGTTATTTAATTTGTAACTTTGTTTTGCATTTAATAAAAAAAAAAAATTGGTTGGAAATCCTGTGTTCTTTGTAGGGATGGGGAATTGAAGCCTCATGAAGCAGTGAGGCTTTCCCCTGACTGTTCCAGGAAAAGATTCGAAGCTTCAAGAGTGTGGAGAACAGCGCCATCTGGTGCTTATTTAACACAAAGCAGCCAGAAGCCTGTGGAAGAAGCTCTGTCAGATGAAGCAACCACAACACACTCCCATCGTTTCAATGTTATGTGTACAAATAAAAGCCTTACACGTTTTTAATTTGTCCATTAAATTAATTCATTTACTCATTAAAGTGTGACAATAAAATATAATATGAGCTTATATGATTCAATAAGATCTAATATAGGCTAGAGCTTAGATAAGGGATCAAAATATCAAGCCCGACCCTACCTGAGCCCGGCCCGACACATTAACTGTAATTCTGTCAGATCCATTAAGTCAAGAATACACATGACAATAAAAATTATTTAGAATTTTTCATTGAATAATTTGCAATAGTTAATGAATCTGAATTTAATTTTGTTTTGGTGGTATGGCTCTGTTCAGGGAGTCCTCTGACCTTTCATGAGCACCATGAAATAGCAGAGAGTCAGAGGACAGCAGCAGCATTAGGGAACGCTCACACAGTTTAGGACTGGGAGAGCTTAACTATTCCCCTATGAACAGAGCAGCAACAATGACATAAAACAAATACCACGTTATACACGACAGGAGGAGGTGGGGAGGTGGTGGGTTGCAAAGCATCGAGCAGCAAGTTGTAAGAGCGAACTGAATCAGCTT
The DNA here is from genome assembly GCF_949357685.1 of Gobio gobio. Taxonomy (NCBI): domain Eukaryota; kingdom Metazoa; phylum Chordata; class Actinopteri; order Cypriniformes; family Gobionidae; genus Gobio; species Gobio gobio. The sequence goes on from NC_137109.1 coordinate 50,701,714, forward strand.
TAAATAGGCGCCCTGTTTTTAGCGTAGACATTAGCAGCGAGCAGAGTTGAAACAGCTGATGCAAATCAGCTGATGAGACCGTGGTGTTGTCAATCACGTTAGCAGCGTCTTGACTACTTGGTCTGCCAGAACTGACGCTGACGCTCAATTTATGAGCCCAAGCCCGATTTAAACCCGACCATTTTTAATACGTGGGCGTTCTGAGAACAAGCCTGTAACGCCGCATTCACACAGGGCGTCGACGTCAACGCTTGACGGTGGGTGTGGCTGAAGCTTGACACGACCGTCATAGTGACAACAGCCAATCACATTACTTGCCGCTTGGACCACAATACAACACAAAAAAGCGCCTTTTTTCACAGCTAGTCTGTGAGACGAAATGGATGCCGATTTGGTTGTACGTGCGAATGCCTGTCATTCAATGATAAACAGAGTACACGGACAGAATACAAGCACGATACATACCAAATTCTCCAACCGTCTCTGCCACCTCCTCCATTTTTGATCGTTCTTCACTCTTCATTCACCGGTGTTCTAAACGAACGCAATTGGCTAGCGTCTGCTCTAGGATATTTGCAAAGGGTGATCTGTTCGGATGACGCCTGCGTTGGCGCTTGAAAAGTTGAGAAATCTTCAACTTTTGCCGCTTGCAATGCGAGTAAAGCGACGCGACGGAACCCAAAATTCAGTTCAGCAATGCATGACGTCACCCATTCAAAATAAATGAGAAGCGCTGATGCCGACGCCCCGTGTGAATGCGGCGTAATGAGCGAAGCGAACAGGTGTGACACTCAGTTCAATAATCCGCTCTATGCAGGCGCGCGCTCATGAACCGTATAGGCCTACTTGTTGTAGCCATTAAACAATGTATTTTGTTTAATATTCATGTTTAAATATTATAATGTTATTTTTTTATTTCATCTGATTATGAAAAGTGCAAAGATGTGAGTGGGTCAGAAATTATTTTGGTGGTCATTATATTTTGTTGAATATTAAGTTTTGTTTTGTATGAAGCCCTAGCCTGGATGCCAGTCGAACATAGCCCCGCCCACAACATTTTAACTTGTGCATTTCGGTCTGAACTTGATCCGTAGAGGAGTAATTATGCCCGAACAGAAACTGTTCGGACCAAGGAAATTGTCAGGGCGGGCTTTAGACTATGATGGACAGATGATAAACAGTAAGGTAATCATCCACGTCATCAAAGAGCGCTTGGGTTGAATTTGTTCTAATCCTAAACGGAGAAATTGTTCGTACACACCTTTTGTGTCTCATACTTTAACTGTATCAGAGTCTCTGGGCACAGGGCCTCTGTTGGCTCAAGGGCATAGATCACTTTTTCGTCAAAAATGTCACACTGTGTCTGTTGCTCATGTGTCGTTGCTCGTGAGAGTGTGTCTGGATGCATAGGTGATAGGATGTCCATCTTGCATTAGACATGTGCCTAAACCGTCCTTGGATGCATCTGCTTGTATCACGACAGCTTTCTTTGGGTCAAAGAATTTGAGAACAGGGGCTGTTATGAGTGCATTTTTTAGGTTCGTGCTGCCACTGTCATACATTGTCCATTCTCAGTAGTTGTCTCAGTGGCGCTGTAGCTGTTGCTTCTCCAGGTATGTACTGTGAGAGATACTTGATCATCCCAAGCATGCGTTGCAGTGCAGGTCTGTCTGTGGGTGATGGCATGTCGACTATTGCCTTAACTTTTTCATTGTCAACTTTAACACCCTCTGAAGTCACAACATGACCCATGTATTTGACACTGTTTACCTTGTATTGGAGAAGCGCAGAGAGTGAAGGAACGTATAGAAGCCGTGTGTAAGTGTTTTTTCTAATTACTCAGTTTGCTGGATTTGCTCAGCGTATTACACTCTATCAAGTGGATACATTTCGATTCTGTAGTTATTTTTGGATTTATAATTTTACTGGTTAAGATAATTGTATTTGAATTAAAACCAGTGCTGTTTTAGCCGTCAGCACTCAAATATTATTGCTGGATATTCGCACTAGTAAGTGATAGTTTCGCTTTTGAGCTGAGCCATTGACAGGCTGTTACCTTGATTGTCTGAGCGAATTACAAAGGTGGACAGAACATATATAAGCTCAGGTCGATCACCACTACCACAAACTGACCATCTCTTATACACTGGACAGTCACTGGCACAAGAGCAGGTTATTACTGAGGAGTGGTTTAACGTGAACACCTTTACATTGACTCACTCTTACCTGCCCTCCCATAGCAACATTGCTGTCCATTAAAGCAGCAGTTGATAGCTTCACACTCAGCACCACTGATACCAGGTGGGCCACATTGGATCTGCTCATAATCAGCTACAGCACATTTGTCAAGGGGCTCTGCCTGCGCCACTGGCTGCTTAGACTGAAACTGCTGAGGAAACTGTTGACTAGCTTGTTGTTGAACCTGCTGAGGAAACTGTTGACTAGCTTGTTGTTGAACCTTCTGAGGAAACTGTTGACTAGCTTGTTGTTGAACCTTCTGAGGAAACTGTTGACTAGCTAGCTGTTGAACCTTCTGAGGAAACCGTTGACTAGCTAGCTGTTGAACCTTCAGAGGAAACCGTTGACTAGCTAGCTGTTGAACCTTCAGAGGAAACCGTTGACTAGCTTGTTGTTGAACCTTCTGAGGAAACCGTTGACTAGCTTGTTGTTGAACCTTCTGAGGAAACCGTTGACTAGCTTGTTGTTGAACCTTTTGAGGAAACTGTTGACTAGCTTGTTGTTGAACCTTCTGAGGAAACTGTTGACTAGCTAGCTGTTGAACCTTCAGAGGAAACTGTTGACTAGCTAGCTGTTGAACCTTCTGAGGAAACTGTTGACTAGCTAGCTGTTGAACCTTCTGAGGAAACCGTTGACTAGCTAGTTGTTGAACCTTCTGAGGAAACTGGTGACTAGCTAGCTGTTGAACCTTCTGAGGAAACTGTTGACTAGCTTGCTGTTGAACCTTCAGAGGAAACTGTTGACTAGCTAGCTGTTGAACCTTCCGAGGAAACCGTTGACTAGCTAGCTGTTGAACCTTCTGAGGAAACTGTTGACTAGCTAGCTGTTGAACCTTCTGAGGAAACTGGTGACTAGCTTGTTTTTGAACCCGCTGATCAGTTTGCTTTAACATCGGAGCTTGAGGATACTGGGGCAGATTACTCCACTGTGGAACAGCATGACAAAAAGCACAAAACCACACACAAAGTGCCAGCAATTGAACAGCACAACAACTTCCTGCCATCGTTCAACAGCTAGTCACACTGTTGAGATCTTCTTCTTCTTCTTCTTGTGGATTTATTGGCGGGTCGCAAACCAACTGAAAAGGTGCATACCGCCACCTACTGTGCTGGAGTATGAACGAAGATGATACACTTCTTATATTTCCTATATTCTATATTTCAGGCCACTATTCCTCAAGAATGTCATTAATGCTATAATTTTTCTACCAGACTCTATTCCTGTCTTCAAAATATTATATATGGTAAAATCTGTAATACCCAAAGCTTGCATATCTCTTTTAAGCTCAATTCTTTCTTGTTCAAATTTTTTACATCTAATCAAAACATGTTCTACAGTTTCCATTTCCTGACATACATTACAAAAGCCCGAGTTGTGTTTGCCCATGATATGTAATGTTGCATTAAGATTGGTGTGACCCATTCTTAATCTTGTAAAAATAATAAATTCCTTTCTCTTTATATTATGACTAATTTGACTTTGTTTTATATTATTTTGTATTCTATAAAAATGTCTTCCTTTCTTACATGAGTCCCAATATTTCTGCCATTTACTCCCACAGGCTTGTTGAATCAATGACTTCCCTTCTGCCCTGCTTAAAGTGACTGCTTTGTTAATACTATCCACTTTGAGTGCTTCCTTGGCCATTTTATCTGCCGTTTCATTTCCTTGTATCCCAACATGTGCTGGTACCCATAAAAACTGCACTAAAATTCCCATTTTACTTAATCTAAATAAAATAATCAGAATTTCTGTCATTATGTCTTTCCTACATGATTGAAAGGTTTGCAAGCTTAAAATTGATGTCCACATAAATGAATGAATCTGATGAATCTGATTGATGAATCTGAACAAATTAAAACGTTCCTTTTAGAGATTGGCCTTTCCTCCTCAAACCACTCGAGTGCCATCTGAATGGCAACTAATTCTGCTGTATACACTGATGTTGCATCAGTTAGCCTTGCTTTGTTCCCACTTTTAAATTCTGGTACATAAAATGCTGCACCCGTTCGTCCTGTCTCAGGGTTTTTTGAACCATCAGTGTACACCTGAATAAATGACGAATGAACAGTATTAATGTATTCTAGTGTTTTATACTTGACTTCACCTCCAACTTCTCCTTTCTGAATTCTTTCATGTATTGTCAAATCAATTTGTGGTTCACTTAAAAACCAAGGTGGTATTGGAGATGTTGTTATAGTTGGTCCAAAAATTTTTGAATCTATTCCCATTTCTTTTGCCCATTCCTGGACCTTCCATGCAAATCCTGTACCATGTCTATTCTCCCAACTTTCCTCCAATACTTCCTTAGCTAAATGACTATTATTATGGCCCTTTAAACTTATCCAGTATGCCATAGATAGTTTTTGACGACGCAAATATAAAGGCATTTCTGATAGCTCCACCTGCATTGCTGCTACTGGTGTTGTTCTAGTAACTCCTAGAATGCATCTTAATGCTCTATGTTGAATAACATCCAATTTCTTTAGCAACGATGCAGATGCAGACCCATACACAATGCATCCATAATCTACTATGGAGCGAAGAAGAGAATAGTATATTCCCATCATTGATATTTTATCTGCACCCCAATCCTGTCCTACTAAACATCTCATTAGGTTAAGTACCCTATTACACTTCTTTTCTATAAATTCTATATGTGTTTTCCAAGTCAGTTTACAATCCATCCATAAACCTAAATATTTAAATTTCACCACTCTTTCCAATGGCTGTTTATACATATACAACTGAACATCTGGTCCTATCTTTTTCCGAGTAAAAAACTGACAACAAGATTTAGTTATGGAAAATTTAAAACCCCATTCTAATGACCATCTCTCAACAATCCCTACTGCTTTTTGAATTTTTTGGACAATAAAGGTAATATTTCTTCCTCTCTTCCACAATATTCCATCATCTGCGTATAATGCTTTATTAATATCCTGATTAATTCCTTCAAAAATATCATTAATCATAATATTAAATAAAATAGGACTAATAACACTTCCTTGGGGCGTACCGTTTTCCACATTACTCATACTTGATAAAATATCTCCTACCCTCACTTGTATAGTTCTTCCAAACATAAAACTCATTACCCAATTATAAAATCTTCCTCCAATTCCCATTTTCTCCAACTTTAATAATAATCCTTCCTTCCACATCATATCATAAGCCTTTTCGATGTCAAAATACACAGCTATCAGTACCTCTTTCATTGCCAATGCCTTTTTAACATCTGTTTCTAACCTTATTAGTGCATCCATAGTAGAATGTCCAGGGCGAAAACCATGTTGGTATGATGCTATTAATTCCTTACTTTCCAATATATAGTACAACCGATTTGCAATCATTCTCTCCATTAATTTACATAGATTAGATGTAAGAGCAATTGGTCTGTAGTTACCTGCTATTGATGGATCTTTCCCTGGCTTGGCTATGGGAATTATTACAGCATGTTTCCATTCCCTTGGCAATTTACCTTCCACCCACACCTTATTAAATAGCCCCAATACTGCTCTTAGCACTACTTCATCAGCATACTTAAACATCATATAACACACTTGATCTTTTCCTGGTGCTGTATGTCTAACCTGAGTTAGTACTCTTTTAAGTTCAAACATTTCAAATGTAGCATCTAACGCAGTCTGTCCATTAGGTTTCTGATTATATACATCTTGATTCTGTTCTAGAATTTCCATTCTTCTTTCCCTGTAATTTTCATCTAAATTTTCATTACTATGTATTTTTTTAAAGGTTTCGACAAACAGTTCTGCTTTTTCTTCCTTTTTAACTGCTGTTCTTCCTTCTCCTATTAAAACCGGAATATTACTGGCTCGATAAATACCATTCATCTTTTTTAACATATTCCACACATCTCCTAGTTGTGTATCTCTTCCTAGTGAAGAACAGAATGCCTGCCAATATTTCCTTTTAGCTTCCTTAACAATTCTCCTAGCCTGAGCTCTTTTCCTCTGATAATTAATGATAGAATCAGGTATTAATGTCCTTTTTAACAACCTAAAAGCTTCATTTCTTTGTTTTATAGCATCAGAGCAATCCTGATTCCACCATGGTACAATTTTTCCCCTTTCTCTACTCTTTGTTTTAGGAATTGCTTCTTCTGCTGCTTTAGCTATCATAAATGTTAATTTGTTATTACATTCATCTATATCCTCCATAATGTTGAAGTTATTTAATTCTTCATTACATATTTTATTAAACTTTATCCAATCAGCCTTTTCAAATCTCCACTTAGATAGTTTAAAAAATGTTTCCTTCGTCATTTCCAAACCCATACTACACATAATTGGAAAGTGATCACTCCCTATTGTGGTATCTTCTAATAGAACCCAATGACATTTTAATGCTATAGCTCCTGAAACTAATGTTAAATCTATGCACGACACTGATGAATTTCTGACATTAACTCTAGTACCTTTTCCATTATTTAAACATACCAAATTCTGTTCATCCATATATTCTTCTAAAATTGCCCCATTTCTATCAGTAGTTAAACTTCCCCAAAGAACATTGTGAGAGTTAAAATCCCCACACCATATTATTTTACCATCACCTCCTATTGAATTTAAACTATCTACTGTTAACTGATTACAAGGATTATATAAATTTACTATTTTAACCTTACCTATATCCATCCACACTTCAATAATTACACATTCTATTTGTGTGTCTATTATTATCTCTCTATATGCCACCCCATTTTTAACAAATGTTGCACACCCACCACCACTCGTTACAATCCTATCCTTCCTAATTGTGTTATATCCAGGTATGACAAAGTTCAGTTGTGGTTTCAGCCAAGTTTCTTGGACGCATATAATATCTGGTAATGTTGGTAAATCACTTATAAACTTTTTAAATTCTTGACCATTTGCAATTACACTTCTAGCATTCCATTGTAGAATTATAATTGTCATTTAGTTTTAGTTTTCTGACCACCTTTTGATTCCTGTGAGCTTGACGCACCCTCTGGCTGACCTAGTAATGACTGAATTTGCTCAATTGACGTATCATTTATGTCCAAATGACGAGCTGCAGCAGCTATTATAATCTTCAGTTTTTCAGTTCTTTTATTTGTTTGAGCAGTACAGTTAATAACATCAGCAATGAATGCTACAAACTTGACCTTATTAACCACAAGTGTATTTTCATTAACAGGGCAGGTATGCTTGCATTCTCCTTTTCCTACATCTCCCTGCATGGGGAGAATGTTACTACTCCTTACATCTCTGCGAACAGTCTGAACTTGTTTAACTGCCTCTGCATATGAAACATTGTTTAGAGTCTTATATTTCATAGCTTCCATGGCTTGCTTTTGAACTTCACATCCTAGATAGGCAGCACTATGAGGTCCACCACAATTGCAGCATTTCACTTCCACTCCTTCTCCACATCTTCCATATTCATGGTCTCCACCACATTTACAACATCTTCTGCCGCCTTTACACACGGCTGCTACATGCCCAAGTCGTTGACATTTAAAGCACCTCAAAGGTGGACGTACAAACGGTCGTACTGTATAGGATATATATCCTATTTTGATACGCTCAGGTAGTCTCTTGCATTTAAATGTTACTGCCACAGTAGTACTAGCCTCTCTACTTCCATTCCTATTTGTAAATAGACGTTGCATCTCAGTCACCATTTCTCCCTTCAATTGTGATTTAATTTCATCATCTGCTAGTGTAACCGGTACTCCTGTAATCACTCCCTTAACATTCTCCATTTCTCCCGGTATATGCACTTCGATAGTTACTCCTCCCCATTCCTTCATTTTCAGTGCTTTTTCTTGTTGTTTTTTATCCACACAATACATTAGCACACGATTGTTTGACATATATCTTGCAGCTTTAATATTACCAACAGCCTTTTTAATTAGGTTGGTCAGTCTAATCGGATTACTGATGTTTTCGATTGTATCTGCAAGCGTTACCATAACCTTAAATTCAGCTTCCATCTTCCTGGTCTTATTGTCCCTTCCTTTTCCTTCAGAATTGTTACCATCCGATTCTGATCCCCTTGTTTTCCGTTTCTGAGTAGATTGAACCTGGGACCATTCCTCTCCATCTATTAACGAAGACTCATCTTCCCCGTCCCAACTTCCTGCATCCATCTTCCTCAGTCACAGCACAGCTGTTGCTAACCCGCCAACCACCAATCCACACTCTCCACACTCACACACTCACACTCCACACTCCACTGTTGAGATGATGCCCTTTGGTCTTTTTGTATTCTACAGATTTTGTCTAATTAACGATAATCCCTCCCTCTTCATTAACAGTCATGATTCTCCAGACTTGCCCAAATGGGAGCTTATGCTACCAGAAAATTCTCATTGGTTCTCAAAATTATACGCATGTGATGTATCTTGACTCCAATTAGTCAGATGTGTCATATTGAAGACAAATAAAAAGGTTCATGCTCAGGTTTGCTACTAGAGCTTGCCCAAAGTACTTTGGCTAGATGTTTGGTGCATTCCGCTTCGCTTGTAGACATGCTGAAATATTAACTAGCATTACTACTTTTACAGTATCTTTATATGGCAGAAATAGTAAGAGTAGTCTGTAGTTCCAAATTTAGCAACACACTCACAAACCTCCCTAAGCACTTCCCCACGGGGCAATCCCTGTCGCCAGTTTGAAGTGTTCCATAAGTGGACAAGGAAGGTTTATGTGGACAGACCCTCGACTCCTTGATTATGACAGAGGGGACGAGTCTACTCATATATACTTAGCAGTGTTGGGAAATAACTTAACCCTAACCCTACATGTTAGGCGTGGCAAAATGGCTCGATAGCGCCACCTGCAAAACTTCAATTAAGCGTCATTCGCACTACGTTTCACATACAAGTATGAAATTCGGTACACACATGTCCAATACCTAAAAAAAGTCCCTGGAAGCAAAATCTGAAAACCCAACAGGAAATTAGATATTTGGAATTTTCTCTGCAAAATGTTTGCAGTTTTTGCCATTTCCAGACGTGGTACTTTGACAAACTCCTCCTAGAGATTTTATCAGATCAACATCATATTTGGTCAGTCTAATCTTGTTAGATGTTAAATTGTGGCTGGACAAAGTCTGATGTTTCACCATGAAACAGGAAGCTGTTGTAAGTCAGGCATACAATGTCCGATCTCCCCCAAACTTCACTTGTTTGATAAGAGTCCTGACCTAAACACATCTACATGCCAATATTCAGTTAGTCATAGCGCCACCTTCTGGCAGAAGGAAGTGTGGCACATTGAAGTGAGTTTGCCATATTTCTCCTATATTTACCCGCTTAAATGCATGTCGCCCACTATTCGCCGTTTTCCTGAGGCCACCAGGTGGCGGTGCATGTGCGAGGGCCCTTTCATCGCTGCTTGCAGCTTTAATTAGGGGCCAAGCCCCGAAGGGGCTGTAGCCTCTCTTGGAATTGTTAGTTTTCTTATTATTATTATTATTTTTCCCGAATGGGAGTCAATGGCAGCCCTATGAACCGTAAATAGGAAAATGATGAAATTTGGCAACATTGTACAGATGCTCATGAAAAGTAATTTGACCAAATTTGGAGTCTCTACACCCAACTCCATAGCGCCACCACCAGTTCAAAATTTCAACATTGAAACTGTTATAACTTTTGAACCCTTTGAGGTAGAAAAATGAAACTTAGTACACCTGATTCCTCTCATCATGCTGATCACATTTATTATATTACATCAAAACCCCGCCCATTACAGTAGCAGCCATTTTTAAAAGTACAGTATTCAGTTTTTTTGCTACTCCTCCTTCAAAATTTGTCCAATTTTGTCCAAAATTTGCTCACATGAACTTTAGAGAAGACCGCACAGAAATGACTGAACAGATTTTTTTTATTTATCTTTATTCAAAAGTTATACTGTCTCCAACTTAAAGAGGTTGACCCAAAATTGGTTCTGAAGCTGTATATCGGCCAAACTTTGATCAATCGAAACAAAATTTGGTACGCTTCATCAGACCCAGGATCTGGGGGTCCATGCCAAAGTTGGGAACAGCGCCACCTACAGGTCGTGAGATATGGAAAATGGCTATTTCTGCTCATAACTTCTGAACGCTTTGTCAGAAAATCACAATCTTGGTGTCTATGGATTCCTCGTGTCATGCCAAATCCGTGGATACTGGATATGCGAGGATCGGATGAAACCTGTGTCCACCATTTTGGATTTTGTCATAAATTGCAATATCTTTTAAAATATTTAACATATCTGCACAAAAATTGGTATGCATGACCGACAGCATGTCCTGAACATACATTTGAAGTTTCAGAACAGCGCCACCTAGTGTTCCATAGATATAAGGTTTTATTGCAAAAAGGCTTATAACTTTTGAAAACAAAGTTCAAAATTTAATTTCTTTATGTCATTATGTTCCTTGGTTTATTCCAATTTCAACGATATCTCATTTGTCATTTTCCCAACATCTGACTGTCCGCCATATTGACGCAAATGAAAAACAGTTTTTTTGCTACTCTTCCTTCAGTTTTTGCCCAATTTTAACCAAAGTTTGCTCAGATGATATTTGGACTGAGCCGCACAGAAATGACTGAACGGATTCTTGATAGTTACTACCGTTCCTGAGAAATTTGTCTCTGAAGTTGACCTTGCCTGTGTTTGTGTCTTTGTACTAGCTAGCTTAGCATGTCAATTGGTTAATTCTAAAATTTGCTTCTGTTCCAGACATTAAATGATTCTGAGAATGATCTAATCTGAACTTTTTAAATATTACATGCAGTGCATTTTTTACATAAAAATCTTCATTCTAAGTTGATTCTCACTTTAAATAAGGAACCTTGGCAGCTGTTTGAAAGCATGTCTGCCCAGTGGCGCAACACGATAAACTGCAGGCACAAGACCCAGAGATTGTGGGTTCGAGTCCCGTGTTGGGCAACTTTATAAAATTGTGTGTAATGGTGTGCTGTGCTGCAGAACTTGCTGTGCTGCTGTACTTGCTGTTTGAGCTATTTGCTGTCCTTGCGGTGCCTTCTGGGCTTGGCCCCGCAATTGCTGCTTGCAGCTATATTTATTATTGTGATTTAAATTATTGCCCCTGATTCAGTAAAGAACTCTTGTAATAAAGTTGCAGTTGTTGGGACAAAATTTAAGTATCAACGCCACTTAAAAAGGTGCACTCTAATCCTGTTTACATGAAATAAGCCGCTCGCACAGGTTTCATCTTACAGACCTGTTGCTATGACAGCAAGTTCAGGATGAGCTTCGAAGAACCAAACAATCAAAGATCATGCCAAATCACCAACAATCAAATCCAGCTAACGGAGTTGCGATGTAGGAAGAACGGACCCCAGGTTTGATCTTACGGACCTGTTGCTATGACAGTAAGTCCAGTATAATCTGTGGCACACCGCGCCAGAGCAATTTCAGTTAAAAAGTACAGTATACACATTTTTATTTTACATTGAAAATGCCCAATCATTATATTAGATAAGACCCTATTCTTTATCTGAGATCATGCAGAGCCTCTGAAACTGTATTATTTGGACCTTTACCTGTTGGTTGCCACAGAAGTCCGTTATATGGAGAAAAATCCTGGAATGTTCTCTCAAAAATACCTTCATTTTTTTTTGACTGAAGAAAGGCATGAACATCTAGGATGAGAAGGGGTAAGTTCTAATTTTGAAGTGAACTAAGCCTTTAACACAGGGGAGATACAGATTTGACTTCCTTTTGGAGCTCGTCTCTAGCAGCCAGTCGATGAATTGCAGTTTAAGTCACTTCAGTGTTGGCTTCAAGAGAGACTGCAGGATGTTGCCTCTTAGCGTGACCCCCCAAAAGTATCTACCAAGCACCAGAAAGGATGTGATGCCATTGAAATGCCCTTTAGTGTTGTAACAGGCTTAGCCCTACAAAATATCAGTCCCCACACAGGCCAGTAGTAAAAGGCATTTTGTGGTGCATATTTGTACAGTCAAATCATGTAGATACGTTTAGTATTGTGCCAGTAAGGACCATACACAAATCTATTAAGATCACTTTTATTAAATCACGTGGCATTTCCAGTTATTTTTGGCCATGGTCCTTAACATTGATGGGGCCGACAGACGCCTTTTCCCATTGTAGATCTGATGAACAAATGATTAGTGAGAACTAAAGCCAGGAATGACAATAACAGTTATCAGAGTTAATCCATACCCGTAAGCAGCCGATCACTTCCACTTCTGACGCTACAAGTGGTGTCACAGCAGCCACACACCTGGTCAGAGTCATCTGCGGACACCCAACTGACAAGAAACACCCTCAGTTAATTTGACGACAACTAATTTACCTGTACACCCATCTAGCAGACAACATACCCATTAGCAGAGAATGAACAAGCTTTTTGCTCAGAACTTGAGGTTGTTGCAGCCGCCTTCAAAATGCATGTGATGTAGACCTGCAAAGACAATTGTTTGTTCACCATGGTAGCATATCATACAAAGAGTTGCACAACTAAAACACACGTACCAGTCCACTGTCTGCTTGCTGGAACCTGAACGCCTCTAGTTGAAACCGTAGCTTATCACCTTGAGTCCGAGGCATAAAGTGAGACGTGGAGCCTGTGAGCTTGGCATCAACCAGACACCTGTAAACAGAACCCAGTTAGAAACCCTGCAACCCTTCTGGAAGCTGGTATACATGAGGTAGCACCTCTTACCCATTATTCTCAATAAAGGAGTATCTGGGGACAGAAGCAACATCAGGGACTGCAGTAGCCACGCAGCTGTCCACAAACACACGGACGGGAACATGGCTGTACAAACGCACTGATGCTTCAAGATTGATCATGTCACCCAGGAAGTACTGGTTAGAAGGTCGCTCAAATATCCAGTCATCTGCAAAGAAAGAGTCTTAGCACAGGGTCACAAGCATGCCACAAATCAGTTTGGGATACACCAACCAGTCATGAGCTTGAGGGAGAAGACAAAGACTTCCTCTGCAACCTTAGTTGAGGCATATGGGATCCAAGTGGGCATTAAGGCATCGCTGCTCACATTATGTGTTCTGTAGGAGTTAAACAAGCGGTCATCTCATGCCCATAAATGGTGGGATCAGATCCAGCGAAGATCTTATCCAGATCCTACCTTGGATAATGACACTCGATACCAATCACCGCAATACTGCTCCTTACAATAGGAACACCATATGAAACCTCTTGTGGGGTGTAGATAATGTTGAAGGTATAGACAAGCTCATCCTCAGTCACCTAAAAAGAAAGTTAATTGAAAACGATCATGGATGTTTTTGAACTGTCCCTGTGAGTAACGGCAAAATAAAACCCCACCATTGATGTGCTGCTACATCCATGCAGTTCAGACTCAAAGATGAGCACTTGAGCAGAAGGATCCTCTCCAGTTGCAGTGCAGCCTCCCAGTGTAAAAGCAGAGGACAACAGTGGGTGCCCAGTCCCAAAGAAGTCCTTCATCACTTCCACATATACCGAGCTCTCTCCACACTGAGCAGCTACACTGTTGGCAGGGACAGGATGCGGCAACTCAAAAGGAACGTCGGGTTGCTGTGGTTCCTCTGGTAGACTTGGAAAGCTCCACGTCAGTTTTGCCACTGGACCCTGCAACAGCTCTTTTGATTGAACACCCATAAGATCTTGAGAAGGCTTTCCAAAGTCAGGAAACGTTTGTGGTGCAAATCCAGGTTTACTGGGAACCACAGACATCCTGGAATCAGCCTGTTGAGAAGCTTGAGCCAATGTCCTAGGCCTAAACTCACTTGGACTGCGATTATGTGCTGCTCTTGCTCTCCATTGTGCATCAGAAAATCCAAGAGCAAGAATAAACACCAATCCAAATCCAACCTGCCAAAACCCCATTATTGCCAAGCTTGTTTCAACAACACTTTCGGGTGCTACCATCCAAATTTATACAGATGTAAATCAGCATGGCTCCACCTTTCTCATGACAGGCATCATTTTTCTCTGCACCTGCCAATTTACTCAATCAATATATCACAGGTGTAAGTCATTGATTGTTTATCACTCAGGATCAAATGAAGTATCAAATAAGGGCAGGTTATTAGTAGCTAAACCAAATGATTTCTTATTTTCAAGAATTCTCTGAAACACAAACAACCAAGTCTTTTTTGCGTCTTCCTTTTTTATTAATTCAGAAACATGGCCACAGACAGAATTGTACACTAGAGTATCCAAAATAATAAAGTTGAGAATGTTTATAGTCAGGTTTAGAGTGTAAGAAAACGTTCTTCCCTCACATTGACAGCAATCTTAACAAGCCGGAACTGAAATGGAGCAATTTTGAATAAAAGGATAAAATGAAGTACCAAATAAGGGCAGGTTATTAGTAGCTAAACCAAAATGATTTCTTGTTTTAAATATCAAAATGACAGATCTGGGGTCCATTCTTCGTACCTCTCTTAATACATCTGAGATGATTTGACAGATCCCAGATCTTCTAATCATGATAACTGATCTCTGGCTAATTTGGTTCTTCAAACGAATTTGCGGATTGGATTAAAATATCTGGATTAAGTTATCTAAGGCTCCGTCCACACGAAGCCAGAGCTTTCCCTATCCGATCTTTTTTTCCCCCCTCGTTTCAAGAAATATCTGTGTACACACGAGAGCATTGAAAAGACTCAAAACGATGTAGTATACATGCCAGGTCAGTATGTGGCGCTGTAATCCTGCCACAGAAATACACTGAAAACAGAGAAGAAGAGTTGTGGCTGAAAGGGGTACAGCAACGGTCGTAAGTGAGACAAAATCTCACAACTAAATAACAATAAATAAATGTGCTACTTACCAGATTAACGCTTACACCTACCCCAACCCTAAACCTAACTTTACAATAATGCAAATACAGTAATTAAATGACGCAATGCCCAGTGCCCTGAAATTAATGCACTGCTCAGAGTAACTGTACAGCATGTGTGTAAGACTGCAATAACATTATAAAGTCATTATTCTATCAAAAATAAATCTCTGTTTCTAATATTATTTTGAAATACATTTTTAGGGCCCGAGCACCAATGGTGTGAGGACCCTATTGGAATTGCTCAGCCTATTATTCTTCTTCTCCCAAATAAATCACATTTTTGAGGGCCTAAACATGCTCGAAATCTCATGAAACTTTGCACACGCGTCAAAAGTGGTGAAAATGTACATCCAATATGGGTTTCAGAATTAGGCGTGGCAAAATGGCCCGATAGCGCCACCTACAAAAAATCAATTAAGCGCCGTTCGAGCTACGTTTCACGTACGAGTATGAAATTCGGTAGACACATGTAAAAGCCCAATACCTACAAAAAAGACCTTGGGGGGCAAAACCTGAAAACCCAACAGGAAGTGTGATATATTGAATTTTCTCTGCAAAATTTTTGCCATTTCCAGACCTTGTACATTAACGATCTACTCCTAGAGATTTAATCAGATCAACATCATATTTGCACAGTCTAATCTAAAGGCCTTGGTGATGTTAAATTGCGAAGATCTTGAGTTTTCCCTGAAGGGCGTGTCAGTGGCGGCCTCACAAAATTCGATGGTTCGCCATAAAACAGGAAGTTGTTGTAACTCGGGCATACAATGTCCGATCTGCCCCAAACTTCAGATGTTTGATAAGAGTCCTGGCCTGAAGACATGGCAAAATGGCTCGATAGCGCCACCTACAACATTTCAACAAAGTGCCCCTCCCGCTACGTTTCACGTACAGGTATGAAATTCGGTACACACATGTAACAGCCCAATACCTACAAGAAACCTCCTGGTATTGAAACAGACATTCACTTTTGTCCACTTGCCCTCAGCTTCTTATTCTTTAACATCAGCAGTTTATGCAACTGGCCACAGACCTACGTTTTCTCCAATTTTCCCCCAAAATGTCTCTAGGAAAAATGTGATACAAAGAGCAAGAAGAGTTAACAGGACTAAGACTTAAGTTAATGATGGGACACTAAAATGGACAAATATCATAGACCCCATTTGGAAATGTTTATTTCACAAACCTAATACACCGACATTTAGCTCTTCAAACCAGTTAAATTTAAAGTTAAAATGGGATGCATTTCCTTGACAGCATGGATACTAGTCAAATTGCCTTCCACGTTCTGTTTTTAATGGTGCAACAACAAGCACAGACAGTTAAACAAAGTAGCTTATCCAAATCTACAGAAGCGACATGGTTAAGACCAGTTAATGTCACACTCTGGAAACAGTTTATAAAGACCCCTTTCATGAGTGAAGGTTAAAAGTTTACAAAAAAAAGGACAAGTTTAAACCATTTTAGACCCATTTACACCTGTATTTAGCATAGTCCACTTGTGATTGGACTGATAAACGCTTTAGTACCAGTTGTGTAAACAGGCCCTCAGACAGCAACTCAGGTGTGATACACCAGTTAAGGGACTAAACCAGCTTTTATTAAAGCTTCAGTCTACTTTTTAATAAACAAGAAAAAAGGCTGGTCACAATTTGGGATTAAAAAGGACAATGCAGGTTGAGACTGATTTCATTGCAGATGCAATGCTGTACTTGCATGACTTCGGGGGGGCTTTCTTACCAAAAAACAGAGGGACTTGGCATGCGTGAATATCAATACAAGCAGTTATGTTAGTCCAGCCATAAAGCCACAAGTAGAGACCAAAACAGATTTGATACCATTAAGAACAGGGACCCAGGTTAGCAACTGGAACTTGGCAAATAGGTCAGGTTTGGGCAGAAACTTGGCTTGTTTAGTTCAAGTCAAGCATAACCTTGAAGCAAAAAAGGGAACTCTGGTTTAGTAGTGTAGCCCAATAAATCAAACTGAGAACAGTCATGAAAGATCAATACCAAAGAGACAGTTGAGTTAAGAAGTTTATTAAAACTACTAAAGTCACATGACCAGGTTAACTTCTCCACTAGACACCACAGTTTGCCCACTAGAGATGGTCTTGACGTTAGCATCTCTTCCTGGAAAAGAAATGGTAGAATTGTGAGGCATTTAAAAAAAACTAATTCTCAAGGTTCCTGAAGTCAGTTTACAACAAGCACTCACTTTTCCTAGTGCAGCTTTGCTCACAGGAGCCAGAAGAGGGATGGCACACTGCTGTACTACAGTGGATGAAGATCTAACAGAGGGGGAAAGGGTTAAGCCACAGAAAGAAAAACACCTAATATTAAGGATTCAGGAAAAGCTGCAGAGCATACGGTTTCCTGTACAGGAGCCAGTGATGCTGGGTCCACAAATGTGAACATCTTCACAACAAAGCGCTTGTAGTGGGTTGGGAACTGAAGACCAGAAGATCCAGCCACTGGAACCAATGTGGTCAGGTAACGGTCATCCTGGTAAGGGCATCTGAAAGGCAAAGAGGCAGTCAGAAATGCCTTACAGCGCACTAGATGGATAAAGACTGGCCTTACTCACCCATCAACCAGAAGGTCCCACTGGGGTAGACTGAGGGGACTGGGGGTTGATGTCGCCCAGCAATGTCCCAGCATTAGGACAATGTTGGGGTCGGTCCTCTCCAAAATGCGCACCTCAACATACACAGGCTCCCGCAGGACTTTTGTGACCGGATAATCAGCGTCACCGTAGTAGGACGTGTATGCCTCATCCCCTGAGAAAGAAAATCAGCGTTTAACCAGAAACTGCCGCAACCTGGAGTTTTAGAAAATACTCATGCATACTTGGACAGACACTTACCTTCAGCACAGCCTTTGGTGACACACTGACCATTTGCCAGTCTAAGCTCAACCCTGAGGGGTCCAGGAGCCGCTACTGGTGGAGGTGCAGGAACAGTGTTGACCTCCACAACCAGAGCTTCCACAGAAGTAGCAGAGTACCTACACTGGAAGAGAAGCCTAGACAACAAATAGTGAGCTTGTAGCCTTGTCAAGGATTAATATTTTTTTCTAAAAAAAATACCTACTCAAAATGGCTGTCCCTTGTGATGGAACCAAGTGGTCCGACACCCACTTCATACGAGGAGGTCATTCGGTTTTCATACACCACATATCCACCGTCCTCCTGCAAATAGTAACTGTTGGCATCCAGTCCATTCCAAGCCATGCAGAACAGAACCACAAGCAGCTACTCACCATCATGCTTGTGCCACATGCAGTGACAGGGAACTGGTATATAGCAAAGGAAGGTGTGGATCCCACAGGACTGCAAGATGGGTCATTTCCACCCAGGAGATGGACTGAATCCAGGCTCAAGCGAGGTAGTGTAACATCTCTAGCCACCACTACCACAAACTGACCATCTCTTATACACTGGACAGTCACTGGCACAAGAGCAGGTTATTACTGAGGAGTGGTTTAACGTGAACACCTTTACATTGACTCACTCTTACCTGCCCTCCCATAGTAACACTGCTGTCCGTTAAAGCAGCAGTTGATAGCTTCACACTCAGCACCACTGATACCAGGTGGGCCACATTGGATCTGCTCATAATCAGCTACAGCACATTTGTCAAGGGGCTCTGCCTGCGCCACTGGCTGCTTAGACTGAAACTGCTGAGGAAACTGTTGACTAGCTTGTTGTTGAACCTGCTGAGGAAACTGTTGACTAGCTTGTTGTTGAACCTGCTGGGGAAACTGTTGACTAGCTTGTTGTTGAACCTTCTGAGGAAACTGTTGACTAGCTTGTTGTTGAACCTTCTGAGGAAACTGTTGACTAGCTTGCTGTTGAACCTTCAGAGGAAACTGTTGACTAGCTAGCTGTTGAACCTTCTGAGGAAACCGTTGACTAGCTAGCTGTTGAACCTTCAGAGGAAACTGTTGACTAGCTTGCTGTTGAACCTTCTGAGGAAACTGTTGACTAGCTAGCTGTTGAACCTTCTGAGGAAACTGGTGACTAGCTTGTTTTTGAACCCGCTGATCAGTTTGCTTTAACATCGGAGCTTGAGGATACTGGGGCAGATTACTCCACTGTGGAACAGCATGACAAAAAGCACAAAACCACACACAAAGTGCCAGCAATTGAACAGCACAACAACTTCCTGCCATCGTTCAACAGCTAGTCACACTGTTGAGATGATGCCCTTTGGTCTTTTTGTATTCTACAGATTTTGTCTAATTAACGATAATCCCTCCCTCTTCATTAACAGTCATGATTCTCCAGACTTGCCCAAATGGGAGCTTATGCTACCAGAAAATTCTCATTGGTTCTCAAAATTATACGCATGTGATGTATCTTGACTCCAATTAGTCAGATGTGTCATATTGAAGACAAATAAAAAGGTTCATGCTCAGGTTTGCTACTAGAGCTTGCCCAAAGTACTTTGGCTAGATGTTTGGTGCATTCCGCTTCGCTTGTAGACATGCTGAAATATTAACTAGCATTACTACTTTTACAGTATCTTTATATGGCAGAAATAGTAAGAGTAGTCTGTAGTTCCAAATTTAGCAACACACTCACAAACCTCCCTAAGCACTTCCCCACGGGGCAATCCCTGTCGCCAGTTTGAAGTGTTCCATAAGTGGACAAGGAAGGTTTATGTGGACAGACCCTCGACTCCTTGATTATGACAGAGGGGACGAGTCTACTCATATATACTTAGCAGTGTTGGGAAATAACTTAACCCTAACCCTACATGTTAGGCGTGGCAAAATGGCTCGATAGCGCCACCTGCAAAACTTCAATTAAGCGTCATTCGCACTACGTTTCACATACAAGTATGAAATTCGGTACACACATGTCCAATACCTAAAAAAAGTCCCTGGAAGCAAAATCTGAAAACCCAACAGGAAATTAGATATTTGGAATTTTCTCTGCAAAATGTTTGCAGTTTTTGCCATTTCCAGACGTGGTACTTTGACAAACTCCTCCTAGAGATTTTATCAGATCAACATCATATTTGGTCAGTCTAATCTTGTTAGATGTTAAATTGTGGCTGGACAAAGTCTGATGTTTCACCATGAAACAGGAAGCTGTTGTAAGTCAGGCATACAATGTCCGATCTCCCCCAAACTTCACTTGTTTGATAAGAGTCCTGACCTAAACACATCTACATGCCAATATTCAGTTAGTCATAGCGCCACCTTCTGGCAGAAGGAAGTGTGGCACATTGAAGTGAGTTTGCCATATTTCTCCTATATTTACCCGCTTAAATGCATGTCGCCCACTATTCGCCGTTTTCCTGAGGCCACCAGGTGGCGGTGCATGTGCGAGGGCCCTTTCATCGCTGCTTGCAGCTTTAATTATTATTGTGATTTAAATTATTGCCCCTGATTCAGTAAAGAACTCTTGTAATAAAGTTGCAGTTGTTGGGACAAAATTTAAGTATCAACGCCACTTAAAAAGGTGCACTCTAATCCTGTTTACATGAAATAAGCCGCTCGCACAGGTTTCATCTTACAGACCTGTTGCTATGACAGCAAGTTCAGGATGAGCTTCGAAGAACCAAACAATCAAAGATCATGCCAAATCACCAACAATCAAATCCAGCTAACGGAGTTGCGATGTACAAAGAACGGACCCCAGGTTTGATCTTACGGACCTGTTGCTATGACAGTAAGTCCAGTATAATCTGTGGCACACCGCGCCAGAGTAATTTCAGTTAAAAAGTACAGTATACACATTTTTATTTTACATTGAAAATGCCCAATCATTATATTAGATAAGACCCTATTCTTTATCTGAGATCATGCAGAGCCTCTGAAACTGTATTATTTGGACCTTTACCTGTTGGTTGCCACAGAAGTCCGTTATATGGAGAAAAATCCTGGAATGTTCTCTCAAAAATACCTTCATTTTTTTTTGACTGAAGAAAGGCATGAACATCTAGGATGAGAAGGGGTAAGTTCTAATTTTGAAGTGAACTAAGCCTTTAACACAGGGGAGATACAGATTTGACTTCCTTTTGGAGCTCGTCTCTAGCAGCCAGTCGATGAATTGCAGTTTAAGTCACTTCAGTGTTGGCTTCAAGAGAGACTGCAGGATGTTGCCTCTTAGCGTGACCCCCCAAAAGTATCTACCAAGCACCAGAAAGGATGTGATGCCATTGAAATGCCCTTTAGTGTTGTAACAGGCTTAGCCCTACAAAATATCAGTCCCCACACAGGCCAGTAGTAAAAGGCATTTTGTGGTGCATATTTGTACAGTCAAATCATGTAGATACGTTTAGTATTGTGCCAGTAAGGACCATACACAAATCTATTAAGATCACTTTTATTAAATCACGTGGCATTTCCAGTTATTTTTGGCCATGGTCCTTAACATTGATGGGGCCGACAGACGCCTTTTCCCATTGTAGATCTGATGAACAAATGATTAGTGAGAACTAAAGCCAGGAATGACAATAACAGTTATCAGAGTTAATCCATACCCGTAAGCAGCCGATCACTTCCACTTCTGACGCTACAAGTGGTGTCACAGCAGCCACACACCTGGTCAGAGTCATCTGCGGACACCCAACTGACAAGAAACACCCTCAGTTAATTTGACGACAACTAATTTACCTGTACACCCATCTAGCAGACAACATACCCATTAGCAGAGAATGAACAAGCTTTTTGCTCAGAACTTGAGGTTGTTGCAGCCGCCTTCAAAATGCATGTGATGTAGACCTGCAAAGACAATTGTTTGTTCACCATGGTAGCATATCATACAAAGAGTTGCACAACTAAAACACACGTACCAGTCCACTGTCTGCTTGCTGGAACCTGAACGCCTCTAGTTGAAACCGTAGCTTATCACCTTGAGTCCGAGGCATAAAGTGAGACGTGGAGCCTGTGAGCTTGGCATCAACCAGACACCTGTAAACAGAACCCAGTTAGAAACCCTGCAACCCTTCTGGAAGCTGGTATACATGAGGTAGCACCTCTTACCCATTATTCTCAATAAAGGAGTATCTGGGGACAGAAGCAACATCAGGGACTGCAGTAGCCACGCAGCTGTCCACAAACACACGGACGGGAACATGGCTGTACAAACGCACTGATGCTTCAAGATTGATCATGTCACCCAGGAAGTACTGGTTAGAAGGTCGCTCAAATATCCAGTCATCTGCAAAGAAAGAGTCTTAGCACAGGGTCACAAGCATGCCACAAATCAGTTTGGGATACACCAACCAGTCATGAGCTTGAGGGAGAAGACAAAGACTTCCTCTGCAACCTTAGTTGAGGCATATGGGATCCAAGTGGGCATTAAGGCATCGCTGCTCACATTATGTGTTCTGTAGGAGTTAAACAAGCGGTCATCTCATGCCCATAAATGGTGGGATCAGATCCAGCGAAGATCTTATCCAGATCCTACCTTGGATAATGACACTCGATACCAATCACCGCAATACTGCTCCTTACAATAGGAACACCATATGAAACCTCTTGTGGGGTGTAGATAATGTTGAAGGTATAGACAAGCTCATCCTCAGTCACCTAAAAAGAAAGTTAATTGAAAACGATCATGGATGTTTTTGAACTGTCCCTGTGAGTAACGGCAAAATAAAACCCCACCATTGATGTGCTGCTACATCCATGCAGTTCAGACTCAAAGATGAGCACTTGAGCAGAAGGATCCTCTCCAGTTGCAGTGCAGCCTCCCAGTGTAAAAGCAGAGGACAACAGTGGGTGCCCAGTCCCAAAGAAGTCCTTCATCACTTCCACATATACCGAGCTCTCTCCACACTGAGCAGCTACACTGTTGGCAGGGACAGGATGCGGCAACTCAAAAGGAACGTCGGGTTGCTGTGGTTCCTCTGGTAGACTTGGAAAGCTCCACGTCAGTTTTGCCACTGGACCCTGCAACAGCTCTTTTGATTGAACACCCATAAGATCTTGAGAAGGCTTTCCAAAGTCAGGAAACGTTTGTGGTGCAAATCCAGGTTTACTGGGAACCACAGACATCCTGGAATCAGCCTGTTGAGAAGCTTGAGCCAATGTCCTAGGCCTAAACTCACTTGGACTGCGATTATGTGCTGCTCTTGCTCTCCATTGTGCATCAGAAAATCCAAGAGCAAGAATAAACACCAATCCAAATCCAACCTGCCAAAACCCCATTATTGCCAAGCTTGTTTCAACAACACTTTCGGGTGCTACCATCCAAATTTATACAGATGTAAATCAGCATGGCTCCACCTTTCTCATGACAGGCATCATTTTTCTCTGCACCTGCCAATTTACTCAATCAATATATCACAGGTGTAAGTCATTGATTGTTTATCACTCAGGATCAAATGAAGTATCAAATAAGGGCAGGTTATTAGTAGCTAAACCAAATGATTTCTTATTTTCAAGAATTCTCTGAAACACAAACAACCAAGTCTTTTTTGCGTCTTCCTTTTTTATTAATTCAGAAACATGGCCACAGACAGAATTGTACACTAGAGTATCCAAAATAATAAAGTTGAGAATGTTTATAGTCAGGTTTAGAGTGTAAGAAAACGTTCTTCCCTCACATTGACAGCAATCTTAACAAGCCGGAACTGAAATGGAGCAATTTTGAATAAAAGGATAAAATGAAGTACCAAATAAGGGCAGGTTATTAGTAGCTAAACCAAAATGATTTCTTGTTTTAAATATCAAAATGACAGATCTGGGGTCCATTCTTCGTACCTCTCTTAATACATCTGAGATGATTTGACAGATCCCAGATCTTCTAATCATGATAACTGATCTCTGGCTAATTTGGTTCTTCAAACGAATTTGCGGATTGGATTAAAATATCTGGATTAAGTTATCTAAGGCTCCGTCCACACGAAGCCAGAGCTTTCCCTATCCGATCTTTTTTTCCCCCCTCGTTTCACGAAATATCTGTGTACACACGAGAGCATTGAAAAGACTCAAAACGATGTAGTATACATGCCAGGTCAGTATGTGGCGCTGTAATCCTGCCACAGAAATACACTGAAAACAGAGAAGAAGAGTTGTGGCTGAAAGGGGTACAGCAACGGTCGTAAGTGAGACAAAATCTCACAACTAAATAACAATAAATAAATGTGCTACTTACCAGATTAACGCTTACACCTACCCCAACCCTAAACCTAACTTTACAATAATGCAAATACAGTAATTAAATGACGCAATGCCCAGTGCCCTGAAATTAATGCACTGCTCAGAGTAACTGTACAGCATGTGTGTAAGACTGCAATAACATTATAAAGTCATTATTCTATCAAAAATAAATCTCTGTTTCTAATATTATTTTGAAATACATTTTTAGGGCCCGAGCACCAATGGTGTGAGGACCCTATTGGAATTGCTCAGCCTATCATTCTTCTTCTCCCAAATAAATCACATTTTTGAGGGCCTAAACATGCTCGAAATCTCATGAAACTTTGCACACGCGTCAAAAGTGGTGAAAATGTACAACCAATATGGGTTTCAGAATTAGGCGTGGCAAAATGGCCCGATAGCGCCACCTACAAAAAATCAATTAAGCGCCGTTCGAGCTACGTTTCACGTACGAGTATGAAATTCGGTAGACACATGTAAAAGCCCAATACCTACAAAAAAGACCTTGGGGGGCAAAACCTGAAAACCCAACAGGAAGTGTGATATATTGAATTTTCTCTGCAAAATTTTTGCCATTTCCAGACCTTGTACATTAACGATCTACTCCTAGAGATTTAATCAGATCAACATCATATTTGCACAGTCTAATCTAAAGGCCTTGGTGATGTTAAATTGCGAAGATCTTGAGTTTTCCCTGAAGGGCGTGTCAGTGGCGGCCTCACAAAATTCGATGGTTCGCCATAAAACAGGAAGTTGTTGTAACTCGGGCATACAATGTCCGATCTGCCCCAAACTTCAGATGTTTGATAAGAGTCCTGGCCTGAAGACATGGCAAAATGGCTCGATAGCGCCACCTACAACATTTCAACAAAGTGCCCCTCCCGCTACGTTTCACGTACAGGTATGAAATTCGGTACACACATGTAACAGCCCAATACCTACAAGAAACCTCCTGGTATTGAAACAGACATTCACTTTTGTCCACTTGCCCTCAGCTTCTTATGCTTTAACATCAGCAGTTTATGCAACTGGCCACAGACCTACGTTTTCTCCAATTTTCCCCCAAAATGTCTCTAGGAAAAATGTGATACAAAGAGCAAGAAGAGTTAACAGGACTAAGACTTAAGTTAATGATGGGACACTAAAATGGACAAATATCATAGACCCCATTTGGAAATGTTTATTTCACAAACCTAATACACCGACATTTAGCTCTTCAAACCAGTTAAATTTAAAGTTAAAATGGGATGCATTTCCTTGACAGCATGGATACTAGTCAAATTGCCTTCCACGTTCTGTTTTTAATGGTGCAACAACAAGCACAGACAGTTAAACAAAGTAGCTTATCCAAATCTACAGAAGCGACATGGTTAAGACCAGTTAATGTCACACTCTGGAAACAGTTTATAAAGACCCCTTTCATGAGTGAAGGTTAAAAGTTTAAAAAAAAAAGGACAAGTTTAAACCATTTTAGACCCATTTACACCTGTATTTAGCATAGTCCACTTGTGATTGGACTGATAAACGCTTTAGTACCAGTTGTGTAAACAGGCCCTCAGACAGCAACTCAGGTGTGATACACCAGTTAAGGGACTAAACCAGCTTTTATTAAAGCTTCAGTCTACTTTTTAATAAACAAGAAAAAAGGCTGGTCACAATTTGGGATTAAAAAGGACAATGCAGGTTGAGACTGATTTCATTGCAGATGCAATGCTGTACTTGCATGACTTCGGGGGGGCTTTCTTACCAAAAAACAGAGGGACTTGGCATGCGTGAATATCAATACAAGCAGTTATGTTAGTCCAGCCATAAAGCCACAAGTAGAGACCAAAACAGATTTGATACCATTAAGAACAGGGACCCAGGTTAGCAACTGGAACTTGGCAAATAGGTCAGGTTTGGGCAGAAACTTGGCTTGTTTAGTTCAAGTCAAGCATAACCTTGAAGCAAAAAAGGGAACTCTGGTTTAGTAGTGTAGCCCAATAAATCAAACTGAGAACAGTCATGAAAGATCAATACCAAAGAGACAGTTGAGTTAAGAAGTTTATTAAAACTACTAAAGTCACATGACCAGGTTAACTTCTCCACTAGACACCACAGTTTGCCCACTAGAGATGGTCTTGACGTTAGCATCTCTTCCTGGAAAAGAAATGGTAGAATTGTGAGGCATTTAAAAAAAACAAATTCTCAAGGTTCCTGAAGTCAGTTTACAACAAGCACTCACTTTTCCTAGTGCAGCTTTGCTCACAGGAGCCAGAAGAGGGATGGCACACTGCTGTACTACAGTGGATGAAGATCTAACAGAGGGGGAAAGGGTTAAGCCACAGAAAGAAAAACACCTAATATTAAGGATTCAGGAAAAGCTGCAGAGCATACGGTTTCCTGTAGAGGAGCCAGTGATGCTGGGTCCACAAATGTGAACATCTTCACAACAAAGCGCTTGTAGTGGGTTGGGAACTGAAGACCAGAAGATCCAGCCACTGGAACCAATGTGGTCAGGTAACGGTCATCCTGGTAAGGGCATCTGAAAGGCAAAGAGGCAGTCAGAAATGCCTTACAGCGCACTAGATGGATAAAGACTGGCCTTACTCACCCATCAACCAGAAGGTCCCACTGGGGTAGACTGAGGGGACTGGGGGTTGATGTCGCCCAGCAATGTCCCAGCATTAGGACAATGTTGGGGTCGGTCCTCTCCAAAATGCGCACCTCAACATACACAGGCTCCCGCAGGACTTTTGTGACCGGATAATCAGCGTCACCGTAGTAGGACGTGTATGCCTCATCCCCTGAGAAAGAAAATCAGCGTTTAACCAGAAACTGCCGCAACCTGGAGTTTTAGAAAATACTCATGCATACTTGGACAGACACTTACCTTCAGCACAGCCTTTGGTGACACACTGACCATTTGCCAGTCTAAGCTCAACCCTGAGGGGTCCAGGAGCCGCTACTGGTGGAGGTGCAGGAACAGTGTTGACCTCCACAACCAGAGCTTCCACAGAAGTAGCAGAGTACCTACACTGGAAGAGAAGCCTAGACAACAAATAGTGAGCTTGTAGCCTTGTCAAGGATTAATATTTTTTTCTAAAAAAAATACCTACTCAAAATGGCTGTCCCTTGTGATGGAACCAAGTGGTCCGACACCCACTTCATACGAGGAGGTCATTCGGTTTTCATACACCACATATCCACCGTCCTCCTGCAAATAGTAACTGTTGGCATCCAGTCCATTCCAAGCCATGCAGAACAGAACCACAAGCAGCTACTCACCATCATGCTTGTGCCACATGCAGTGACAGGGAACTGGTATATAGCAAAGGAAGGTGTGGATCCCACAGGACTGCAAGATGGGTCATTTCCACCCAGGAGATGGACTGAATCCAGGCTCAAGCGAGGTAGTGTAACATCTCTAGCCACCACTACCACAAACTGACCATCTCTTATACACTGGACAGTCACTGGCACAAGAGCAGGTTATTACTGAGGAGTGGTTTAACGTGAACACCTTTACATTGACTCACTCTTACCTGCCCTCCCATAGTAACACTGCTGTCCGTTAAAGCAGCAGTTGATAGCTTCACACTCAGCACCACTGATACCAGGTGGGCCACATTGGATCTGCTCATAATCAGCTACAGCACATTTGTCAAGGGGCTCTGCCTGCGCCACTGGCTGCTTAGACTGAAACTGCTGAGGAAACTGTTGACTAGCTTGTTGTTGAACCTGCTGAGGAAACTGTTGACTAGCTTGTTGTTGAACCTGCTGGGGAAACTGTTGACTAGCTTGTTGTTGAACCTTCTGAGGAAACTGTTGACTAGCTTGCTGTTGAACAGCTTGCTGTTGAACCTTCTGAGGAAACTGTTGACTAGCTTGTTGTTGAACCTTCTGAGGAAACTGTTGACTAGCTTGCTGTTGAACCTTCAGAGGAAACTGTTGACTAGCTTGCTGTTGAACCTTCAGAGGAAACTGTTGACTAGCTAGCTGTTGAACCTTCTGAGGAAACCGTTGACTAGCTAGCTGTTGAACCTTCAGAGGAAACTGTTGACTAGCTTGCTGTTGAACCTTCTGAGGAAACTGTTGACTAGCTAGCTGTTGAACCTTCTGAGGAAACTGGTGACTAGCTTGTTTTTGAACCCGCTGATCAGTTTGCTTTAACATCGGAGCTTGAGGATACTGGGGCAGATTACT
This sequence comes from Gobio gobio, assembly GCF_949357685.1. Taxonomy (NCBI): domain Eukaryota; kingdom Metazoa; phylum Chordata; class Actinopteri; order Cypriniformes; family Gobionidae; genus Gobio; species Gobio gobio. The sequence goes on from NC_137109.1 coordinate 50,730,076, forward strand.
CCACTGTGGAACAGCATGACAAAAAGCACAAAACCACACACAAAGTGCCAGCAATTGAACAGCACAACAACTTCCTGCCATCGTTCAACAGCTAGTCACACTGTTGAGATGATGCCCTTTGGTCTTTTTGTATTCTACAGATTTTGTCTAATTAACGATAATCCCTCCCTCTTCATTAACAGTCATGATTCTCCAGACTTGCCCAAATGGGAGCTTATGCTACCAGAAAATTCTCATTGGTTCTCAAAATTATACGCATGTGATGTATCTTGACTCCAATTAGTCAGATGTGTCATATTGAAGACAAATAAAAAGGTTCATGCTCAGGTTTGCTACTAGAGCTTGCCCAAAGTACTTTGGCTAGATGTTTGGTGCATTCCGCTTCGCTTGTAGACATGCTGAAATATTAACTAGCATTACTACTTTTACAGTATCTTTATATGGCAGAAATAGTAAGAGTAGTCTGTAGTTCCAAATTTAGCAACACACTCACAAACCTCCCTAAGCACTTCCCCACGGGGCAATCCCTGTCGCCAGTTTGAAGTGTTCCATAAGTGGACAAGGAAGGTTTATGTGGACAGACCCTCGACTCCTTGATTATGACAGAGGGGACGAGTCTACTCATATATACTTAGCAGTGTTGGGAAATAACTTAACCCTAACCCTACATGTTAGGCGTGGCAAAATGGCTCGATAGCGCCACCTGCAAAACTTCAATTAAGCGTCATTCGCACTACGTTTCACATACAAGTATGAAATTCGGTACACACATGTCCAATACCTAAAAAAAGTCCCTGGAAGCAAAATCTGAAAACCCAACAGGAAATTAGATATTTGGAATTTTCTCTGCAAAATGTTTGCAGTTTTTGCCATTTCCAGACGTGGTACTTTGACAAACTCCTCCTAGAGATTTTATCAGATCAACATCATATTTGGTCAGTCTAATCTTGTTAGATGTTAAATTGTGGCTGGACAAAGTCTGATGTTTCACCATGAAACAGGAAGCTGTTGTAAGTCAGGCATACAATGTCCGATCTCCCCCAAACTTCACTTGTTTGATAAGAGTCCTGACCTAAACACATCTACATGCCAATATTCAGTTAGTCATAGCGCCACCTTCTGGCAGAAGGAAGTGTGGCACATTGAAGTGAGTTTGCCATATTTCTCCTATATTTACCCGCTTAAATGCATGTCGCCCACTATTCGCCGTTTTCCTGAGGCCACCAGGTGGCGGTGCATGTGCGAGGGCCCTTTCATCGCTGCTTGCAGCTTTAATTATTATTGTGATTTAAATTATTGCCCCTGATTCAGTAAAGAACTCTTGTAATAAAGTTGCAGTTGTTGGGACAAAATTTAAGTATCAACGCCACTTAAAAAGGTGCACTCTAATCCTGTTTACATGAAATAAGCCGCTCGCACAGGTTTCATCTTACAGACCTGTTGCTATGACAGCAAGTTCAGGATGAGCTTCGAAGAACCAAACAATCAAAGATCATGCCAAATCACCAACAATCAAATCCAGCTAACGGAGTTGCGATGTACAAAGAACGGACCCCAGGTTTGATCTTACGGACCTGTTGCTATGACAGTAAGTCCAGTATAATCTGTGGCACACCGCGCCAGAGTAATTTCAGTTAAAAAGTACAGTATACACATTTTTATTTTACATTGAAAATGCCCAATCATTATATTAGATAAGACCCTATTCTTTATCTGAGATCATGCAGAGCCTCTGAAACTGTATTATTTGGACCTTTACCTGTTGGTTGCCACAGAAGTCCGTTATATGGAGAAAAATCCTGGAATGTTCTCTCAAATACCTTCATTTTTTTTTGACTGAAGAAAGGCATGAACATCTAGGATGAGAAGGGGTAAGTTCTAATTTTGAAGTGAACTAAGCCTTTAACACAGGGGAGATACAGATTTGACTTCCTTTTGGAGCTCGTCTCTAGCAGCCAGTCGATGAATTGCAGTTTAAGTCACTTCAGTGTTGGCTTCAAGAGAGACTGCAGGATGTTGCCTCTTAGCGTGACCCCCCAAAAGTATCTACCAAGCACCAGAAAGGATGTGATGCCATTGAAATGCCCTTTAGTGTTGTAACAGGCTTAGCCCTACAAAATATCAGTCCCCACACAGGCCAGTAGTAAAAGGCATTTTGTGGTGCATATTTGTACAGTCAAATCATGTAGATACGTTTAGTATTGTGCCAGTAAGGACCATACACAAATCTATTAAGATCACTTTTATTAAATCACGTGGCATTTCCAGTTATTTTTGGCCATGGTCCTTAACATTGATGGGGCCGACAGACGCCTTTTCCCATTGTAGATCTGATGAACAAATGATTAGTGAGAACTAAAGCCAGGAATGACAATAACAGTTATCAGAGTTAATCCATACCCGTAAGCAGCCGATCACTTCCACTTCTGACGCTACAAGTGGTGTCACAGCAGCCACACACCTGGTCAGAGTCATCTGCGGACACCCAACTGACAAGAAACACCCTCAGTTAATTTGACGACAACTAATTTACCTGTACACCCATCTAGCAGACAACATACCCATTAGCAGAGAATGAACAAGCTTTTTGCTCAGAACTTGAGGTTGTTGCAGCCGCCTTCAAAATGCATGTGATGTAGACCTGCAAAGACAATTGTTTGTTCACCATGGTAGCATATCATACAAAGAGTTGCACAACTAAAACACACGTACCAGTCCACTGTCTGCTTGCTGGAACCTGAACGCCTCTAGTTGAAACCGTAGCTTATCACCTTGAGTCCGAGGCATAAAGTGAGACGTGGAGCCTGTGAGCTTGGCATCAACCAGACACCTGTAAACAGAACCCAGTTAGAAACCCTGCAACCCTTCTGGAAGCTGGTATACATGAGGTAGCACCTCTTACCCATTATTCTCAATAAAGGAGTATCTGGGGACAGAAGCAACATCAGGGACTGCAGTAGCCACGCAGCTGTCCACAAACACACGGACGGGAACATGGCTGTACAAACGCACTGATGCTTCAAGATTGATCATGTCACCCAGGAAGTACTGGTTAGAAGGTCGCTCAAATATCCAGTCATCTGCAAAGAAAGAGTCTTAGCACAGGGTCACAAGCATGCCACAAATCAGTTTGGGATACACCAACCAGTCATGAGCTTGAGGGAGAAGACAAAGACTTCCTCTGCAACCTTAGTTGAGGCATATGGGATCCAAGTGGGCATTAAGGCATCGCTGCTCACATTATGTGTTCTGTAGGAGTTAAACAAGCGGTCATCTCATGCCCATAAATGGTGGGATCAGATCCAGCGAAGATCTTATCCAGATCCTACCTTGGATAATGACACTCGATACCAATCACCGCAATACTGCTCCTTACAATAGGAACACCATATGAAACCTCTTGTGGGGTGTAGATAATGTTGAAGGTATAGACAAGCTCATCCTCAGTCACCTAAAAAGAAAGTTAATTGAAAACGATCATGGATGTTTTTGAACTGTCCCTGTGAGTAACGGCAAAATAAAACCCCACCATTGATGTGCTGCTACATCCATGCAGTTCAGACTCAAAGATGAGCACTTGAGCAGAAGGATCCTCTCCAGTTGCAGTGCAGCCTCCCAGTGTAAAAGCAGAGGACAACAGTGGGTGCCCAGTCCCAAAGAAGTCCTTCATCACTTCCACATATACCGAGCTCTCTCCACACTGAGCAGCTACACTGTTGGCAGGGACAGGATGCGGCAACTCAAAAGGAACGTCGGGTTGCTGTGGTTCCTCTGGTAGACTTGGAAAGCTCCACGTCAGTTTTGCCACTGGACCCTGCAACAGCTCTTTTGATTGAACACCCATAAGATCTTGAGAAGGCTTTCCAAAGTCAGGAAACGTTTGTGGTGCAAATCCAGGTTTACTGGGAACCACAGACATCCTGGAATCAGCCTGTTGAGAAGCTTGAGCCAATGTCCTAGGCCTAAACTCACTTGGACTGCGATTATGTGCTGCTCTTGCTCTCCATTGTGCATCAGAAAATCCAAGAGCAAGAATAAACACCAATCCAAATCCAACCTGCCAAAACCCCATTATTGCCAAGCTTGTTTCAACAACACTTTCGGGTGCTACCATCCAAATTTATACAGATGTAAATCAGCATGGCTCCACCTTTCTCATGACAGGCATCATTTTTCTCTGCACCTGCCAATTTACTCAATCAATATATCACAGGTGTAAGTCATTGATTGTTTATCACTCAGGATCAAATGAAGTATCAAATAAGGGCAGGTTATTAGTAGCTAAACCAAATGATTTCTTATTTTCAAGAATTCTCTGAAACACAAACAACCAAGTCTTTTTTGCGTCTTCCTTTTTTATTAATTCAGAAACATGGCCACAGACAGAATTGTACACTAGAGTATCCAAAATAATAAAGTTGAGAATGTTTATAGTCAGGTTTTGAGTGTAAGAAAACGTTCTTCCCTCACATTGACAGCAATCTTAACAAGCCGGAACTGAAATGGAGCAATTTTGAATAAAAGGATAAAATGAAGTACCAAATAAGGGCAGGTTATTAGTAGCTAAACCAAAATGATTTCTTGTTTTAAATATCAAAATGACAGATCTGGGGTCCATTCTTCGTACCTCTCTTAATACATCTGAGATGATTTGACAGATCCCAGATCTTCTAATCATGATAACTGATCTCTGGCTAATTTGGTTCTTCAAACGAATTTGCGGATTGGATTAAAATATCTGGATTAAGTTATCTAAGGCTCCGTCCACACGAAGCCAGAGCTTTCCCTATCCGATCTTTTTTTCCCCCCTCGTTTCAAGAAATATCTGTGTACACACGAGAGCATTGAAAAGACTCAAAACGATGTAGTATACATGCCAGGTCAGTATGTGGCGCTGTAATCCTGCCACAGAAATACACTGAAAACAGAGAAGAAGAGTTGTGGCTGAAAGAGGTACAGCAACGGTCGTAAGTGAGACAAAATCTCACAACTAAATAACAATAAATAAATGTGCTACTTACCAGATTAACGCTTACACCTACCCCAACCCTAAACCTAACTTTACAATAATGCAAATACAGTAATTAAATGACGCAATGCCCAGTGCCCTGAAATTAATGCACTGCTCAGAGTAACTGTACAGCATGTGTGTAAGACTGCAATAACATTATAAAGTCATTATTCTATCAAAAATAAATCTCTGTTTCTAATATTATTTTGAAATACATTTTTAGGGCCCGAGCACCAATGGTGTGAGGACCCTATTGGAATTGCTCAGCCTATTATTCTTCTTCTCCCAAATAAATCACATTTTTGAGGGCCTAAACATGCTCGAAATCTCATGAAACTTTGCACACGCGTCAAAAGTGGTGAAAATGTACATCCAATATGGGTTTCAGAATTAGGCGTGGCAAAATGGCCCGATAGCGCCACCTACAAAAAAATCAATTAAGCGCCGTTCGAGCTACGTTTCACGTACGAGTATGAAATTCGGTAGACACATGTAAAAGCCCAATACCTACAAAAAAGACCTTGGGGGGCAAAACCTGAAAACCCAACAGGAAGTGTGATATATTGAATTTTCTCTGCAAAATTTTTGCCATTTCCAGACCTTGTACATTAACGATCTACTCCTAGAGATTTAATCAGATCAACATCATATTTGCACAGTCTAATCTAAAGGCCTTGGTGATGTTAAATTGCGAAGATCTTGAGTTTTCCCTGAAGGGCGTGTCAGTGGCGGCCTCACAAAATTCGATGGTTCGCCATAAAACAGGAAGTTGTTGTAACTCGGGCATACAATGTCCGATCTGCCCCAAACTTCAGATGTTTGATAAGAGTCCTGGCCTGAAGACATGGCAAAATGGCTCGATAGCGCCACCTACAACATTTCAACAAAGTGCCCCTCCCGCTACGTTTCACGTACAGGTATGAAATTCGGTACACACATGTAACAGCCCAATACCTACAAGAAACCTCCTGGTATTGAAACAGACATTCACTTTTGTCCACTTGCCCTCAGCTTCTTATTCTTTAACATCAGCAGTTTATGCAACTGGCCACAGACCTACGTTTTCTCCAATTTTCCCCCAAAATGTCTCTAGGAAAAATGTGATACAAAGAGCAAGAAGAGTTAACAGGACTAAGACTTAAGTTAATGATGGGACACTAAAATGGACACATATCATAGACCCCATTTGGAAATGTTTATTTCACAAACCTAATACACCGACATTTAGCTCTTCAAACCAGTTAAATTTAAAGTTAAAATGGGATGCATTTCCTTGACAGCATGGATACTAGTCAAATTGCCTTCCACGTTCTGTTTTTAATGGTGCAACAACAAGCACAGACAGTTAAACAAAGTAGCTTATCCAAATCTACAGAAGCGACATGGTTAAGACCAGTTAATGTCACACTCTGGAAACAGTTTATAAAGACCCCTTTCATGAGTGAAGGTTAAAAGTTTAAAAAAAAAAAGGACAAGTTTAAACCATTTTAGACCCATTTACACCTGTATTTAGCATAGTCCACTTGTGATTGGACTGATAAACGCTTTAGTACCAGTTGTGTAAACAGGCCCTCAGACAGCAACTCAGGTGTGATACACCAGTTAAGGGACTAAACCAGCTTTTATTAAAGCTTCAGTCTACTTTTTAATAAACAAGAAAAAAGGCTGGTCACAATTTGGGATTAAAAAGGACAATGCAGGTTGAGACTGATTTCATTGCAGATGCAATGCTGTACTTGCATGACTTCGGGGGGGCTTTCTTACCAAAAAACAGAGGGACTTGGCATGCGTGAATATCAATACAAGCAGTTATGTTAGTCCAGCCATAAAGCCACAAGTAGAGACCAAAACAGATTTGATACCATTAAGAACAGGGACCCAGGTTAGCAACTGGAACTTGGCAAATAGGTCAGGTTTGGGCAGAAACTTGGCTTGTTTAGTTCAAGTCAAGCATAACCTTGAAGCAAAAAAGGGAACTCTGGTTTAGTAGTGTAGCCCAATAAATCAAACTGAGAACAGTCATGAAAGATCAATACCAAAGAGACAGTTGAGTTAAGAAGTTTATTAAAACTACTAAAGTCACATGACCAGGTTAACTTCTCCACTAGACACCACAGTTTGCCCACTAGAGATGGTCTTGACGTTAGCATCTCTTCCTGGAAAAGAAATGGTAGAATTGTGAGGCATTTAAAAAAAACAAATTCTCAAGGTTCCTGAAGTCAGTTTACAACAAGCACTCACTTTTCCTAGTGCAGCTTTGCTCACAGGAGCCAGAAGAGGGATGGCACACTGCTGTACTACAGTGGATGAAGATCTAACAGAGGGGGAAAGGGTTAAGCCACAGAAAGAAAAACACCTAATATTAAGGATTCAGGAAAAGCTGCAGAGCATACGGTTTCCTGTAGAGGAGCCAGTGATGCTGGGTCCACAAATGTGAACATCTTCACAACAAAGCGCTTGTAGTGGGTTGGGAACTGAAGACCAGAAGATCCAGCCACTGGAACCAATGTGGTCAGGTAACGGTCATCCTGGTAAGGGCATCTGAAAGGCAAAGAGGCAGTCAGAAATGCCTTACAGCGCACTAGATGGATAAAGACTGGCCTTACTCACCCATCAACCAGAAGGTCCCACTGGGGTAGACTGAGGGGACTGGGGGTTGATGTCGCCCAGCAATGTCCCAGCATTAGGACAATGTTGGGGTCGGTCCTCTCCAAAATGCGCACCTCAACATACACAGGCTCCCGCAGGACTTTTGTGACCGGATAATCAGCGTCACCGTAGTAGGACGTGTATGCCTCATCCCCTGAGAAAGAAAATCAGCGTTTAACCAGAAACTGCCGCAACCTGGAGTTTTAGAAAATACTCATGCATACTTGGACAGACACTTACCTTCAGCACAGCCTTTGGTGACACACTGACCATTTGCCAGTCTAAGCTCAACCCTGAGGGGTCCAGGAGCCGCTACTGGTGGAGGTGCAGGAACAGTGTTGACCTCCACAACCAGAGCTTCCACAGAAGTAGCAGAGTACCTACACTGGAAGAGAAGCCTAGACAACAAATAGTGAGCTTGTAGCCTTGTCAAGGATTAATATTTTTTTCTAAAAAAAATACCTACTCAAAATGGCTGTCCCTTGTGATGGAACCAAGTGGTCCGACACCCACTTCATACGAGGAGGTCATTCGGTTTTCATACACCACATATCCACCGTCCTCCTGCAAATAGTAACTGTTGGCATCCAGTCCATTCCAAGCCATGCAGAACAGAACCACAAGCAGCTACTCACCATCATGCTTGTGCCACATGCAGTGACAGGGAACTGGTATATAGCAAAGGAAGGTGTGGATCCCACAGGACTGCAAGATGGGTCATTTCCACCCAGGAGATGGACTGAATCCAGGCTCAAGCGAGGTAGTGTAACATCTCTAGCCACCACTACCACAAACTGACCATCTCTTATACACTGGACAGTCACTGGCACAAGAGCAGGTTATTACTGAGGAGTGGTTTAACGTGAACACCTTTACATTGACTCACTCTTACCTGCCCTCCCATAGTAACACTGCTGTCCGTTAAAGCAGCAGTTGATAGCTTCACACTCAGCACCACTGATACCAGGTGGGCCACATTGGATCTGCTCATAATCAGCTACAGCACATTTGTCAAGGGGCTCTGCCTGCGCCACTGGCTGCTTAGACTGAAACTGCTGAGGAAACTGTTGACTAGCTTGTTGTTGAACCTGCTGAGGAAACTGTTGACTAGCTTGTTGTTGAACCTGCTGGGGAAACTGTTGACTAGCTTGTTGTTGAACCTTCTGAGGAAACTGTTGACTAGCTTGCTGTTGAACAGCTTGCTGTTGAACCTTCTGAGGAAACTGTTGACTAGCTTGTTGTTGAACCTTCTGAGGAAACTGTTGACTAGCTTGCTGTTGAACCTTCAGAGGAAACTGTTGACTAGCTTGCTGTTGAACCTTCAGAGGAAACTGTTGACTAGCTAGCTGTTGAACCTTCTGAGGAAACCGTTGACTAGCTAGCTGTTGAACCTTCAGAGGAAACTGTTGACTAGCTTGCTGTTGAACCTTCTGAGGAAACTGTTGACTAGCTAGCTGTTGAACCTTCTGAGGAAACTGGTGACTAGCTTGTTTTTGAACCCGCTGATCAGTTTGCTTTAACATCGGAGCTTGAGGATACTGGGGCAGATTACTCCACTGTGGAACAGCATGACAAAAAGCACAAAACCACACACAAAGTGCCAGCAATTGAACAGCACAACAACTTCCTGCCATCGTTCAACAGCTAGTCACACTGTTGAGATGATGCCCTTTGGTCTTTTTGTATTCTACAGATTTTGTCTAATTAACGATAATCCCTCCCTCTTCATTAACAGTCATGATTCTCCAGAGTTGCCCAAATGGGAGCTTATGCTACCAGAAAATTCTCATTGGTTCTCAAAATTATACGCATGTGATGTATCTTGACTCCAATTAGTCAGATGTGTCATATTGAAGACAAATAAAAAGGTTCATGCTCAGGTTTGCTACTAGAGCTTGCCCAAAGTACTTTGGCTAGATGTTTGGTGCATTCCGCTTCGCTTGTAGACATGCTGAAATATTAACTAGCATTACTACTTTTACAGTATCTTTATATGGCAGAAATAGTAAGAGTAGTCTGTAGTTCCAAATTTAGCAACACACTCACAAACCTCCCTAAGCACTTCCCCACGGGGCAATCCCTGTCGCCAGTTTGAAGTGTTCCATAAGTGGACAAGGAAGGTTTATGTGGACAGACCCTCGACTCCTTGATTATGACAGAGGGGACGAGTCTACTCATATATACTTAGCAGTGTTGGGAAATAACTTAACCCTAACCCTACATGTTAGGCGTGGCAAAATGGCTCGATAGCGCCACCTGCAAAACTTCAATTAAGCGTCATTCGCACTACGTTTCACATACAAGTATGAAATTCGGTACACACATGTCCAATACCTAAAAAAAGTCCCTGGAAGCAAAATCTGAAAACCCAACAGGAAATTAGATATTTGGAATTTTCTCTGCAAAATGTTTGCAGTTTTTGCCATTTCCAGACGTGGTACTTTGACAAACTCCTCCTAGAGATTTTATCAGATCAACATCATATTTGGTCAGTCTCATCTTGTTAGATGTTAAATTGTGAAGATCTTGAGTTTTCGCTGAAGGGCGTGTCCGTGGCTGGACAAAGTCTGATGTTTCACCATGAAACAGGAAGCTGTTGTAAGTCAGGCATACAATGTCCGATCTCCCCCAAACTTCACTTGTTTGATAAGAGTCCTGACCTAAACACATCTACATGCCAATATTCAGTTAGTCATAGCGCCACCTTCTGGCAGAAGGAAGTGTGGCACATTGAAGTGAGTTTGCCATATTTCTCCTATATTTACCCGCTTAAATGCATGTCGCCCACTATTCGCCGTTTTCCTGAGGCCACCAGGTGACGGTGCATGTGCGAGGGCCCTTTCATCGCTGCTTGCAGCTTTAATTATTATTGTGATTTAAATTATTGCCCCTGATTCAGTAAAGAACTCTTGTAATAAAGTTGCAGTTGTTGGGACAAAATTTAAGTATCAACGCCACTTAAAAAACGCCACTGATGTTCTCCGCGAACATCGTTCTGGGCTCCGGGCGGCAGAGAGGAAGTGGCGAAAAACTAAAAACACTACTGACCTGACCCTGTATCAGTCTCTCCTTGCTTCTTTCTCTGCTAATGTCTCCACTGCTAAATCTACATACTACCACAACAAAATCAACAACTGCTCTGACTCTCGTGCACTTTTCAGAACATTCTCTTCACTCCTTTGTCCTCCTCCCCCCCCTCCTTCATCAACTCTTACAGCTGGCGACTTTGCATCATTTTTCACAAATAAAATCTCCTCCATCAGCAGCCAATTCTCCGCACCACAAACCGACACGCACATCTCAACAACCATCACACATACGCTCCCCTCTTTTTCTCTGCTCTCTGAAGCTGACATCTCCAAACTCATCCTTTCCAACCACCCCACTACCTGTCCACTTGACCCTATCCCCACTCACCTCCTTCAGGCCATCTCTTCTTCTGTTACTCCTGCACTCACTCACATTGTCAACACCTCTCTTCACACCGGGACTTTCCCCACAGCATTTAAGCAGGCTCGGGTAACCCCACTGCTTAAGAAACCCTCTCTGAACCCAGCACTTTTAGAAAACTACAGACCGGTATCCCTTCTGCCTTTCATTGCAAAGACACTCGAGCGAGTTGTTTTTAACCAGCTCTCTACGTTTCTTGAACAGAACAACCTCCTGGATATCAACCAATCTGGCTTCAAAAGTGGCCACTCAACTGAGACTGCCCTGCTCTCGGTTACCGAAGCACTGAGACAGGCAAGAGCGGCTTCCAAATCCACAGTACTTATCTTACTGGATTTGTCTGCTGCTTTTGACACAGTTAACCACCAGATACTCCTGTCAACTCTCATGGAGATGGGCATCTCAGGAACTGCTCTCCAGTGGCTCAAGTCTTACCTCTCAGGTAGGTCCTTCAGAGTGTCATGGAGAGGTGAAGTGTCTAAGTCACATCATCTAGCCACTGGAGTACCCCAGGGCTCAGTGCTTGGACCACTTCTCTTCTCCATCTACATGTCATCACTGGGAACTGTCATTCAGAAACATGGCTTTTCCTATCATTGCTACGCTGACGACACTCAACTCTACTTCTCATTTCAACCAGATGATCCCACGGTTGGTGGTCGTGTCGCTGCCTGCCTAACAGACATTTCTGCCTGGATGAAGGAACATCACCTGCAACTCAACCTTCCAAAGACAGAACTGCTTGTGGTCTCAGCCAACCCAGCACTTCATCATAATCTCTCCATTCAGCTAGGATCATCAACCATAACTCCGTCCAGGACAGCCAGGAATCTTGGAGTTGTGATTGATGATCAGCTAAAATTCACTGACCACATTACTGCAACATCCCGGTCCTGCAGATTTGCGTTATACAATATTAGGAGGATCAGACCCTTCCTATCAGAGCAGGCCACACAACTCCTGGTCCAAGCTCTTGTTCTCTCCAGACTGGACTACTGTAATGCTCTTCTAGCGGGCCTTCCGGCATGCACTATCAAACCCTTGCAACTGATCCAGAATGCAGCGGCAAGGGTGGTCTTTAACGAGCCGAAGAGAGCGCACGTCACGCCTCTCTTCATCAATCTCCACTGGCTGCCAATAGCTGCTCGCATCAAATTCAAGTCACTGGTGCTCGCCTTCAAAGCAACCACTGGCTCTGCACCAATATACCTAAACTCGCTTGTTCAGACTTACACACCCTCCAGGAGCTTACGGTCTGCCAGTGAACGACGCCTTGTAGTGCCATACCAAAGAGGCATGAAATCACTCTCACGGAGCTTTTCCTGGACTGCCCCCACCTGGTGGAATGACCTGCCTATCTCAATTCGAGCCGCCGAGTCTGTAGCCATTTTCAAAAAACGGCTAAAGACACGTCTTTTCCAGCAGCACCTAACCAATCAAGAATAGCACTTAACATTCCATTCGATTCATTTTCTGTCTGTCTAATTTATTTAAAAAAAAAAAAAAAAAAAAGTTGTGTTCTGTGTTAGATTAACTGAGACTTGTTACAGCACTTGCATACTGTAGCCCTTGACCGTTCTAGTTGCTTCTATTGCTCTCATTTGTAAGTCGCTTTGGATAAAAGCGTCTGCTAAATGACTAAATGTAAATGTAAATGTAAAAAGGTGCACTCTAATCCTGTTTACATGAAATAAGCCGCTCGCACAGGTTTCATCTTACAGACCTGTTGCTATGACAGCAAGTTCAGGATGAGCTTCGAAGAACCAAACAATCAAAGATCATGCCAAATCACCAACAATCAAATCCAGCTAACGGAGTTGCGATGTACGAAGAACGGACCCCAGGTTTGATCTTACGGACCTGTTGCTATGACAGTAAGTCCAGTATAATCTGTGGCACACCGCGCCAGAGTAATTTCAGTTAAAAAGTACAGTATACACATTTTTATTTTACATTGAAAATGCCCAATCATTATATTAGATAAGACCCTATTCTTTATCTGAGATCATGCAGAGCCTCTGAAACTGTATTATTTGGACCTTTACCTGTTGGTTGCCACAGAAGTCCGTTATATGGAGAAAAATCCTGGAATGTTCTCTCAAAAATACCTTCATTTTTTTTTGACTGAAGAAAGGCATGAACATCTAGGATGAGAAGGGGTAAGTTCTAATTTTGAAGTGAACTAAGCCTTTAACACAGGGGAGATACAGATTTGACTTCCTTTTGGAGCTCGTCTCTAGCAGCCAGTCGATGAATTGCAGTTTAAGTCACTTCAGTGTTGGCTTCAAGAGAGACTGCAGGATGTTGCCTCTTAGCGTGACCCCCCAAAAGTATCTACCAAGCACCAGAAAGGATGTGATGCCATTGAAATGCCCTTTAGTGTTGTAACAGGCTTAGCCCTACAAAATATCAGTCCCCACACAGGCCAGTAGTAAAAGGCATTTTGTGGTGCATATTTGTACAGTCAAATCATGTAGATACGTTTAGTATTGTGCCAGTAAGGACCATACACAAATCTATTAAGATCACTTTTATTAAATCACGTGGCATTTCCAGTTATTTTTGGCCATGGTCCTTAACATTGATGGGGCCGACAGACGCCTTTTCCCATTGTAGATCTGATGAACAAATGATTAGTGAGAACTAAAGCCAGGAATGACAATAACAGTTATCAGAGTTAATCCATACCCGTAAGCAGCCGATCACTTCCACTTCTGACGCTACAAGTGGTGTCACAGCAGCCACACACCTGGTCAGAGTCATCTGCGGACACCCAACTGACAAGAAACACCCTCAGTTAATTTGACGACAACTAATTTACCTGTACACCCATCTAGCAGACAACATACCCATTAGCAGAGAATGAACAAGCTTTTTGCTCAGAACTTGAGGTTGTTGCAGCCGCCTTCAAAATGCATGTGATGTAGACCTGCAAAGACAATTGTTTGTTCACCATGGTAGCATATCATACAAAGAGTTGCACAACTAAAACACACGTACCAGTCCACTGTCTGCTTGCTGGAACCTGAACGCCTCTAGTTGAAACCGTAGCTTATCACCTTGAGTCCGAGGCATAAAGTGAGACGTGGAGCCTGTGAGCTTGGCATCAACCAGACACCTGTAAACAGAACCCAGTTAGAAACCCTGCAACCCTTCTGGAAGCTGGTATACATGAGGTAGCACCTCTTACCCATTATTCTCAATAAAGGAGTATCTGGGGACAGAAGCAACATCAGGGACTGCAGTAGCCACGCAGCTGTCCACAAACACACGGACGGGAACATGGCTGTACAAACGCACTGATGCTTCAAGATTGATCATGTCACCCAGGAAGTACTGGTTAGAAGGTCGCTCAAATATCCAGTCATCTGCAAAGAAAGAGTCTTAGCACAGGGTCACAAGCATGCCACAAATCAGTTTGGGATACACCAACCAGTCATGAGCTTGAGGGAGAAGACAAAGACTTCCTCTGCAACCTTAGTTGAGGCATATGGGATCCAAGTGGGCATTAAGGCATCGCTGCTCACATTATGTGTTCTGTAGGAGTTAAACAAGCGGTCATCTCATGCCCATAAATGGTGGGATCAGATCCAGCGAAGATCTTATCCAGATCCTACCTTGGATAATGACACTCGATACCAATCACCGCAATACTGCTCCTTACAATAGGAACACCATATGAAACCTCTTGTGGGGTGTAGATAATGTTGAAGGTATAGACAAGCTCATCCTCAGTCACCTAAAAAGAAAGTTAATTGAAAACGATCATGGATGTTTTTGAACTGTCCCTGTGAGTAACGGCAAAATAAAACCCCACCATTGATGTGCTGCTACATCCATGCAGTTCAGACTCAAAGATGAGCACTTGAGCAGAAGGATCCTCTCCAGTTGCAGTGCAGCCTCCCAGTGTAAAAGCAGAGGACAACAGTGGGTGCCCAGTCCCAAAGAAGTCCTTCATCACTTCCACATATACCGAGCTCTCTCCACACTGAGCAGCTACACTGTTGGCAGGGACAGGATGCGGCAACTCAAAAGGAACGTCGGGTTGCTGTGGTTCCTCTGGTAGACTTGGAAAGCTCCACGTCAGTTTTGCCACTGGACCCTGCAACAGCTCTTTTGATTGAACACCCATAAGATCTTGAGAAGGCTTTCCAAAGTCAGGAAACGTTTGTGGTGCAAATCCAGGTTTACTGGGAACCACAGACATCCTGGAATCAGCCTGTTGAGAAGCTTGAGCCAATGTCCTAGGCCTAAACTCACTTGGACTGCGATTATGTGCTGCTCTTGCTCTCCATTGTGCATCAGAAAATCCAAGAGCAAGAATAAACACCAATCCAAATCCAACCTGCCAAAACCCCATTATTGCCAAGCTTGTTTCAACAACACTTTCGGGTGCTACCATCCAAATTTATACAGATGTAAATCAGCATGGCTCCACCTTTCTCATGACAGGCATCATTTTTCTCTGCACCTGCCAATTTACTCAATCAATATATCACAGGTGTAAGTCATTGATTGTTTATCACTCAGGATCAAATGAAGTATCAAATAAGGGCAGGTTATTAGTAGCTAAACCAAATGATTTCTTATTTTCAAGAATTCTCTGAAACACAAACAACCAAGTCTTTTTTGCGTCTTCCTTTTTTATTAATTCAGAAACATGGCCACAGACAGAATTGTACACTAGAGTATCCAAAATAATAAAGTTGAGAATGTTTATAGTCAGGTTTAGAGTGTAAGAAAACGTTCTTCCCTCACATTGACAGCAATCTTAACAAGCCGGAACTGAAATGGAGCAATTTTGAATAAAAGGATAAAATGAAGTACCAAATAAGGGCAGGTTATTAGTAGCTAAACCAAAATGATTTCTTGTTTTAAATATCAAAATGACAGATCTGGGGTCCATTCTTCGTACCTCTCTTAATACATCTGAGATGATTTGACAGATCCCAGATCTTCTAATCATGATAACTGATCTCTGGCTAATTTGGTTCTTCAAACGAATTTGCGGATTGGATTAAAATATCTGGATTAAGTTATCTAAGGCTCCGTCCACACGAAGCCAGAGCTTTCCCTATCCGATCTTTTTTTCCCCCCTCGTTTCAAGAAATATCTGTGTACACACGAGAGCATTGAAAAGACTCAAAACGATGTAGTATACATGCCAGGTCAGTATGTGGCGCTGTAATCCTGCCACAGAAATACACTGAAAACAGAGAAGAAGAGTTGTGGCTGAAAGAGGTACAGCAACGGTCGTAAGTGAGACAAAATCTCACAACTAAATAACAATAAATAAATGTGCTACTTACCAGATTAACGCTTACACCTACCCCAACCCTAAACCTAACTTTACAATAATGCAAATACAGTAATTAAATGACGCAATGCCCAGTGCCCTGAAATTAATGCACTGCTCAGAGTAACTGTACAGCATGTGTGTAAGACTGCAATAACATTATAAAGTCATTATTCTATCAAAAATAAATCTCTGTTTCTAATATTATTTTGAAATACATTTTTAGGGCCCGAGCACCAATGGTGTGAGGACCCTATTGGAATTGCTCAGCCTATTATTCTTCTTCTCCCAAATAAATCACATTTTTGAGGGCCTAAACATGCTCGAAATCTCATGAAACTTTGCACACGCGTCAAAAGTGGTGAAAATGTACATCCAATATGGGTTTCAGAATTAGGCGTGGCAAAATGGCCCGATAGCGCCACCTACAAAAAAATCAATTAAGCGCCGTTCGAGCTACGTTTCACGTACGAGTATGAAATTCGGTAGACACATGTAAAAGCCCAATACCTACAAAAAAGACCTTGGGGGGCAAAACCTGAAAACCCAACAGGAAGTGTGATATATTGAATTTTCTCTGCAAAATTTTTGCCATTTCCAGACCTTGTACATTAACGATCTACTCCTAGAGATTTAATCAGATCAACATCATATTTGCACAGTCTAATCTAAAGGCCTTGGTGATGTTAAATTGCGAAGATCTTGAGTTTTCCCTGAAGGGCGTGTCAGTGGCGGCCTCACAAAATTCGATGGTTCGCCATAAAACAGGAAGTTGTTGTAACTCGGGCATACAATGTCCGATCTGCCCCAAACTTCAGATGTTTGATAAGAGTCCTGGCCTGAAGACATGGCAAAATGGCTCGATAGCGCCACCTACAACATTTCAACAAAGTGCCCCTCCCGCTACGTTTCACGTACAGGTATGAAATTCGGTACACACATGTAACAGCCCAATACCTACAAGAAACCTCCTGGTATTGAAACAGACATTCACTTTTGTCCACTTGCCCTCAGCTTCTTATTCTTTAACATCAGCAGTTTATGCAACTGGCCACAGACCTACGTTTTCTCCAATTTTCCCCCAAAATGTCTCTAGGAAAAATGTGATACAAAGAGCAAGAAGAGTTAACAGGACTAAGACTTAAGTTAATGATGGGACACTAAAATGGACAAATATCATAGACCCCATTTGGAAATGTTTATTTCACAAACCTAATACACCGACATTTAGCTCTTCAAACCAGTTAAATTTAAAGTTAAAATGGGATGCATTTCCTTGACAGCATGGATACTAGTCAAATTGCCTTCCACGTTCTGTTTTTAATGGTGCAACAACAAGCACAGACAGTTAAACAAAGTAGCTTATCCAAATCTACAGAAGCGACATGGTTAAGACCAGTTAATGTCACACTCTGGAAACAGTTTATAAAGACCCCTTTCATGAGTGAAGGTTAAAAGTTTTAAAAAAAAGGACAAGTTTAAACCATTTTAGACCCATTTACACCTGTATTTAGCATAGTCCACTTGTGATTGGACTGATAAACGCTTTAGTACCAGTTGTGTAAACAGGCCCTCAGACAGCAACTCAGGTGTGATACACCAGTTAAGGGACTAAACCAGCTTTTATTAAAGCTTCAGTCTACTTTTTAATAAACAAGAAAAAAGGCTGGTCACAATTTGGGATTAAAAAGGACAATGCAGGTTGAGACTGATTTCATTGCAGATGCAATGCTGTACTTGCATGACTTCGGGGGGGCTTTCTTACCAAAAAACAGAGGGACTTGGCATGCGTGAATATCAATACAAGCAGTTATGTTAGTCCAGCCATAAAGCCACAAGTAGAGACCAAAACAGATTTGATACCATTAAGAACAGGGACCCAGGTTAGCAACTGGAACTTGGCAAATAGGTCAGGTTTGGGCAGAAACTTGGCTTGTTTAGTTCAAGTCAAGCATAACCTTGAAGCAAAAAAGGGAACTCTGGTTTAGTAGTGTAGCCCAATAAATCAAACTGAGAACAGTCATGAAAGATCAATACCAAAGAGACAGTTGAGTTAAGAAGTTTATTAAAACTACTAAAGTCACATGACCAGGTTAACTTCTCCACTAGACACCACAGTTTGCCCACTAGAGATGGTCTTGACGTTAGCATCTCTTCCTGGAAAAGAAATGGTAGAATTGTGAGGCATTTAAAAAAAACAAATTCTCAAGGTTCCTGAAGTCAGTTTACAACAAGCACTCACTTTTCCTAGTGCAGCTTTGCTCACAGGAGCCAGAAGAGGGATGGCACACTGCTGTACTACAGTGGATGAAGATCTAACAGAGGGGGAAAGGGTTAAGCCACAGAAAGAAAAACACCTAATATTAAGGATTCAGGAAAAGCTGCAGAGCATACGGTTTCCTGTAGAGGAGCCAGTGATGCTGGGTCCACAAATGTGAACATCTTCACAACAAAGCGCTTGTAGTGGGTTGGGAACTGAAGACCAGAAGATCCAGCCACTGGAACCAATGTGGTCAGGTAACGGTCATCCTGGTAAGGGCATCTGAAAGGCAAAGAGGCAGTCAGAAATGCCTTACAGCGCACTAGATGGATAAAGACTGGCCTTACTCACCCATCAACCAGAAGGTCCCACTGGGGTAGACTGAGGGGACTGGGGGTTGATGTCGCCCAGCAATGTCCCAGCATTAGGACAATGTTGGGGTCGGTCCTCTCCAAAATGCGCACCTCAACATACACAGGCTCCCGCAGGACTTTTGTGACCGGATAATCAGCGTCACCGTAGTAGGACGTGTATGCCTCATCCCCTGAGAAAGAAAATCAGCGTTTAACCAGAAACTGCCGCAACCTGGAGTTTTAGAAAATACTCATGCATACTTGGACAGACACTTACCTTCAGCACAGCCTTTGGTGACACACTGACCATTTGCCAGTCTAAGCTCAACCCTGAGGGGTCCAGGAGCCGCTACTGGTGGAGGTGCAGGAACAGTGTTGACCTCCACAACCAGAGCTTCCACAGAAGTAGCAGAGTACCTACACTGGAAGAGAAGCCTAGACAACAAATAGTGAGCTTGTAGCCTTGTCAAGGATTAATATTTTTTTCTAAAAAAAATACCTACTCAAAATGGCTGTCCCTTGTGATGGAACCAAGTGGTCCGACACCCACTTCATACGAGGAGGTCATTCGGTTTTCATACACCACATATCCACCGTCCTCCTGCAAATAGTAACTGTTGGCATCCAGTCCATTCCAAGCCATGCAGAACAGAACCACAAGCAGCTACTCACCATCATGCTTGTGCCACATGCAGTGACAGGGAACTGGTATATAGCAAAGGAAGGTGTGGATCCCACAGGACTGCAAGATGGGTCATTTCCACCCAGGAGATGGACTGAATCCAGGCTCAAGCGAGGTAGTGTAACATCTCTAGCCACCACTACCACAAACTGACCATCTCTTATACACTGGACAGTCACTGGCACAAGAGCAGGTTATTACTGAGGAGTGGTTTAACGTGAACACCTTTACATTGACTCACTCTTACCTGCCCTCCCATAGTAACACTGCTGTCCGTTAAAGCAGCAGTTGATAGCTTCACACTCAGCACCACTGATACCAGGTGGGCCACATTGGATCTGCTCATAATCAGCTACAGCACATTTGTCAAGGGGCTCTGCCTGCGCCACTGGCTGCTTAGACTGAAACTGCTGAGGAAACTGTTGACTAGCTTGTTGTTGAACCTGCTGAGGAAACTGTTGACTAGCTTGTTGTTGAACCTGCTGGGGAAACTGTTGACTAGCTTGTTGTTGAACCTTCTGAGGAAACTGTTGACTAGCTTGCTGTTGAACAGCTTGCTGTTGAACCGCTTGCTGTTGAACCTTCTGAGGAAACTGTTGACTAGCTTGTTGTTGAACCTTCTGAGGAAACTGTTGACTAGCTTGCTGTTGAACCTTCAGAGGAAACTGTTGACTAGCTTGCTGTTGAACCTTCAGAGGAAACTGTTGACTAGCTAGCTGTTGAACCTTCTGAGGAAACCGTTGACTAGCTAGCTGTTGAACCTTCAGAGGAAACTGTTGACTAGCTTGCTGTTGAACCTTCTGAGGAAACTGTTGACTAGCTAGCTGTTGAACCTTCTGAGGAAACTGGTGACTAGCTTGTTTTTGAACCCGCTGATCAGTTTGCTTTAACATCGGAGCTTGAGGATACTGGGGCAGATTACTCCACTGTGGAACAGCATGACAAAAAGCACAAAACCACACACAAAGTGCCAGCAATTGAACAGCACAACAACTTCCTGCCATCGTTCAACAGCTAGTCACACTGTTGAGATGATGCCCTTTGGTCTTTTTGTATTCTACAGATTTTGTCTAATTAACGATAATCCCTCCCTCTTCATTAACAGTCATGATTCTCCAGACTTGCCCAAATGGGAGCTTATGCTACCAGAAAATTCTCATTGGTTCTCAAAATTATACGCATGTGATGTATCTTGACTCCAATTAGTCAGATGTGTCATATTGAAGACAAATAAAAAGGTTCATGCTCAGGTTTGCTACTAGAGCTTGCCCAAAGTACTTTGGCTAGATGTTTGGTGCATTCCGCTTCGCTTGTAGACATGCTGAAATATTAACTAGCATTACTACTTTTACAGTATCTTTATATGGCAGAAATAGTAAGAGTAGTCTGTAGTTCCAAATTTAGCAACACACTCACAAACCTCCCTAAGCACTTCCCCACGGGGCAATCCCTGTCGCCAGTTTGAAGTGTTCCATAAGTGGACAAGGAAGGTTTATGTGGACAGACCCTCGACTCCTTGATTATGACAGAGGGGACGAGTCTACTCATATATACTTAGCAGTGTTGGGAAATAACTTAACCCTAACCCTACATGTTAGGCGTGGCAAAATGGCTCGATAGCGCCACCTGCAAAACTTCAATTAAGCGTCATTCGCACTACGTTTCACATACAAGTATGAAATTCGGTACACACATGTCCAATACCTAAAAAAAGTCCCTGGAAGCAAAATCTGAAAACCCAACAGGAAATTAGATATTTGGAATTTTCTCTGCAAAATGTTTGCAGTTTTTGCCATTTCCAGACGTGGTACTTTGACAAACTCCTCCTAGAGATTTTATCAGATCAACATCATATTTGGTCAGTCTCATCTTGTTAGATGTTAAATTGTGAAGATCTTGAGTTTTCGCTGAAGGGCGTGTCCGTGGCTGGACAAAGTCTGATGTTTCACCATGAAACAGGAAGCTGTTGTAAGTCAGGCATACAATGTCCGATCTCCCCCAAACTTCACTTGTTTGATAAGAGTCCTGACCTAAACACATCTACATGCCAATATTCAGTTAGTCATAGCGCCACCTTCTGGCAGAAGGAAGTGTGGCACATTGAAGTGAGTTTGCCATATTTCTCCTATATTTACCCGCTTAAATGCATGTCGCCCACTATTCGCCGTTTTCCTGAGGCCACCAGGTGACGGTGCATGTGCGAGGGCCCTTTCATCGCTGCTTGCAGCTTTAATTATTATTGTGATTTAAATTATTGCCCCTGATTCAGTAAAGAACTCTTGTAATAAAGTTGCAGTTGTTGGGACAAAATTTAAGTATCAACGCCACTTAAAAAACGCCACTGATGTTCTCCGCGAACATCGTTCTGGGCTCCGGGCGGCAGAGAGGAAGTGGCGAAAAACTAAAAACACTACTGACCTGACCCTGTATCAGTCTCTCCTTGCTTCTTTCTCTGCTAATGTCTCCACTGCTAAATCTACATACTACCACAACAAAATCAACAACTGCTCTGACTCTCGTGCACTTTTCAGAACATTCTCTTCACTCCTTTGTCCTCCTCCCCCCCCTCCTTCATCAACTCTTACAGCTGGCGACTTTGCATCATTTTTCACAAATAAAATCTCCTCCATCAGCAGCCAATTCTCCGCACCACAAACCGACACGCACATCTCAACAACCATCACACATACGCTCCCCTCTTTTTCTCTGCTCTCTGAAGCTGACATCTCCAAACTCATCCTTTCCAACCACCCCACTACCTGTCCACTTGACCCTATCCCCACTCACCTCCTTCAGGCCATCTCTTCTTCTGTTACTCCTGCACTCACTCACATTGTCAACACCTCTCTTCACACCGGGACTTTCCCCACAGCATTTAAGCAGGCTCGGGTAACCCCACTGCTTAAGAAACCCTCTCTGAACCCAGCACTTTTAGAAAACTACAGACCGGTATCCCTTCTGCCTTTCATTGCAAAGACACTCGAGCGAGTTGTTTTTAACCAGCTCTCTACGTTTCTTGAACAGAACAACCTCCTGGATATCAACCAATCTGGCTTCAAAAGTGGCCACTCAACTGAGACTGCCCTGCTCTCGGTTACCGAAGCACTGAGACAGGCAAGAGCGGCTTCCAAATCCACAGTACTTATCTTACTGGATTTGTCTGCTGCTTTTGACACAGTTAACCACCAGATACTCCTGTCAACTCTCATGGAGATGGGCATCTCAGGAACTGCTCTCCAGTGGCTCAAGTCTTACCTCTCAGGTAGGTCCTTCAGAGTGTCATGGAGAGGTGAAGTGTCTAAGTCACATCATCTAGCCACTGGAGTACCCCAGGGCTCAGTGCTTGGACCACTTCTCTTCTCCATCTACATGTCATCACTGGGAACTGTCATTCAGAAACATGGCTTTTCCTATCATTGCTACGCTGACGACACTCAACTCTACTTCTCATTTCAACCAGATGATCCCACGGTTGGTGGTCGTATCGCTGCCTGCCTAACAGACATTTCTGCCTGGATGAAGGAACATCACCTGCAACTCAACCTTCCAAAGACAGAACTGCTTGTGGTCTCAGCCAACCCAGCACTTCATCATAATCTCTCCATTCAGCTAGGATCATCAACCATAACTCCGTCCAGGACAGCCAGGAATCTTGGAGTTGTGATTGATGATCAGCTAAAATTCACTGACCACATTACTGCAACATCCCGGTCCTGCAGATTTGCGTTATACAATATTAGGAGGATCAGACCCTTCCTATCAGAGCAGGCCACACAACTCCTGGTCCAAGCTCTTGTTCTCTCCAGACTGGACTACTGTAATGCTCTTCTAGCGGGCCTTCCGGCATGCACTATCAAACCCTTGCAACTGATCCAGAATGCAGCGGCAAGGGTGGTCTTTAACGAGCCGAAGAGAGCGCACGTCACGCCTCTCTTCATCAATCTCCACTGGCTGCCAATAGCTGCTCGCATCAAATTCAAGTCACTGGTGCTCGCCTTCAAAGCAACCACTGGCTCTGCACCAATATACCTAAACTCGCTTGTTCAGACTTACACACCCTCCAGGAGCTTACGGTCTGCCAGTGAACGACGCCTTGTAGTGCCATACCAAAGAGGCATGAAATCACTCTCACGGAGCTTTTCCTGGACTGCCCCCACCTGGTGGAATGACCTGCCTATCTCAATTCGAGCCGCCGAGTCTGTAGCCATTTTCAAAAAACGGCTAAAGACACGTCTTTTCCAGCAGCACCTAACCAATCAAGAATAGCACTTAACATTCCATTCGATTCATTTTCTGTCTGTCTAATTTATTTAAAAAAAAAAAAAAAAAAAGTTGTGTGTTCTGTGTTAGATTAACTGAGACTTGTTACAGCACTTGCATACTGTAGCCCTTGACCGTTCTAGTTGCTTCTATTGCTCTCATTTGTAAGTCGCTTTGGATAAAAGCGTCTGCTAAATGACTAAATGTAAATGTAAAAAGGTGCACTCTAATCCTGTTTACATGAAATAAGCCGCTCGCACAGGTTTCATCTTACAGACCTGTTGCTATGACAGCAAGTTCAGGATGAGCTTCGAAGAACCAAACAATCAAAGATCATGCCAAATCACCAACAATCAAATCCAGCTAACGGAGTTGCGATGTACGAAGAACGGACCCCAGGTTTGATCTTACGGACCTGTTGCTATGACAGTAAGTCCAGTATAATCTGTGGCACACCGCGCCAGAGTAATTTCAGTTAAAAAGTACAGTATACACATTTTTATTTTACATTGAAAATGCCCAATCATTATATTAGATAAGACCCTATTCTTTATCTGAGATCATGCAGAGCCTCTGAAACTGTATTATTTGGACCTTTACCTGTTGGTTGCCACAGAAGTCCGTTATATGGAGAAAAATCCTGGAATGTTCTCTCAAAAATACCTTCATTTTTTTTTGACTGAAGAAAGGCATGAACATCTAGGATGAGAAGGGGTAAGTTCTAATTTTGAAGTGAACTAAGCCTTTAACACAGGGGAGATACAGATTTGACTTCCTTTTGGAGCTCGTCTCTAGCAGCCAGTCGATGAATTGCAGTTTAAGTCACTTCAGTGTTGGCTTCAAGAGAGACTGCAGGATGTTGCCTCTTAGCGTGACCCCCCAAAAGTATCTACCAAGCACCAGAAAGGATGTGATGCCATTGAAATGCCCTTTAGTGTTGTAACAGGCTTAGCCCTACAAAATATCAGTCCCCACACAGGCCAGTAGTAAAAGGCATTTTGTGGTGCATATTTGTACAGTCAAATCATGTAGATACGTTTAGTATTGTGCCAGTAAGGACCATACACAAATCTATTAAGATCACTTTTATTAAATCACGTGGCATTTCCAGTTATTTTTGGCCATGGTCCTTAACATTGATGGGGCCGACAGACGCCTTTTCCCATTGTAGATCTGATGAACAAATGATTAGTGAGAACTAAAGCCAGGAATGACAATAACAGTTATCAGAGTTAATCCATACCCGTAAGCAGCCAATCACTTCCACTTCTGACGCTACAAGTGGTGTCACAGCAGCCACACACCTGGTCAGAGTCATCTGCGGACACCCAACTGACAAGAAACACCCTCAGTTAATTTGACGACAACTAATTTACCTGTACACCCATCTAGCAGACAACATACCCATTAGCAGAGAATGAACAAGCTTTTTGCTCAGAACTTGAGGTTGTTGCAGCCGCCTTCAAAATGCATGTGATGTAGACTTGCAAAGACAATTGTTTGTTCACCATGGTAGCATATCATACAAAGAGTTGCACAACTAAAACACACGTACCAGTCCACTGTCTGCTTGCTGGAACCTGAACGCCTCTAGTTGAAACCGTAGCTTATCACCTTGAGTCCGAGGCATAAAGTGAGACGTGGAGCCTGTGAGCTTGGCATCAACCAGACACCTGTAAACAGAACCCAGTTAGAAACCCTGCAACCCTTCTGGAAGCTGGTATACATGAGGTAGCACCTCTTACCCATTATTCTCAATAAAGGAGTATCTGGGGACAGAAGCAACATCAGGGACTGCAGTAGCCACGCAGCTGTCCACAAACACACGGACGGGAACATGGCTGTACAAACGCACTGATGCTTCAAGATTGATCATGTCACCCAGGAAGTACTGGTTAGAAGGTCGCTCAAATATCCAGTCATCTGCAAAGAAAGAGTCTTAGCACAGGGTCACAAGCATGCCACAAATCAGTTTGGGATACACCAACCAGTCATGAGCTTGAGGGAGAAGACAAAGACTTCCTCTGCAACCTTAGTTGAGGCATATGGGATCCAAGTGGGCATTAAGGCATCGCTGCTCACATTATGTGTTCTGTAGGAGTTAAACAAGCGGTCATCTCATGCCCATAAATGGTGGGATCAGATCCAGCGAAGATCTTATCCAGATCCTACCTTGGATAATGACACTCGATACCAATCACCGCAATACTGCTCCTTACAATAGGAACACCATATGAAACCTCTTGTGGGGTGTAGATAATGTTGAAGGTATAGACAAGCTCATCCTCAGTCACCTAAAAAGAAAGTTAATTGAAAACGATCATGGATGTTTTTGAACTCTCCCTGTGAGTAACGGCAAAATAAAACCCCACCATTGATGTGCTGCTACATCCATGCAGTTCAGACTCAAAGATGAGCACTTGAGCAGAAGGATCCTCTCCAGTTGCAGTGCAGCCTCCCAGTGTAAAAGCAGAGGACAACAGTGGGTGCCCAGTCCCAAAGAAGTCCTTCATCACTTCCACATATACCGAGCTCTCTCCACACTGAGCAGCTACACTGTTGGCAGGGACAGGATGCGGCAACTCAAAAGGAACGTCGGGTTGCTGTGGTTCCTCTGGTAGACTTGGAAAGCTCCACGTCAGTTTTGCCACTGGACCCTGCAACAGCTCTTTTGATTGAACACCCATAAGATCTTGAGAAGGCTTTCCAAAGTCAGGAAACGTTTGTGGTGCAAATCCAGGTTTACTGGGAACCACAGACATCCTGGAATCAGCCTGTTGAGAAGCTTGAGCCAATGTCCTAGGCCTAAACTCACTTGGACTGCGATTATGTGCTGCTCTTGCTCTCCATTGTGCATCAGAAAATCCAAGAGCAAGAATAAACACCAATCCAAATCCAACCTGCCAAAACCCCATTATTGCCAAGCTTGTTTCAACAACACTTTCGGGTGCTACCATCCAAATTTATACAGATGTAAATCAGCATGGCTCCACCTTTCTCATGACAGGCATCATTTTTCTCTGCACCTGCCAATTTACTCAATCAATATATCACAGGTGTAAGTCATTGATTGTTTATCACTCAGGATCAAATGAAGTATCAAATAAGGGCAGGTTATTAGTAGCTAAACCAAATGATTTCTTATTTTCAAGAATTCTCTGAAACACAAACAACCAAGTCTTTTTTGCGTCTTCCTTTTTTATTAATTCAGAAACATGGCCACAGACAGAATTGTACACTAGAGTATCCAAAATAATAAAGTTGAGAATGTTTATAGTCAGGTTTAGAGTGTAAGAAAACGTTCTTCCCTCACATTGACAGCAATCTTAACAAGCCGGAACTGAAATGGAGCAATTTTGAATAAAAGGATAAAATGAAGTACCAAATAAGGGCAGGTTATTAGTAGCTAAACCAAAATGATTTCTTGTTTTAAATATCAAAATGACAGATCTGGGGTCCATTCTTCGTACCTCTCTTAATACATCTGAGATGATTTGACAGATCCCAGATCTTCTAATCATGATAACTGATCTCTGGCTAATTTGGTTCTTCAAACGAATTTGCGGATTGGATTAAAATATCTGGATTAAGTTATCTAAGGCTCCGTCCACACGAAGCCAGAGCTTTCCCTATCCGATCTTTTTTTCCCCCCTCGTTTCACGAAATATCTGTGTACACACGAGAGCATTGAAAAGACTCAAAACGATGTAGTATACATGCCAGGTCAGTATGTGGCGCTGTAATCCTGCCACAGAAATACACTGAAAACAGAGAAGAAGAGTTGTGGCTGAAAGGGGTACAGCAACGGTCGTAAGTGAGACAAAATCTCACAACTAAATAACAATAAATAAATGTGCTACTTACCAGATTAACGCTTACACCTACCCCAACCCTAAACCTAACTTTACAATAATGCAAATACAGTAATTAAATGACGCAATGCCCAGTGCCCTGAAATTAATGCACTGCTCAGAGTAACTGTACAGCATGTGTGTAAGACTGCAATAACATTATAAAGTCATTATTCTATCAAAAATAAATCTCTGTTTCTAATATTATTTTGAAATACATTTTTAGGGCCCGAGCACCAATGGTGTGAGGACCCTATTGGAATTGCTCAGCCTATCATTCTTCTTCTCCCAAATAAATCACATTTTTGAGGGCCTAAACATGCTCGAAATCTCATGAAACTTTGCACACGCGTCAAAAGTGGTGAAAATGTACAACCAATATGGGTTTCAGAATTAGGCGTGGCAAAATGGCCCGATAGCGCCACCTACAAAAAATCAATTAAGCGCCGTTCGAGCTACGTTTCACGTACGAGTATGAAATTCGGTAGACACATGTAAAAGCCCAATACCTACAAAAAAGACCTTGGGGGGCAAAACCTGAAAACCCAACAGGAAGTGTGATATATTGAATTTTCTCTGCAAAATTTTTGCCATTTCCAGACCTTGTACATTAACGATCTACTCCTAGAGATTTAATCAGATCAACATCATATTTGCACAGTCTAATCTAAAGGCCTTGGTGATGTTAAATTGCGAAGATCTTGAGTTTTCCCTGAAGGGCGTGTCAGTGGCGGCCTCACAAAATTCGATGGTTCGCCATAAAACAGGAAGTTGTTGTAACTCGGGCATACAATGTCCGATCTGCCCCAAACTTCAGATGTTTGATAAGAGTCCTGGCCTGAAGACATGGCAAAATGGCTCGATAGCGCCACCTACAACATTTCAACAAAGTGCCCCTCCCGCTACGTTTCACGTACAGGTATGAAATTCGGTACACACATGTAACAGCCCAATACCTACAAGAAACCTCCTGGTATTGAAACAGACATTCACTTTTGTCCACTTGCCCTCAGCTTCTTATTCTTTAACATCAGCAGTTTATGCAACTGGCCACAGACCTACGTTTTCTCCAATTTTCCCCCAAAATGTCTCTAGGAAAAATGTGATACAAAGAGCAAGAAGAGTTAACAGGACTAAGACTTAAGTTAATGATGGGACACTAAAATGGACAAATATCATAGACCCCATTTGGAAATGTTTATTTCACAAACCTAATACACCGACATTTAGCTCTTCAAACCAGTTAAATTTAAAGTTAAAATGGGATGCATTTCCTTGACAGCATGGATACTAGTCAAATTGCCTTCCACGTTCTGTTTTTAATGGTGCAACAACAAGCACAGACAGTTAAACAAAGTAGCTTATCCAAATCTACAGAAGCGACATGGTTAAGACCAGTTAATGTCACACTCTGGAAACAGTTTATAAAGACCCCTTTCATGAGTGAAGGTTAAAAGTTTAAAAAAAAAGGACAAGTTTAAACCATTTTAGACCCATTTACACCTGTATTTAGCATAGTCCACTTGTGATTGGACTGATAAACGCTTTAGTACCAGTTGTGTAAACAGGCCCTCAGACAGCAACTCAGGTGTGATACACCAGTTAAGGGACTAAACCAGCTTTTATTAAAGCTTCAGTCTACTTTTTAATAAACAAGAAAAAAGGCTGGTCACAATTTGGGATTAAAAAGGACAATGCAGGTTGAGACTGATTTCATTGCAGATGCAATGCTGTACTTGCATGACTTCGGGGGGGCTTTCTTACCAAAAAACAGAGGGACTTGGCATGCGTGAATATCAATACAAGCAGTTATGTTAGTCCAGCCATAAAGCCACAAGTAGAGACCAAAACAGATTTGATACCATTAAGAACAGGGACCCAGGTTAGCAACTGGAACTTGGCAAATAGGTCAGGTTTGGGCAGAAACTTGGCTTGTTTAGTTCAAGTCAAGCATAACCTTGAAGCAAAAAAGGGAACTCTGGTTTAGTAGTGTAGCCCAATAAATCAAACTGAGAACAGTCATGAAAGATCAATACCAAAGAGACAGTTGAGTTAAGAAGTTTATTAAAACTACTAAAGTCACATGACCAGGTTAACTTCTCCACTAGACACCACAGTT
This sequence comes from Gobio gobio, assembly GCF_949357685.1. Classification (NCBI taxonomy): domain Eukaryota; kingdom Metazoa; phylum Chordata; class Actinopteri; order Cypriniformes; family Gobionidae; genus Gobio; species Gobio gobio. Next base: position 50,760,007 of record NC_137109.1, read on the forward strand.
TGCCCACTAGAGATGGTCTTGACGTTAGCATCTCTTCCTGGAAAAGAAATGGTAGAATTGTGAGGCATTTAAAAAAAACAAATTCTCAAGGTTCCTGAAGTCAGTTTACAACAAGCACTCACTTTTCCTAGTGCAGCTTTGCTCACAGGAGCCAGAAGAGGGATGGCACACTGCTGTACTACAGTGGATGAAGATCTAACAGAGGGGGAAAGGGTTAAGCCACAGAAAGAAAAACACCTAATATTAAGGATTCAGGAAAAGCTGCAGAGCATACGGTTTCCTGTAGAGGAGCCAGTGATGCTGGGTCCACAAATGTGAACATCTTCACAACAAAGCGCTTGTAGTGGGTTGGGAACTGAAGACCAGAAGATCCAGCCACTGGAACCAATGTGGTCAGGTAACGGTCATCCTGGTAAGGGCATCTGAAAGGCAAAGAGGCAGTCAGAAATGCCTTACAGCGCACTAGATGGATAAAGACTGGCCTTACTCACCCATCAACCAGAAGGTCCCACTGGGGTAGACTGAGGGGACTGGGGGTTGATGTCGCCCAGCAATGTCCCAGCATTAGGACAATGTTGGGGTCGGTCCTCTCCAAAATGCGCACCTCAACATACACAGGCTCCCGCAGGACTTTTGTGACCGGATAATCAGCGTCACCGTAGTAGGACGTGTATGCCTCATCCCCTGAGAAAGAAAATCAGCGTTTAACCAGAAACTGCCGCAACCTGGAGTTTTAGAAAATACTCATGCATACTTGGACAGACACTTACCTTCAGCACAGCCTTTGGTGACACACTGACCATTTGCCAGTCTAAGCTCAACCCTGAGGGGTCCAGGAGCCGCTACTGGTGGAGGTGCAGGAACAGTGTTGACCTCCACAACCAGAGCTTCCACAGAAGTAGCAGAGTACCTACACTGGAAGAGAAGCCTAGACAACAAATAGTGAGCTTGTAGCCTTGTCAAGGATTAATATTTTTTTCTAAAAAAAATACCTACTCAAAATGGCTGTCCCTTGTGATGGAACCAAGTGGTCCGACACCCACTTCATACGAGGAGGTCATTCGGTTTTCATACACCACATATCCACCGTCCTCCTGCAAATAGTAACTGTTGGCATCCAGTCCATTCCAAGCCATGCAGAACAGAACCACAAGCAGCTACTCACCATCATGCTTGTGCCACATGCAGTGACAGGGAACTGGTATATAGCAAAGGAAGGTGTGGATCCCACAGGACTGCAAGATGGGTCATTTCCACCCAGGAGATGGACTGAATCCAGGCTCAAGCGAGGTAGTGTAACATCTCTAGCCACCACTACCACAAACTGACCATCTCTTATACACTGGACAGTCACTGGCACAAGAGCAGGTTATTACTGAGGAGTGGTTTAACGTGAACACCTTTACATTGACTCACTCTTACCTGCCCTCCCATAGTAACACTGCTGTCCGTTAAAGCAGCAGTTGATAGCTTCACACTCAGCACCACTGATACCAGGTGGGCCACATTGGATCTGCTCATAATCAGCTACAGCACATTTGTCAAGGGGCTCTGCCTGCGCCACTGGCTGCTTAGACTGAAACTGCTGAGGAAACTGTTGACTAGCTTGTTGTTGAACCTGCTGAGGAAACTGTTGACTAGCTTGTTGTTGAACCTGCTGGGGAAACTGTTGACTAGCTTGTTGTTGAACCTTCTGAGGAAACTGTTGACTAGCTTGCTGTTGAACAGCTTGCTGTTGAACCTTCTGAGGAAACTGTTGACTAGCTTGTTGTTGAACCTTCTGAGGAAACTGTTGACTAGCTTGCTGTTGAACCTTCAGAGGAAACTGTTGACTAGCTAGCTGTTGAACCTTCTGAGGAAACCGTTGACTAGCTAGCTGTTGAACCTTCAGAGGAAACTGTTGACTAGCTTGCTGTTGAACCTTCTGAGGAAACTGTTGACTAGCTAGCTGTTGAACCTTCTGAGGAAACTGGTGACTAGCTTGTTTTTGAACCCGCTGATCAGTTTGCTTTAACATCGGAGCTTGAGGATACTGGGGCAGATTACTCCACTGTGGAACAGCATGACAAAAAGCACAAAACCACACACAAAGTGCCAGCAATTGAACAGCACAACAACTTCCTGCCATCGTTCAACAGCTAGTCACACTGTTGAGATGATGCCCTTTGGTCTTTTTGTATTCTACAGATTTTGTCTAATTAACGATAATCCCTCCCTCTTCATTAACAGTCATGATTCTCCAGACTTGCCCAAATGGGAGCTTATGCTACCAGAAAATTCTCATTGGTTCTCAAAATTATACGCATGTGATGTATCTTGACTCCAATTAGTCAGATGTGTCATATTGAAGACAAATAAAAAGGTTCATGCTCAGGTTTGCTACTAGAGCTTGCCCAAAGTACTTTGGCTAGATGTTTGGTGCATTCCGCTTCGCTTGTAGACATGCTGAAATATTAACTAGCATTACTACTTTTACAGTATCTTTATATGGCAGAAATAGTAAGAGTAGTCTGTAGTTCCAAATTTAGCAACACACTCACAAACCTCCCTAAGCACTTCCCCACGGGGCAATCCCTGTCGCCAGTTTGAAGTGTTCCATAAGTGGACAAGGAAGGTTTATGTGGACAGACCCTCGACTCCTTGATTATGACAGAGGGGACGAGTCTACTCATATATACTTAGCAGTGTTGGGAAATAACTTAACCCTAACCCTACATGTTAGGCGTGGCAAAATGGCTCGATAGCGCCACCTGCAAAACTTCAATTAAGCGTCATTCGCACTACGTTTCACATACAAGTATGAAATTCGGTACACACATGTCCAATACCTAAAAAAAGTCCCTGGAAGCAAAATCTGAAAACCCAACAGGAAATTAGATATTTGGAATTTTCTCTGCAAAATGTTTGCAGTTTTTGCCATTTCCAGACGTGGTACTTTGACAAACTCCTCCTAGAGATTTTATCAGATCAACATCATATTTGGTCAGTCTCATCTTGTTAGATGTTAAATTGTGAAGATCTTGAGTTTTCGCTGAAGGGCGTGTCCGTGGCTGGACAAAGTCTGATGTTTCACCATGAAACAGGAAGCTGTTGTAAGTCAGGCATACAATGTCCGATCTCCCCCAAACTTCACTTGTTTGATAAGAGTCCTGACCTAAACACATCTACATGCCAATATTCAGTTAGTCATAGCGCCACCTTCTGGCAGAAGGAAGTGTGGCACATTGAAGTGAGTTTGCCATATTTCTCCTATATTTACCCGCTTAAATGCATGTCGCCCACTATTCGCCGTTTTCCTGAGGCCACCAGGTGACGGTGCATGTGCGAGGGCCCTTTCATCGCTGCTTGCAGCTTTAATTATTATTGTGATTTAAATTATTGCCCCTGATTCAGTAAAGAACTCTTGTAATAAAGTTGCAGTTGTTGGGACAAAATTTAAGTATCAACGCCACTTAAAAAACGCCACTGATGTTCTCCGCGAACATCGTTCTGGGCTCCGGGCGGCAGAGAGGAAGTGGCGAAAAACTAAAAACACTACTGACCTGACCCTGTATCAGTCTCTCCTTGCTTCTTTCTCTGCTAATGTCTCCACTGCTAAATCTACATACTACCACAACAAAATCAACAACTGCTCTGACTCTCGTGCACTTTTCAGAACATTCTCTTCACTCCTTTGTCCTCCTCCCCCCCCTCCTTCATCAACTCTTACAGCTGGCGACTTTGCATCATTTTTCACAAATAAAATCTCCTCCATCAGCAGCCAATTCTCCGCACCACAAACCGACACGCACATCTCAACAACCATCACACATACGCTCCCCTCTTTTTCTCTGCTCTCTGAAGCTGACATCTCCAAACTCATCCTTTCCAACCACCCCACTACCTGTCCACTTGACCCTATCCCCACTCACCTCCTTCAGGCCATCTCTTCTTCTGTTACTCCTGCACTCACTCACATTGTCAACACCTCTCTTCACACCGGGACTTTCCCCACAGCATTTAAGCAGGCTCGGGTAACCCCACTGCTTAAGAAACCCTCTCTGAACCCAGCACTTTTAGAAAACTACAGACCGGTATCCCTTCTGCCTTTCATTGCAAAGACACTCGAGCGAGTTGTTTTTAACCAGCTCTCTACGTTTCTTGAACAGAACAACCTCCTGGATATCAACCAATCTGGCTTCAAAAGTGGCCACTCAACTGAGACTGCCCTGCTCTCGGTTACCGAAGCACTGAGACAGGCAAGAGCGGCTTCCAAATCCACAGTACTTATCTTACTGGATTTGTCTGCTGCTTTTGACACAGTTAACCACCAGATACTCCTGTCAACTCTCATGGAGATGGGCATCTCAGGAACTGCTCTCCAGTGGCTCAAGTCTTACCTCTCAGGTAGGTCCTTCAGAGTGTCATGGAGAGGTGAAGTGTCTAAGTCACATCATCTAGCCACTGGAGTACCCCAGGGCTCAGTGCTTGGACCACTTCTCTTCTCCATCTACATGTCATCACTGGGAACTGTCATTCAGAAACATGGCTTTTCCTATCATTGCTACGCTGACGACACTCAACTCTACTTCTCATTTCAACCAGATGATCCCACGGTTGGTGGTCGTATCGCTGCCTGCCTAACAGACATTTCTGCCTGGATGAAGGAACATCACCTGCAACTCAACCTTCCAAAGACAGAACTGCTTGTGGTCTCAGCCAACCCAGCACTTCATCATAATCTCTCCATTCAGCTAGGATCATCAACCATAACTCCGTCCAGGACAGCCAGGAATCTTGGAGTTGTGATTGATGATCAGCTAAAATTCACTGACCACATTACTGCAACATCCCGGTCCTGCAGATTTGCGTTATACAATATTAGGAGGATCAGACCCTTCCTATCAGAGCAGGCCACACAACTCCTGGTCCAAGCTCTTGTTCTCTCCAGACTGGACTACTGTAATGCTCTTCTAGCGGGCCTTCCGGCATGCACTATCAAACCCTTGCAACTGATCCAGAATGCAGCGGCAAGGGTGGTCTTTAACGAGCCGAAGAGAGCGCACGTCACGCCTCTCTTCATCAATCTCCACTGGCTGCCAATAGCTGCTCGCATCAAATTCAAGTCACTGGTGCTCGCCTTCAAAGCAACCACTGGCTCTGCACCAATATACCTAAACTCGCTTGTTCAGACTTACACACCCTCCAGGAGCTTACGGTCTGCCAGTGAACGACGCCTTGTAGTGCCATACCAAAGAGGCATGAAATCACTCTCACGGAGCTTTTCCTGGACTGCCCCCACCTGGTGGAATGACCTGCCTATCTCAATTCGAGCCGCCGAGTCTGTAGCCATTTTCAAAAAACGGCTAAAGACACGTCTTTTCCAGCAGCACCTAACCAATCAAGAATAGCACTTAACATTCCATTCGATTCATTTTCTGTCTGTCTAATTTATTTAAAAAAAAAAAAAAAAAAAGTTGTGTGTTCTGTGTTAGATTAACTGAGACTTGTTACAGCACTTGCATACTGTAGCCCTTGACCGTTCTAGTTGCTTCTATTGCTCTCATTTGTAAGTCGCTTTGGATAAAAGCGTCTGCTAAATGACTAAATGTAAATGTAAATGTAAAAAGGTGCACTCTAATCCTGTTTACATGAAATAAGCCGCTCGCACAGGTTTCATCTTACAGACCTGTTGCTATGACAGCAAGTTCAGGATGAGCTTCGAAGAACCAAACAATCAAAGATCATGCCAAATCACCAACAATCAAATCCAGCTAACGGAGTTGCGATGTACGAAGAACGGACCCCAGGTTTGATCTTACGGACCTGTTGCTATGACAGTAAGTCCAGTATAATCTGTGGCACACCGCGCCAGAGTAATTTCAGTTAAAAAGTACAGTATACACATTTTTATTTTACATTGAAAATGCCCAATCATTATATTAGATAAGACCCTATTCTTTATCTGAGATCATGCAGAGCCTCTGAAACTGTATTATTTGGACCTTTACCTGTTGGTTGCCACAGAAGTCCGTTATATGGAGAAAAATCCTGGAATGTTCTCTCAAAAATACCTTCATTTTTTTTTGACTGAAGAAAGGCATGAACATCTAGGATGAGAAGGGGTAAGTTCTAATTTTGAAGTGAACTAAGCCTTTAACACAGGGGAGATACAGATTTGACTTCCTTTTGGAGCTCGTCTCTAGCAGCCAGTCGATGAATTGCAGTTTAAGTCACTTCAGTGTTGGCTTCAAGAGAGACTGCAGGATGTTGCCTCTTAGCGTGACCCCCCAAAAGTATCTACCAAGCACCAGAAAGGATGTGATGCCATTGAAATGCCCTTTAGTGTTGTAACAGGCTTAGCCCTACAAAATATCAGTCCCCACACAGGCCAGTAGTAAAAGGCATTTTGTGGTGCATATTTGTACAGTCAAATCATGTAGATACGTTTAGTATTGTGCCAGTAAGGACCATACACAAATCTATTAAGATCACTTTTATTAAATCACGTGGCATTTCCAGTTATTTTTGGCCATGGTCCTTAACATTGATGGGGCCGACAGACGCCTTTTCCCATTGTAGATCTGATGAACAAATGATTAGTGAGAACTAAAGCCAGGAATGACAATAACAGTTATCAGAGTTAATCCATACCCGTAAGCAGCCGATCACTTCCACTTCTGACGCTACAAGTGGTGTCACAGCAGCCACACACCTGGTCAGAGTCATCTGCGGACACCCAACTGACAAGAAACACCCTCAGTTAATTTGACGACAACTAATTTACCTGTACACCCATCTAGCAGACAACATACCCATTAGCAGAGAATGAACAAGCTTTTTGCTCAGAACTTGAGGTTGTTGCAGCCGCCTTCAAAATGCATGTGATGTAGACCTGCAAAGACAATTGTTTGTTCACCATGGTAGCATATCATACAAAGAGTTGCACAACTAAAACACACGTACCAGTCCACTGTCTGCTTGCTGGAACCTGAACGCCTCTAGTTGAAACCGTAGCTTATCACCTTGAGTCCGAGGCATAAAGTGAGACGTGGAGCCTGTGAGCTTGGCATCAACCAGACACCTGTAAACAGAACCCAGTTAGAAACCCTGCAACCCTTCTGGAAGCTGGTATACATGAGGTAGCACCTCTTACCCATTATTCTCAATAAAGGAGTATCTGGGGACAGAAGCAACATCAGGGACTGCAGTAGCCACGCAGCTGTCCACAAACACACGGACGGGAACATGGCTGTACAAACGCACTGATGCTTCAAGATTGATCATGTCACCCAGGAAGTACTGGTTAGAAGGTCGCTCAAATATCCAGTCATCTGCAAAGAAAGAGTCTTAGCACAGGGTCACAAGCATGCCACAAATCAGTTTGGGATACACCAACCAGTCATGAGCTTGAGGGAGAAGACAAAGACTTCCTCTGCAACCTTAGTTGAGGCATATGGGATCCAAGTGGGCATTAAGGCATCGCTGCTCACATTATGTGTTCTGTAGGAGTTAAACAAGCGGTCATCTCATGCCCATAAATGGTGGGATCAGATCCAGCGAAGATCTTATCCAGATCCTACCTTGGATAATGACACTCGATACCAATCACCGCAATACTGCTCCTTACAATAGGAACACCATATGAAACCTCTTGTGGGGTGTAGATAATGTTGAAGGTATAGACAAGCTCATCCTCAGTCACCTAAAAAGAAAGTTAATTGAAAACGATCATGGATGTTTTTGAACTGTCCCTGTGAGTAACGGCAAAATAAAACCCCACCATTGATGTGCTGCTACATCCATGCAGTTCAGACTCAAAGATGAGCACTTGAGCAGAAGGATCCTCTCCAGTTGCAGTGCAGCCTCCCAGTGTAAAAGCAGAGGACAACAGTGGGTGCCCAGTCCCAAAGAAGTCCTTCATCACTTCCACATATACCGAGCTCTCTCCACACTGAGCAGCTACACTGTTGGCAGGGACAGGATGCGGCAACTCAAAAGGAACGTCGGGTTGCTGTGGTTCCTCTGGTAGACTTGGAAAGCTCCACGTCAGTTTTGCCACTGGACCCTGCAACAGCTCTTTTGATTGAACACCCATAAGATCTTGAGAAGGCTTTCCAAAGTCAGGAAACGTTTGTGGTGCAAATCCAGGTTTACTGGGAACCACAGACATCCTGGAATCAGCCTGTTGAGAAGCTTGAGCCAATGTCCTAGGCCTAAACTCACTTGGACTGCGATTATGTGCTGCTCTTGCTCTCCATTGTGCATCAGAAAATCCAAGAGCAAGAATAAACACCAATCCAAATCCAACCTGCCAAAACCCCATTATTGCCAAGCTTGTTTCAACAACACTTTCGGGTGCTACCATCCAAATTTATACAGATGTAAATCAGCATGGCTCCACCTTTCTCATGACAGGCATCATTTTTCTCTGCACCTGCCAATTTACTCAATCAATATATCACAGGTGTAAGTCATTGATTGTTTATCACTCAGGATCAAATGAAGTATCAAATAAGGGCAGGTTATTAGTAGCTAAACCAAATGATTTCTTATTTTCAAGAATTCTCTGAAACACAAACAACCAAGTCTTTTTTGCGTCTTCCTTTTTTATTAATTCAGAAACATGGCCACAGACAGAATTGTACACTAGAGTATCCAAAATAATAAAGTTGAGAATGTTTATAGTCAGGTTTAGAGTGTAAGAAAACGTTCTTCCCTCACATTGACAGCAATCTTAACAAGCCGGAACTGAAATGGAGCAATTTTGAATAAAAGGATAAAATGAAGTACCAAATAAGGGCAGGTTATTAGTAGCTAAACCAAAATGATTTCTTGTTTTAAATATCAAAATGACAGATCTGGGGTCCATTCTTCGTACCTCTCTTAATACATCTGAGATGATTTGACAGATCCCAGATCTTCTAATCATGATAACTGATCTCTGGCTAATTTGGTTCTTCAAACGAATTTGCGGATTGGATTAAAATATCTGGATTAAGTTATCTAAGGCTCCGTCCACACGAAGCCAGAGCTTTCCCTATCCGATCTTTTTTTCCCCCCTCGTTTCAAGAAATATCTGTGTACACACGAGAGCATTGAAAAGACTCAAAACGATGTAGTATACATGCCAGGTCAGTATGTGGCGCTGTAATCCTGCCACAGAAATACACTGAAAACAGAGAAGAAGAGTTGTGGCTGAAAGAGGTACAGCAACGGTCGTAAGTGAGACAAAATCTCACAACTAAATAACAATAAATAAATGTGCTACTTACCAGATTAACGCTTACACCTACCCCAACCCTAAACCTAACTTTACAATAATGCAAATACAGTAATTAAATGACGCAATGCCCAGTGCCCTGAAATTAATGCACTGCTCAGAGTAACTGTACAGCATGTGTGTAAGACTGCAATAACATTATAAAGTCATTATTCTATCAAAAATAAATCTCTGTTTCTAATATTATTTTGAAATACATTTTTAGGGCCCGAGCACCAATGGTGTGAGGACCCTATTGGAATTGCTCAGCCTATTATTCTTCTTCTCCCAAATAAATCACATTTTTGAGGGCCTAAACATGCTCGAAATCTCATGAAACTTTGCACACGCGTCAAAAGTGGTGAAAATGTACATCCAATATGGGTTTCAGAATTAGGCGTGGCAAAATGGCCCGATAGCGCCACCTACAAAAAAATCAATTAAGCGCCGTTCGAGCTACGTTTCACGTACGAGTATGAAATTCGGTAGACACATGTAAAAGCCCAATACCTACAAAAAAGACCTTGGGGGGCAAAACCTGAAAACCCAACAGGAAGTGTGATATATTGAATTTTCTCTGCAAAATTTTTGCCATTTCCAGACCTTGTACATTAACGATCTACTCCTAGAGATTTAATCAGATCAACATCATATTTGCACAGTCTAATCTAAAGGCCTTGGTGATGTTAAATTGCGAAGATCTTGAGTTTTCCCTGAAGGGCGTGTCAGTGGCGGCCTCACAAAATTCGATGGTTCGCCATAAAACAGGAAGTTGTTGTAACTCGGGCATACAATGTCCGATCTGCCCCAAACTTCAGATGTTTGATAAGAGTCCTGGCCTGAAGACATGGCAAAATGGCTCGATAGCGCCACCTACAACATTTCAACAAAGTGCCCCTCCCGCTACGTTTCACGTACAGGTATGAAATTCGGTACACACATGTAACAGCCCAATACCTACAAGAAACCTCCTGGTATTGAAACAGACATTCACTTTTGTCCACTTGCCCTCAGCTTCTTATTCTTTAACATCAGCAGTTTATGCAACTGGCCACAGACCTACGTTTTCTCCAATTTTCCCCCAAAATGTCTCTAGGAAAAATGTGATACAAAGAGCAAGAAGAGTTAACAGGACTAAGACTTAAGTTAATGATGGGACACTAAAATGGACAAATATCATAGACCCCATTTGGAAATGTTTATTTCACAAACCTAATACACCGACATTTAGCTCTTCAAACCAGTTAAATTTAAAGTTAAAATGGGATGCATTTCCTTGACAGCATGGATACTAGTCAAATTGCCTTCCACGTTCTGTTTTTAATGGTGCAACAACAAGCACAGACAGTTAAACAAAGTAGCTTATCCAAATCTACAGAAGCGACATGGTTAAGACCAGTTAATGTCACACTCTGGAAACAGTTTATAAAGACCCCTTTCATGAGTGAAGGTTAAAAGTTTTAAAAAAAAGGACAAGTTTAAACCATTTTAGACCCATTTACACCTGTATTTAGCATAGTCCACTTGTGATTGGACTGATAAACGCTTTAGTACCAGTTGTGTAAACAGGCCCTCAGACAGCAACTCAGGTGTGATACACCAGTTAAGGGACTAAACCAGCTTTTATTAAAGCTTCAGTCTACTTTTTAATAAACAAGAAAAAAGGCTGGTCACAATTTGGGATTAAAAAGGACAATGCAGGTTGAGACTGATTTCATTGCAGATGCAATGCTGTACTTGCATGACTTCGGGGGGGCTTTCTTACCAAAAAACAGAGGGACTTGGCATGCGTGAATATCAATACAAGCAGTTATGTTAGTCCAGCCATAAAGCCACAAGTAGAGACCAAAACAGATTTGATACCATTAAGAACAGGGACCCAGGTTAGCAACTGGAACTTGGCAAATAGGTCAGGTTTGGGCAGAAACTTGGCTTGTTTAGTTCAAGTCAAGCATAACCTTGAAGCAAAAAAGGGAACTCTGGTTTAGTAGTGTAGCCCAATAAATCAAACTGAGAACAGTCATGAAAGATCAATACCAAAGAGACAGTTGAGTTAAGAAGTTTATTAAAACTACTAAAGTCACATGACCAGGTTAACTTCTCCACTAGACACCACAGTTTGCCCACTAGAGATGGTCTTGACGTTAGCATCTCTTCCTGGAAAAGAAATGGTAGAATTGTGAGGCATTTAAAAAAAACAAATTCTCAAGGTTCCTGAAGTCAGTTTACAACAAGCACTCACTTTTCCTAGTGCAGCTTTGCTCACAGGAGCCAGAAGAGGGATGGCACACTGCTGTACTACAGTGGATGAAGATCTAACAGAGGGGGAAAGGGTTAAGCCACAGAAAGAAAAACACCTAATATTAAGGATTCAGGAAAAGCTGCAGAGCATACGGTTTCCTGTAGAGGAGCCAGTGATGCTGGGTCCACAAATGTGAACATCTTCACAACAAAGCGCTTGTAGTGGGTTGGGAACTGAAGACCAGAAGATCCAGCCACTGGAACCAATGTGGTCAGGTAACGGTCATCCTGGTAAGGGCATCTGAAAGGCAAAGAGGCAGTCAGAAATGCCTTACAGCGCACTAGATGGATAAAGACTGGCCTTACTCACCCATCAACCAGAAGGTCCCACTGGGGTAGACTGAGGGGACTGGGGGTTGATGTCGCCCAGCAATGTCCCAGCATTAGGACAATGTTGGGGTCGGTCCTCTCCAAAATGCGCACCTCAACATACACAGGCTCCCGCAGGACTTTTGTGACCGGATAATCAGCGTCACCGTAGTAGGACGTGTATGCCTCATCCCCTGAGAAAGAAAATCAGCGTTTAACCAGAAACTGCCGCAACCTGGAGTTTTAGAAAATACTCATGCATACTTGGACAGACACTTACCTTCAGCACAGCCTTTGGTGACACACTGACCATTTGCCAGTCTAAGCTCAACCCTGAGGGGTCCAGGAGCCGCTACTGGTGGAGGTGCAGGAACAGTGTTGACCTCCACAACCAGAGCTTCCACAGAAGTAGCAGAGTACCTACACTGGAAGAGAAGCCTAGACAACAAATAGTGAGCTTGTAGCCTTGTCAAGGATTAATATTTTTTTCTAAAAAAAATACCTACTCAAAATGGCTGTCCCTTGTGATGGAACCAAGTGGTCCGACACCCACTTCATACGAGGAGGTCATTCGGTTTTCATACACCACATATCCACCGTCCTCCTGCAAATAGTAACTGTTGGCATCCAGTCCATTCCAAGCCATGCAGAACAGAACCACAAGCAGCTACTCACCATCATGCTTGTGCCACATGCAGTGACAGGGAACTGGTATATAGCAAAGGAAGGTGTGGATCCCACAGGACTGCAAGATGGGTCATTTCCACCCAGGAGATGGACTGAATCCAGGCTCAAGCGAGGTAGTGTAACATCTCTAGCCACCACTACCACAAACTGACCATCTCTTATACACTGGACAGTCACTGGCACAAGAGCAGGTTATTACTGAGGAGTGGTTTAACGTGAACACCTTTACATTGACTCACTCTTACCTGCCCTCCCATAGTAACACTGCTGTCCGTTAAAGCAGCAGTTGATAGCTTCACACTCAGCACCACTGATACCAGGTGGGCCACATTGGATCTGCTCATAATCAGCTACAGCACATTTGTCAAGGGGCTCTGCCTGCGCCACTGGCTGCTTAGACTGAAACTGCTGAGGAAACTGTTGACTAGCTTGTTGTTGAACCTGCTGAGGAAACTGTTGACTAGCTTGTTGTTGAACCTGCTGGGGAAACTGTTGACTAGCTTGTTGTTGAACCTTCTGAGGAAACTGTTGACTAGCTTGCTGTTGAACAGCTTGCTGTTGAACCTTCTGAGGAAACTGTTGACTAGCTTGTTGTTGAACCTTCTGAGGAAACTGTTGACTAGCTTGCTGTTGAACCTTCAGAGGAAACTGTTGACTAGCTAGCTGTTGAACCTTCTGAGGAAACCGTTGACTAGCTAGCTGTTGAACCTTCAGAGGAAACTGTTGACTAGCTTGCTGTTGAACCTTCTGAGGAAACTGTTGACTAGCTAGCTGTTGAACCTTCTGAGGAAACTGGTGACTAGCTTGTTTTTGAACCCGCTGATCAGTTTGCTTTAACATCGGAGCTTGAGGATACTGGGGCAGATTACTCCACTGTGGAACAGCATGACAAAAAGCACAAAACCACACACAAAGTGCCAGCAATTGAACAGCACAACAACTTCCTGCCATCGTTCAACAGCTAGTCACACTGTTGAGATGATGCCCTTTGGTCTTTTTGTATTCTACAGATTTTGTCTAATTAACGATAATCCCTCCCTCTTCATTAACAGTCATGATTCTCCAGACTTGCCCAAATGGGAGCTTATGCTACCAGAAAATTCTCATTGGTTCTCAAAATTATACGCATGTGATGTATCTTGACTCCAATTAGTCAGATGTGTCATATTGAAGACAAATAAAAAGGTTCATGCTCAGGTTTGCTACTAGAGCTTGCCCAAAGTACTTTGGCTAGATGTTTGGTGCATTCCGCTTCGCTTGTAGACATGCTGAAATATTAACTAGCATTACTACTTTTACAGTATCTTTATATGGCAGAAATAGTAAGAGTAGTCTGTAGTTCCAAATTTAGCAACACACTCACAAACCTCCCTAAGCACTTCCCCACGGGGCAATCCCTGTCGCCAGTTTGAAGTGTTCCATAAGTGGACAAGGAAGGTTTATGTGGACAGACCCTCGACTCCTTGATTATGACAGAGGGGACGAGTCTACTCATATATACTTAGCAGTGTTGGGAAATAACTTAACCCTAACCCTACATGTTAGGCGTGGCAAAATGGCTCGATAGCGCCACCTGCAAAACTTCAATTAAGCGTCATTCGCACTACGTTTCACATACAAGTATGAAATTCGGTACACACATGTCCAATACCTAAAAAAAGTCCCTGGAAGCAAAATCTGAAAACCCAACAGGAAATTAGATATTTGGAATTTTCTCTGCAAAATGTTTGCAGTTTTTGCCATTTCCAGACGTGGTACTTTGACAAACTCCTCCTAGAGATTTTATCAGATCAACATCATATTTGGTCAGTCTCATCTTGTTAGATGTTAAATTGTGAAGATCTTGAGTTTTCGCTGAAGGGCGTGTCCGTGGCTGGACAAAGTCTGATGTTTCACCATGAAACAGGAAGCTGTTGTAAGTCAGGCATACAATGTCCGATCTCCCCCAAACTTCACTTGTTTGATAAGAGTCCTGACCTAAACACATCTACATGCCAATATTCAGTTAGTCATAGCGCCACCTTCTGGCAGAAGGAAGTGTGGCACATTGAAGTGAATTTGCCATATTTCTCCTATATTTACCCGCTTAAATGCATGTCGCCCACTATTCGCCGTTTTCCTGAGGCCACCAGGTGACGGTGCATGTGCGAGGGCCCTTTCATCGCTGCTTGCAGCTTTAATTATTATTGTGATTTAAATTATTGCCCCTGATTCAGTAAAGAACTCTTGTAATAAAGTTGCAGTTGTTGGGACAAAATTTAAGTATCAACGCCACTTAAAAAGGTGCACTCTAATCCTGTTTACATGAAATAAGCCGCTCGCACAGGTTTCATCTTACAGACCTGTTGCTATGACAGCAAGTTCAGGATGAGCTTCGAAGAACCAAACAATCAAAGATCATGCCAAATCACCAACAATCAAATCCAGCTAACGGAGTTGCGATGTAGGAAGAACGGACCCCAGGTTTGATCTTACGGACCTGTTGCTATGACAGTAAGTCCAGTATAATCTGTGGCACACCGCGCCAGAGCAATTTCAGTTAAAAAGTACAGTATACACATTTTTATTTTACATTGAAAATGCCCAATCATTATATTAGATAAGACCCTATTCTTTATCTGAGATCATGCAGAGCCTCTGAAACTGTATTATTTGGACCTTTACCTGTTGGTTGCCACAGAAGTCCGTTATATGGAGAAAAATCCTGGAATGTTCTCTCAAAAATACCTTCATTTTTTTTTGACTGAAGAAAGGCATGAACATCTAGGATGAGAAGGGGTAAGTTCTAATTTTGAAGTGAACTAAGCCTTTAACACAGGGGAGATACAGATTTGACTTCCTTTTGGAGCTCGTCTCTAGCAGCCAGTCGATGAATTGCAGTTTAAGTCACTTCAGTGTTGGCTTCAAGAGAGACTGCAGGATGTTGCCTCTTAGCGTGACCCCCCAAAAGTATCTACCAAGCACCAGAAAGGATGTGATGCCATTGAAATGCCCTTTAGTGTTGTAACAGGCTTAGCCCTACAAAATATCAGTCCCCACACAGGCCAGTAGTAAAAGGCATTTTGTGGTGCATATTTGTACAGTCAAATCATGTAGATACGTTTAGTATTGTGCCAGTAAGGACCATACACAAATCTATTAAGATCACTTTTATTAAATCACGTGGCATTTCCAGTTATTTTTGGCCATGGTCCTTAACATTGATGGGGCCGACAGACGCCTTTTCCCATTGTAGATCTGATGAACAAATGATTAGTGAGAACTAAAGCCAGGAATGACAATAACAGTTATCAGAGTTAATCCATACCCGTAAGCAGCCGATCACTTCCACTTCTGACGCTACAAGTGGTGTCACAGCAGCCACACACCTGGTCAGAGTCATCTGCGGACACCCAACTGACAAGAAACACCCTCAGTTAATTTGACGACAACTAATTTACCTGTACACCCATCTAGCAGACAACATACCCATTAGCAGAGAATGAACAAGCTTTTTGCTCAGAACTTGAGGTTGTTGCAGCCGCCTTCAAAATGCATGTGATGTAGACCTGCAAAGACAATTGTTTGTTCACCATGGTAGCATATCATACAAAGAGTTGCACAACTAAAACACACGTACCAGTCCACTGTCTGCTTGCTGGAACCTGAACGCCTCTAGTTGAAACCGTAGCTTATCACCTTGAGTCCGAGGCATAAAGTGAGACGTGGAGCCTGTGAGCTTGGCATCAACCAGACACCTGTAAACAGAACCCAGTTAGAAACCCTGCAACCCTTCTGGAAGCTGGTATACATGAGGTAGCACCTCTTACCCATTATTCTCAATAAAGGAGTATCTGGGGACAGAAGCAACATCAGGGACTGCAGTAGCCACGCAGCTGTCCACAAACACACGGACGGGAACATGGCTGTACAAACGCACTGATGCTTCAAGATTGATCATGTCACCCAGGAAGTACTGGTTAGAAGGTCGCTCAAATATCCAGTCATCTGCAAAGAAAGAGTCTTAGCACAGGGTCACAAGCATGCCACAAATCAGTTTGGGATACACCAACCAGTCATGAGCTTGAGGGAGAAGACAAAGACTTCCTCTGCAACCTTAGTTGAGGCATATGGGATCCAAGTGGGCATTAAGGCATCGCTGCTCACATTATGTGTTCTGTAGGAGTTAAACAAGCGGTCATCTCATGCCCATAAATGGTGGGATCAGATCCAGCGAAGATCTTATCCAGATCCTACCTTGGATAATGACACTCGATACCAATCACCGCAATACTGCTCCTTACAATAGGAACACCATATGAAACCTCTTGTGGGGTGTAGATAATGTTGAAGGTATAGACAAGCTCATCCTCAGTCACCTAAAAAGAAAGTTAATTGAAAACGATCATGGATGTTTTTGAACTGTCCCTGTGAGTAACGGCAAAATAAAACCCCACCATTGATGTGCTGCTACATCCATGCAGTTCAGACTCAAAGATGAGCACTTGAGCAGAAGGATCCTCTCCAGTTGCAGTGCAGCCTCCCAGTGTAAAAGCAGAGGACAACAGTGGGTGCCCAGTCCCAAAGAAGTCCTTCATCACTTCCACATATACCGAGCTCTCTCCACACTGAGCAGCTACACTGTTGGCAGGGACAGGATGCGGCAACTCAAAAGGAACGTCGGGTTGCTGTGGTTCCTCTGGTAGACTTGGAAAGCTCCACGTCAGTTTTGCCACTGGACCCTGCAACAGCTCTTTTGATTGAACACCCATAAGATCTTGAGAAGGCTTTCCAAAGTCAGGAAACGTTTGTGGTGCAAATCCAGGTTTACTGGGAACCACAGACATCCTGGAATCAGCCTGTTGAGAAGCTTGAGCCAATGTCCTAGGCCTAAACTCACTTGGACTGCGATTATGTGCTGCTCTTGCTCTCCATTGTGCATCAGAAAATCCAAGAGCAAGAATAAACACCAATCCAAATCCAACCTGCCAAAACCCCATTATTGCCAAGCTTGTTTCAACAACACTTTCGGGTGCTACCATCCAAATTTATACAGATGTAAATCAGCATGGCTCCACCTTTCTCATGACAGGCATCATTTTTCTCTGCACCTGCCAATTTACTCAATCAATATATCACAGGTGTAAGTCATTGATTGTTTATCACTCAGGATCAAATGAAGTATCAAATAAGGGCAGGTTATTAGTAGCTAAACCAAATGATTTCTTATTTTCAAGAATTCTCTGAAACACAAACAACCAAGTCTTTTTTGCGTCTTCCTTTTTTATTAATTCAGAAACATGGCCACAGACAGAATTGTACACTAGAGTATCCAAAATAATAAAGTTGAGAATGTTTATAGTCAGGTTTAGAGTGTAAGAAAACGTTCTTCCCTCACATTGACAGCAATCTTAACAAGCCGGAACTGAAATGGAGCAATTTTGAATAAAAGGATAAAATGAAGTACCAAATAAGGGCAGGTTATTAGTAGCTAAACCAAAATGATTTCTTGTTTTAAATATCAAAATGACAGATCTGGGGTCCATTCTTCGTACCTCTCTTAATACATCTGAGATGATTTGACAGATCCCAGATCTTCTAATCATGATAACTGATCTCTGGCTAATTTGGTTCTTCAAACGAATTTGCGGATTGGATTAAAATATCTGGATTAAGTTATCTAAGGCTCCGTCCACACGAAGCCAGAGCTTTCCCTATCCGATCTTTTTTTCCCCCCTCGTTTCAAGAAATATCTGTGTACACACGAGAGCATTGAAAAGACTCAAAACGATGTAGTATACATGCCAGGTCAGTATGTGGCGCTGTAATCCTGCCACAGAAATACACTGAAAACAGAGAAGAAGAGTTGTGGCTGAAAGAGGTACAGCAACGGTCGTAAGTGAGACAAAATCTCACAACTAAATAACAATAAATAAATGTGCTACTTACCAGATTAACGCTTACACCTACCCCAACCCTAAACCTAACTTTACAATAATGCAAATACAGTAATTAAATGACGCAATGCCCAGTGCCCTGAAATTAATGCACTGCTCAGAGTAACTGTACAGCATGTGTGTAAGACTGCAATAACATTATAAAGTCATTATTCTATCAAAAATAAATCTCTGTTTCTAATATTATTTTGAAATACATTTTTAGGGCCCGAGCACCAATGGTGTGAGGACCCTATTGGAATTGCTCAGCCTATTATTCTTCTTCTCCCAAATAAATCACATTTTTGAGGGCCTAAACATGCTCGAAATCTCATGAAACTTTGCACACGCGTCAAAAGTGGTGAAAATGTACATCCAATATGGGTTTCAGAATTAGGCGTGGCAAAATGGCCCGATAGCGCCACCTACAAAAAAATCAATTAAGCGCCGTTCGAGCTACGTTTCACGTACGAGTATGAAATTCGGTAGACACATGTAAAAGCCCAATACCTACAAAAAAGACCTTGGGGGGCAAAACCTGAAAACCCAACAGGAAGTGTGATATATTGAATTTTCTCTGCAAAATTTTTGCCATTTCCAGACCTTGTACATTAACGATCTACTCCTAGAGATTTAATCAGATCAACATCATATTTGCACAGTCTAATCTAAAGGCCTTGGTGATGTTAAATTGCGAAGATCTTGAGTTTTCCCTGAAGGGCGTGTCAGTGGCGGCCTCACAAAATTCGATGGTTCGCCATAAAACAGGAAGTTGTTGTAACTCGGGCATACAATGTCCGATCTGCCCCAAACTTCAGATGTTTGATAAGAGTCCTGGCCTGAAGACATGGCAAAATGGCTCGATAGCGCCACCTACAACATTTCAACAAAGTGCCCCTCCCGCTACGTTTCACGTACAGGTATGAAATTCGGTACACACATGTAACAGCCCAATACCTACAAGAAACCTCCTGGTATTGAAACAGACATTCACTTTTGTCCACTTGCCCTCAGCTTCTTATTCTTTAACATCAGCAGTTTATGCAACTGGCCACAGACCTACGTTTTCTCCAATTTTCCCCCAAAATGTCTCTAGGAAAAATGTGATACAAAGAGCAAGAAGAGTTAACAGGACTAAGACTTAAGTTAATGATGGGACACTAAAATGGACAAATATCATAGACCCCATTTGGAAATGTTTATTTCACAAACCTAATACACCGACATTTAGCTCTTCAAACCAGTTAAATTTAAAGTTAAAATGGGATGCATTTCCTTGACAGCATGGATACTAGTCAAATTGCCTTCCACGTTCTGTTTTTAATGGTGCAACAACAAGCACAGACAGTTAAACAAAGTAGCTTATCCAAATCTACAGAAGCGACATGGTTAAGACCAGTTAATGTCACACTCTGGAAACAGTTTATAAAGACCCCTTTCATGAGTGAAGGTTAAAAGTTTAAAAAAAAAGGACAAGTTTAAACCATTTTAGACCCATTTACACCTGTATTTAGCATAGTCCACTTGTGATTGGACTGATAAACGCTTTAGTACCAGTTGTGTAAACAGGCCCTCAGACAGCAACTCAGGTGTGATACACCAGTTAAGGGACTAAACCAGCTTTTATTAAAGCTTCAGTCTACTTTTTAATAAACAAGAAAAAAGGCTGGTCACAATTTGGGATTAAAAAGGACAATGCAGGTTGAGACTGATTTCATTGCAGATGCAATGCTGTACTTGCATGACTTCGGGGGGGCTTTCTTACCAAAAAACAGAGGGACTTGGCATGCGTGAATATCAATACAAGCAGTTATGTTAGTCCAGCCATAAAGCCACAAGTAGAGACCAAAACAGATTTGATACCATTAAGAACAGGGACCCAGGTTAGCAACTGGAACTTGGCAAATAGGTCAGGTTTGGGCAGAAACTTGGCTTGTTTAGTTCAAGTCAAGCATAACCTTGAAGCAAAAAAGGGAACTCTGGTTTAGTAGTGTAGCCCAATAAATCAAACTGAGAACAGTCATGAAAGATCAATACCAAAGAGACAGTTGAGTTAAGAAGTTTATTAAAACTACTAAAGTCACATGACCAGGTTAACTTCTCCACTAGACACCACAGTTTGCCCACTAGAGATGGTCTTGACGTTAGCATCTCTTCCTGGAAAAGAAATGGTAGAATTGTGAGGCATTTAAAAAAAACAAATTCTCAAGGTTCCTGAAGTCAGTTTACAACAAGCACTCACTTTTCCTAGTGCAGCTTTGTTCACAGGAGCCAGAAGAGGGATGGCACACTGCTGTACTACAGTGGATGAAGATCTAACAGAGGGGGAAAGGGTTAAGCCACAGAAAGAAAAACACCTAATATTAAGGATTCAGGAAAAGCTGCAGAGCATACGGTTTCCTGTAGAGGAGCCAGTGATGCTGGGTCCACAAATGTGAACATCTTCACAACAAAGCGCTTGTAGTGGGTTGGGAACTGAAGACCAGAAGATCCAGCCACTGGAACCAATGTGGTCAGGTAACGGTCATCCTGGTAAGGGCATCTGAAAGGCAAAGAGGCAGTCAGAAATGCCTTACAGCGCACTAGATGGATAAAGACTGGCCTTACTCACCCATCAACCAGAAGGTCCCACTGGGGTAGACTGAGGGGACTGGGGGTTGATGTCGCCCAGCAATGTCCCAGCATTAGGACAATGTTGGGGTCGGTCCTCTCCAAAATGCGCACCTCAACATACACAGGCTCCCGCAGGACTTTTGTGACCGGATAATCAGCGTCACCGTAGTAGGACGTGTATGCCTCATCCCCTGAGAAAGAAAATCAGCGTTTAACCAGAAACTGCCGCAACCTGGAGTTTTAGAAAATACTCATGCATACTTGGACAGACACTTACCTTCAGCACAGCCTTTGGTGACACACTGACCATTTGCCAGTCTAAGCTCAACCCTGAGGGGTCCAGGAGCCGCTACTGGTGGAGGTGCAGGAACAGTGTTGACCTCCACAACCAGAGCTTCCACAGAAGTAGCAGAGTACCTACACTGGAAGAGAAGCCTAGACAACAAATAGTGAGCTTGTAGCCTTGTCAAGGATTAATATTTTTTTCTAAAAAAAATACCTACTCAAAATGGCTGTCCCTTGTGATGGAACCAAGTGGTCCGACACCCACTTCATACGAGGAGGTCATTCGGTTTTCATACACCACATATCCACCGTCCTCCTGCAAATAGTAACTGTTGGCATCCAGTCCATTCCAAGCCATGCAGAACAGAACCACAAGCAGCTACTCACCATCATGCTTGTGCCACATGCAGTGACAGGGAACTGGTATATAGCAAAGGAAGGTGTGGATCCCACAGGACTGCAAGATGGGTCATTTCCACCCAGGAGATGGACTGAATCCAGGCTCAAGCGAGGTAGTGTAACATCTCTAGCCACCACTACCACAAACTGACCATCTCTTATACACTGGACAGTCACTGGCACAAGAGCAGGTTATTACTGAGGAGTGGTTTAACGTGAACACCTTTACATTGACTCACTCTTACCTGCCCTCCCATAGTAACACTGCTGTCCGTTAAAGCAGCAGTTGATAGCTTCACACTCAGCACCACTGATACCAGGTGGGCCACATTGGATCTGCTCATAATCAGCTACAGCACATTTGTCAAGGGGCTCTGCCTGCGCCACTGGCTGCTTAGACTGAAACTGCTGAGGAAACTGTTGACTAGCTTGTTGTTGAACCTGCTGAGGAAACTGTTGACTAGCTTGTTGTTGAACCTGCTGGGGAAACTGTTGACTAGCTTGTTGTTGAACCTTCTGAGGAAACTGTTGACTAGCTTGCTGTTGAACAGCTTGCTGTTGAACCTTCTGAGGAAACTGTTGACTAGCTTGTTGTTGAACCTTCTGAGGAAACTGTTGACTAGCTTGCTGTTGAACCTTCAGAGGAAACTGTTGACTAGCTTGCTGTTGAACCTTCAGAGGAAACTGTTGACTAGCTAGCTGTTGAACCTTCTGAGGAAACCGTTGACTAGCTAGCTGTTGAACCTTCAGAGGAAACTGTTGACTAGCTTGCTGTTGAACCTTCTGAGGAAACTGTTGACTAGCTAGCTGTTGAACCTTCTGAGGAAACTGGTGACTAGCTTGTTTTTGAACCCGCTGATCAGTTTGCTTTAACATCGGAGCTTGAGGATACTGGGGCAGATTACTCCACTGTGGAACAGCATGACAAAAAGCACAAAACCACACACAAAGTGCCAGCAATTGAACAGCACAACAACTTCCTGCCATCGTTCAACAGCTAGTCACACTGTTGAGATGATGCCCTTTGGTCTTTTTGTATTCTACAGATTTTGTCTAATTAACGATAATCCCTCCCTCTTCATTAACAGTCATGATTCTCCAGACTTGCCCAAATGGGAGCTTATGCTACCAGAAAATTCTCATTGGTTCTCAAAATTATACGCATGTGATGTATCTTGACTCCAATTAGTCAGATGTGTCATATTGAAGACAAATAAAAAGGTTCATGCTCAGGTTTGCTACTAGAGCTTGCCCAAAGTACTTTGGCTAGATGTTTGGTGCATTCCGCTTCGCTTGTAGACATGCTGAAATATTAACTAGCATTACTACTTTTACAGTATCTTTATATGGCAGAAATAGTAAGAGTAGTCTGTAGTTCCAAATTTAGCAACACACTCACAAACCTCCCTAAGCACTTCCCCACGGGGCAATCCCTGTCGCCAGTTTGAAGTGTTCCATAAGTGGACAAGGAAGGTTTATGTGGACAGACCCTCGACTCCTTGATTATGACAGAGGGGACGAGTCTACTCATATATACTTAGCAGTGTTGGGAAATAACTTAACCCTAACCCTACATGTTAGGCGTGGCAAAATGGCTCGATAGCGCCACCTGCAAAACTTCAATTAAGCGTCATTCGCACTACGTTTCACATACAAGTATGAAATTCGGTACACACATGTCCAATACCTAAAAAAAGTCCCTGGAAGCAAAATCTGAAAACCCAACAGGAAATTAGATATTTGGAATTTTCTCTGCAAAATGTTTGCAGTTTTTGCCATTTCCAGACGTGGTACTTTGACAAACTCCTCCTAGAGATTTTATCAGATCAACATCATATTTGGTCAGTCTCATCTTGTTAGATGTTAAATTGTGAAGATCTTGAGTTTTCGCTGAAGGGCGTGTCCGTGGCTGGACAAAGTCTGATGTTTCACCATGAAACAGGAAGCTGTTGTAAGTCAGGCATACAATGTCCGATCTCCCCCAAACTTCACTTGTTTGATAAGAGTCCTGACCTAAACACATCTACATGCCAATATTCAGTTAGTCATAGCGCCACCTTCTGGCAGAAGGAAGTGTGGCACATTGAAGTGAGTTTGCCATATTTCTCCTATATTTACCCGCTTAAATGCATGTCGCCCACTATTCGCCGTTTTCCTGAGGCCACCAGGTGACGGTGCATGTGCGAGGGCCCTTTCATCGCTGCTTGCAGCTTTAATTATTATTGTGATTTAAATTATTGCCCCTGATTCAGTAAAGAACTCTTGTAATAAAGTTGCAGTTGTTGGGACAAAATTTAAGTATCAACGCCACTTAAAAAACGCCACTGATGTTCTCCGCGAACATCGTTCTGGGCTCCGGGCGGCAGAGAGGAAGTGGCGAAAAACTAAAAACACTACTGACCTGACCCTGTATCAGTCTCTCCTTGCTTCTTTCTCTGCTAATGTCTCCACTGCTAAATCTACATACTACCACAACAAAATCAACAACTGCTCTGACTCTCGTGCACTTTTCAGAACATTCTCTTCACTCCTTTGTCCTCCTCCCCCCCCTCCTTCATCAACTCTTACAGCTGGCGACTTTGCATCATTTTTCACAAATAAAATCTCCTCCATCAGCAGCCAATTCTCCGCACCACAAACCGACACGCACATCTCAACAACCATCACACATACGCTCCCCTCTTTTTCTCTGCTCTCTGAAGCTGACATCTCCAAACTCATCCTTTCCAACCACCCCACTACCTGTCCACTTGACCCTATCCCCAATCACCTCCTTCAGGCCATCTCTTCTTCTGTTACTCCTGCACTCACTCACATTGTCAACACCTCTCTTCACACCGGGACTTTCCCCACAGCATTTAAGCAGGCTCGGGTAACCCCACTGCTTAAGAAACCCTCTCTGAACCCAGCACTTTTAGAAAACTACAGACCGGTATCCCTTCTGCCTTTCATTGCAAAGACACTCGAGCGAGTTGTTTTTAACCAGCTCTCTACGTTTCTTGAACAGAACAACCTCCTGGATATCAACCAATCTGGCTTCAAAAGTGGCCACTCAACTGAGACTGCCCTGCTCTCGGTTACCGAAGCACTGAGACAGGCAAGAGCGGCTTCCAAATCCACAGTACTTATCTTACTGGATTTGTCTGCTGCTTTTGACACAGTTAACCACCAGATACTCCTGTCAACTCTCATGGAGATGGGCATCTCAGGAACTGCTCTCCAGTGGCTCAAGTCTTACCTCTCAGGTAGGTCCTTCAGAGTGTCATGGAGAGGTGAAGTGTCTAAGTCACATCATCTAGCCACTGGAGTACCCCAGGGCTCAGTGCTTGGACCACTTCTCTTCTCCATCTACATGTCATCACTGGGAACTGTCATTCAGAAACATGGCTTTTCCTATCATTGCTACGCTGACGACACTCAACTCTACTTCTCATTTCAACCAGATGATCCCACGGTTGGTGGTCGTATCGCTGCCTGCCTAACAGACATTTCTGCCTGGATGAAGGAACATCACCTGCAACTCAACCTTCCAAAGACAGAACTGCTTGTGGTCTCAGCCAACCCAGCACTTCATCATAATCTCTCCATTCAGCTAGGATCATCAACCATAACTCCGTCCAGGACAGCCAGGAATCTTGGAGTTGTGATTGATGATCAGCTAAAATTCACTGACCACATTACTGCAACATCCCGGTCCTGCAGATTTGCGTTATACAATATTAGGAGGATCAGACCCTTCCTATCAGAGCAGGCCACACAACTCCTGGTCCAAGCTCTTGTTCTCTCCAGACTGGACTACTGTAATGCTCTTCTAGCGGGCCTTCCGGCATGCACTATCAAACCCTTGCAACTGATCCAGAATGCAGCGGCAAGGGTGGTCTTTAACGAGCCGAAGAGAGCGCACGTCACGCCTCTCTTCATCAATCTCCACTGGCTGCCAATAGCTGCTCGCATCAAATTCAAGTCACTGGTGCTCGCCTTCAAAGCAACCACTGGCTCTGCACCAATATACCTAAACTCGCTTGTTCAGACTTACACACCCTCCAGGAGCTTACGGTCTGCCAGTGAACGACGCCTTGTAGTGCCATACCAAAGAGGCATGAAATCACTCTCACGGAGCTTTTCCTGGACTGCCCCCACCTGGTGGAATGACCTGCCTATCTCAATTCGAGCCGCCGAGTCTGTAGCCATTTTCAAAAAACGGCTAAAGACACGTCTTTTCCAGCAGCACCTAACCAATCAAGAATAGCACTTAACATTCCATTCGATTCATTTTCTGTCTGTCTAATTTATTTAAAAAACAAAAAAAAAAAAGTTGTGTGTTCTGTGTTAGATTAACTGAGACTTGTTACAGCACTTGCATACTGTAGCCCTTGACCGTTCTAGTTGCTTCTATTGCTCTCATTTGTAAGTCGCTTTGGATAAAAGCGTCTACTAAATGACTAAATGTAAATGTAAATGTAAAAAGGTGCACTCTAATCCTGTTTACATGAAATAAGCCGCTCGCACAGGTTTCATCTTACAGACCTGTTGCTATGACAGCAAGTTCAGGATGAGCTTCGAAGAACCAAACAATCAAAGATCATGCCAAATCACCAACAATCAAATCCAGCTAACGGAGTTGCGATGTACGAAGAACGGACCCCAGGTTTGATCTTACGGACCTGTTGCTATGACAGTAAGTCCAGTATAATCTGTGGCACACCGCGCCAGAGTAATTTCAGTTAAAAAGTACAGTATACACATTTTTATTTTACATTGAAAATGCCCAATCATTATATTAGATAAGACCCTATTCTTTATCTGAGATCATGCAGAGCCTCTGAAACTGTATTATTTGGACCTTTACCTGTTGGTTGCCACAGAAGTCCGTTATATGGAGAAAAATCCTGGAATGTTCTCTCAAAAATACCTTCATTTTTTTTTGACTGAAGAAAGGCATGAACATCTAGGATGAGAAGGGGTAAGTTCTAATTTTGAAGTGAACTAAGCCTTTAACACAGGGGAGATACAGATTTGACTTCCTTTTGGAGCTCGTCTCTAGCAGCCAGTCGATGAATTGCAGTTTAAGTCACTTCAGTGTTGGCTTCAAGAGAGACTGCAGGATGTTGCCTCTTAGCGTGACCCCCCAAAAGTATCTACCAAGCACCAGAAAGGATGTGATGCCATTGAAATGCCCTTTAGTGTTGTAACAGGCTTAGCCCTACAAAATATCAGTCCCCACACAGGCCAGTAGTAAAAGGCATTTTGTGGTGCATATTTGTACAGTCAAATCATGTAGATACGTTTAGTATTGTGCCAGTAAGGACCATACACAAATCTATTAAGATCACTTTTATTAAATCACGTGGCATTTCCAGTTATTTTTGGCCATGGTCCTTAACATTGATGGGGCCGACAGACGCCTTTTCCCATTGTAGATCTGATGAACAAATGATTAGTGAGAACTAAAGCCAGGAATGACAATAACAGTTATCAGAGTTAATCCATACCCGTAAGCAGCCGATCACTTCCACTTCTGACGCTACAAGTGGTGTCACAGCAGCCACACACCTGGTCAGAGTCATCTGCGGACACCCAACTGACAAGAAACACCCTCAGTTAATTTGACGACAACTAATTTACCTGTACACCCATCTAGCAGACAACATACCCATTAGCAGAGAATGAACAAGCTTTTTGCTCAGAACTTGAGGTTGTTGCAGCCGCCTTCAAAATGCATGTGATGTAGACCTGCAAAGACAATTGTTTGTTCACCATGGTAGCATATCATACAAAGAGTTGCACAACTAAAACACACGTACCAGTCCACTGTCTGCTTGCTGGAACCTGAACGCCTCTAGTTGAAACCGTAGCTTATCACCTTGAGTCCGAGGCATAAAGTGAGACGTGGAGCCTGTGAGCTTGGCATCAACCAGACACCTGTAAACAGAACCCAGTTAGAAACCCTGCAACCCTTCTGGAAGCTGGTATACATGAGGTAGCACCTCTTACCCATTATTCTCAATAAAGGAGTATCTGGGGACAGAAGCAACATCAGGGACTGCAGTAGCCACGCAGCTGTCCACAAACACACGGACGGGAACATGGCTGTACAAACGCACTGATGCTTCAAGATTGATCATGTCACCCAGGAAGTACTGGTTAGAAGGTCGCTCAAATATCCAGTCATCTGCAAAGAAAGAGTCTTAGCACAGGGTCACAAGCATGCCACAAATCAGTTTGGGATACACCAACCAGTCATGAGCTTGAGGGAGAAGACAAAGACTTCCTCTGCAACCTTAGTTGAGGCATATGGGATCCAAGTGGGCATTAAGGCATCGCTGCTCACATTATGTGTTCTGTAGGAGTTAAACAAGCGGTCATCTCATGCCCATAAATGGTGGGATCAGATCCAGCGAAGATCTTATCCAGATCCTACCTTGGATAATGACACTCGATACCAATCACCGCAATACTGCTCCTTACAATAGGAACACCATATGAAACCTCTTGTGGGGTGTAGATAATGTTGAAGGTATAGACAAGCTCATCCTCAGTCACCTAAAAAGAAAGTTAATTGAAAACGATCATGGATGTTTTTGAACTGTCCCTGTGAGTAACGGCAAAATAAAACCCCACCATTGATGTGCTGCTACATCCATGCAGTTCAGACTCAAAGATGAGCACTTGAGCAGAAGGATCCTCTCCAGTTGCAGTGCAGCCTCCCAGTGTAAAAGCAGAGGACAACAGTGGGTGCCCAGTCCCAAAGAAGTCCTTCATCACTTCCACATATACCGAGCTCTCTCCACACTGAGCAGCTACACTGTTGGCAGGGACAGGATGCGGCAACTCAAAAGGAACGTCGGGTTGCTGTGGTTCCTCTGGTAGACTTGGAAAGCTCCACGTCAGTTTTGCCACTGGACCCTGCAACAGCTCTTTTGATTGAACACCCATAAGATCTTGAGAAGGCTTTCCAAAGTCAGGAAACGTTTGTGGTGCAAATCCAGGTTTACTGGGAACCACAGACATCCTGGAATCAGCCTGTTGAGAAGCTTGAGCCAATGTCCTAGGCCTAAACTCACTTGGACTGCGATTATGTGCTGCTCTTGCTCTCCATTGTGCATCAGAAAATCCAAGAGCAAGAATAAACACCAATCCAAATCCAACCTGCCAAAACCCCATTATTGCCAAGCTTGTTTCAACAACACTTTCGGGTGCTACCATCCAAATTTATACAGATGTAAATCAGCATGGCTCCACCTTTCTCATGACAGGCATCATTTTTCTCTGCACCTGCCAATTTACTCAATCAATATATCACAGGTGTAAGTCATTGATTGTTTATCACTCAGGATCAAATGAAGTATCAAATAAGGGCAGGTTATTAGTAGCTAAACCAAATGATTTCTTATTTTCAAGAATTCTCTGAAACACAAACAACCAAGTCTTTTTTGCGTCTTCCTTTTTTATTAATTCAGAAACATGGCCACAGACAGAATTGTACACTAGAGTATCCAAAATAATAAAGTTGAGAATGTTTATAGTCAGGTTTAGAGTGTAAGAAAACGTTCTTCCCTCACATTGACAGCAATCTTAACAAGCCGGAACTGAAATGGAGCAATTTTGAATAAAAGGATAAAATGAAGTACCAAATAAGGGCAGGTTATTAGTAGCTAAACCAAAATGATTTCTTGTTTTAAATATCAAAATGACAGATCTGGGGTCCATTCTTCGTACCTCTCTTAATACATCTGAGATGATTTGACAGATCCCAGATCTTCTAATCATGATAACTGATCTCTGGCTAATTTGGTTCTTCAAACGAATTTGCGGATTGGATTAAAATATCTGGATTAAGTTATCTAAGGCTCCGTCCACACGAAGCCAGAGCTTTCCCTATCCGATCTTTTTTTCCCCCCTCGTTTCACGAAATATCTGTGTACACACGAGAGCATTGAAAAGACTCAAAACGATGTAGTATACATGCCAGGTCAGTATGTGGCGCTGTAATCCTGCCACAGAAATACACTGAAAACAGAGAAGAAGAGTTGTGGCTGAAAGGGGTACAGCAACGGTCGTAAGTGAGACAAAATCTCACAACTAAATAACAATAAATAAATGTGCTACTTACCAGATTAACGCTTACACCTACCCCAACCCTAAACCTAACTTTACAATAATGCAAATACAGTAATTAAATGACGCAATGCCCAGTGCCCTGAAATTAATGCACTGCTCAGAGTAACTGTACAGCATGTGTGTAAGACTGCAATAACATTATAAAGTCATTATTCTATCAAAAATAAATCTCTGTTTCTAATATTATTTTGAAATACATTTTTAGGGCCCGAGCACCAATGGTGTGAGGACCCTATTGGAATTGCTCAGCCTATCATTCTTCTTCTCCCAAATAAATCACATTTTTGAGGGCCTAAACATGCTCGAAATCTCATGAAACTTTGCACACGCGTCAAAAGTGGTGAAAATGTACAACCAATATGGGTTTCAGAATTAGGCGTGGCAAAATGGCCCGATAGCGCCACCTACAAAAAATCAATTAAGCGCCGTTCGAGCTACGTTTCACGTACGAGTATGAAATTCGGTAGACACATGTAAAAGCCCAATACCTACAAAAAAGACCTTGGGGGGCAAAACCTGAAAACCCCAACAGGAAGTGTGATATATTGAATTTTCTCTGCAAAATTTTTGCCATTTCCAGACCTTGTACATTAACGATCTACTCCTAGAGATTTAATCAGATCAACATCATATTTGCACAGTCTAATCTAAAGGCCTTGGTGATGTTAAATTGCGAAGATCTTGAGTTTTCCCTGAAGGGCGTGTCAGTGGCGGCCTCACAAAATTCGATGGTTCGCCATAAAACAGGAAGTTGTTGTAACTCGGGCATACAATGTCCGATCTGCCCCAAACTTCAGATGTTTGATAAGAGTCCTGGCCTGAAGACATGGCAAAATGGCTCGATAGCGCCACCTACAACATTTCAACAAAGTGCCCCTCCCGCTACGTTTCACGTACAGGTATGAAATTCGGTACACACATGTAACAGCCCAATACCGACAAGAAACCTCCTGGTATTGAAACAGACATTCACTTTTGTCCACTTGCCCTCAGCTTCTGATTCTTTAACATCAGCAGTTTATGCAACTGGCCACAGACCTACGTTTTCTCCAATTTTCCCCCAAAATGTCTCTAGGAAAAATGTGATACAAAGAGCAAGAAGAGTTAACAGGACTAAGACTTAAGTTAATGATGGGACACTAAAATGGACAAATATCATAGACCCCATTTGGAAATGTTTATTTCACAAACCTAATACACCGACATTTAGCTCTTCAAACCAGTTAAATTTAAAGTTAAAATGGGATGCATTTCCTTGACAGCATGGATACTAGTCAAATTGCCTTCCACGTTCTGTTTTTAATGGTGCAACAACAAGCACAGACAGTTAAACAAAGTAGCTTATCCAAATCTACAGAAGCGACATGGTTAAGACCAGTTAATGTCACACTCTGGAAACAGTTTATAAAGACCCCTTTCATGAGTGAAGGTTAAAAGTTTTAAAAAAAAGGACAAGTTTAAACCATTTTAGACCCATTTACACCTGTATTTAGCATAGTCCACTTGTGATTGGACTGATAAACGCTTTAGTACCAGTTGTGTAAACAGGCCCTCAGACAGCAACTCAGGTGTGATACACCAGTTAAGGGACTAAACCAGCTTTTATTAAAGCTTCAGTCTACTTTTTAATAAACAAGAAAAAAGGCTGGTCACAATTTGGGATTAAAAAGGACAATGCAGGTTGAGACTGATTTCATTGCAGATGCAATGCTGTACTTGCATGACTTCGGGGGGGCTTTCTTACCAAAAAACAGAGGGACTTGGCATGCGTGAATATCAATACAAGCAGTTATGTTAGTCCAGCCATAAAGCCACAAGTAGAGACCAAAACAGATTTGATACCATTAAGAACAGGGACCCAGGTTAGCAACTGGAACTTGGCAAATAGGTCAGGTTTGGGCAGAAACTTGGCTTGTTTAGTTCAAGTCAAGCATAACCTTGAAGCAAAAAAGGGAACTCTGGTTTAGTAGTGTAGCCCAATAAATCAAACTGAGAACAGTCATGAAAGATCAATACCAAAGAGACAGTTGAGTTAAGAAGTTTATTAAAACTACTAAAGTCACATGACCAGGTTAACTTCTCCACTAGACACCACAGTTTGCCCACTAGAGATGGTCTTGACGTTAGCATCTCTTCCTGGAAAAGAAATGGTAGAATTGTGAGGCATTTAAAAAAAACAAATTCTCAAGGTTCCTGAAGTCAGTTTACAACAAGCACTCACTTTTCCTAGTGCAGCTTTGCTCACAGGAGCCAGAAGAGGGATGGCACACTGCTGTACTACAGTGGATGAAGATCTAACAGAGGGGGAAAGGGTTAAGCCACAGAAAGAAAAACACCTAATATTAAGGATTCAGGAAAAGCTGCAGAGCATACGGTTTCCTGTAGAGGAGCCAGTGATGCTGGGTCCACAAATGTGAACATCTTCACAACAAAGCGCTTGTAGTGGGTTGGGAACTGAAGACCAGAAGATCCAGCCACTGGAACCAATGTGGTCAGGTAACGGTCATCCTGGTAAGGGCATCTGAAAGGCAAAGAGGCAGTCAGAAATGCCTTACAGCGCACTAGATGGATAAAGACTGGCCTTACTCACCCATCAACCAGAAGGTCCCACTGGGGTAGACTGAGGGGACTGGGGGTTGATGTCGCCCAGCAATGTCCCAGCATTAGGACAATGTTGGGGTCGGTCCTCTCCAAAATGCGCACCTCAACATACACAGGCTCCCGCAGGACTTTTGTGACCGGATAATCAGCGTCACCGTAGTAGGACGTGTATGCCTCATCCCCTGAGAAAGAAAATCAGCGTTTAACCAGAAACTGCCGCAACCTGGAGTTTTAGAAAATACTCATGCATACTTGGACAGACACTTACCTTCAGCACAGCCTTTGGTGACACACTGACCATTTGCCAGTCTAAGCTCAACCCTGAGGGGTCCAGGAGCCGCTACTGGTGGAGGTGCAGGAACAGTGTTGACCTCCACAACCAGAGCTTCCACAGAAGTAGCAGAGTACCTACACTGGAAGAGAAGCCTAGACAACAAATAGTGAGCTTGTAGCCTTGTCAAGGATTAATATTTTTTTCTAAAAAAAATACCTACTCAAAATGGCTGTCCCTTGTGATGGAACCAAGTGGTCCGACACCCACTTCATACGAGGAGGTCATTCGGTTTTCATACACCACATATCCACCGTCCTCCTGCAAATAGTAACTGTTGGCATCCAGTCCATTCCAAGCCATGCAGAACAGAACCACAAGCAGCTACTCACCATCATGCTTGTGCCACATGCAGTGACAGGGAACTGGTATATAGCAAAGGAAGGTGTGGATCCCACAGGACTGCAAGATGGGTCATTTCCACCCAGGAGATGGACTGAATCCAGGCTCAAGCGAGGTAGTGTAACATCTCTAGCCACCACTACCACAAACTGACCATCTCTTATACACTGGACAGTCACTGGCACAAGAGCAGGTTATTACTGAGGAGTGGTTTAACGTGAACACCTTTACATTGACTCACTCTTACCTGCCCTCCCATAGTAACACTGCTGTCCGTTAAAGCAGCAGTTGATAGCTTCACACTCAGCACCACTGATACCAGGTGGGCCACATTGGATCTGCTCATAATCAGCTACAGCACATTTGTCAAGGGGCTCTGCCTGCGCCACTGGCTGCTTAGACTGAAACTGCTGAGGAAACTGTTGACTAGCTTGTTGTTGAACCTGCTGAGGAAACTGTTGACTAGCTTGTTGTTGAACCTGCTGGGGAAACTGTTGACTAGCTTGTTGTTGAACCTTCTGAGGAAACTGTTGACTAGCTTGCTGTTGAACAGCTTGCTGTTGAACCTTCTGAGGAAACTGTTGACTAGCTTGTTGTTGAACCTTCTGAGGAAACTGTTGACTAGCTTGCTGTTGAACCTTCAGAGGAAACTGTTGACTAGCTTGCTGTTGAACCTTCAGAGGAAACTGTTGACTAGCTAGCTGTTGAACCTTCTGAGGAAACCGTTGACTAGCTAGCTGTTGAACCTTCAGAGGAAACTGTTGACTAGCTTGCTGTTGAACCTTCTGAGGAAACTGTTGACTAGCTAGCTGTTGAACCTTCTGAGGAAACTGGTGACTAGCTTGTTTTTGAACCCGCTGATCAGTTTGCTTTAACATCGGAGCTTGAGGATACTGGGGCAGATTACTCCACTGTGGAACAGCATGACAAAAAGCACAAAACCACACACAAAGTGCCAGCAATTGAACAGCACAACAACTTCCTGCCATCGTTCAACAGCTAGTCACACTGTTGAGATGATGCCCTTTGGTCTTTTTGTATTCTACAGATTTTGTCTAATTAACGATAATCCCTCCCTCTTCATTAACAGTCATGATTCTCCAGACTTGCCCAAATGGGAGCTTATGCTACCAGAAAATTCTCATTGGTTCTCAAAATTATACGCATGTGATGTATCTTGACTCCAATTAGTCAGATGTGTCATATTGAAGACAAATAAAAAGGTTCATGCTCAGGTTTGCTACTAGAGCTTGCCCAAAGTACTTTGGCTAGATGTTTGGTGCATTCCGCTTCGCTTGTAGACATGCTGAAATATTAACTAGCATTACTACTTTTACAGTATCTTTATATGGCAGAAATAGTAAGAGTAGTCTGTAGTTCCAAATTTAGCAACACACTCACAAACCTCCCTAAGCACTTCCCCACGGGGCAATCCCTGTCGCCAGTTTGAAGTGTTCCATAAGTGGACAAGGAAGGTTTATGTGGACAGACCCTCGACTCCTTGATTATGACAGAGGGGACGAGTCTACTCATATATACTTAGCAGTGTTGGGAAATAACTTAACCCTAACCCTACATGTTAGGCGTGGCAAAATGGCTCGATAGCGCCACCTGCAAAACTTCAATTAAGCGTCATTCGCACTACGTTTCACATACAAGTATGAAATTCGGTACACACATGTCCAATACCTAAAAAAAGTCCCTGGAAGCAAAATCTGAAAACCCAACAGGAAATTAGATATTTGGAATTTTCTCTGCAAAATGTTTGCAGTTTTTGCCATTTCCAGACGTGGTACTTTGACAAACTCCTCCTAGAGATTTTATCAGATCAACATCATATTTGGTCAGTCTCATCTTGTTAGATGTTAAATTGTGAAGATCTTGAGTTTTCGCTGAAGGGCGTGTCCGTGGCTGGACAAAGTCTGATGTTTCACCATGAAACAGGAAGCTGTTGTAAGTCAGGCATACAATGTCCGATCTCCCCCAAACTTCACTTGTTTGATAAGAGTCCTGACCTAAACACATCTACATGCCAATATTCAGTTAGTCATAGCGCCACCTTCTGGCAGAAGGAAGTGTGGCACATTGAAGTGAGTTTGCCATATTTCTCCTATATTTACCCGCTTAAATGCATGTCGCCCACTATTCGCCGTTTTCCTGAGGCCACCAGGTGACGGTGCATGTGCGAGGGCCCTTTCATCGCTGCTTGCAGCTTTAATTATTATTGTGATTTAAATTATTGCCCCTGATTCAGTAAAGAACTCTTGTAATAAAGTTGCAGTTGTTGGGACAAAATTTAAGTATCAACGCCACTTAAAAAACGCCACTGATGTTCTCCGCGAACATCGTTCTGGGCTCCGGGCGGCAGAGAGGAAGTGGCGAAAAACTAAAAACACTACTGACCTGACCCTGTATCAGTCTCTCCTTGCTTCTTTCTCTGCTAATGTCTCCACTGCTAAATCTACATACTACCACAACAAAATCAACAACTGCTCTGACTCTCGTGCACTTTTCAGAACATTCTCTTCACTCCTTTGTCCTCCTCCCCCCCCTCCTTCATCAACTCTTACAGCTGGCGACTTTGCATCATTTTTCACAAATAAAATCTCCTCCATCAGCAGCCAATTCTCCGCACCACAAACCGACACGCACATCTCAACAACCATCACACATACGCTCCCCTCTTTTTCTCTGCTCTCTGAAGCTGACATCTCCAAACTCATCCTTTCCAACCACCCCACTACCTGTCCACTTGACCCTATCCCCACTCACCTCCTTCAGGCCATCTCTTCTTCTGTTACTCCTGCACTCACTCACATTGTCAACACCTCTCTTCACACCGGGACTTTCCCCACAGCATTTAAGCAGGCTCGGGTAACCCCACTGCTTAAGAAACCCTCTCTGAACCCAGCACTTTTAGAAAACTACAGACCGGTATCCCTTCTGCCTTTCATTGCAAAGACACTCGAGCGAGTTGTTTTTAACCAGCTCTCTACGTTTCTTGAACAGAACAACCTCCTGGATATCAACCAATCTGGCTTCAAAAGTGGCCACTCAACTGAGACTGCCCTGCTCTCGGTTACCGAAGCACTGAGACAGGCAAGAGCGGCTTCCAAATCCACAGTACTTATCTTACTGGATTTGTCTGCTGCTTTTGACACAGTTAACCACCAGATACTCCTGTCAACTCTCATGGAGATGGGCATCTCAGGAACTGCTCTCCAGTGGCTCAAGTCTTACCTCTCAGGTAGGTCCTTCAGAGTGTCATGGAGAGGTGAAGTGTCTAAGTCACATCATCTAGCCACTGGAGTACCCCAGGGCTCAGTGCTTGGACCACTTCTCTTCTCCATCTACATGTCATCACTGGGAACTGTCATTCAGAAACATGGCTTTTCCTATCATTGCTACGCTGACGACACTCAACTCTACTTCTCATTTCAACCAGATGATCCCACGGTTGGTGGTCGTATCGCTGCCTGCCTAACAGACATTTCTGCCTGGATGAAGGAACATCACCTGCAACTCAACCTTCCAAAGACAGAACTGCTTGTGGTCTCAGCCAACCCAGCACTTCATCATAATCTCTCCATTCAGCTAGGATCATCAACCATAACTCCGTCCAGGACAGCCAGGAATCTTGGAGTTGTGATTGATGATCAGCTAAAATTCACTGACCACATTACTGCAACATCCCGGTCCTGCAGATTTGCGTTATACAATATTAGGAGGATCAGACCCTTCCTATCAGAGCAGGCCACACAACTCCTGGTCCAAGCTCTTGTTCTCTCCAGACTGGACTACTGTAATGCTCTTCTAGCGGGCCTTCCGGCATGCACTATCAAACCCTTGCAACTGATCCAGAATGCAGCGGCAAGGGTGGTCTTTAACGAGCCGAAGAGAGCGCACGTCACGCCTCTCTTCATCAATCTCCACTGGCTGCCAATAGCTGCTCGCATCAAATTCAATTCACTGGTGCTCGCCTTCAAAGCAACCACTGGCTCTGCACCAATATACCTAAACTCGCTTGTTCAGACTTACACACCCTCCAGGAGCTTACGGTCTGCCAGTGAACGACGCCTTGTAGTGCCATACCAAAGAGGCATGAAATCACTCTCACGGAGCTTTTCCTGGACTGCCCCCACCTGGTGGAATGACCTGCCTATCTCAATTCGAGCCGCCGAGTCTGTAGCCATTTTCAAAAAACGGCTAAAGACACGTCTTTTCCAGCAGCACCTAACCAATCAAGAATAGCACTTAACATTCCATTCGATTCATTTTCTGTCTGTCTAATTTATTTAAAAAAAAAAAAAAAAAAAGTTGTGTGTTCTGTGTTAGATTAACTGAGACTTGTTACAGCACTTGCATACTGTAGCCCTTGACCGTTCTAGTTGCTTCTATTGCTCTCATTTGTAAGTCGCTTTGGATAAAAGCGTCTACTAAATGACTAAATGTAAATGTAAATGTAAAAAGGTGCACTCTAATCCTGTTTACATGAAATAAGCCGCTCGCACAGGTTTCATCTTACAGACCTGTTGCTATGACAGCAAGTTCAGGATGAGCTTCGAAGAACCAAACAATCAAAGATCATGCCAAATCACCAACAATCAAATCCAGCTAACGGAGTTGCGATGTACGAAGAACGGACCCCAGGTTTGATCTTACGGACCTGTTGCTATGACAGTAAGTCCAGTATAATCTGTGGCACACCGCGCCAGAGTAATTTCAGTTAAAAAGTACAGTATACACATTTTTATTTTACATTGAAAATGCCCAATCATTATATTAGATAAGACCCTATTCTTTATCTGAGATCATGCAGAGCCTCTGAAACTGTATTATTTGGACCTTTACCTGTTGGTTGCCACAGAAGTCCGTTATATGGAGAAAAATCCTGGAATGTTCTCTCAAAAATACCTTCATTTTTTTTTGACTGAAGAAAGGCATGAACATCTAGGATGAGAAGGGGTAAGTTCTAATTTTGAAGTGAACTAAGCCTTTAACACAGGGGAGATACAGATTTGACTTCCTTTTGGAGCTCGTCTCTAGCAGCCAGTCGATGAATTGCAGTTTAAGTCACTTCAGTGTTGGCTTCAAGAGAGACTGCAGGATGTTGCCTCTTAGCGTGACCCCCCAAAAGTATCTACCAAGCACCAGAAAGGATGTGATGCCATTGAAATGCCCTTTAGTGTTGTAACAGGCTTAGCCCTACAAAATATCAGTCCCCACACAGGCCAGTAGTAAAAGGCATTTTGTGGTGCATATTTGTACAGTCAAATCATGTAGATACGTTTAGTATTGTGCCAGTAAGGACCATACACAAATCTATTAAGATCACTTTTATTAAATCACGTGGCATTTCCAGTTATTTTTGGCCATGGTCCTTAACATTGATGGGGCCGACAGACGCCTTTTCCCATTGTAGATCTGATGAACAAATGATTAGTGAGAACTAAAGCCAGGAATGACAATAACAGTTATCAGAGTTAATCCATACCCGTAAGCAGCCGATCACTTCCACTTCTGACGCTACAAGTGGTGTCACAGCAGCCACACACCTGGTCAGAGTCATCTGCGGACACCCAACTGACAAGAAACACCCTCAGTTAATTTGACGACAACTAATTTACCTGTACACCCATCTAGCAGACAACATACCCATTAGCAGAGAATGAACAAGCTTTTTGCTCAGAACTTGAGGTTGTTGCAGCCGCCTTCAAAATGCATGTGATGTAGACCTGCAAAGACAATTGTTTGTTCACCATGGTAGCATATCATACAAAGAGTTGCACAACTAAAACACACGTACCAGTCCACTGTCTGCTTGCTGGAACCTGAACGCCTCTAGTTGAAACCGTAGCTTATCACCTTGAGTCCGAGGCATAAAGTGAGACGTGGAGCCTGTGAGCTTGGCATCAACCAGACACCTGTAAACAGAACCCAGTTAGAAACCCTGCAACCCTTCTGGAAGCTGGTATACATGAGGTAGCACCTCTTACCCATTATTCTCAATAAAGGAGTATCTGGGGACAGAAGCAACATCAGGGACTGCAGTAGCCACGCAGCTGTCCACAAACACACGGACGGGAACATGGCTGTACAAACGCACTGATGCTTCAAGATTGATCATGTCACCCAGGAAGTACTGGTTAGAAGGTCGCTCAAATATCCAGTCATCTGCAAAGAAAGAGTCTTAGCACAGGGTCACAAGCATGCCACAAATCAGTTTGGGATACACCAACCAGTCATGAGCTTGAGGGAGAAGACAAAGACTTCCTCTGCAACCTTAGTTGAGGCATATGGGATCCAAGTGGGCATTAAGGCATCGCTGCTCACATTATGTGTTCTGTAGGAGTTAAACAAGCGGTCATCTCATGCCCATAAATGGTGGGATCAGATCCAGCGAAGATCTTATCCAGATCCTACCTTGGATAATGACACTCGATACCAATCACCGCAATACTGCTCCTTACAATAGGAACACCATATGAAACCTCTTGTGGGGTGTAGATAATGTTGAAGGTATAGACAAGCTCATCCTCAGTCACCTAAAAAGAAAGTTAATTGAAAACGATCATGGATGTTTTTGAACTGTCCCTGTGAGTAACGGCAAAATAAAACCCCACCATTGATGTGCTGCTACATCCATGCAGTTCAGACTCAAAGATGAGCACTTGAGCAGAAGGATCCTCTCCAGTTGCAGTGCAGCCTCCCAGTGTAAAAGCAGAGGACAACAGTGGGTGCCCAGTCCCAAAGAAGTCCTTCATCACTTCCACATATACCGAGCTCTCTCCACACTGAGCAGCTACACTGTTGGCAGGGACAGGATGCGGCAACTCAAAAGGAACGTCGGGTTGCTGTGGTTCCTCTGGTAGACTTGGAAAGCTCCACGTCAGTTTTGCCACTGGACCCTGCAACAGCTCTTTTGATTGAACACCCATAAGATCTTGAGAAGGCTTTCCAAAGTCAGGAAACGTTTGTGGTGCAAATCCAGGTTTACTGGGAACCACAGACATCCTGGAATCAGCCTGTTGAGAAGCTTGAGCCAATGTCCTAGGC
Source organism: Gobio gobio (assembly GCF_949357685.1). Lineage (NCBI taxonomy): Eukaryota > Metazoa > Chordata > Actinopteri > Cypriniformes > Gobionidae > Gobio > Gobio gobio. Next base: position 50,800,208 of record NC_137109.1, read on the forward strand.
CTAAACTCACTTGGACTGCGATTATGTGCTGCTCTTGCTCTCCATTGTGCATCAGAAAATCCAAGAGCAAGAATAAACACCAATCCAAATCCAACCTGCCAAAACCCCATTATTGCCAAGCTTGTTTCAACAACACTTTCGGGTGCTACCATCCAAATTTATACAGATGTAAATCAGCATGGCTCCACCTTTCTCATGACAGGCATCATTTTTCTCTGCACCTGCCAATTTACTCAATCAATATATCACAGGTGTAAGTCATTGATTGTTTATCACTCAGGATCAAATGAAGTATCAAATAAGGGCAGGTTATTAGTAGCTAAACCAAATGATTTCTTATTTTCAAGAATTCTCTGAAACACAAACAACCAAGTCTTTTTTGCGTCTTCCTTTTTTATTAATTCAGAAACATGGCCACAGACAGAATTGTACACTAGAGTATCCAAAATAATAAAGTTGAGAATGTTTATAGTCAGGTTTAGAGTGTAAGAAAACGTTCTTCCCTCACATTGACAGCAATCTTAACAAGCCGGAACTGAAATGGAGCAATTTTGAATAAAAGGATAAAATGAAGTACCAAATAAGGGCAGGTTATTAGTAGCTAAACCAAAATGATTTCTTGTTTTAAATATCAAAATGACAGATCTGGGGTCCATTCTTCGTACCTCTCTTAATACATCTGAGATGATTTGACAGATCCCAGATCTTCTAATCATGATAACTGATCTCTGGCTAATTTGGTTCTTCAAACGAATTTGCGGATTGGATTAAAATATCTGGATTAAGTTATCTAAGGCTCCGTCCACACGAAGCCAGAGCTTTCCCTATCCGATCTTTTTTTCCCCCCTCGTTTCAAGAAATATCATTGAAAATAGCATTGAAAAGACTCAAAACGATGTAGTATACATGCCAGGTCAGTATGTGGCGCTGTAATCCTGCCACAGAAATACACTGAAAACAGAGAAGAAGAGTTGTGGCTGAAAGGGGTACAGCAACGGTCGTAAGTGAGACAAAATCTCACAACTAAATAACAATAAATAAATGTGCTACTTACCAGATTAACGCTTACACCTACCCCAACCCTAAACCTAACTTTACAATAATGCAAATACAGTAATTAAATGACGCAATGCCCAGTGCCCTGAAATTAATGCACTGCTCAGAGTAACTGTACAGCATGTGTGTAAGACTGCAATAACATTATAAAGTCATTATTCTATCAAAAATAAATCTCTGTTTCTAATATTATTTTGAAATACATTTTTAGGGCCCGAGCACCAATGGTGTGAGGACCCTATTGGAATTGCTCAGCCTATTATTCTTCTTCTCCCAAATAAATCACATTTTTGAGGGCCTAAACATGCTCGAAATCTCATGAAACTTTGCACACGCGTCAAAAGTGGTGAAAATGTACATCCAATATGGGTTTCAGAATTAGGCGTGGCAAAATGGCCCGATAGCGCCACCTACAAAAAATCAATTAAGCGCCGTTCGAGCTACGTTTCACGTACGAGTATGAAATTCGGTAGACACATGTAAAAGCCCAATACCTACAAAAAAGACCTTGGGGGGCAAAACCTGAAAACCCAACAGGAAGTGTGATATATTGAATTTTCTCTGCAAAATTTTTGCCATTTCCAGACCTTGTACATTAACGATCTACTCCTAGAGATTTAATCAGATCAACATCATATTTGCACAGTCTAATCTAAAGGCCTTGGTGATGTTAAATTGCGAAGATCTTGAGTTTTCCCTGAAGGGCGTGTCAGTGGCGGCCTCACAAAATTCGATGGTTCGCCATAAAACAGGAAGTTGTTGTAACTCGGGCATACAATGTCCGATCTGCCCCAAACTTCAGATGTTTGATAAGAGTCCTGGCCTGAAGACATGGCAAAATGGCTCGATAGCGCCACCTACAACATTTCAACAAAGTGCCCCTCCCGCTACGTTTCACGTACAGGTATGAAATTCGGTACACACATGTAACAGCCCAATACCTACAAGAAACCTCCTGGTATTGAAACAGACATTCACTTTTGTCCACTTGCCCTCAGCTTCTTATTCTTTAACATCAGCAGTTTATGCAACTGGCCACAGACCTACGTTTTCTCCAATTTTCCCTCAAAATGTCTCTAGGAAAAATGTGATACAAAGAGCAAGAAGAGTTAACAGGACTAAGACTAAAGTTAATGATGGGACACTAAAATGGACAAATATCATAGACCCCATTTGGAAATGTTTATTTCACAAACCTAATACACCGACATTTAGCTCTTCAAACCAGTTAAATTTAAAGTTAAAATGGGATGCATTTCCTTGACAGCATGGATACTAGTCAAATTGCCTTCCACGTTCTGTTTTTAATGGTGCAACAACAAGCACAGACAGTTAAACAAAGTAGCTTATCCAAATCTACAGAAGCGACATGGTTAAGACCAGTTAATGTCACACTCTGGAAACAGTTTATAAAGACCCCTTTCATGAGTGAAGGTTAAAAGTTTTAAAAAAAAAGGACAAGTTTAAACCATTTTAGACCCATTTACACCTGTATTTAGCATAGTCCACTTGTGATTGGACTGATAAACGCTTTAGTACCAGTTGTGTAAACAGGCCCTCAGACAGCAACTCAGGTGTGATACACCAGTTAAGGGACTAAACCAGCTTTTATTAAAGCTTCAGTCTACTTTTTAATAAACAAGAAAAAAGGCTGGTCACAATTTGGGATTAAAAAGGACAATGCAGGTTGAGACTGATTTCATTGCAGATGCAATGCTGTACTTGCATGACTTCGGGGGGGCTTTCTTACCAAAAAACAGAGGGACTTGGCATGCGTGAATATCAATACAAGCAGTTATGTTAGTCCAGCCATAAAGCCACAAGTAGAGACCAAAACAGATTTGATACCATTAAGAACAGGGACCCAGGTTAGCAACTGGAACTTGGCAAATAGGTCAGGTTTGGGCAGAAACTTGGCTTGTTTAGTTCAAGTCAAGCATAACCTTGAAGCAAAAAAGGGAACTCTGGTTTAGTAGTGTAGCCCAATAAATCAAACTGAGAACAGTCATGAAAGATCAATACCAAAGAGACAGTTGAGTTAAGAAGTTTATTAAAACTACTAAAGTCACATGACCAGGTTAACTTCTCCACTAGACACCACAGTTTGCCCACTAGAGATGGTCTTGACGTTAGCATCTCTTCCTGGAAAAGAAATGGTAGAATTGTGAGGCATTTAAAAAAAACAAATTCTCAAGGTTCCTGAAGTCAGTTTACAACAAGCACTCACTTTTCCTAGTGCAGCTTTGCTCACAGGAGCCAGAAGAGGGATGGCACACTGCTGTACTACAGTGGATGAAGATCTAACAGAGGGGGAAAGGGTTAAGCCACAGAAAGAAAAACACCTAATATTAAGGATTCAGGAAAAGCTGCAGAGCATACGGTTTCCTGTAGAGGAGCCAGTGATGCTGGGTCCACAAATGTGAACATCTTCACAACAAAGCGCTTGTAGTGGGTTGGGAACTGAAGACCAGAAGATCCAGCCACTGGAACCAATGTGGTCAGGTAACGGTCATCCTGGTAAGGGCATCTGAAAGGCAAAGAGGCAGTCAGAAATGCCTTACAGCGCACTAGATGGATAAAGACTGGCCTTACTCACCCATCAACCAGAAGGTCCCACTGGGGTAGACTGAGGGGACTGGGGGTTGATGTCGCCCAGCAATGTCCCAGCATTAGGACAATGTTGGGGTCGGTCCTCTCCAAAATGCGCACCTCAACATACACAGGCTCCCGCAGGACTTTTGTGACCGGATAATCAGCGTCACCGTAGTAGGACGTGTATGCCTCATCCCCTGAGAAAGAAAATCAGCGTTTAACCAGAAACTGCCGCAACCTGGAGTTTTAGAAAATACTCATGCATACTTGGACAGACACTTACCTTCAGCACAGCCTTTGGTGACACACTGACCATTTGCCAGTCTAAGCTCAACCCTGAGGGGTCCAGGAGCCGCTACTGGTGGAGGTGCAGGAACAGTGTTGACCTCCACAACCAGAGCTTCCACAGAAGTAGCAGAGTACCTACACTGGAAGAGAAGCCTAGACAACAAATAGTGAGCTTGTAGCCTTGTCAAGGATTAATATTTTTTTCTAAAAAAAATACCTACTCAAAATGGCTGTCCCTTGTGATGGAACCAAGTGGTCCGACACCCACTTCATACGAGGAGGTCATTCGGTTTTCATACACCACATATCCACCGTCCTCCTGCAAATAGTAACTGTTGGCATCCAGTCCATTCCAAGCCATGCAGAACAGAACCACAAGCAGCTACTCACCATCATGCTTGTGCCACATGCAGTGACAGGGAACTGGTATATAGCAAAGGAAGGTGTGGATCCCACAGGACTGCAAGATGGGTCATTTCCACCCAGGAGATGGACTGAATCCAGGCTCAAGCGAGGTAGTGTAACATCTCTAGCCACCACTACCACAAACTGACCATCTCTTATACACTGGACAGTCACTGGCACAAGAGCAGGTTATTACTGAGGAGTGGTTTAACGTGAACACCTTTACATTGACTCACTCTTACCTGCCCTCCCATAGTAACACTGCTGTCCGTTAAAGCAGCAGTTGATAGCTTCACACTCAGCACCACTGATACCAGGTGGGCCACATTGGATCTGCTCATAATCAGCTACAGCACATTTGTCAAGGGGCTCTGCCTGCGCCACTGGCTGCTTAGACTGAAACTGCTGAGGAAACTGTTGACTAGCTTGTTGTTGAACCTGCTGAGGAAACTGTTGACTAGCTTGTTGTTGAACCTGCTGGGGAAACTGTTGACTAGCTTGTTGTTGAACCTGCTGGGGAAACTGTTGACTAGCTTGTTGTTGAACCTTCTGAGGAAACTGTTGACTAGCTTGCTGTTGAACAGCTTGCTGTTGAACCTTCTGAGGAAACTGTTGACTAGCTTGTTGTTGAACCTTCTGAGGAAACTGTTGACTAGCTTGCTGTTGAACCTTCAGAGGAAACTGTTGACTAGCTAGCTGTTGAACCTTCTGAGGAAACCGTTGACTAGCTAGCTGTTGAACCTTCTGAGGAAACCGTTGACTAGCTAGCTGTTGAACCTTCAGAGGAAACTGTTGACTAGCTTGCTGTTGAACCTTCTGAGGAAACTGTTGACTAGCTAGCTGTTGAACCTTCTGAGGAAACTGGTGACTAGCTTGTTTTTGAACCCGCTGATCAGTTTGCTTTAACATCGGAGCTTGAGGATACTGGGGCAGATTACTCCACTGTGGAACAGCATGACAAAAAGCACAAAACCACACACAAAGTGCCAGCAATTGAACAGCACAACAACTTCCTGCCATCGTTCAACAGCTAGTCACACTGTTGAGATCTTCTTCTTCTTCTTCTTTAAAGTTATTGGCGGTTGGCATACCAATTTGGTGCATTACCGCCACCAACTGCTTGGGGTGTGGAGCTTCAATGCGGATTTATATGCTAATAAAAAAAAAAAAAAAAAAAAAAAAAAAAAAAAAAAAAAAAAAAAAAAATTGTAGTGTTGTTTTTAAATTCTATCAAATAAACCTGTTTCTTTTAAGTACCTAATGAGAACTGGCCATACTGATGGTTTTGATGTAGAAAAAGAAAGTAAACCCTCTACTGATAATTGTGTATAACCTAATTCTTTGACTTGTTCTAATAGTATAGTTCTTTCCATGTTGTATGCTTCACACTCTAGTAATACATGTTCTACAGTTTCTCTCTTGTCACAGTTAATGCATAGTCCCGTTGCGTGTTTCCCTAAACGACTGAGATTATGATTGAGACCTGTATGTCCAATTCTTAACCTTGTGATCACTGTTTCTCCCCTTCGATTCCAACCACCCTGTCTCCTTGTTGTCACTTGTTTCTGTACTTTATATAAAAAACGACCTTTGATCTCCTTATCCCATTGTTCTTGCCATAACCCATTGATTCCTGATTTAATGACACTTTTCACTTCCATTTTACTCAATGGAACTATCCATTGCAGATCTGACTCAAGAGTCTTTTTAGCCAAACGATCAACTGCTTCATTACCCTCTATTTCAACGTGAGATGGGACCCACATAAAACTCACTACAATATTAAGATTTTGTAATCTATATAGACTATGAAAGATTTCATAAATCAAGTCAGGCCTACAGACAGATTTGCAGTTTGCAATACTTATTAATGATGCCATTGAGTCTGAGCAGATAATATATTTATTAGGTCCAACCTCCTCTATCCACGTGAGTGCTAGTAAAATAGCTAAAAGTTCCACAGTGTAAACTGCTAAATGATCTGAAGTTCTTTTAAGTATGGATTTCTGAAAGTGTGGTATATATACTGCAGCTCCCGTCTTTCCTGTATTTGGGTCTTTTGAGCCATCTGTAAATATTTGAATACTATTATTATAATTGAGAGCTAGATATTGCTTTACCAGATCGTTCATCCCACCATATTCCTTGCATTGTTTTAATGTATTTGCGATTTCAAGGTCCACAACTGGTAATGGAAACATCCAAGGGGGAATAGTAGGTAACGCCACTGCACAGCTGTTAGTTAATTTAACTAGTCCCAGTTTCTCGGCTTGTCCGTTTCCCACCCATCCAAAACTATTAAATTGCTTTCTTCCATGCTCCCAACATGAATTTAACACTGGTTTAGTTGGATGACCCTGCTTATGCCCCTGTAAGTTTACCCAATATACCATGGCAAGCTGAAGACGTCTCAGAGATAAAGGCATCTCCCCAACCTCCACCTGTAGAGCTGGGATTGAAGAAGTCTTGATTGCACCACTACATAGGCGGAGGGCTTGTGTTTGGATTAAGTCAAGCCTTTGCAAATGAGATTTTGCAGCTGAACTAAATGCAATGCATGCATAATCCAATGTTGATCTAATTAACGCAATATAAATATGTTTAAGAGAGTTCATACTGGCACCCCAACCACTTCCTACCAGGCATCTCATAACATTGACTGCCTTCTTACACTTGGTAACATTTTTCTGTATATGATCTCCAAATGTCAACTTATGGTCCATCCACACACCTAAAAACCTTATACTTTGAACCTGCTTGATTGATTGCCCATAAAGAGTAATTTGTATTGCAGGATTATTACACTTCTTAGAAAAACAAATAACCTGTGTCTTGTCCACAGAAAACCGAAAACCCCACCTATTTCCCCAATTCTCAACAATGTTGACTGCTGTCTGTAGCTTTTTTCCAACAAATGCTGCATTACGACCCCTTACCCATATTGCCCCATCATCTGCATATAAAGACCTCCCAAGTCTAGTATCAACCTCTGAAAAAACCTCATTAATCATGATATTAAACAAAATAGGACTACATACACTTCCTTGTGGTACCCCATTTTCTATAGAGTAAACTTTAGAGTAAGATACTCCAACTCTTACCTCTATAGTCCTGTCCTTCAGAAAATTCATAATCCAGTTGAACATTCTTCCCCCAATTCCCATGGATTCTAATTTAATCAGAAGACCCTCTTTCCACAACATATCATAGGCCTTCTCCACATCAAAGAAGACAGCAGCTACCAGTTCCTTTTTAGTCTGAGCCTTCCTGATTTCATCCTCCAAGCATATCACCGGATCCATAGTTGACCTCCCTCTACGGAAACCACTTTGTTGTGGTATTAGCAAATTCCTACTTTCTAATATGTAAGTTAACCTGTCAGTGACCATACGTTCCATTATTTTACATAAATTAGATGTTAGTGCGATAGGTCTATAACTAGTTGTTTCACCTTTATCTTTACCTGGTTTCCCAATTGGGATAACAACAGAGTGTTTCCATGCTGATGGCAATACCCCTAACTCCCATACCTTATTATATAGCTGCAGGATCACCAACTGCGCTTGAGGATTTAAGTTTTCAACCATTTTATAACATATTTCATCCTTACCAGGAGATGTTTCTCTGGCTCCTACCAAAGCTCTTTTCAGCTCAAAAAAAGAATAAAAATCATTTACTGTTCCATTAAAATCTTCCTTTTCCATTATGATGTTAGAGTGCTCTCTCATTACTTCATCTCTACCTTTCATTGCATCAGGTGTCAGATTTGTAGAACTATGAACTTTTACAAATGTTTTTGCCAGAGCCTCCGCTTTATCTTTATTTGTTATCATAATTTTGTTATTATATTTAATAGCTGGCAATGTATACTCCCTCCTAATTCCTCCCATCCTTCTTATCATGTCCCATACTTGACTAATATGCGTTTCTCTCCCTATATTATTGCAAAATTGCTTCCAGTAATTTTGTTTAGCTTTTCTAATCGTCCGTCTAACTTCTGCTTGTGCCTTTTTGTATTCTATTAGGTCATTAAAAGAGAAGGATCCTTTAACTTTCCTAAAAGCTCTATTTCTTGTCTTAATTGCTTTATTGCATTCCTCTGACCACCAGGGAACTGTCTTGTGTTGTTTTAATCCATTTCCTTTACCAATAACTTCTTTTGCAGTGGAATGCATGATTTCTACTATGTTTGCATTAAAATCATCTATACTATCATATCTGATTTGACTAATTCCTTCTAACCTCATACTACATATCGTATTATAAAGTGCCCAATTAGCATTTTTTAATTTCCATCTAGGGAAACCCATTTCCTCCAACTGAATTGGTCCCACTCCTATTTCACAGACTATTGGATAATGGTCACTACCTACTGTGGAATCGTGTACAACATCCCACTTACTAATTCTTGCTATTTGTTTAGAGACCAATGTTATATCAATTGGAGATTCTAACCCTCTTGCTACATCTACTCTAGTTGCTCTTCCATCATTCAAACAAACTAGATCTTGCTCCTCTATAAATTCTTCCACCACACCTCCATTATAATCAGTGTGTGTACCACCCCAAAGTGTGCTATGAGCATTAAAATCCCCACACCAAACGGTCTTATGTGATTCTTCACCAATTATCTTTTCTAAAGTTTCTTTACTTAGTTTCCCACATGGATTATAATAGTTCACTATCCATATGTTCGTTTTTCCTATCCATACTTCAACTACAATCGCCTCAGAATCTTTACTTACATTTATAATCCTATATCCTATTCCCTGTTGAACAAACATAGCTACACCTCCTCCAGTACCACTTTCCCTGTCCCTACGTACAGCCACATATCCATGTAGTATAAAATCTAAGTGAGGCCTAAGCCATGTTTCTTGTACGCAAATAACGTTTGGTTTCTCACTCCTTTCTTCAATATACTTTTTAAATTCCTGCCCGTTAGAACAAAGACTCCGAGCATTCCATTGCAGAATTACAATAACCATTACGATTCTCCACATGATGACTGAATTTCCTGTGTCCCTGCTATGAGTGTTTCATTTATTGCATCTACTGTTATTTCCCCCAAATTAAGGTATTTTTGTGCTGCCTTTATGATAATTTTAATCCTCTCTGTTCTGCTTTGTGTTTGAGCTGAACAATTGACTACTTCTGCCAGAAATGCTACAAACACAACACTATCCACTCCAATACCTGGTTTGGTTGCTGTAGGGCTATCATCTCTTCTTGTCCTGTTAGGATTCTGATCCTGTCTCTGTTCAGCCACTCTCGTTATTGGTGATATTATCTCACTTCTTTTTGCATTAGTTACTTTAATGGCTTCAGCATACGTCAACTTTCCTTCAACTCTGATTCTCTGTACTTCCGCCGCTCGTTTATGCGCCTCACATCCTTTATACGCAGCACTATGTTCGCCCCCACAATTGCAGCATTTGTTTTTTGTACCTTCGTTACATTTGCCATATTCATGATCTTCTCCTCCACATTTACCACACCTCTGTTTGCCTCTACACACCGCTGCTACATGACCATATCGTTGGCATTTAAAACACCTTAGGGGAGGCGGAACATATGTTCGTACCTGAAAACTCATGAATCCTACTTTAACTCTTCTTGGGAGCACTTCCTCTTGAAATTGCAATAGTATAGATAAGCTCTCCTGTTTTGTTCCATTCTTGAAATACATCAATCTCCTAGCCTTCACTACTTTAGCTCCTGATACATTCTCCAAGATTTCTTCAGATGTTAAATCTGTTGAAATCCCTGTAATTACTCCTTGCACTGTTTTCTTTTGTCCCCAAACAAAACATTTAACTTCCTTTCCTGCCAAAGTTGTCATTTTAATCATATCATCTCTCTGTTTGGCGTCAGAACAGGTAATCATCAAGCTACCATCTCTAAGTGGTTTAACATTCACAGTACCTACTTTGTCATGTAAGGCTTTCGTCAGTTTCAATGGGTTAACAGAACCAGGAGAATCAAACTGAAGTTTTACCTTAAACTCTTCCCCTCTATTTTGAGATGAAACTTTACTGACTATACTCTCCACATCCGAATCCCAACGATTATCATCATTAAGGTTTTTCTTTTTCTTTTTCCTTTTGAAATTTCGTACTATTGTATACCATTCTCCACTGTTAGTTTCTCCAGCATTTTCTTCTCCCATCTCCACCTCACCTCCCACTCCTACGTTACTTCCTGCCATCTCTGCTCCACACCCCTTCTCCACTCCACTTCCTGCCATCGTTCAACAGCTAGTCACACTGTTGAGATGATGCCCTTTGGTCTTTTTGTATTCTACAGATTTTGTCTAATTAACGATAATCCCTCCCTCTTCATTAACAGTCATGATTCTCCAGACTTGCCCAAATGGGAGCTTATGCTACCAGAAAATTCTCATTGGTTCTCAAAATTATACGCATGTGATGTATCTTGACTCCAATTAGTCAGATGTGTCATATTGAAGACAAATAAAAAGGTTCATGCTCAGGTTTGCTACTAGAGCTTGCCCAAAGTACTTTGGCTAGATGTTTGGTGCATTCCGCTTCGCTTGTAGACATGCTGAAATATTAACTAGCATTACTACTTTTACAGTATCTTTATATGGCAGAAATAGTAAGAGTAGTCTGTAGTTCCAAATTTAGCAACACACTCACAAACCTCCCTAAGCACTTCCCCACGGGGCAATCCCTGTCGCCAGTTTGAAGTGTTCCATAAGTGGACAAGGAAGGTTTATGTGGACAGACCCTCGACTCCTTGATTATGACAGAGGGGACGAGTCTACTCATATATACTTAGCAGTGTTGGGAAATAACTTAACCCTAACCCTACATGTTAGGCGTGGCAAAATGGCTCGATAGCGCCACCTGCAAAACTTCAATTAAGCGTCATTCGCACTACGTTTCACATACAAGTATGAAATTCGGTACACACATGTCCAATACCTAAAAAAAGTCCCTGGAAGCAAAATCTGAAAACCCAACAGGAAATTAGATATTTGGAATTTTCTCTGCAAAATGTTTGCAGTTTTTGCCATTTCCAGACGTGGTACTTTGACAAACTCCTCCTAGAGATTTTATCAGATCAACATCATATTTGGTCAGTCTAATCTTGTTAGATGTTAAATTGTGGCTGGACAAAGTCTGATGTTTCACCATGAAACAGGAAGCTGTTGTAAGTCAGGCATACAATGTCCGATCTCCCCCAAACTTCACTTGTTTGATAAGAGTCCTGACCTAAACACATCTACATGCCAATATTCAGTTAGTCATAGCGCCACCTTCTGGCAGAAGGAAGTGTGGCACAATGAAGTGAGTTTGCCATATTTCTCCTATATTTACCCGCTTAAATGCATGTCGCCCACTATTCGCCGTTTTCCTGAGGCCACCAGGTGGCGGTGCATGTGCGAGGGCCCTTTCATCGCTGCTTGCAGCTTTAATTATTATTGTGATTTAAATTATTGCCCCTGATTCAGTAAAGAACTCTTGTAATAAAGTTGCAGTTGTTGGGACAAAATTTAAGTATCAACGCCACTTAAAAAGGTGCACTCTAATCCTGTTTACATGAAATAAGCCGCTCGCACAGGTTTCATCTTACAGACCTGTTGCTATGACAGCAAGTTCAGGATGAGCTTCGAAGAACCAAACAATCAAAGATCATGCCAAATCACCAACAATCAAATCCAGCTAACGGAGTTGCGATGTACGAAGAACGGACCCCAGGTTTGATCTTACGGACCTGTTGCTATGACAGTAAGTCCAGTATAATCTGTGGCACACCGCGCCAGAGCAATTTCAGTTAAAAAGTACAGTATACACATTTTTATTTTACATTGAAAATGCCCAATCATTATATTAGATAAGACCCTATTCTTTATCTGAGATCATGCAGAGCCTCTGAAACTGTATTATTTGGACCTTTACCTGTTGGTTGCCACAGAAGTCCGTTATATGGAGAAAAATCCTGGAATGTTCTCTCAAAAATACCTTCATTTTTTTTTGACTGAAGAAAGGCATGAACATCTAGGATGAGAAGGGGTAAGTTCTAATTTTGAAGTGAACTAAGCCTTTAACACAGGGGAGATACAGATTTGACTTCCTTTTGGAGCTCGTCTCTAGCAGCCAGTCGATGAATTGCAGTTTAAGTCACTTCAGTGTTGGCTTCAAGAGAGACTGCAGGATGTTGCCTCTTAGCGTGACCCCCCAAAAGTATCTACCAAGCACCAGAAAGGATGTGATGCCATTGAAATGCCCTTTAGTGTTGTAACAGGCTTAGCCCTACAAAATATCAGTCCCCACACAGGCCAGTAGTAAAAGGCATTTTGTGGTGCATATTTGTACAGTCAAATCATGTAGATACGTTTAGTATTGTGCCAGTAAGGACCATACACAAATCTATTAAGATCACTTTTATTAAATCACGTGGCATTTCCAGTTATTTTTGGCCATGGTCCTTAACATTGATGGGGCCGACAGACGCCTTTTCCCATTGTAGATCTGATGAACAAATGATTAGTGAGAACTAAAGCCAGGAATGACAATAACAGTTATCAGAGTTAATCCATACCCGTAAGCAGCCGATCACTTCCACTTCTGACGCTACAAGTGGTGTCACAGCAGCCACACACCTGGTCAGAGTCATCTGCGGACACCCAACTGACAAGAAACACCCTCAGTTAATTTGACGACAACTAATTTACCTGTACACCCATCTAGCAGACAACATACCCATTAGCAGAGAATGAACAAGCTTTTTGCTCAGAACTTGAGGTTGTTGCAGCCGCCTTCAAAATGCATGTGATGTAGACCTGCAAAGACAATTGTTTGTTCACCATGGTAGCATATCATACAAAGAGTTGCACAACTAAAACACACGTACCAGTCCACTGTCTGCTTGCTGGAACCTGAACGCCTCTAGTTGAAACCGTAGCTTATCACCTTGAGTCCGAGGCATAAAGTGAGACGTGGAGCCTGTGAGCTTGGCATCAACCAGACACCTGTAAACAGAACCCAGTTAGAAACCCTGCAACCCTTCTGGAAGCTGGTATACATGAGGTAGCACCTCTTACCCATTATTCTCAATAAAGGAGTATCTGGGGACAGAAGCAACATCAGGGACTGCAGTAGCCACGCAGCTGTCCACAAACACACGGACGGGAACATGGCTGTACAAACGCACTGATGCTTCAAGATTGATCATGTCACCCAGGAAGTACTGGTTAGAAGGTCGCTCAAATATCCAGTCATCTGCAAAGAAAGAGTCTTAGCACAGGGTCACAAGCATGCCACAAATCAGTTTGGGATACACCAACCAGTCATGAGCTTGAGGGAGAAGACAAAGACTTCCTCTGCAACCTTAGTTGAGGCATATGGGATCCAAGTGGGCATTAAGGCATCGCTGCTCACATTATGTGTTCTGTAGGAGTTAAACAAGCGGTCATCTCATGCCCATAAATGGTGGGATCAGATCCAGCGAAGATCTTATCCAGATCCTACCTTGGATAATGACACTCGATACCAATCACCGCAATACTGCTCCTTACAATAGGAACACCATATGAAACCTCTTGTGGGGTGTAGATAATGTTGAAGGTATAGACAAGCTCATCCTCAGTCACCTAAAAAGAAAGTTAATTGAAAACGATCATGGATGTTTTTGAACTGTCCCTGTGAGTAACGGCAAAATAAAACCCCACCATTGATGTGCTGCTACATCCATGCAGTTCAGACTCAAAGATGAGCACTTGAGCAGAAGGATCCTCTCCAGTTGCAGTGCAGCCTCCCAGTGTAAAAGCAGAGGACAACAGTGGGTGCCCAGTCCCAAAGAAGTCCTTCATCACTTCCACATATACCGAGCTCTCTCCACACTGAGCAGCTACACTGTTGGCAGGGACAGGATGCGGCAACTCAAAAGGAACGTCGGGTTGCTGTGGTTCCTCTGGTAGACTTGGAAAGCTCCACGTCAGTTTTGCCACTGGACCCTGCAACAGCTCTTTTGATTGAACACCCATAAGATCTTGAGAAGGCTTTCCAAAGTCAGGAAACGTTTGTGGTGCAAATCCAGGTTTACTGGGAACCACAGACATCCTGGAATCAGCCTGTTGAGAAGCTTGAGCCAATGTCCTAGGCCTAAACTCACTTGGACTGCGATTATGTGCTGCTCTTGCTCTCCATTGTGCATCAGAAAATCCAAGAGCAAGAATAAACACCAATCCAAATCCAACCTGCCAAAACCCCATTATTGCCAAGCTTGTTTCAACAACACTTTCGGGTGCTACCATCCAAATTTATACAGATGTAAATCAGCATGGCTCCACCTTTCTCATGACAGGCATCATTTTTCTCTGCACCTGCCAATTTACTCAATCAATATATCACAGGTGTAAGTCATTGATTGTTTATCACTCAGGATCAAATGAAGTATCAAATAAGGGCAGGTTATTAGTAGCTAAACCAAATGATTTCTTATTTTCAAGAATTCTCTGAAACACAAACAACCAAGTCTTTTTTGCGTCTTCCTTTTTTATTAATTCAGAAACATGGCCACAGACAGAATTGTACACTAGAGTATCCAAAATAATAAAGTTGAGAATGTTTATAGTCAGGTTTAGAGTGTAAGAAAACGTTCTTCCCTCACATTGACAGCAATCTTAACAAGCCGGAACTGAAATGGAGCAATTTTGAATAAAAGGATAAAATGAAGTACCAAATAAGGGCAGGTTATTAGTAGCTAAACCAAAATGATTTCTTGTTTTAAATATCAAAATGACAGATCTGGGGTCCATTCTTCGTACCTCTCTTAATACATCTGAGATGATTTGACAGATCCCAGATCTTCTAATCATGATAACTGATCTCTGGCTAATTTGGTTCTTCAAACGAATTTGCGGATTGGATTAAAATATCTGGATTAAGTTATCTAAGGCTCCGTCCACACGAAGCCAGAGCTTTCCCTATCCGATCTTTTTTTCCCCCCTCGTTTCAAGAAATATCATTGAAAATAGCATTGAAAAGACTCAAAACGATGTAGTATACATGCCAGGTCAGTATGTGGCGCTGTAATCCTGCCACAGAAATACACTGAAAACAGAGAAGAAGAGTTGTGGCTGAAAGGGGTACAGCAACGGTCGTAAGTGAGACAAAATCTCACAACTAAATAACAATAAATAAATGTGCTACTTACCAGATTAACGCTTACACCTACCCCAACCCTAAACCTAACTTTACAATAATGCAAATACAGTAATTAAATGACGCAATGCCCAGTGCCCTGAAATTAATGCACTGCTCAGAGTAACTGTACAGCATGTGTGTAAGACTGCAATAACATTATAAAGTCATTATTCTATCAAAAATAAATCTCTGTTTCTAATATTATTTTGAAATACATTTTTAGGGCCCGAGCACCAATGGTGTGAGGACCCTATTGGAATTGCTCAGCCTATTATTCTTCTTCTCCCAAATAAATCACATTTTTGAGGGCCTAAACATGCTCGAAATCTCATGAAACTTTGCACACGCGTCAAAAGTGGTGAAAATGTACATCCAATATGGGTTTCAGAATTAGGCGTGGCAAAATGGCCCGATAGCGCCACCTACAAAAAATCAATTAAGCGCCGTTCGAGCTACGTTTCACGTACGAGTATGAAATTCGGTAGACACATGTAAAAGCCCAATACCTACAAAAAAGACCTTGGGGGGCAAAACCTGAAAACCCAACAGGAAGTGTGATATATTGAATTTTCTCTGCAAAATTTTTGCCATTTCCAGACCTTGTACATTAACGATCTACTCCTAGAGATTTAATCAGATCAACATCATATTTGCACAGTCTAATCTAAAGGCCTTGGTGATGTTAAATTGCGAAGATCTTGAGTTTTCCCTGAAGGGCGTGTCAGTGGCGGCCTCACAAAATTCGATGGTTCGCCATAAAACAGGAAGTTGTTGTAACTCGGGCATACAATGTCCGATCTGCCCCAAACTTCAGATGTTTGATAAGAGTCCTGGCCTGAAGACATGGCAAAATGGCTCGATAGCGCCACCTACAACATTTCAACAAAGTGCCCCTCCCGCTACGTTTCACGTACAGGTATGAAATTCGGTACACACATGTAACAGCCCAATACCTACAAGAAACCTCCTGGTATTGAAACAGACATTCACTTTTGTCCACTTGCCCTCAGCTTCTTATTCTTTAACATCAGCAGTTTATGCAACTGGCCACAGACCTACGTTTTCTCCAATTTTCCCCCAAAATGTCTCTAGGAAAAATGTGATACAAAGAGCAAGAAGAGTTAACAGGACTAAGACTTAAGTTAATGATGGGACACTAAAATGGACAAATATCATAGACCCCATTTGGAAAGGTTTATTTCACAAACCTAATACACCGACATTTAGCTCTTCAAACCAGTTAAATTTAAAGTTAAAATGGGATGCATTTCCTTGACAGCATGGATACTAGTCAAATTGCCTTCCACGTTCTGTTTTTAATGGTGCAACAACAAGCACAGACAGTTAAACAAAGTAGCTTATCCAAATCTACAGAAGCGACATGGTTAAGACCAGTTAATGTCACACTCTGGAAACAGTTTATAAAGACCCCTTTCATGAGTGAAGGTTAAAAGTTTAAAAAAAAAGGACAAGTTTAAACCATTTTAGACCCATTTACACCTGTATTTAGCATAGTCCACTTGTGATTGGACTGATAAACGCTTTAGTACCAGTTGTGTAAACAGGCCCTCAGACAGCAACTCAGGTGTGATACACCAGTTAAGGGACTAAACCAGCTTTTATTAAAGCTTCAGTCTACTTTTTAATAAACAAGAAAAAAGGCTGGTCACAATTTGGGATTAAAAAGGACAATGCAGGTTGAGACTGATTTCATTGCAGATGCAATGCTGTACTTGCATGACTTCGGGGGGGCTTTCTTACCAAAAAACAGAGGGACTTGGCATGCGTGAATATCAATACAAGCAGTTATGTTAGTCCAGCCATAAAGCCACAAGTAGAGACCAAAACAGATTTGATACCATTAAGAACAGGGACCCAGGTTAGCAACTGGAACTTGGCAAATAGGTCAGGTTTGGGCAGAAACTTGGCTTGTTTAGTTCAAGTCAAGCATAACCTTGAAGCAAAAAAGGGAACTCTGGTTTAGTAGTGTAGCCCAATAAATCAAACTGAGAACAGTCATGAAAGATCAATACCAAAGAGACAGTTGAGTTAAGAAGTTTATTAAAACTACTAAAGTCACATGACCAGGTTAACTTCTCCACTAGACACCACAGTTTGCCCACTAGAGATGGTCTTGACGTTAGCATCTCTTCCTGGAAAAGAAATGGTAGAATTGTGAGGCATTTAAAAAAAACAAATTCTCAAGGTTCCTGAAGTCAGTTTACAACAAGCACTCACTTTTCCTAGTGCAGCTTTGCTCACAGGAGCCAGAAGAGGGATGGCACACTGCTGTACTACAGTGGATGAAGATCTAACAGAGGGGGAAAGGGTTAAGCCACAGAAAGAAAAACACCTAATATTAAGGATTCAGGAAAAGCTGCAGAGCATACGGTTTCCTGTAGAGGAGCCAGTGATGCTGGGTCCACAAATGTGAACATCTTCACAACAAAGCGCTTGTAGTGGGTTGGGAACTGAAGACCAGAAGATCCAGCCACTGGAACCAATGTGGTCAGGTAACGGTCATCCTGGTAAGGGCATCTGAAAGGCAAAGAGGCAGTCAGAAATGCCTTACAGCGCACTAGATGGATAAAGACTGGCCTTACTCACCCATCAACCAGAAGGTCCCACTGGGGTAGACTGAGGGGACTGGGGGTTGATGTCGCCCAGCAATGTCCCAGCATTAGGACAATGTTGGGGTCGGTCCTCTCCAAAATGCGCACCTCAACATACACAGGCTCCCGCAGGACTTTTGTGACCGGATAATCAGCGTCACCGTAGTAGGACGTGTATGCCTCATCCCCTGAGAAAGAAAATCAGCGTTTAACCAGAAACTGCCGCAACCTGGAGTTTTAGAAAATACTCATGCATACTTGGACAGACACTTACCTTCAGCACAGCCTTTGGTGACACACTGACCATTTGCCAGTCTAAGCTCAACCCTGAGGGGTCCAGGAGCCGCTACTGGTGGAGGTGCAGGAACAGTGTTGACCTCCACAACCAGAGCTTCCACAGAAGTAGCAGAGTACCTACACTGGAAGAGAAGCCTAGACAACAAATAGTGAGCTTGTAGCCTTGTCAAGGATTAATATTTTTTTCTAAAAAAAATACCTACTCAAAATGGCTGTCCCTTGTGATGGAACCAAGTGGTCCGACACCCACTTCATACGAGGAGGTCATTCGGTTTTCATACACCACATATCCACCGTCCTCCTGCAAATAGTAACTGTTGGCATCCAGTCCATTCCAAGCCATGCAGAACAGAACCACAAGCAGCTACTCACCATCATGCTTGTGCCACATGCAGTGACAGGGAACTGGTATATAGCAAAGGAAGGTGTGGATCCCACAGGACTGCAAGATGGGTCATTTCCACCCAGGAGATGGACTGAATCCAGGCTCAAGCGAGGTAGTGTAACATCTCTAGCCACCACTACCACAAACTGACCATCTCTTATACACTGGACAGTCACTGGCTATTACTGAGTTATTACTGAGGAGTGGTTTAACGTGAACACCTTTACATTGACTCACTCTTACCTGCCCTCCCATAGTAACACTGCTGTCCATTAAAGCAGCAGTTGATAGCTTCACACTCAGCACCACTGATACCAGGTGGGCCACATTGGATCTGCTCATAATCAGCTACAGCACATTTGTCAAGGGGCTCTGCCTGCGGCACTGGCTGCTTAGACTGAAACTGCTGAGGAAACTGTTGACTAGCTTGTTGTTGAACCTGCTGAGGAAACTGTTGACTAGCTTGTTGTTGAACCTGCTGGGGAAACTGTTGACTAGCTTGTTGTTGAACCTTCTGAGGAAACTGTTGACTAGCTTGCTGTTGAACAGCTTGCTGTTGAACCTTCTGAGGAAACTGTTGACTAGCTTGTTGTTGAACCTGCTGAGGAAACTGTTGACTAGCTTGTTGTTGAACCTGCTGAGGAAACTGTTGACTAGCTTGTTGTTGAACCTGCTGAGGAAACTGTTGACTAGCTTGTTGTTGAACCTGCTGGTGAAACTGTTGACTAGCTTGTTGTTGAACCTGCTGGGGAAACTGTTGACTAGCTTGTTGTTGAACCTGCTGGAGAAACTGTTGACTAGCTTGCTGTTGAACCTTCTGAGGAAACTGTTGACTAGCTTGTTGTTGAACCTGCTGAGGAAACTGTTGACTAGCTTGTTGTTGAACCTGCTGGGGAAACTGTTGACTAGCTTGTTGTTGAACCTTCTGAGGAAACTGTTGACTAGCTTGCTGTTGAACCTTCTGAGGAAACTGTTGACTAGCTTGTTTTTGAACCCGCTGGTCAGTTTGCATCAGAGCTTGAGGAATCTGGGGCAGATTACTCCACTGTGGAACAGCATGACAAAAAGCACAAAACCACACACAAAGTGCCAGCAATTGAACAGCACAATAACTTCCTGCCATTGTTCAACAGCTAGTCACACTGTTGAGATGATGCCCTTTGGTCTTTTTGTATTCTACAGATTTTGTCTAATTAACGATAATCCCTCCCTCTTCATTAACAGTCATGATTCTCCAGACTTGCCCAAATTGGAGCTTATGCTACCAGAAAATTCTCATTGGTTCTCAAAATTATACGCGTGTGATGTATCTTTACTCCAATTAGTCAGATGTGTCATATTGAAGACAAATAAAAAGGTTAGGCTTGTTTGAGATGCGCCTCGCCTCGCCTGCAGGGGCCCGTTCTTCGTACCTCGCTTAATACATCTAAGATGATTTGACAGATCCCAGATCTTTTAATCGTGATAACTGATCTCTGGCAAATTTGGTTCTTCAGACGAATTTGCGGATTGGATTAAAATATCTGGATTAAATGATCACAGATCACAGCGCGTTCTTGTGTTCCCTTTGTACACCCTTTACATTTTTATTTAAATGTTGTAATTTAATTTTTAATTCAATTTGGAGCAGATTTGTAACGTGACAGTATTCAAGTTTCTTAAGGGTCAAATTCTCTGCATCTCTTGCGCTGCATCAAGCCATCCCATAATATCTGTCATCACTTAAATTAATGCACGGCTCAGAGTAACTGTACAACATGTGTGTAAACCTCCAATAAAATTATAAAGTAATTATTCCATCACAAATAAATCGCTCAATCAAGTGGCTGTGTCTATATTATTATAAACAACATTATAATATTATATACATTCTCATATACATATAGCCTACAATATAACATTTTTACATTATTATTATTATTTAAAATTATTATTATTGCCCCTGGTTCAGTAATGAACTCTTGTAATAAAGTAGCAGTGGCTGGGACAGATTTTAAGTATCACCTCAAGATGCAATCTAATCCTGTTTACATGAAATAAGCCTGCTCATGAGCAGGTTTAAGCTTACGGACCATTTACTATGACAGCAAGTCCAGGATGAGCTTCGAAGAACCAAACAATCCGAGATCATGTCAAATCGTCAACAATCAAATCCAGCTAACTGAGTTAGCGACGTTCGAAGAACGGGCCCCAGTTCAGCCGAGACTAGGCGGCTGCAGTGAGGGGAGGAGTGAAAAAAGTGCAGGCAAGCCGGACAGTTCTCTCTTCTCGTAGTGGATCCGACACCTGCGAGATCAAAGGCGGATATCGCGGGATTCACACTCGTGCGCTTTGTTGCTGATAAACTGGATGTAATTTAAGTTCTGTTACTTTTATATGAAAATAAATATTATGAACAAGACACCCAAAGTTTTTGTTATTTATTTCCATTCGAAAGACGTGTTTATCAATCATTTTTACTTTAATTAGGCCTACATACATGTTTGTATATATATATTTATAAATATGACAACAATCACATAACCCACAGAGAGATCGCCTTTTTTAGAGAGTTTGGGAATATTCACACCTAAAAACATGATATCAGAGTTTTAAAATCAAACATTTTTTAACATTTACAGTCAGTTGAGAGCAGCTGCGCTCGACTGCAAAATCCGACACATCCGCCTTTCGCTCGCGAGAGTTTTTTGACATACGTCGGCATGACATCAGAGCAAGATGGACCGCCCTCGGACACTTTTCTAACCGGAATGCATCTCGCGCTGATCACCGGTGATCGGTTCTGCGCAGATTTCGCTGATCTCAAACAAGCCTGTTCATTCTCAGGTTTGCTACTAGAGCTTGCCCAAAGTACTTTGGGTAGATGTTTGGTGCATTCCGCTTCGGTAGTAGACATGCTGAAATATTAACTAGCATTACTACTTTTACAATATCTTTATATGGCAGAAATAGTAAGAGTAGTCTGTAGTTCCAAATCTAGCAACACACTCACAAACCTCCCTAAGCACTTCCCCACTGGGTAATCCCTGTCGCCAGTTTGAAGTGTTCCATAAGTGGACAAGAGAGGTTTATGTGGACAGACCCTCGACGAGTCTACGCATATGTACTTAGCAGTGTTTAGATTAGATTAGATTAGATTCAACTTTATTGTCATTACACAAGTACAAGTACAAGGCAACGAAAAGCAGTTTAGGTCTAACCAGAAGTGCAATAGCAGCAAGTGCAGGATATACAACGTTTGCATAAGTGCAGGACATGGATATGTACTGAGTATATATAAATATATCTATAAATAGAGAGATGGTTATTACTATAAACAGAATTTACAGGTGAATATGTACAGTGAATAATATACAGATGGTTATTACTATAAACAGAATTTACAGGTGAATATGTACAGTGAATAATATACAGATGGTTATTACTATAAACAGAATTTACAGGTGGATATGTAATATAACATACAGATGGCTATTACTATAAACAGAATTTTACAGAGAGAGGTATACAATGATATGTTAGGCTAAAATGAGGAATATGGCAGTGGATTAAGGTAGTGCAATAAATTATGGACAGAAGCTATCCGAAAAAAAGTGTAAAAGTGCAGTGGAAAGTGATTGCATATTACGGTTAGAAGTACGGTGCAAAATGCAAATGTAAACAGTAGGTACTGTAAATAACAGTCGGCAGTGCAAATGAGCATAATCCAGTTAAGGTATGGTAGTGCAAAATGAATAAGTAAACAGTTGTGACTGTAATAAACAGTCGGTAGTGCAAATAACAAAGTGAAGGCAGATGTGAGGTAGGAGAGTTAGCAGTATATGAGGGGAGTGGATCAACGGGGGTTTGAGTTCAGTAAAGAGACAGCTCTGGGGAAAAAACTGTTCTTTAGTCTGCTGGTCCTGGTCCGGTGGATCCTGAAACGCCTGCCGGAGGGCAGGAGAGAAAACAGTCTGTGGGCTGGGTGCGAGGAGTCCTTAAGGATGCTGCGAGCTCGATGCAGGCAGCGTTTCCTCTGGATGTGCTCGATGGCAGGTAGTGGAGTCCCTGTGATGCGCTGGGCAGTTTTCACCACCCGCTGCAGTGCCTTGCGCTCCGCAACAGAGCAGCTCCCATACCACACTGCCACACAGTTGGTCAGGATGCTTTCTATTGCGCAGCGATAGAAGTTCACCAGGATAGCCGAGGAGAGCTGATTCTTCCTCAGTGTCCTCAGGAAGAAGAGGCGCTGGTGAGCCTTCTTGACCAGGCTGGAGGTGTTGGTCGTCCATGACATGTCCGCCGAGATGTGGATCCCCAGGAACTTGAAACTGGAGACACGTTCAACAGCCATTCCATTGATGTGGATGGTGTCGTGTGTGCCTCTTGACTCTTTCCTGAAGTCCACGATGAGCTCCTTCGTTTTGGTGGTGTTGAGGAGCAGGTTATTTTCGGTGCACCATGTGGCCAGGTGCTGGATCTCCTCCCTATAGGCAGTCTCATCGTTGTTGCTGATGAGACCAATCACTGTTGTGTCGTCTGCAAACTTGACGATAGAATTAGATCCATACACAGGCTTGCAGTCGGAGGTGAAGAGGGAGTAGAGAAACGGGCTTAGCACACAGCCCTGTGGTACACCAGTGTTAAGAGTGATGGATGTGGAGCAGGTGAATCCTGAACGAACATTCTGGGGTCTGTCAGTTAGGAAGTCCAAAATCCAGTTACACATTGAAGTGTTGATGCCCAGGTCTCCAAGTTTGGCTATTAACTTGGTTGGGATGACAGTGTTGAATGCTGAGCTGAAGTCAACAAACAGCCTACGTGCATACGTGTTCTTATGGTCCAGATGGGTGAGCACAGAGTGCAGTGCCATGGAAACTGCATCTTCTGTGCTCCTATTGCTGCGGTAGGCAAACTGGTGTGAGTCCAATGTGGATGGTAGAGAGTCTTTTAGGTGTTCCAGGACCAGCCGCTCAAAGCACTTCATGACGATGGGTGTGAGTGCTACAGGGCGGTAGTCATTAGGGCACCTCGGGTTAGAGTGTTTTGGCACTGGCACAATGGAAGTGCATTTAAAGCATGAAGGTACAGCTGCTTGGGCAAGAGACAGGTTGGGGAGTAACTAATTAAATGTAACTATATTACATAATTTAATTACAAAATAAATGTAACTGTAATCAGTTACAGTTGCTGAGAAAATGATGGTGTGAGGACCCTATTGGAATTGCTCAGTCTATTATTCTTTTTCAAAATTAATCTCCTTTTTGAAGGCCTAAACATGCTTAAAAACTCATGAAACTTTGCACATGCGTCAGAAGTGGTGGAAATCTACGTTGCTGAATTAGGTGTGATAGCGCAAAATGGCTCGATAGCGCCACCTACAAAATTTAAATTAAGCGGCATTCAGGCATAACTCTGGCATATAATCTGCCCCCCAATTGTTTGATAAGAGTCCTGACTTGAACACATCTACATGCCAATATTAGTTAGTCATAGAGCCACCCACTGGCAACAGGAAATGGCATGTTTTACACTGTGATTGACTCCTCAACGAGATTTAACCAGATCAACATCATTTTTGGCAGTCTGATCTTAAGGCCTTGGCGATGTTATATAGTGAAGATCTTGAGTTTTGACTGAAGGGCGTGTCCGTGGCGGCCTGACAAAGTTCAATGTTTCGCTATGAAACAGGAAGCTGTTGTAAGTCAGGAATACATTGTCCGATCTGCCCCAAACGTCACATGTTTGATAAATGTCCTGCCCTGAAGACATCTACATTCCAATATTCAGTCATAGTCAAAGCGCCACCTGCTGGAAACAGGAAATGTGGCACATCAAAATGACTTTGCTGTATTTCTCCTATATTTAACCGCTTAAATGCATCTTGCTCAATATTCACTGTTTTCCTGAGGCCACGGGTGCGAGGGCCCTTTCATCGCTGCTTGCAGCTTTAATTCATTTTAAAGTTTATGTCGGGAAACAGACCCAACAAAAGCAGACAATCATGTTTTTTTTTGTTATAGTATAGTGTGAATTATTCTTCATGGTCTCATGAATTCTATATTTCTCAAATTTAATTAAAACGCAAAAAATATGTTGTATTTGTAGTATACACCTATAGTACACAAAAATTCATCGATGTATTTGCTCGATTAAATTGCACAATTTAAATTACTCTATATAAAACATACATACATTTTTTGAATGGTTATTCATCTTTTTATACATATTATTCTTGTATCAATCCACTTATGAATTATCTTTTTATCCATTATATATTTTGATAGCATATGCTCATAGTTCATATACTTATATTCTATTCAGACCAGAGCTTTGGTTCACCTCTGCTCATGCTGTCACTTCTCTAAAAGTTGAGACATGTCCCTCGTCAAAGTCTGTTATCGGGTATAATATCAAGAGTCGCATGAGTTTGTGTTTTAACAGAGAGTATTAGCATAAAGTCCAGACATGTTGAAAAGGCTGATTTGTCTCGTTCTACAACCCCAAAACAGAAAAAGTTGTGACAGTATGGAAAACACACACAAAAAAAAAAAAAAAGAAGTGATTTCTAAATTTACTTTGACTTGTATTAACAATATGACACAAAATATTTCATGTTTTGTCTGGTCAACTTCATGTCATTTGTAAATATGCATCCTTTCCTTTCCTTTACCTGCAACACATTTAAAAAAAAGTTGGGACAGGAGCAATTTAGGGCTAGTAATGAGGTAAAATTGTTAAATAATGATGTGATTTGAAACAGGTGATGTCAACAGGTGATTGTAATTATGATTTGGTACAAAAGCAGCATCCAAGAAAGGTCTAATCCTTTAGGAGCAAAGATGGGCCGAGGATCACCAGTTTGCCAACAAATACGTGAGAAAATTATTGAAATGTTTAAAAACAATGTTCCTCAAAGAAAGATAGGAAGAGATTTGGATATTTCACATTCAACAGTGCATAACATAATTAAAAGATTCAAGGAATCTGGAGGAATTTCAGTGCGTAAAGGACAAGGGCGCAAGCCTAAGCTGAACAACCGTGATCTCCGATCCCTCAGGCGGCACTGCATCAAGAATCGTCATTCATCTAGAAGCCATATCACCACATGGGCTCAGGACTACTTTGGCAAACCTTTGTCATGTACCACAATACGTAGTTACATCCACAAATGCCAGTTAAAACTGAACTCTGCCAAAAGGAAGCCCTATGTTAACAGTGTCCAGAAGCGCCGTCAACTTCTCTGGGCTCGGAGGCATCTGGGATGGACCATCACACAGTGGAAACGGGTACTGTGGTCAGATGAAGCAGTATTTCAAGTATTTTTTGGGAGGAATGGACGCCGTGTGCTCCGGACCAAAGAAGAAAAGGATCATCCAGACTGTTACCAGCAACAAGTCCAAAAGCCAGGGTCTGTCATGGTATGGGGTTGTGTCAGTGCCCTTGGCAAAGGTAACTTGCACTTCTGTGAAGGCTCCATTAATGCTGAAAAGTACAAAGAGATTTTGGAGCATAATATGCTGCCTTCAAAAAGACATCTTTTCCAGGGACGTCTATGCATATTTCAACAAGACAATGCAAAACCACATTCTGCACACATTACAAAGTCCTGGCTGCGGAGGAAGAGGGTACGGGTACTTGACTGGCCTGCCTGCAGTCCCGACCTGTCTCCAATAGAGAACGTGTGGCGCATTTTGAAGCGCAAAATGCAACAACGAAGACCCCGTACTGTTGCCCACCTTAAGACTTGTTTGCAGGAAGAATGGGACAAAATTACAGCTGAAACACTTCATCACTTGGTGTCTTCAGTCCCTAAACGTCTTTTAAGTGTTGTGAAAAGGAATGGCAACATTACAAAGTGGTAAATGCTTTACTGTCCCAACTTTTTTTTAAATGTGTTGCAGGTCTGAATGACAGGAAAGGATGCATATTTACAATTGACATGAAGTTGACCAGACAAAACATGAAATATTTTTGTTCATATTGTCTGCAATGAAATACAAGTCAAAGTAAATTTAGAAATCACTTCTTTTTTCTTTTTTTTTGCGTTTTCCATACTGTCGTTGTAAGGTTGTACTTCTATAGTGTTAAAACCAAAGTGTTTAGCTAAGCTTGCAGAATGTAATACCAAGAGGCCAGAGCTGATTCTTAGAAAAGATCATTTTTGACATGTTAGTGAGGGAAAAGGGCATAACAAAAAAAAAATTCCAACTGCGTACACACGTTTTCAAAACGACGTCTCCTTTTTTCAAAACTCTACACACAGTTCCCAAAACAGCACATGCAAAATGCCTCCTTCAAAATTTAACAGAATGCCATGAACGCATGTCAGAATGAAGCATTTGCATCAAATGGCAAACACTTCTTTCATAATAGTACATTTTTGGATATACCATGCAAACACTGTTGTTCTAAATCTGAAGCTCCTTGGCCTTTCATAGGCTTATATCTACATTTCAATACAATGTTCTACAGTGAAAGTAATCCACTGAGAGGGGTAACAAGTACACTGTAAACACCAAGGCAATGAAGAAACAGAAAATATTTATTATGTCAAACATTAGGGGAGTGCGGGGCACAACCTAAGGCGGGGTTAGTTTTAACACACGTTTTAACACTTCCCACACATGCCAGAAAGACGAAACTTAGTGTATTTACTAGTTACCATATCAGCATTATTTAGAGAAAAAATAGCGCCACAATTAAAAAATCTTGGGAAGATATTACTGAACATTTATTTAATCATAGCAAAAGTAAATTTCTTAAGTTTATTTTTCATCTCAGTTTTTTGTGTTTATTTAAAACAAGACAATTCTGATATTATTTTAATCTTATATCTGTTATTTAACTGTTGAGATAGTTCTTTAATGCTGATCTAACAGCAGAAGACACGAGCCACGGTTTAGTCCAGGAATTGTTGGGGGATCACATGATCAACAAGTGTGCCCTAATCTCATGAGAGATGGCTCTCCTTCCTTCTCTTCTTTGCCCTCGTCCTCTTCTACCTCTTCCTCCAACTCCTTCTCCTCTTCCTATAACTCCTCCTTTAAATTTGTCCTTGTTGTTGTCCCCTCCTACTCCTCTTGTTCTCTGTCCATTGTTAGCATCCATTGTTCAAAACAGGTAATCTGACTTTGACCTATTTATAGGCCTACATTCTAAAAGGTGCTGGGTTAAAAACAACCCACTTTGGGTTGAAAATGGACTAACCCAGCGATTGGGTTGTTTTAACCCAGCAATTGGGTTGTTTTAACCCAGCACTTTTTAGAGTGTATACTACAGTAAAGCAGTGATTGGTTAGTGATCTGTTAAGCAATTAGTGTTTGCACATGTGAGGAGTGTGTCTGTGACCTGGGGCCCGTTCTTCGTACCTCGCTTAATACATCTAAGATGATTTGACAGATCCCAGATCTTTTAATCTTGATAACTGATCTCTGGCTAATTTGGTTCTTCAAACAAATTTGCAGATTAGATTAAAATATCTGGATTAAATGATCTAAGATTACTGAGCGTTCTTTTTTTCCCTGAAGAGGGCAGATGCATCGATACTCGAAACCACGATTAGCAATGCAGCGATTGGCTGGCGTCAAGACAGCAACGTAATGACATCATATAATTAAAAAGCCACCTGGCAAAAAACTTGACAAATTACACAAAAAAAACCCACGAATTTCTGAACCTTTATAAGGAAACAGCCAAACAACCAAACCAACATAAAAGTTATAATAAATAAATGATAAATGTTTTTTTGTTTTTTTTAACATGATTACCAATTATTTATATTCACGATTTTATACAGTATTTGTACACCCTTTACATTTTTATTTCAATGTTGTAGTTTAATTTTTAATTCAATTTGAAGCAGATTTGTAACGTGACAGTATTCAAGTTTCTAATGGGTCAAGATCAAATTATCCTCTCTTGCGCTGCATCAAGCCATCCCATAATATCCGTGATCACTTAATGCACGGCTCAGATTAACTGTACAACATGTGTGTAAACCAATAAAAATAAAATTATATAAAGTAATTATTCCATCACAAATAAATCGCTCAATCAAGTGGCTGTGTCTATAGTATTATACACAACATTATACATTCTCATATACAATATAACATTTTTATATTATTATTTAAAATTATTATTATTGCCCCTGGTTCAGTAATGCACTCTTGTAATAAAGTAGCAGTGGCTGGGACAGATTTTAAGTATCACCTCAAGATGAATCTAATCCTGTTTACATGAAATAAGCCGCTCGAGCAGGTTTAAGCTTACAGACCTGTTACTATGACAGCAAGTCCAGGATGAGCTTCGAAGAACCAAACAATCCAAGATCATGCCAAATCGTCAACAATCAAATCCAGCTAACTGAGTTAGCGAGGTACGAAGAACGGGCCCCTAGTGAATAAGTTTCGCATTTGCGCACAACATCAACGTCATCGTTCTCAGCCACGCCCTCTGTTCGCTGATTGGACCGGTAAAAATTTGTTCGGAGAAAACCTAAGAATACACCGCAGTTTTGGGGATTTGGTGTGTAGTTTTGCACTTTGAGTGAAGGGTTTCAAAAATCGTGTGACATGAAGAGATTTTGTGTGTAAGCAGTTGGAAAAAACTGTAATCCAAAAATTAAAATTAGCCCATGATTTACACCCCCCTCAAGCCTTAGGTTATATAAATAAATGTTATTTATTTATAATGGCAGTGAATGGCAGCTAGGGATGTCAATTTACACAAATTCCCATGATTGATCATCGATTAAATTAATAATTGATTAATCGTTAGCCTTAAAGGGTTAGTTCACCCAAAAATGAAAATTCTGTCATTAATTACTTACCCTCATGTCGTTGGACACCCGTCAGACCTCCGTTCATCTTCGGAACAGAAATTAAGATATTTTAGTTGAAATCTGATGGCTCTGAAAGGCCTCCATTGGCTCAATGCACTTTACACTCTCAAGACCCTTAAAAGGCACTAAAGACGTCGTTTCAAAGTCCATCTCACTACAGTGGTTCTAAAATAACTTTATGAATCGGCGATAATAGTTTTTGTGCGCAAAAAAACCCTAAATAACGACTTATATAGTGATGGCGATTTCAAAACACGGCCTCATGAAGCTTCGAAGTGTTATGAATCAGTGAGTCGAATCAGCAGTTTGAATCGCCAAATTTCAGCAGGTTGGCGGTTTGACACGCGATCCGAATCATGAATCGGCTCGCTGATTCATAACGCTTCGTAGCTATGAGTTATTTTAGAGCCACTGTAGTGAGATGGACTTTGTAACGACGTCTTTAGTGCCTTTTAAGGGTCTTGAGAGTGTAAAGTGCATTGTGCCAATGGAGGCCTTTCAGAGCCATCAGATTTCAACTAAAATATCTTCATTTCTGTTCCGAAGATGAACGGAGGTCTTACGGGTGTCGAACGACATGAGGGTAAGTAATTAATGACAGAATTTTCATTTTTGGGTGAACTAACCCTTTAATACTGCAATATGAGTCTACTACAGTGGCTTATAGCATGACAGGGTGTGCAAATGCTGCTAAAAACACCATCAAATCAATGAGAAGGGTTTTTAATCTAAATTAAGGGCTTTTAGGATTGTAAAATGAGTCTATGTCTAATTTATCATCTAATTAAAGTGTGATTTGGCAGGTGGGGGAACCCTCAAATTTTGTGTAGACTGTGCAACAGGGAAAAATTATATATAGGCTACGTTTAGGTAAATACGTTTAATAAATTAATTAACAATATGTACACACACATTCACTATCTTATGCCTAATCTGATTAAATTATTTAAAAAAAAATTTATATACACCCAATACCGAGGTCTAGACCACAGAAACCTCATAGCTGACTACGGCCATATACGTAGTTTACCTCAACACTTCCGTTCACACGGTCTGAGCTAGAGGTCTGGTTCAGTTTCGCCACAGAGCCTTTACTGTACACATGATGTTGCGCTTGTATCAAATTCAAATAGATAAAGCGACTGCCTGCCTTGTGCTCAAAACCATTTGTTTAGTCATGATTAATATTGCATTGCATAATGTGTGCAAACCACAAAGAGAACTGCAAGAGCCCTTGACTACATTTGCATTTCAAGTTATGACAGCACGTTCAGCACACAACCCTTGACGGATCTGCCAAATATCATGTGATTTCGTCATTGTTTTCCACGGTTAGGTCCGAAATACAGTTTTCAAGTACGGCAAGTAAATTAATGAAGCAGGTCTTTTTCTTGTTTCATGTGTCACAGTAATGATCAATCTACGGGTTATTTAGTGCTGTTACAAACCCTGAAGCTTTGTCTTTTCAGAGTTTTTCAGTATAAAAGTAAATCGTGTTTAAATGTCAGGACTTCCTGTCGGGACGAAAGTAACACTTGTTACTTTTGTCCCGCTATTATATATATAATGCATATTATGCACATTTAATTTAATTTAATTTTTATTCTGTTCATACTGTTGAAGAAAAAACGTATCAAATAGATTGACATTGCAAATAAAAAATATTCTAAACAATTCAAGTTTGTACTGTCATATTACATTTGAAACATTTGATGAACTTTAAGATATAAAATTAAAATGTAATTTAAATTTTTTTTTGCAAAGATAAAGGACAAAATATGTTGCAGTTACATATTAACATGGTCATAGTCAGGTATGTTTTTTTTAAAAAACAAGAGTATCACAAAAAAATCTAGCTTGTATTGTTGTGTTACTTTTGACCCACCTGATGGGGTCAAAAGTAACAATGTGCAGCTTATGTTCAAAGTGAATATATACTGTGGTCATTTTACATTTGTACAAAATACCACCTGCTATTGATAGGCCACACTTGTGAGTTATTGACCACAGCAAAAATATAAATCGGTCTAAAATATTATCTTTTAAAATTACGTTTTTCTGAAAAATGGTACTTTCGTCCCTGCTCTCCCCCTATATAGCTACATTAGGGATGTGCGCTACGACTAATTTGATAAACTGAAGTTATTGCGTTTGGAAACAAAGATGAAATTCTCAAGGTGAACGCATACCATAAACTAAAATTCAACTTTCTTCAATTAAAAAACATGTTTCACAATTTTTTTAACGTTTTATTCCAATGTGCAGATTACGTTATTTTAACACCAGAAACACGTTCAAACTCAAACCGGTGCGCAACGTTTGGAACGGTTTCCAGGTTGAACGTCGTGTTTCCTGGAAACGGTGTGCAACAGGGTTTGAGATACGTTTTCTCTTGTTTGGTGGGTGTGTCTAATTTGTCAGCCCAATCAGCAGCAACTAAATGTAAATAAACTGCACGGTATTAAAGAGACAGTTCGTAAAATGGATCCAAGTAAAGTCGTTTACAAACGTGTTCGCTGCAGCTCGGTGTGTCGCAACAATCGAAGATATTAGAAGACATGTTTGACTTTTCATCCTGAAAAGGAAACACAGTTTCCACAAATCCCTTCACTCTTTTATTCTGGACGGCAAGGGCAGTGACTGTAACATTGAGCGTGCTTTGCAGTATTAAACATGTGTTTATATTTCATCAGGCTCCGAAAATGATTTTAAAAACCCCACAAAGAATGGTCTTCTCAGCTGCCATAGTTGCAACCCCTGCGTTATCAGAACAG
The DNA here is from genome assembly GCF_949357685.1 of Gobio gobio. NCBI lineage: Eukaryota > Metazoa > Chordata > Actinopteri > Cypriniformes > Gobionidae > Gobio > Gobio gobio. The sequence continues at coordinate 50,832,616 of NC_137109.1, forward strand.
GGTGTTCAATGCATAGATATACATAATAAAGGATAGATGTCTCATCCGCGGCTGGCCAATGGAGGTCGACGTCCGCACCTGGCGGCCATCTTGTCACAGTCAGCTCGCTCACTCGTAACATTGTGTTTTAATGGTGCATGTCCTTTTTAAATAATCATAACTTGCTCAATTTTCTACTGATTTTCAAACGGTTTGGTTTGTTATAAACCTCATGTAGTTATGACACTGCATACTTATGAATAATTATTCATAATTTGTTCAAGCATCCAGAATTATAGCCACGTTAATAACGTTTGTAAGAAACCAAACCATTTGTAAATCCGTCAAGATTTCAGCGAGATAAGAGTATTTGTGTTCAGATCAGTCACCTTACATCAGGAGCCTGCCAGAAAGCTTGCCTGTGACAAGATGGCCGCCAGTGATGACGTTAGAAACTCCTAGCTATGGTTCAACGCACCACCGTTTACGGTTAAAAACGCTTTGCAACGTTTTGTCAAGGCTAGTTTCATTTTCATAGCAGACAAACGTGATATTTACGTCTTTGACTACTTAAAGAAAACGTATGTTGATATTTTCACGTTTTATTTTGGTTACATAAACATTGTACTACATTAATATCTAATTGCAACCAAAATACAACGTTGTGGAAAAAACTAAACGTTTTGTGTTTGCTGGGTATTGCATCTGAATGCTGTTTTATATTACAAGTTGTTTAGGAATTCCAGTGAGGAAAAAGTAATGTCAGAACAAACATAAAAAACACAACACAACTACTGTATTTAAAATCTTTTCACATGAGCATGTTTAAACTAAAGGGTTTATACTCTCATTGATTTGAAACTCCGCATATTTACTGATCTGAAACGCGATTTCACTGAGTTGGGAAAAGATACTTTTATTTTGAAAGGACCCGCTTTCATCCGGAAGTTAAACACTCTTGAGATCTCCCCGGTGTTTTCCAGTCTGTGCTTTAGTCTTTGAGCATCTGAAGGGTTTTGTGTTGATTGTACCCCCGTTAACGGGAGCAAATGTCGGCGCAGGGCGACTGTGAGTTCCTGGTGAAGCGCGCGCGGGAGCTCGTGCCGCAGGACCCGTATGCGGCCAAAGCCTGGCTGATCACCGCGCGCACCCTCTACCCCACAGACTTCAACATCCAGGTGACAATAAACACACCACGATCACATATAACAACAACCCCACTGTACACATCATTCAGCACTCTAGCTCAGGGGGGTTCAATGTTTTAGATCAAAATATGATCATGCTTAACCTATATAGTTGAATGTATGTTTAAACTGTAAAAATAACAGCTCTTGTCTCACTGTCTGTGTCCGAAATGGTTCGTTTAAGAATTCAGTCCCTCTAAACCCCGCCTTTCCGAGAGCGCCTCTGCTCTGATTGGTCAAATGCTCAGTCTGTTGTGATTGGCCGACCGCTATGTTATGAATGTCAATTTTTTTGAGCAAAACATCTTGATTGTATTTGGCTGACTATGGTACTGTACTGTTAGATGTAATGCTGCTTTATTTATATTATTTAATTACACAATATGTCATTTTTTGCTGCTAGAGGTCGCTTATTCAAAACAAAGGCGTGGCTTGATGACGTTGAGATTTCATGGAGCTTTTATTCTGCCGCGAGCGCTTCCGCTCGTGTGTGTGTGTGTGTGTGTGTGTGTGTGTGTGTGTTTGTGTGTGTGTGTGTGTGTGTGTGTGTGTGTGTGTGTGTGTGTGTGTGTGTGTGTGTGTGTGTGTGTGTGTGTGTGTGTGTGTGTGTGTGTGTGTGTGTGTGTGTGTCTGTCTGTCTGTCTGTGTGTGTGGTAACGCAGCTCTGTTTTGTCATATCACACACATGTGAGTGTGTTAAAGTGATGTTATAAAGCTACTATGAGACACTTGTTCACACTGCAGTGAGCGAGATCATATTAGGTGGTAAAACATGGCACTCGCGCAACCCTCTACGCACACCTTGGCAATAGAATCGCCTTTGGCTAGTAAATTTTTTTGTTTAGTCGCCAGACTCATATAATTTATTATATTATATTATACTTTTATATATATATATATATATATATATATATATATATATATATATATATATATATATATATATATATATATATATACCACCAAATGTATCAATATCTTTGTAAAATGGCACAGCTTTTTAAATATCTGAACCTACACGCTTAACATCAGTCAGCATTAGACTATGTTATGATATTATGATAATCAAGCACTATATAATGATACAACTTTAGTAATTAGAGCTAAAACTGTTGGAAAGCATGTATGAATGCATATTTGTCATTTAACTGAACTTTTGACTGCTGGTGGTGCTTAAGATATTGTTGGTGTTTCTTTTAAAAAAAATAGATAATAGTAATTATATTATATTATTAAAAGATAATAATAATAATAATTTTACTACTAATAACAATATACAACGCACTAAGGATTGATGAGCTGCTGGGTTCATGAATATTAATCATGTTGACAGCATTCGCTCAAACTGATTTGCTGAAATCAAAACAGGGACAGGAAAAGATTGCCGTTTGCGCATTAGTTCCGCCCACTACCGGAAAAAAACGGCATATCTTCTGCTTGTTCTTAAAAGGAGAATAACTCCAAATGAACTCCGTTATTTTGACAGGAAAATAGAACAAAGAATATTGTTAACATTAACGCGTCGATTTTGTGTGGTATTTAAGACGCGCGCGCGCATGTGTGTGTGAGAAACGTGATCAGCAAAGCGACGGAGTTCTTCACACTAGAGTTCACTAGAGTCAGATGAGCTGATTTGAATTCGCATATATCGCTTGACAAGAGCGAAACTCTCAAGCGCTCATTCAGAGTGTTCAGCGAGTAATGCCGATACCAATATCGATACCGATATATGTTTATTTTTTCCCTTTGTTTGGAAACCACCATTTTGAGCAAAAACATTTTTTTTTTCATTCTGGTTTCAGATTTCTGATGTCTCCTTGCTAAAAGGATACTTGTTAAAGATAAATAAATGTTAATAAAGTTATTTTTATAATAAGAGTATATTTTCTCTAAAAATAATAATAATAAAGTCAGTGATTTTTCAACCCAGACAGATTCAGTTCTAATCTAAATATTTTATTTTTGGATTTAATATTTGTGCCTATGAAGTGGGGGTGGCATGGCATCAGTTGATGCTGTCTTTAGCTTCAAATAAAAAAATATACAATTATTTTAGTGCTCCTTGGATTATTTTTCATCATCCATTTCATAAAATTTTATTACAGATTAATAAACTGTATATACAATTATTTAATTTGAAACAGTGTCATGTTTGTGATTTGACATCATTACTGCTTTATTTATTCAGAAAAAAAAGTAACTTCAATTTATTTGTGTATTCTACTTTTCATTGTATTACTGTAACAACAGCGCCTCCTCTACATATATATAACATTTTACGAGGCAGGCACTAGGACCTGGAGGAGGCTTCTGCTGCTGTGGAGGCTGCTGCGCGCGCTAGAGAGTGGGGAGACACGATTGTTTTTGGCTAGTTTTGTTGTGAAAACCCAGCAACCCTACGTTGTCGGTCACGTCCTTCTGTACATTCACAAATTCAAGGCAGTATTTAAAAACGGTCAATATAAATAATCATACATGCAATGTATGTGCTTGTTTTTGCTTCAAGAATGACCACACGGCTGACGTGATCTTATCACTATAGCAGTCCTTGCACATGTGAGTTGTTGCAGGCTCGTTTCAACACGTTATCATATCGGCAAGGCATATCTGCATTTTTTTCATATCAGTCGATGACGATTTTTATATTTTATGCATTTATCGGCCGATTTCGATGTCGTGCCGATAATATCGTGCATCCCTAAAATCAACAACACCAGATTTACACAATAAGACTAACTGTGTTGAGCTGGAGAACAATGATGAGTTTCTGTCCATCAATGATCCAAACAGTTGCTCACCTGTCTAATAAAACACATAATAAATTAAAGCGTCTTTGGTGTTTCCATGGTTTCCACAAAATAAAAATTTCGATGTATGATGTAGGGATGTGACGGTGAGGAAATTTTCCCACCGGTTAATTGATGTGTGACAACACCGGTAATACCGGTATCACCGGCGGAGGCTTTTAAATCACTAATTCTATCTAACCGAAAGTAACATGCACACGACCGCTCTGAACTGAAAACGCGCCAGTGCGCACACACCGTGACTGACCGCTCGTCTGTAAATGCGCGCTCTGTGAGGCCATGGGCGCGTCTCAATCAGTTCCCTAGTTCAGTAGTCAGGGCACTGATCAAGCATTGATCAGTCTATGATTGAGATGCACGTCATGAATGCACACTGTTAGTTCGTCCGTAAAGCCTCGTTTATACTCGACGCGCCCGCACGAGCGCGAGGGTGCGCGCGGCAAAAATAAATCCACGCAGCAGCGTAGCGCGGAGGCTCGCACTGCGGAGCCAGGCGAAAGTAAACAATGCGCGCTCTGTGCGGCCGTGCACATTTTACTTTCGGTTTTTAATCAGCGCCAATTCGGCTGCGGGTTGCTTGAATTGTGGGTTCATTAGCCTATTATTTTTAACGAAAAACACAACAACAAAACAAATGACAAACTCCCTTAAATAGGCGCTTTTACGTTTCGCTTTGAAACCGAATCTTCCGCGATCATCTCAGTCAGCTCCTCACTCTTAAATCTGATGAATGACTCCTGCCGCTGCCGAGACTCACGGTCGGATCCTGCTTTATTAAGCAGACACTTGTATTGTCTGTTCTCTAACTGAACTAAATTATTTTATTACTATAAAAAAAAAATCAAAAAGACGGTGGGCGGTGCCACGGTCGGCAAGTGATGTAACCGGTGTGGAGTCTGGACACCGGTAACACCGGCAACACCGACTATCGTAGCAAGCCTAGTATGATGTCATTGATAGTGTCCTGGTTAAAATCGCTTATTTCTCTGGATTTAAACATTGTTGGAAAAATGCACACAAGTCAACAAAATATATAACACTGTTCTAGTGGTTTTTGAATATTTTAATCCAAAAATCTTACATATTGTGCCTTTAATTAAAATGTATTTGGTTTAGTTTAATCTTATAGGTCACTGTATAAGATTGGTGTGCATGCAGACAAGCAACTCCAAAGTCATGTGTTCGATTCCTAGGGAATGCATGAACTGATTAAATGTACATCTTGAATGCCTTGTAAGTTCATATATGCATATCTGAGTGTGTGCATTAGACTGAAGGAGCTGAGCATCATGTGCAGTGTGTGTTTGCAGGCAGTTTTGTATCTAATGCGCGTGTTATGTTCATGTGTGCAGTATGAGATGTACAGCATCGAACGCAACGCCGAGAGGACGGCCTCCGCCGGCAGGCTCCTGTACGACATGTGAGTCCCCAATACACACACACACTCACTTCGCTTCAGTTCATGATTGCAGGCTGCTGACGTTTAACGCTCTTTTTCTGCTGCACAGATTCGTGAATTTCCCCGAGCAGCCGGTGGTCTGGCGTGAGATCGCGGTGATCACTGCGGCGTTACGAAACGACAGCCAAGACAAACACGCACAGTTTCTCAAAGGTGCGCGACCTACATCAATATGTGTTATTTAGAGTTTTATTTTTAGTTCAAGTGACTCTATTACACTATTTTAAAAGTCCTAGTGTTGTTTCTCAGTCTCCTACAACATGCATACAAGGTCAAAAACACGCGTTCACACTAGTGTTAGACCGATATATCGGCCGGACGATATTTGCAATTTTTACGTGTATCGGCATCGGCCGATACAAGGCTGCTGTGTTCGCCGATATTTTTCCCCCTGCATTATTTACAGACAGGCGTCCACAGGGCAGCTCTCATCGTCTTCAAACTCTCTTGCTCTCCCTCCCTCATATTAATCAAAATCAATTGAGAATTGACACGATGGTAAAAGGTGGAAAGACTGAAGTTTCACGTGGAGCATTGGGAGATTTTTTCCTGAATTACCGCTGGTGTTTCTACAAGAGATTAAGTGAAGTGCACCTACACTCTAAAAAATACTGGGTTAAAAATAACCCAAGTTGGGTTGAAAATGGACTAACCCAGCAATTGGGTTGTATTAACCCAGCAATTGGGTGGTTTTAAGCAAACATTTAACCCAACCGCTGAGTCAAAACAACCCAATTGCTGGGTTAGTCCATATTCATATTCAGTGTACGCATTAAATGACTAGGTTGTAAATAGTTTTAAAATGAAGTATAGTACAGTCAGTGTGCACTTTATTATTCCGCTTGCTTGTTGATACTGTGTGCAATAGTGTAATTATTTTATTTATGCTTAAATATTTATTTTCAGAATTTATTTTCACCACTGAACTCTTTTTTTTCTTGTTCTACCTCACCTGTTTTTACTATTTGTTAAATATATATATATTTTTTTAGTTCAATAAATGTTCCTTTTTTAAAATTGTAAATTTTAAATTGTTATCATCCTGATCATGGTGTCATTTTTATGATGTAAATTGAGGGAGCAAAAGCAGAATCGGTTTCAAATATCGGCTCAAGAAAATCGGCAGCCCGTATCGCTAATCGGCTAAGGCTGATGAAAAAAATCGGTATCGGCATCGGCACTAAAAAATCCATATCGGTCGATCCCTAGTTAACACCAGACGCGAATAAAGCGTTTCGCATTAAGTTAAGTCAATGCAAAGACGTGAATAGACATTCTGTGGCACGAATGCTGCCACGTTAACCTATCAGGAGCTTGCTCTAGTAGTGACAACAATGTGGACAAATCATATGTGGATACCCGGAGCTGTACGAAACATCTTCATTCTTTATAAAAACAGGAATAAAAAGGATCTTGCTTGGAAGAAAGTGAGTGAGGAGGTCGGACAAGTTGTATTTGGGATTGGGGATTGGCACAAATATCGATTTCGATCTTGATTCAGTATCAATTCATATGTATATAGCCTACTGTACATATAAGGAAAAATAAGTTTGCCTTTTTAGCACTATTTGAAATTAAATTTGCTCACATTCATTAATATTCACTCGTGTTTGCTTATATAAGTATCATTAAAAATATAAGGATGCAAGTTATTAATGTTTTAAAATTTCACATTTAAAGAAATCTAGTGTTTGATCATGTCTAAATATGTATTCAAGTGCAAAACCTAAAAATAAGTAAGCAGTTATGATCTGCAATACTTTTTTGAGCAACTAGATGCATGTATATTTATTAAAAAGCCATACAGGCACCTATAGTGGGTAAACCATGCCATTACAAATGAAATGTATTATTTTTCCAGGTACATAATGACTCTAATTTGCATCGGATTTCTCCATTTTAACCTTAATTACTACACTAATTGTAATATAAATAAGAAAAATATTTTAATTAATTAAATGGGTCATTAATGGACCATAATTATTGCACAAATAGTAGGCCTATTTATTACCAAAAGATCTCCTCAAAATATTATTAAACTAAAATATAGAACATTTATTTAATTGAAAAATAGTTAAGGTGTATGGTCACATTTGACCACCAATGAGTATGAGTGTGAGCAATTAGTAAGGAATACCTGAGGGCTAAATACAAGAAAAACATTAACATTAATGTGAACAATGTGGATCTCCATCACTCTCCATAATAAAATGAGACTTTTAAATAGTGTTAAAATAAATAAATAACGACGAAAAAAGGAATAACGACACATAATATGTGGCGGCCGGTGATGATTCTGTGGCGCACCGCCACAAATTAGTCTGTGTGGGAAACACTGGATTTATTTGCGCAAGTCGCTTCTGGTATGAACGCACAGTCTGTGTCTGAAACGCTTCAATAAAGGATTCGGTCTCTCTAAACTCTGCCTTTCTGTGAGCTTCCTCTGCTCTGATTGGTCAGATGGCCCAGTCTGTTGTGATTGGTCAGAAACCAAGCGCTCATTAGCATATCTGAATTTCATCTCATCCTCAGCACTTGATACAAAGTAACGCTGGTGCTGGTTATTGTCTCTTTTAGGACACAATAACTTAATTTGATATGCACTTTGATCTTTGAAACATCTTTTTACAATCACGGACAATTTTATTACACACTTCATGAAAGGTTAAATCCCAAAAAGCATAATAGCGGAACCTTAAAGGGATCCCCTGGTGTTAAGACTTGTATGGCTTAATATAACATAAATAATGTCTCTTACTGAAATATGTAGTAGAAAACCCATGAAAGATCCACGTTATTTAAAAAAATCCATTACATATTTGGACAATGGGCGGCGCCATTTTGTTTGCGTTCTAGGTTGATGATGTACAATGGTTGCACTCGGCAATAAACTGGCGCTACCCGTAGCTATTTCTACCACAACACAACTCGAAAAAAGTTTTTTTTTTTATAGCGTAGATCTTTCATGGGTTTTCTGCTACATATTTCAGTAAAAGCCATAATTTATGTTATATTAAGCCATACAAGTCTTAACACCAGGGGATCCCTTTAAAGGGATAGTTCATCCAAAAATGAAAATTATCCCATAATTGTGTGCTGATAGCACATCAGTGTGTATGACATTCTTCTTTCAGACGAATACAATGAGTTATATCAGAAAATGTCTTGGCTAATCCAAGCAGTGAATGGGAGCCCAAAATTTGAAGCTCAAAAAAAGTGCATCCATCCATTATATAACTGCTCCACACGGCTCCAGAGGGGTAATAAAGGCCTTCTGAAGTGAATCCATAGGTTTGTGTACGAAAAATGTCAATATTTATGCATGCATATTCATATTTATTAACCCCCGAAGCCGTGTGGAGCACTTTTATAATGGATGGATGCACTTTTTTGGGCTTCCATTATAAAGCTTGGATTAGCCAGGACATTTTCTACTATTACTCTGATTGTGTTCGTCTGAAAGAAGAATGTCATACTCACATAGGATGACTTGAGGGTGAGTAAATCAGGTATTTGTGTGTGTGTGTGCAGGTGTTTTTGAGACCCTTCCGGGTCCAGTTCAGTGTAAGATGCTCTTGAAGGCCACAGAACAGTGTTTCAACACGCTGGAGAAAGCAGAGATGCTGCTGCTGCTGCTCAAGAGATTCCCGGAGTCCGTCGTTCAGCATGGAGTGAGTGGAATCATCGCACACTATTATTTTATTTCATTTATTTGACAGGGACAGTGCTCATTAATGAACAGAAACAATACTGTAAATGAGCCATATAGGCTAATATTCAGGGTTTGACATGAACTATTTTGCTCAACAGCCACTTTTTTTGGTGTATATAATCTCAAATATTATCTCTGCTAATTTCTCAAGCAATATTCTCATCTGTGTTCTCTCAGCTATGACGCATTTAAATCTAGCATATTTTGTGTATGAGCCCAAACAGTATCCTATAAATCAGTCCTTCCAGAAAAATGCGGCTTTTTTTTGTGATTGTTGCGGGCAAAAATCCTTGATTATGCGGCACGTTTTCTTAAAAAATGCGATGAAAAATGCGGGATATTTATGCAATTGTATGCGATAAAATTGCGGGAACTTGCAAAAACTGCGGTTTGATGAGAAAGAGAAAAAAAGCACTACATCACAGAAAGTGCTGGAATATTTAAGTTCTCATCTTGTTTTATTGAAGACCTTAATAATGGCTCAAATTTAAAAAACATTTAGTCAATCAAGTTCTGTAGCTTTACAAAAGGAATATGCTACAACTTCTGAAAAAATTAATAAATAACTTCCTGTTTTACAGATGTCGCTATACAAAACAGACATTTGAGTGCTTCCAATGCACAAAGTGCAATCTCTTAAAGGGTTAGTTCACCTAAAAATGAAAATTCTGTCATTAATGACTTCCCTTTATGTTGTTGGACACAAATTAAGATATTTTAGTTGAATTCCGATGGCTCAGAAAGGCCTCCATTGGCACAATGTACACTCTCAAGACCCATAAAAGGTAGCCTACTAAAGACGTCGTTACAAAGTCCATCTCATTACAGTGGTTCTACAATAACTTTATGAAGCGACGATAATAGTTATTTTGTGCAAAAAAAACTAAATAACGACTTATATAGTGATGACTGATTTCAAAACACAGCATCATGATGCTATGAATCATCGAGTCGATTCATGATTCGGATCGCGTGTCAAACTGCTGAAATACGTGACTTTGGCGATCCAACCCGCTGAATCAACTCATTGATTCATAACGCTTCAAAGCTGTGTTTTACAATCAGTCAGCACACAGGGAAACTGCTTTGCTCTTTTGCTGTTATTTTTGTTGGCCAATGGGAGTTTGTGCTTCATCATGGTTTCACCGGTATCTTTGGTTTCTCCACGGGGTTTGAAGCTTTTCGATGACGTTCGCGTCGGGTAATCACGTCACTTCAAAACGTTCCCATGGCAATAGGCGGAAATGGCGGCTCTTGTGTGACGTAAACGAAAAAATTTCAACTTTCTGCTAATATATATGACTTTTTTTGCAACGAAAATGCGGGGATTATGAAATCATGATAGCCCCGAATATTTTGCACGCGGATATAGGCAATTTATGCAGCGAAAGTGCGGAGTATTTGAAAAAATGCGGCCCCCGCATGAATATGCGGACTTTGGCTGATTATGCGTTAAATCACGCGATCGCATAATCGCGTTTTTCTGGAGGGACTGATAAATACATATCCATATTTTCATATGATTTGACAGTTAATTTTATTAAATATCAAAAGTCCAAAAGGTGCGCATCATACCGGACACCCGACTAAACACTATAAAGTCAGTTTTATGACTGTAAAGCCCTATTCAGACGGGATTAGTTTTACATGGGGAGGTGGGGGTAAAGTAATTATTACCAGAGGTTCTCTGTGATTTTAGTCCCGTCCGAAAGTGCCATCTCGGTAGGTTAATCATTACGGACAATGTCAGTAAAGATTACGGAGACTTTTACCTTCTGAAAAAGGTCCGGAAAAATGACCTCGGGCAATACTAATCCCGTTCGAATAGACCCGCTGTAAAAATGTATGGTAAAATTTCCTGTTTAAAAGTAGTTTTTGGCGCGTTTTGCAAGCATGGAGGCGCTTGAAGAAGTACTCTTAATATATTAAACACAGCGTTTCCTCCCTGCTCCAGTTTCACATTTTTCTTGTTGGCGCCATGTTGTGTGTTTGCTCACTTGATAACAGGAAGCAACGTCATACGCACATGACGACAAGGAGGTTACTGTGGTGCATAAAGCAAGTTACCCCTCCCACTTCTGCTAGTTTTACTGAGATGTCTTATCCCGTGCGAATTGGCCATTAATATTACAGACATCCTGAGGTAAAATTACTTTACCCCCACCTCCCCATGTAAAACTAATCCCGTCCGAATAGGGCTTAAGTCATTCTCTTCAAATGCTATTGAAGTTAGAAATGTGTATACCAATGTTATTTGTAACTTTAGAGACGGTCCCTAAATTCGTGAATATCGAACATCAAGCCAACATTATGCCAGTCATATCAGATGCGCTGTGGTTCTGCTGTTTATTTGAAACAATATTCACTGCTGAAATAGAACAAAAACCACTGTATGATGAATTAATTTAATATGAATTTAGTATGAAGGGCAGATTTAAGTGAGTGAGAGTGGCTCTGAACAAAACTCCAGCTCATCTGAACGCCTCTGATTATTAGACATCGCATTCATAAACTCAATAGAAACACGTGTGATTGGTTATAATGCACAACGTGATTATAACAGATGGCTTTTGAGAAGATTATAATAAAGTTCAACCGCCAAAGTGGCTAGTGTGAGTGACTGTGTTACACACCACAGCCAAATACACCCGCGGATGTCGGGTTGGCGGGTGTTAATGTCAAGCCCTGCTAATATTCATCCTTTGTCTCTGGTCAGTTCTTAAAAAGGCAACCCAAGCTTAAAATGAAAACACATAATCACAGGTATCACATATCAAATAGTGCAACAATAACAACGATCTTCTGTTTCACTCGATGCATTCAAGAAGACTCTCTGATTTAACTGTGTAAATAAAATGTATTTTTGACTCCAGTATAAACACATTTATTTCCGTTCAATATAGAGTTCATGACAGAATGGTGGCTGGTTGTTTTTTTTATAGATTTTTAGGGGCCATGAAATCGTTAGCGTTCTTATTATTCTGCTTCTTCTTCTTCTTCTTCTGCCATTGGAGTCTATGGCAGCCCATAGAACCGTTTGGTGTGGTCTCGATAGATTCGGGACGTCATGCCGAGTCGTCTGATATCCAATTTTACCATATCGGCCATTTTGGCTGTCGGCCATTTTGAATTATGTGCTAAAATGCTGTATTTTATGACAACATGAACAGATTTGATATGAAACTCGGTATGGGTCATCAGCACGATGCCCTGAAGGAGCCTGAGAAGTTTTGAAACAGCGCCACCTAGTGGATAATTTGTTTTTTCAAATGCTTATAACTTTGGGTGTGATTGACTTATTTTCATGGAAGTAACTTTTCTTGTCTCCTGAATCCTTGGCGAGTCCAACGATACCAGATTTGCCAGGTTTCGGCGTATGGTTTGTGCAGCGCGGTATTTTACTGCTTAAAAAACGTTAGCTGATATCTTCGAAACCGCTAGTCCGATCGAGACGAAACCAGTGTCAGAAGTTCAGAAACATAGGTCGATAGCGAAAAGCTAATACCCAAATGTCAAAATATTGATAGCAAGGGGGAGTAAAATCCAATCAAAGTCAGGTGTCAGTTATTTTTTATGTGTTTTTTCATATAAATGTCTATAACTCCAAAACAAAATGAGATATTTTCACCAAAATTGACACACATGTATGAGCTCACTCCGAGGACACATAAAAAATGGTAGGATTGTGCCTCTTGGTGGCGCTATAATAGAACAAAACATGAAATTCCCATAGACTACAATGCGTTTTTCAGCCTTTTGGCCTAAAATCATCTTTAAATTGCTCATTGCTGTCGTTTATCTGACACTCCCAGCCCTTTTGGCATGTCTTGTCTTCTTCTTTGCGCTTGGAGCTATATTTTACTTTTTATTGATACATTTGATTTCTTATGCATCTGTTATGATTGTTTGTAAATCTTTTTTATACTAAGCACTTTTGCCATTGTTTGAAATGTGCTATGTAAAGTGGAGGCTCTCACATACATGTTTGCACGATGAAAGTACACACTAATACCAATAATGTTTATGGGGAGAGGCGTAGACAAACCCTGCCTGACCTCTGACCCCTTGACCTCTCTTCCAGGTCAGTTTGGGAGAGTCCCTGTTAGAGGCGGAGACTGTAGAGGACCTGGACACGCCCGTCAACTGCTTCAGGAAGTTGTTTGGTACAAATTGATCATCTCTTCATTATTTTATTTGTGTGTTTTTGTGCTTTATTCCTTGAGCAGTTGTGTTCATCTCGTTCTCAGTGTGTGACGTCCTGCCGCTGATTCTGAATAATCCCGAAATGTGCCTCCCCGTCAGTCTGCTGTATAAGTACATGCACAAAGCAGCAGAGTTTTATATATGTTATGTCACACGGGAGCCGTCGCCGGATGGACAGATACAGGGTAAAAGCACGCGATTGCATTTTGTTTTGCGTTTAATCTATCAATTTACATACGGCTAAAATACTGTGATGACAGTGACATTTTGTCCAATAATATTCTCTTTTGTAATTCCTCAGGCTCACAGGAAGTGAGCGGTCTGAAGTCTCCAGGACGGGGGCGGGGTCGGCGATATGTGATTGACGGGCTGTCAGAGAAGTCGTCAGTGGTGATGGAGCCGTGGGAGCGGCTGCTGGAGATGCTGGGCGTGGTCAGCTCGCTCTGTGATTGGCAGGGAGAGAAAGGAAGCCGGTGAGAGTCTGTGAAACGTTGTCGTAATAATTGATGCGTATTAGAGCTACAACTAACTAGGGCTGAACGATATGGACAAAATGTCATAACTCGATTTTCATGCCAGATATCTCGATATCGATACAATACGATATGACTACGTGTTCGGTGAAAACCAGAATCTGAATTCAAATGTGTTTGATTTAAGCCTACATTTCAAAAATGTGTGTCAGAAAATTTATTGTTTTTAAGCCTTTCGCACGTACGATCACACAGGTGTGATCAGTCTAGGCTGGATGATCAAGAGCATCACATGATCAAATGTTGAATTTAGCCAGAGACAGGCGCGCTCAGAGCTGTCATATATCACAACTTCTCAGTGTTTTCAACCACATACTGTTTATTTTAGGTTTCAAACATATAAATTCACATAAGTACTAAAAAAACAATACATTTAGAGTTTGTAAAATACACACTGATGTCTATGGAAGAGGTAATAATCCTTTCCATTATAATTCGACACGTTTTATTCATATCAGATACACATTGTGTAAGTAACTTCAATGTTTACTCTATTCTATTCCCAGTTCACCAGCCACTTACTTTTAAGTATTTCGGGAGAAGTGGATGAATTCACGTGTTGTAAACATTAGAGATGGGCATTTCAAGCAAAAATGATATTCGAAGATCGCTGGGAATGATTCGATTTTTATTTGAAAATCGCAACTCCTCCCCCGCATGCACGCATGTATAGGCTACACACATAAACAGAGAGAGAGGGAGAGAGACCATTCACACTCTCAATCTGTATGATAACAAACTGTTTAATTCATTAGGGAATAGGCTATATCAACTCAAGCCATATTATTGTAACATGCTGAAACATATGACTGTAATGTGACATCGCCCCAAGTTACCTGATAAATGCCACAAGTCTACAGCGTGCGCGTGAGACGTTATTCTTCTGTTGTCTCAGGGCGTTTTTACTCTGGCATTTTAGTTCGGAATGGGGCACGGTTAGCATGAAAAATTGCTAATGTGAAAGCTTACCTACAGAGCTTGGTGTGCACTGAGGTACCGAACCCGAGAACACACAACCGGAGTTCGGTTGCTCTCGGAGCTGAGCCGTGATTCACGTGAATGTGCAAACAGCACTCGGGTGCGCACTTGTTGTGGAAGAAAGTAACTAGCGCATGCGTTTTAGCCGATTACAATGTCATTAGTTCAATAACATACACGTAAGAGATGATAGTGTTGATGATTTAGCTGAGATACGATCGCGAGAGCGAGCCTGCAGTGTATTCGCGCATAGAGTGCAATCAGGGCAGCAAACCCAAGTGTCGTTTACTCAGCTGCACATAATAGCACCAAATTAATTGAAAAAAGCCCAATATATTGACCCGCGTTCTGTTTTCTATCACGCCCGTGCACGTTTGTGATGACGTAAGATGAACGCAAACGCACCAGGGTTCAAGTTGAGTGTGAAACCAGACCAACATTGCGGAGGCGGAGGGAACAATCAGACTCGGACCGCAGCAAACGTGTCCAGTATAAAACACCCTGAGAGCGGACTGGCAGCTTTTAGGAGCGTTATTGGCAGCGCCTCTGGTTACATGAACGCGTCAGCACCACATCAGCACCGACAACTTGGGGATTTTTTTTGGACGATAATCGCACATACTATTCGATATTCTATAATTAAATAACTAATCGAATATTCGAAAATCGCAACCCATCCCTAGTAAACATAGAGGTTGTAAATCCAACAGATCCGATTCTGCGGCACAAACTAACACGGCGGCGCCCATCGCGCATACAGCTCAACTAACGCCATCGTTATAAAGGTGTTTAAACAACAATATACTTCCACTCGCATGTATTTGACAATCGGAATATCAGATAGTTCATGCCATAGCTAACACATTTGTGAATATTCTGAATAAAGAAGGAAAAAATGACATAAAAGCAGATCATCATTCATTCAGCGCTTTTGCTGCTGCAGTGTGTCACGTGACAAGCAATGACGCGTCACCATGGAAACGCCGCCCCCCCTCTCACAATATAGTTCCCACGTCCCTGTAGTGTGCGCGCGCTGGCTTTAGCGGCGCATTCAAGGGCACTCGTAAAACTGATGTTTGTTGTGACTGCCAGAGTTGTATGCAGGGCGAGCGCGGAGAGGGGAAATCTATATCATCTATATCGTTGCTTTTTTCGATAGTAATATCTTGAAAGTTCATATCTAGATATAGATTCGATAACGATATATCGTTCAGCCCTACAACTAACGATTATTTTTTTCTGTTGCCTAATCGAACTATTATTTTCCAGATTAATCTGATGGTTCTTTTTTACAGATTGTAATTTTTCACATTATTGTATTTCAAAGAGGGTAGTGAATTTGTTTATTATTTTATCATGAAATCAATGAATGTTGACAATATTAATTTAAACGAAATAATATAAATTTAAACGATAAGTCGATAACGATAAATTGTTCAAAGCAACCGATTCATCTTATAACAAAACATTGCCGAATTAGCAAAGACAGTTTAAAATGTAATTTAATATTAATTTCTTGTTTATAGAACGTTTGTATAAATCAATATAATTTGCACTCACGCTTATATATTCATGAAAACAGCTCTCTTGCTATTGCGATATTGCTTAATTATATATGTTATATAAAAAAACTAAATTTCAGAATTTTGTGGGCATTTATATTAACTTTGCACATTTTTCAACCCGGCAGAACAGTAACAAAATAAATCACATTACACAGAAGTTATTGATTGCAATTTAGGCTGTAAGTTTTACATCAAATCACATTAATGATGTTAAATCAGGCAATGCACCTGTGATTTAGTGATATCCCAGCACTAGCGCATTTCACGCATTTCGACATATTTTCGTAGTCGACGTCACACGTCGTTGCAGCCCTAATGTGTATGGTCAGCTCTTATTTTCTGTGTGTGTGTGTGTGTTGTAGGTCGTACTCCGAGCTCCTGCAGCGTATAGCAGAGTTGTGCCGCTACATGTCCGCTGCGGATGGGGAAGGGTTTGCCCGCTGCTGTGGTCAGATCGTCACCTGCTGTACGCTAGTGTTGTTCCACAGCGCGTTTCACTACGTCTCTGCCGTGCAGCCGTCACTCTTCCAGGGTCAGTGTGTGTGTGTGTGTGTGTGCAAACATTGACATTGACTAAATAATTGTATGACTTTCTAAATTTTGTGGTAATGTAATTTTTTCAGTGGTACCATCATCGTTATTTAATATTCCACATTTAAATAGAGCCTTGGTGAGCAGAAGAGACTTCTTTCCAAAACATCATCAAAAAATATTAATTATTCCAGGCTTTACTACCAGTGTATATATACACCGATCAGGCATTACATAATGACCACTGACAGTTGAAGTGAGTAACACTGATGATCTGCTAGTGGGTGGGATATATTAGGCAGCAAGTGAACATTTTGTCCTCAGAGTTGATGTGTTAGAAGCAATAAAAATGGGCAAGCGTGAGGATTTGAGCGAGTTTGACAAGGGCCAGATTAGTGCTGGGCGGTTTGACCAAAAATCTGTATCACGTTTTTTTTTTTAGAGTTCGGCGGTATTACGTTATATCACGTTTTTGCCACTGTACAGTGAATATATGTACAGGTTCTTGTCATATAATTAGAATATAATCAAAAAGTTGATTTATTTCACTAATTCCATTCAAAAAGTGAAACTTGTATATTATATTCATTCATTACACACAGTATCTCAGAAAATTTGAATATTACTTAAGACCCTTTTGAATGGAATTAGTGAAATAAATAAATTTTTTGATGATATTCTAATTATATGACCAGCACATATATATATATATGTATATGTATGTAATAATTTCAAGGTAGACAGAGCTTTTATTTTGCCGGGTTAGAATAAAGACATTTGAGTTTGTGTGTAATGTATTATTTATTAATCGAAGTAGGTTGATTTTGACGGGTTGTCGTGAAGACCTTTGATTTTCTGTGTGAATATGATACGACAAATATCGATAGTTTTATCAATTTAAACGGTGAAATGTTCATTTAGTGACTCTACAGATGAAGTTCGTGTGTCCTCATATAGTGAAAAAATCATCACGATCGTCACACGCTTCAGTGTAAAGTTAGACGAAACCGCCGCGCTCATTTGCAGAGACACGGCAGAACATTCAGAATTCAGATTTTATGAGCTTGAATAATTACAGACACTACTCCGTATCGATATATCCAATTCATTGTACAGCGATACTTTTCATCTATTCATCTAAAAATTGCCAAATTCTGTGACATTCCTCTTTATAAAGTAAGCTCAAGAAGTTATAGAAAGGTGTCAGTAGGAGGCAGTGATGCTTTGGGCATGTTCTGCTGGGAAACCTTGGGTCCTCCATCATGTGGATGTGACTTTGACACGTCCAACCTATCTAAGCATTGTTGAGCCCATGTCCAGCCTTTCATGGAGACGGTTTTCCCTGTGGCTGTGGCTCTTTCAGCAGATAATGCGCCGCCACAAAGCACAAATTCAGGAATGCTTTGAGGAGCACAACAACGAGTTTGATGCATTGACTCCAAATTCCCCAGATCTCAATCCAATCCAGCATCTGTGGGATGTGCTGAACAAAAAAGTCTGATCCATGGAGGCCCCACCTCACAACTTGCATGACTTAAAGGATCTGCTGCTAACATCTTGGCGCCATATACCACAGCACACCTTCAGGGGTCTAGTGGAGTCCATGCCTCGATGGGTCAGGGGGACCAACACAATATTAGGTCATAATGTTATGCCTGTTCGGTGTATATATTGTGGTTTTGTCTGTCTGTCTCTGCGAGCTGTAGAAATGTCATGGTCTGGTGTGATGTTGCAGGTCACGCGTCTCTGAGCTCGAGTCCCTGGGTTCTGCTGGAGGATCTGTCCAGTGTTTACACTGATGTAGATGTGGAGAGAAAGCATGCGCACAAGAAACGCAAGCTGGCCGACGGGCGAGAGAAAACCATGGTGAGCCTCAGAGGTGTTAAGTTTTCATTATTTGTTGAGGTCAGTTCTGTGTAAATATATTTGGTGAACATCACTGCTGACTGTCTGTGTGTGTGTGTGTGTGTGTGTGTGTGTGTGTGTGTGTGTGTGTGTGTGTGTGTGTGTGTGTGTGTGTGCGTGTGCGTGTGCGTGTGCGTGTGCGTGTGCGTGTGCGTGTGCGTGTGCGTGTGCGTGTGCGTGTGCGTGTGCGTGTGCGTGTGTGTGTGTGGACTGGTAATCATCACGTTATGGGGACAAAATGTCCCCACAAAGATGGCAATATCCGAAATCCTCATCCTTGTGGGGACATTTTTAGGTCCCCATGAGGAAAACATCTTATAAATCAGACTAAGTGATGTTTTTTGAAAATGTAAAATTGCAGAATGTCTCCTGTGAGGGGTAGGTTTAGGGGCAGGGGCAGTGTAGGGGGATAGAATATACGGTATGTACGGTATAAAAACCATTACGCATATGGAAAGTCCCCATAAAAGATGAAAACACTACGTGTGTGTGTGTGTGTGTGTAGAGCTCTGATGATGAGGACATGTTGGCCAAAGGCAGAGGGCGGCACATCGTGGTGAATAAAACAGAGATGCAGAGTTGGGCCGAGACCTTGGAGCACTTCCGTACAGCCAGAGAGAGCTGGGAACTGCTGCATTCACACCAGAGCCTGGAGACAGGTCTGTCTGTCCACCTGTCTGTCTATCTGACCTTCTGTCTGTCTGTCTATCTGACCTTCTGTCTGTCCGTCCGCTTGTCTGTCCGTCTGTCCGTCTATCCATCTGTCTGTCCGCCTGTCTGTCCGTCTATCCATCTGTCTGTCTGTCCGCCTGTCTGTCCGTCTATCCGTCTGTCTGTCTGTCTATCTGTCTGTCCGTTCGCCTGTCTGTCTGTCTATCTATCTGTCTGTCCATCCATCCATCTGTCTGTCTGTTCGTCCGCCTGTCTGTCCATCTATCCATTTGTCTGTCTGTTCGTCCGCCTGTCTGTCTGTCCATCCGTCTGTCTGTCTGTCCATCCGCCTGTCTGTCTGTCTGTCCGTCCATCCTTCTGTTTGTCTGTCTGTCCATCCGTCTGTCTGTATGTCCATCCGTCTGTCTGTCTGTCCGTCCGCCTGTCTGTCTGTCTATCCGTCCACCTGTCTGTCTGTCTGTCTGTCCATCCGTCTGTCTGTCTGGCAATCCTTCTGTCTGTCCATCCGCCTGTCTGTCTGTCTATCTGTCCGTCCATCCTTCTGTTTGTCTGTCCGTCCACCTGTCTGTCTGTCTATCCGTCTGTCTGTATGTCTGTCCGTCCATCCTTCTGTCTGTCTGTCCGTCCGTCCGCCTGTCTGTCTGTCCGTCCATCCTTCTGTCCGTCCATCCGCCTGTCTGTCTGTCCGTCCGTCCGCCTGTCTGTCTGTCTGTCTGTCTCTCTGTCCGTCCATCCTTCTGTCCATCCATCCATCCTTCTGTCCATCCGCCTGTCTGTCTGTCTGTCCGTCCGTCCATCCTTCTGTCCGTCCACCTGTCTGTCTGTCTGTCTGTCTATCCGTCTGTCTGTATGTCTGTCCACCTGTCTGTCTGTCTGTCTATCCGTCTGTCTGTATGTCTGTCCGTCCATCCTTCTGTCTGTCTGTCCGTCCATCTGTCTGTCCGTCCGTCCATCCCCATGTCTGTCTGTCTGTCCGTCCGTCCGCCTGTCTGTCTGTCCATCCGTCCATCCTTCTGTCCATCCGCCTGTCTGTCTGTCTGTCCGTCCATCCTTCTGTCCGTCCGCCTGTCTTTCTGTCCGTCCATCCTTCTGTTTGTCTGTCCGTCCGCCTGTCTGTCTGTCCATCCGTCTGTCTATCCGTCCATCCTTCTGTCTGTCTGTTCGTCCACCTGTCTGTCCGTCCATCCTTCTGTCCGTCTGTCCGCCTGTCTATCTGTCCATCCGTCTGTCTGTCTGTCCGTCCGTCCGCCTGTCTGTCTGTCTCTCTGTCCGTCCATCCTTCTGTACATCCGCCTGTCTGTCTGTCCGTCCATCCTTCTGTCCATCTTTCCGCCTGTCTATCTGTCCCTCCGTCTGTCTGTCTGTCCATCCGTCTGTCTGTCCGTCCGTCCGCCTGTCTGTCTGTCCATCTCTCTGTCTGTCCATCCTTCTGTACGTCCACCTGTCTGTCTGTCCGTCCATCCTTCTGTTTGTCTGTCTGTCCGCCTGTCTGTCTGTCCGTCTGTATGTCTGTACGTCCGCCTGTCTGTCTGTCCGTCCATCCTTCTGTCCGTCCATCCGCCTGTCTGTCCATCCATCCTTCTGTCTGTCTGTCCGCCTGTCTGTCCATCCATCCTTCTGTCTGTCTGTTCGTCCGCCTGTCTGTCCATCCATCCTTCTGTCCGTCCATCCGCCTGTCTGTCCATCCGTCTGTCTGTCTGTCCGTCCATCCATCTGTCTGTCCGTCCGCCTGTCTGTCTGTTCGTCCGTCCATCCATCCATCTGTCTGTCCGTCCGCCTGTCTGTCTGTCCATCCGTCTGTCTGTCTGTATGTCTGTCCGTCCATCCTTTTGTCCGTCCATCCGCCTGTCTGTCTGTCTGTATGTCTGTCTGTCCGTCCGTCCATCCATCCATCCTTCTGTCCGTCCGTCCGCCTGTCTGTCTGTCTATCTGTCCGTCCATCCTTCTGTGTGTCTGTCCGTCCACCTGTCTGTCTGTCTGTCTATCCGTCTGTCTGTCTGTATGTCTGTCCGTCCATCCTTCTGTCTGTCTGTTCGTCCGCCTGTCTGTCCGTCCATTCTTCTGTCCGTCCGTCTGTCTGTCTGTCTGTCCGTCCATCCATCCTTCTGTCCATCCGCCTGTCTGTCTGTCCATCCGTCTGTCTGTCTGTCTGTCCGTCCATCCTTCTGTCCTTCCGCCTGTCTGTCTGTCTGTCCATCCATCTGTCTGTCTGTCCGTCCATCCTTCTGTCCGTCCGTCTGCCTGTCAGTCCATCCGTCTGTCTGTCTGTATGTCTGTCCGTCCATCCTTCTGTACATCCGCCTGTCTGTCTGTCCGTCCATTCGCCTGTCTGTCCGTCCATCATTCTGTCTGTCTGTCCGCCTGTCTGTCCGTCCATCCTTCTGTCTGTCTGTCTGTCCGCCTGTCTGTCCGTCCATCCTTCTGTCTGTCTGTTCGTCCATTCTTCTGTCCGTCCGTCTGTCTGTCTGTCTGTCCGTCCATCCATCCTTCTGTCCATCCGCCTGTCTGTCTGTCCATCCGTCTGTCCATCCTTCTGTCCTTCCGCCTGTCTGTCTGTCCATCCATCTGTCTGTCTGTCTGTCCGTCCATCCTTCTGTCCGTCCGTCCGCCTGTCCGTCCATCCTTCTGTACGTCCGCTTGTCTGTCTGTCCGTCCATCCGCCTGTCTGTCCGTCCATCCTTCTGTCTGTCTGTCCGCCTGTCTGTCCATCCATCCTTCTGTCTGTCCATCCATTCTTCTGTCCGTCCGTCTGTCTGTCTGTCCATCCATCCTTCTGTCTGTCTGTCCGCCTGTCTGTCCATCCATCCTTCTGTCTGTCCATCCATTCTTCTGTCCGTCCATCTGTCTGTCTGTTCGTCCGCCTGTCTGTCCATCTATCCATTTGTCTGTCTGTTCGTCCGCCTGTCTGTCTGTCCATCCGTCTGTCTGTCTGTCCATCCGCCTGTCTGTCCGTCCATCCTTCTGTTTGTCTGTCTGTCCATCCGTCTGTCTGTATGTCCATCCGTCTGTCTGTCTGTCCGTCCGCCTGTCTGTCTGTCTATCCGTCCACCTGTCTGTCTGTCTGTCTGTCCATCCGTCTGTCTGTCTGGCAATCCTTCTGTCTGTCCATCCGCCTGTCTGTCTGTCTATCTGTCCGTCCATCCTTCTGTTTGTCTGTCCGTCCACCTGTCTGTCTGTCTATCCGTCTGTCTGTATGTCTGTCCGTCCATCCTTCTGTCTGTCTGTCCGTCCGTCCGCCTGTCTGTCTGTCCGTCCATCCTTCTGTCCGTCCATCCGCCTGTCTGTCTGTCCGTCCGTCCGCCTGTCTGTCTGTCTGTCTGTCTGTCTGTCTCTCTGTCCGTCCATCCTTCTGTCCATCCATCCATCCTTCTGTCCATCCGCCTGTCTGTCTGTCTGTCCGTCCGTCCATCCTTCTGTCCGTCCACCTGTCTGTCTGTCTATCCGTCTGTCTGTATGTCTGTCCACCTGTCTGTCTGTCTGTCTATCCGTCTGTCTGTATGTCTGTCCGTCCATCCTTCTGTCTGTCTGTCCGTCCATCTGTCTGTCCGTCCGTCCATCCCCATGTCTGTCTGTCTGTCCGTCCGTCCGCCTGTCTGTCTGTCCATCCGTCCATCCTTCTGTCCATCCGCCTGTCTGTCTGTCTGTCCGTCCATCCTTCTGTCCGTCCGCCTGTCTTTCTGTCCGTCCATCCTTCTGTTTGTCTGTCCGTCCGCCTGTCTGTCTGTCCATCCGTCTGTCTATCCGTCCATCCTTCTGTCTGTCTGTTCGTCCACCTGTCTGTCCGTCCATCCTTCTGTCCGTCTGTCCGCCTGTCTATCTGTCCATCCGTCTGTCTGTCTGTCCGTCCGTCCGCCTGTCTGTCTGTCTCTCTGTCCGTCCATCCTTCTGTACATCCGCCTGTCTGTCTGTCCGTCCATCCTTCTGTCCATCTTTCCGCCTGTCTATCTGTCCCTCCGTCTGTCTGTCTGTCCATCCGTCTGTCTGTCCGTCCGTCCGCCTGTCTGTCTGTCCATCTCTCTGTCTGTCCATCCTTCTGTACGTCCACCTGTCTGTCTGTCTGTCCGTCCATCCTTCTGTTTGTCTGTCTGTCCGCCTGTCTGTCCATTCTTCTGTCCGTCCGTCTGTCTGTCTGTCCATCCGTCTGTCCATCCTTCTGTCCTTCCGCCTGTCTGTCTGTCCATCCATCTGTCTGTCTGTCTGTCCGTCCATCCTTCTGTCCGTCCATCCGCCTGTCTGTCCGTCCATCCTTCTGTCTGTCTGTCCGCCTGTCTGTCCATCCATCCTTCTGTCTGTCTGTTCGTCCGCCTGTCTGTCCGTCCATTCTTCTGTCCGTCCGTCTGTCTGTCTGTCCGTCCATCCATCCTTCTGTCCATCCGCCTGTCTGTCTGTCCATCCATCTGTCTGTCTGTCTGTCTGTCTGTCCGTCCATCCTTCTGTCCTTCCTTCCGCCTGTCTGTCTGTCCATCCATCTGTCTGTCTGTCTGTCTGTCCGTCCATCCTTCTGTCCTTCCGCCTGTCTGTCTGTCCATCCATCTGTCTGTCTGTCCGTCCATCCTTCTGTCCGTCCGTCCGCCTGTCTGTCCATCCGTCTGTCTGTCTGTCTGTCTGTCTGTCTGTCTGTCTAGCTTCCAAAAATGAAAATCTGTCATCATTGACTCACCCTGATGTCGTTCCAAACCCTCATGTCTGTTAGACTGTCAGTGGAGGGTCAGGAAGCTCATTTGTGTTCTGAATGAAAGTCTCATGTTTGGAACATCATCAGGCTGAACTGTCTCTCTCACAGCTGCTGATATATCCCACAGGTCATGATTAGTAGATAACCGTAAATGAGGAACTCTTGTGTGATTGGTTTATTCCAGAGTTCGCTAAGATCTGCTCGACGTGGAAAACTGAGATGTGGTTGTGGTTTCGGATCTTCCTCACAGATATGATCATCTATCAGGTATGATTGGGGTTTGATGATGTATTGATTTGTTGCTTAATTGATAACACGTAGGAATAAACATTAAGGTCATTTCTGTGGCAAAATTTGTGTTAAAAGTTGTTCTTAATCGGTGGGATTGTGTGTGTGTGTGTGTGTGTGTGTGTGTGTGTGTGTGTGTGTGTGTGTGTGTGTGTGTGTGTGTGTGTGTGTGTTCAGGGTCAGTACAGGAAGGCTCTGTCCAGTCTAGCTCTGATGTCATCACTGCAGCTCCAGCAGAGCCAGAACTCGATCTCCACCTCCTCACACCTGGAGACACACAGAGCCATCATACAGCAGGCCTCCTGTCACTACGCCCTGGGAGAGTACAGGGTAACACACACACACTCACACACACATGTTGGGTTTTCATGTTTTATGGGGACATTCCATAGGCGTAATGGTTTTTATACCGTACAAACCGTATTTTCTATCCCCTTACACTGCCCCTAAACCTAGCCCTCACACACACACACACACACACACACACACTCTCACTCTCTCACACACACACACACACACACACACACACTCTCTCACACACACCCTCTCACTCACACACAAACACACACACTCACACACATACACACACTCAGACCGCCTGAGACACAGACACACTCACACTGACACGCACACACACTCTCACTCACACACACTCACACACCCTTTAACTCTCTATCACACACACACATACACACACTCAGACCGCCTGAGACACAGACACACTCACACTGACACACACTCACTCACACACACACACTCACACACCCTTTAACTCTCTATCACACACATACACACACTCAGACCGCCTGAGACTCACTCACACGCACACACACACACACCCTCTCACTCACTCACACACACACACTCACACACCCTTTAACTCTCTATCACACACATACACACACTCAGACCGCCTGAGACACACTCACACGCGCACACACACACACACACACACACACCCTCTCACTCACACACACACTCACACACCCTTTAACTCTCTTTCACACACATACACACACTCAGACCGCCTGAGACACAGACACACTCACACTGATACACACACGCACACACACACACACTCTCTCACACACACCCTCTCACTCACTCACTCTCACTCACACACACACTCACACACCCTTTAACTCTCTATCACACACATACACACACTCAGACCGCCTGAGACACACTCACACACACTCAGACACACACACACAGACACACACACACAGACACACACACTCAGACACACACAGACACACACACACACACACACACACACACACACACACACACACACACACTCAGACACACACAGACACACACACTCAGACACAGACACACACACTCAGACACACACAGACACACACACACACACACACTCAGACACACACACACACACACTCAGACACACACACTCAGACACACACACACACACAGACACACACACTCAGACACACACACTCAGACACTCACACACACTCAGATCGCCTGTACTCAGTGTGTCTCATCACCTCATGCTGTGGTTGGTCAGATGGCGTGTGAGAAGCTTCTAGAGGCGGTCGCTGGTCTGACGCCCCAGAGCCAGGAAGCAGTGAAGAGCAGCGAGGAGCAGCGCAAACCCCGGAGCAAAGCCAGGAGAGGTGACCGGAGCGGAGCCTGTTCATATATACGGTGTCCCTCTATCAGTGCTCATGAATAACCTCAGTGTGGCACGTTTTCCCAGTAATAGAATGAGACTCTCTCTCTCTCTCTCTCTCTCTCTCTCTCTCTCTCTCTCTCTCTCCTCTGTTGATAGGTAATGATCTGAGGCTCGTCCCCTGCACCAGTAAATCCGTCCTTCCTTTCTGTCTGCAGCTCATGCTGGCGTGCTTCAAGGTACCAGAACACTTCACCTCACAGCTCGACATCTGAGACCCGCTTTCTAATGGTGCGTTCACACCGGACGCGATTGACGCAATTCGTGCGAGTGATTTACATGTTAAGTCAATGCAGAGATGCGAAATGGCATTCTGCGGGGCGATTCGCGCGAATGACGCGAATTGAGCGTTTTGAACGTGTGATCCGCACGAATCGCTCAAGTTGAAAAATCTGAACTCTGGCGGATATTCGCGCCGCGATAGCCAATCAGGAGCTTGCTCTAGTAGTGACAACAATGAGGAGAAAATCTGTATATTAATATCTGGTTCTGACAATATGATTATCACTGTGATAACATTAAATGACATGAAACACAAGTTTATGTGTGATCAATAATACAAAAGTATAAGTAAAAGGTATAATAAGCTAAACATGAAATAAAGCAAACAATTCAGTCAAACATTCAAAGTCAGCGCTAGTAGGCTACAACGGTAACGTAAAGTTAAATAGCCTAAAAATAAACAAGTAATGAAACTTCTCTTTGCCTTCAGTCTAAACGATTTGCCAGGGAACAAATTATACAACCCCAAATCAGAAAAAGTTGGGACAGTATGGAAAACGCAAAAAAAAAAAAAAAATAATGATGTGATTTGAAACAGGTGATGTCAACAGGTGATTGTAATTATGATCTGGTACAAAAGCAGCATCCAAGAAAGGTCTAATCCTTTAGGAGCAAAGATGGGCCGAGGATCGCCAGTTTGCCAACAAATACGTGAGAAAATTATTGAAATATTTAAAAACAATGTTCCTTAAAGAAAGATAGGAAGAGATTTGGATATTTCACATTCAACAGTGCATAACATAATTAAAAGATTCAAGGAATCTGGAGGAATTTCAGTGCGTAAAGGACAAGGGCGCAAGCCTAAGCTGAACAACCGTGATCTCCGATCCCTCAGGCGGCACTGCATCAAGAATCGTCATTCATCTAGAAGCGATATCACCACATGGGCTCAGGACTACTTTGGCAAACCTTTGTCAAGTACCACAATACGTAGTTACATCCACAAATGGCAGTTAAAACTGAACTCTGCCAAAAGGAAGCCCTATGTTAACAGTGTCCAGAAGCGCCGTCGACTTCTCTGGGCTCGAGGCATCTGGGATGGACCATCACACAGTGGAAACGTGTACTGTGGTCAGATGAAGCGGTATTTCAGCTATTTTTTGGGAGGAATGGACGCCGTGTGCTCCGGACCAAAGAAGAAAAGGATCATCCAGACTGTTACCAGCAACAAGTCCAAAAGCCAGGGTCTGTCATGGTATGGGGTTGTGTCAGTGCCCTTGGCAAAGGTAACTTGCACTTCTGTGAAGGCTCCATTAATGCTGAAAAGTACATAGAGATTTTGGAGCATAATATGCTGCCTTCAAAAAGACATCTTTTCCAGGGACGTCCATGCATATTTCAACAAGACAATGCAAAACCACATTCTGCACACATTACAAAGTCCTGGCTGTGGAGGAAGAGGGTTCGGGTACTTGACTGGCCTGCCTGCAGTCCCGACCTGTCTCCAATAGAGAATGTGTGAACGAAGACCCCGTACTGTTGCCCACCTTAAGACTTGTTTGCAGGAAGAATGGGACAAAATTACACCTGAAACACTTCATCACTTGGTGTCTTCAGTCCCTAAACGTCTTTTAAGTGTTGTGAAAAGGAATGTCAACATTACAAAGTGGTAAATGCTTTACTGTCCCAACTTTTTTTTAAATGTGTTGCAGGTCTGAATGACAGGAAAGGATGCATAATTACAAATGACATGAAGGTGACCAGACAAAACATGAAATATTTTGTGTTCATATTGTCTGCAATGAAATACAAGTGAAAGTAAATTTAGAAATGTGCGTTTTCGTAGAGTGTGCGTTTTCCATACTGTCCCAACTTTTTCTGATTTGGGGTTGTAGATCCATGAGACCAAAGATCGGCCGTTAGATCTACACAAGACGAATTATAGCTCGAGACGCCACAGAGACATCAGAGCCAGCGGCAGACAGCAGATCACATGTTCAAATAGGCGCTCACTTTATAAATAAACCACAGATTTGAGCTTTAAACCACTACATTATCACCTGAAAAAGTCTTAAAACTACGTTTTGTCACACATTAACAGTAGAATTTAACAAAAAAGACGTGTAAACACAGCCCATGTCAGCCATTTCTCAACGAGACGAACCGCTGGCAGAAGCCCCGCCCATGAGGAGAATCACGTCTGTTGTGCAGTGAATGTCACGCGCGAATGAAGCAAGTAAACTCAAAATGTTCAAGCGTCCGACTACATGCGAATAGCGCGATTTATTTGCGTCAATCACGTCCGGTGTGAACGCCACATAACGCGTTTCGTCTCTCTCTCTCCAAGCTGAGGGCTTTCACAGACAACAGAGATGACCTCGCTCTGGGTCATGTGGTCGTTCTCCTGCAGCATGATTGGCCACAGGGGGAGAATCTCTTCCTGAAGGCGGTGGATAAGATCTGTCAGCAGGGCAGTTTCCAATACGAGAACTTCTTCAACTATGTCACCAGTATCCTTCAGCTCGAGCGGAGGATTCGTGGATCGATGTGTTTGTGAGAGTGTTTGTCCTTAACCTGCTTTCCCTACCAGACATTGACATGTTAGAAGAGTTCGCTTACCTCCGTACAACAGAGGGTGGGCGTGTCCAGCTGGAGCTGCTGCCCAATCAGGGGATGCTTATCAAGTAAGTCCCGCCCACATCACACACACACCAGCCGTTAGAACTGGAAATGATGAGAAGTGATCGTCTGAGGTCTCTCCCTCCTTCCTGCTTCCTCTCTCCTTTTGTTTTGGACATGATGAATAGGCTTCGATTCGTTTTTCTTTGCCTTGCTTTCCGATTGGCTCATTAGTGCTGAAGTGTTGATGGTCTCCAGACGCTTTTCTAAAGAGGAATCGTTGAGTCACGAGCTCTGGAATGACTAAAGTTAGGGTCAGGAATCGAGAGCATCGTTTTAAATGAATCAAACTAAACAAATCTCTTGAGTGAATGATTCAATGACTCGCTCATAAATACTTCTCGTTTCGTTACGTGATGAATCAGTGTTTTTGAACAAATCATGTCCAATTTGAACTACTGTTTTGCGATAACATCCTGCTGGATGTGCCTTATCCCGCTTATTACACGCCACCTTGACGCCAGTCTTGTTTTACTGTCATTGAGATCCTATCATCATTTTTATTAATAATTTGAATTCTGTTTTATTTTTATATTTTCCATTTTCGTTTTTTTTTTTTAGCTAAAGTTTTATTTTGTTGTAATTTGTATACGTTTTTTTAATGTCTCTAAAATTTTTTTATAAAATTAGATAATTCAAATTTATAAAATTGATTAATACAAATGTATCAACTTGATTAATAAAAATAGTATGTTTGATTAATAAAAATTAATAAAATGTATTAAAAATTAATTAAAAAATTATAAAATTGATTAATAAAAATTATCAATTGTATTAATTTTGTAGATACAATTTTATTATTTTTACTCATACTAATTAATTTTTTGTAAAAAAAGAAAAATGTATTAATAGTTTTTTCTTAATACATAAAATTGATTAATAAAAATTAATAAAATGTATTAAAATTAATAAAATGTATTAAAATTAAAAAAATTAATACAATTGATTAATAAAAATGAGTAAGTTTTAATTAATAAAAATTAATCAAATGAATTAAAAATTAATAAATATTTATCAAATTGATTAATAAAAATGTGTAAGTTTTCATTAATAAAAATTAATAAAATGGATTAAAAATTAATAAAAAATAATAAAATGGATTAATAAAAATGAGTAAATGGATTAATAAAAATTATTAAAATTAATAAAAAAAAATTGAAAAAATATAAAAAATTGATTAATAAATATTATCAATTTTATTGATACAATTTTATTATTTTTATTCATACTAATTTATTTTTTATTTACACAATTTAATTAATACATTTTTCTTAATACATAAAATTGATTAATAAAAAATAATACAATTTATTAATAAAAAATTATAAAATTTATAAAAATTTATAAAATTGTTAATAAAAATAAGTAATTTTTAATTAATAAAAATTAAAAATGAATAAAAAAGATTAAAAATTAATAACATTTATCAATTGTACTAATTTTTAAAACAATTTAATTTTTTTTATTCATACTAATTTATTAATTTTTATTTATAAAGTTACATTTTTCTTAATACATTTTTATTAGTTTTCATTTTAGTTTTAGCTAAAAAAATTAAATGTTTTTTTATATTTAATATTATTTTAAATACAGTAAATCCTTTAGAATCTAAATATCAGGGGATGGTGTTCAGTCATATCACTTTTTCGTATCATGGCTTTTGACCATATAAATAATGACATGATCAATAATGAAATATTGATTTAAGAAACTGTTTTGGGATACATTAGCGTACAAAACAGTCGAACACTTCAACACTGTTACCGTAGGTCTGCTATTCATACTGAAGTCCTTCGGTTTGATTTGACGGTAAATACAGTCGATAATGAAACCAGAGAGACAGAGCACGTCCATCCGACATCATTATCAGCCAATAACTGGCCTCGGAGTGTTGCGACTGGCCAATCAGAATCAAGCATTTCAGAGAGGCGTGTCCTATTTCTTGAGTTCAGCCCCGTCACTCGGGGTGCCGCTGATGAAATGGTGTTTGCTGTCCGTAGGAACCCCAGCCCCGCCCTGGGGGTGGAGTTAAACACCCTGCTGCTTCCAGGGGCTCAGAAGGCTGACAGGTACCCCACCCCCATCATCGAAACCCCGCCCCCAAACTCCTCCCAGCCTGCTCATGCGTTTCCATCCTCCTCCTTTTAGTTCTTCTCACTGGGTTTTCATTCCGTTCAAGCATTTTCATTTTGCAAGATTGTTCCTGTTCTCATACGGCTCCTTTTCCGTTGTGTTTTACTCAAATGGCTGTGAAGTCTGTTTGTTTGACGACATTGTGTTTGTAGTTTTCATTGAATTTCAGCGTTTTACATTTTATAAGTGAATCTCACACAAAATGTCAAGAAAGGTCTGGGTCATATTTCACCCGAGGATCAAAATAAATGAATAATGAAAAACAACCATTTGCATTTTTTTCATGACGGAATGTGAAAAGTCTCGTTATTGAAATAATTCTGTAATATAAAGTGTAAACGGGTTTGTGAAAAGTGAAAGTGGAGCTGTGCGATTCTCCTATGATTCTAAACAACAACTAAACAAAATAACATAATTTACTAGAGGTTCTGACAAATATATAAAATATACAAATAATTGCTGCAGTTTTAAACATGGTTTGAGTGAATGATTCAATGACTCCTAAAGACTTCACTTGTTTCATTACTGGACGAATCAGTGTTTTTGAACAAATCTCTTGAGTGAATGATTCAATGACTCACTCATAAAGACTTCCCTTGTTTCATTACTGGATGAATCAGTGTTTTTGAACAAATCTCTTGAGTTAATGATTCAATGACTCGCTCATAAAGACTTCACTTGTTCCATTACTGGATGAATCAGTGTTTTTGAACAAATCTCTTGAGTGAATGATTCAATAACTCACTCATAAAGACTTCACTTGTTTCATTACTGGATGAATCAGTGTTTTTGAACAAATCTCTTGAGTGAATGATTCAATAACTCGCTCATAAAGACTTCACTTGTTCCATTACTGGATGAATCAGTGTTTTTAAACAAATCTCTTGAATTAATGATTCAATGACTCACTCATAAAGACTTCACTTGCTTCATTACTGAATGAATCAGCATTTTTTAATTAATCTCCTGAATAAATGATTCAATGACTCACTCATAAAGACTTCACTTGTTTCATTACTGGATGAATCAGTGTTTTTAAACAAATCTCTTGAATTAATGATACAATGACTCACTCATAAAGACTTCACTTGTTTCATTACTGGATGAATCAGTGTTTTTAAACAAATCTCTTGAGTGAATGATTCAATGACTCACTCATAAAGACTTCACTTGTTCCATTACTGGATGAATCAGTGTTTTTAAACAAATCTCTTGAATTAATGATTCAATGACTCACTCAGAAAGACTTCCCTTGTTTCATTACTGGATGAATCAGTGTTTCTGAACAAATCTCCTGAATGAATGATTCAATGACTCACTCATAAAGACTTCACTTGTTTCAGGACTGGATGAATCAGGGTTTTTGAACAAATCTCCTGAATGAATGATTCAATGACTCACTCATAAAGACTTCACTTGTTTCATTTCTGGATGAATCAGTGTTTCTGAACAAATCTCCTGAATGAATGATTCAATGACTCACTCATAAAGACTTGACTTGACATGACTGGATGAATCAGTGTTTTTGAACAAATCTCTTGAGTGAATGATTCAATGACTCACTCATAAACACTTCCCTTGTTTCATTACTGGATGAATCAGTGTTTTTGAATGAATCTCTTGAATTAATGATTCAATGACTCACTCATAAAGACTTCACTTGTTTCATTACTGGATGAATCAGTGTTTCTGAGCAATTCTCTTGAGGGAATGATTCAATGACTCACTCATAAAGACTTCACTTGTTTTCTTACTGGATGAATCAGCGTTTCTGAACAAATCTCCTGAATGAATGATTCAATGACTCACCCATAAAGACTTCACTTGTTTCATTACTGGATGAATCAGTGTTTTTGAACAAATCTCTTGAATTAATGATTCAATGACTCACTCATAAAGACTTCACTTGTTCCATTACTGGATGAATCAGTGTTTTTAAACAAATCTCTTGAATTAATGATTCAATGACTCACTCATAAAGACTTCACTTGTTTCATTACTGGATGAATCAGTGTTTTTGAACAAATCTCTTGAGTGAATGATTCAATAACTCACTCATAAAGACTTCACTTGCTTCATTACTGAATGAATCAGCATTTTTTAATTAATCTCCTGAATAAATGATTCAATGACTCACTCATAAAGACTTCACTTGTTCCATTACTGGATGAATCAGTGTTTTTAAACAAATCTCTTGAATTAATGATTCAATGACTCACTCAGAAAGACTTCCCTTGTTTCATTACTGGATGAATCAGTGTTTCTGAACAAATCTCTTGAATGAATGATTCAATGACTCACTCATAAAGACTTCACTTGTTTCAGGACTGGATGAATCAGGGTTTTTGAATGAATCTCTTGAATGAATGATTCAATGACTCACTCATAAAGATTTCACTTGTTT
This sequence comes from Gobio gobio, assembly GCF_949357685.1. NCBI lineage: Eukaryota > Metazoa > Chordata > Actinopteri > Cypriniformes > Gobionidae > Gobio > Gobio gobio. The sequence continues at coordinate 50,866,244 of NC_137109.1, forward strand.
CATTACTGGATGAATCAGCATTTCTGAACTAATCTTTTGAATGAATGATTCAATGACTCACCCATAAAGACTTCACTTGTTTCATTACTGGATGAATCAGTGTTTTTGAACAAATCTTTTGAATGAATGATTCAATGACTCACTCATAAAGACTTCCATTGTTTCATTACTGGATGAATCAGTGTTTTTGAACAAATCTTTTGAATGAATGATTCAATGACTCACTCATAAAGACTTCCCTTGTTTCATTACTGGATGAATCAGTGTTTCTGAACAAATCTCCTGAATGAATGATTCAATGACTCACTCAGAAAGACTTCCCTTGTTTCATTACTGGATGAATCAGTGTTTCTGAACAAATCTCCTGAATGAATGATTCAATGACTCACTCATAAAGACTTCACTTGTTTCATTACTGGATGAATCAGTGTTTCTGAACAAATCTCCTGAATGAATGATTCAATGACTCACTCATAAAGACTTCACTTGTTTCATTACTGGATGAATCAGTGTTTCTGAACAAATCTCCTGAATGAATGATTCAATGACTCACTCATAAAGACTTGACTTGACATGACTGGATGAATCAGTGTTTTTGAACAAATCTCTTGAGTGAATGATTCAATGACTCACTCATAAAGACTTCCCTTGTTTCATTACTGGATGAATCAGTGTTTTTGAACAAATCTTTTGAATGAATGATTCAATGACTCACTCATTACGATTTAACTTCATTCATTAACAAATGAATCAGCGTTTTTTAGCAAATCTCTTGAATGAATGATTCAATGAAAAATAGTTTTTAGAGTCACTTGTCGTCACCTACTTGTGTAACGAATTAATACAAAACAATCATTATCAGACCTCCAAAATAGGTTTTGTTTGGGATGAAACTGGAATATGAGCCAGATTTTCTTTGTGAGGTTCACCCTTATGTATTTGTGTGTGTGTGTGTGTGTGTGTGTGTGTGTGTGTGTGTGTGTGTGTGTGTGTGTGTGTGTGTGTGTGTGTGTGTGTGTGTGTGTGTGTGTGTGTGTGTGTGTGTGTGTGTGTGTGTGTGTTGTTGGAAGAGCTGTCCACAGCTCTTATCGCTCTGAATGTGGAGAAACTGCTGTTTTGTTTGTTTCTTTTCAATTCTTTCTGTACTTGATGACCCATATGTGACCCATGTTTTCATAGACATCACACCGTGACTCGAGGAATCACCAAAGGCGTGAAGGAGGATTTTCGGCTGGCGATGGAGCGTCAGGTGTCGCGTTGCGGAGAGAACCTGCTCACGGTTCTCCATCGCTTCTGCATTAATGAGAAGATCATCCTCATCCAGTCATTACCCTGAGCGACCTGTGACCTTTAACCTCATAGAAAAAATGTTTCGGACGTATGTGTCAGTTCTTACTTTACACTCTTAGAACCTTAAAGGACATGATCACAGATCTGAAGTGTGAATGCTTGTATGAATGTTTAAAGTCTGATCCAGCTGAACTCATGGCTTTATTTCAGGTATTAACAAACAATAAAAAAGATTCAGCATTTCTATATTCTTTGTCTGTAAATGGAGATTGCACTGTTCAGTGTTTGTTTTTTGACATTGTATTGTTGTAAAATACTCCATGAACTAGACTGTGTTGTGTAATATATCATTTTCTGGCAGCTCATAATAAATAAAACAGTGTTTCTGTAGTTGTATACTGAGATTAATTTTTCATAAATGCTCTGCTTTGACCCGTTTGAGTCTTTCTCAAGGTCCAAATTTAAATCTCAGGATGTCTTTGGTCACATTTTAACCATTGGTACTTTTGTTTATTAGGTTCTATTCCTTGTTAGGGGCGAAGGCACCTATTGAAATCGTTAGCGTTCTTATTATTCTGCTTCTTCTTCTTCTTCTTCTTCTTCTTCCGCCATGGGAGTCTATGGCAGCCCATAGAACCGCTCGTGGGAAAGTTATGAAATTTGGCACACTCATAGAGGATAGTCCCAACTGTCACCATAGCAAATTTTGAGTCTCTATCTCAATCCCTCTAGTGCCACCACCTGTCCAAAGTTTCACTAATGTTTATGCTAATAACATTTGAACCATAAGAGCTAGAAACAAAAGTTTCCCACCATTTTTAATTAACCGAAAAAGCCTACTTTTGCGAACTCCTCCTAGGCTGTTGCTCCAATTTGCACAAAAAAATTAACTAGATCATCTTCAGACGCTGCTGACAAAAAATTATGAAATTCAAGTTGATTCGTCAAATCGTTTTCAATAAACGCGCGAACAAATTTTACGTAGCGGTTGCGAAAATACACTTAAAGCTATATCTCCGCAACACTTTATCGTATTCAAACCAAACTTGGTACATGTCATCACAAGCATAACCTGAGGCAACATGCAGCATTTCGGCGCAGCTCCACCAACTGGTCCGGAGATACAAAAAATTTGTATTTTTGTTTATAACTTTTGAGCCTCGTTAGATTCGGGACGTTATGCCGAGTCGACTGATATTCAATTTTACCATATCGGCCATTTTGGCTGTCGGCCATTTTGAATTATGTGCTAAAATGCTGTATCTTATGAACACATGAACGGATTGTTATGAAACTCGGTATGGGTCATCAGCACGATGCCCTGAAGGAGCCTGAGAAGTTTCGAAACAGCGCCACCTAGTGGAGAATTTTTTTTATTATAACTTTGGGTGTGATTGACTTATTTTCATGGGAGTAACTTTTTTTAATCTCCTGAATCCTTGCCGAGTCCAACGATACCAGACTTGCCAGGTTTCGGCGTATGGTTTGTGAAGCGTTGTAATTTAGCACTTATAAAACGTTAGCTGATATCTTCTAAACCGCTAGTCCGATCGAGACGAAACCAGCGGCAGAAGTTTGGAAACATAGGTAGATAGCGAAAAGCTAATCCCCAAATGTCAAAATATTGATAGTAAGGGGGAGTAAAATCCAATCAAAGTCAGGTGTCAGTAATTTTACGTGTTTTTTCATTTAAATGTCTATAACTCCAAAACAAAATGAGATATTTTCACCAAAATTGACACACACATGTATGGGCTCACTCCGAGGACACACAATGGTGGGATTGTGCCTCTTGGTGGCGCTATAATAGAACAAAATATGACATTGGCTCTATACAACTAAATTTTTTAATGTGGGGTTTTAACATTTTTGCTTAAAATTGTCTTGACTCATTTTTTCAGTTGGTCTGCTGCTAGCTTCCTTGTTTGCTTCTGTTGCGCTTGGCCCCGGTAATGCTGCTTGCAGATATATTAATTTAATTGCAACTCCAGTTGTTTGTGATTCACTGCAAAAGGATTGAAGATTGAATTATGTATTCAATAGTTATTATCAGCTATTACGGACATTGACCGTGCGATGGATCAGACGAATGTGCGCCATCGGACAGAACGAGCAAGACTGATATTTACTGAACGCAGAACGAACCTCGCAAGACTTTTAAAAATGCCGGTTGAAATAAAATGCTGCGTGAGCTCAACCAATCAGCATGTTCAGCGCCCAAGTCCCACCCCCGTAAGTTCCTGAACTTTGAAAAAGTGCTACCTCGTGAGCAGGGATTTTTGGAGGGGGAAATATTTACCCAGAACTTCATTTAGACCCTGCGGTCGAAACACACAGAGTACCAGCCCAAAGTTCCTGGGGAAAGTTCCTGCGGTGGAAACGTGGCTAAACACACAATTAGGGCTGTCAAAATTGCTCAAAAATGACGTTCGAATATTCCCTCTAAAAAAAGCACGAATATTCGAACTATTCGAACATCTGGTTGCGCATTTTATCAATGACGCGCATTACGTCAATAACAGGACAAATGAATACAAAGACACATAACTACTTATATAGGTAGTCTATTTAAGTTTAAACATATTTGACAACGTATAACCTACACAAAAACAAGTAAATCACTAATGGCTAAAGACCGCAGACCTCTCTCTCTCTCGCCCTCACACTCTCTGCGCATAACGGTTTAAATGAACACACACACATTTTGAGACTGATCAAGAGTTTTGTGCAAGCAATTTAAGGTCGCGACTCTTGTCCCAAATATAGCAGGCTTCATTCAGTGATTGAAACAAATATTAATATAAGTTTTACAGCATATTATTGAATCGAGCTGTGCTGTGCTAAACATGGAACTTTTCCTTGACATGAAACAGTGAATAATCAAACCAGTGGAAGCAGTGCATTTATCCTTCATTCATGCAATATCTCTTCAGTCAGTACCTCGGCTCCATTGCTTGACAGAACTCCCTGAAGCCCCATCCACGACACTGATCGCTCTCATGTCCTTACAAATGAACAAAATTAATTTCTCCGTTATGGCCTCTTGTCGTGTTGCAGACAGAGAGCTTGTGGCGGGCGATGCAAAGTAAGGCTGGTCCAGTTTGCACATACAAATTAGTTGCTTATATTTACAAAACGAGCCTACAAAAGCATAAAGCCCGTTTAATAAAGAAAAGTTCACGAAACTAAGTGAAAACTCACTAAAGTGTTTAGTGAAATTAGGAAACATTTAGATATCATACATTGAGTTGTATAAGTTAACGTTACATTTCTACATACATTTTGTTCTCATGTCACAAGTAATATCAAGGTTTATTTTGATCTGTTTTACATGATTCTTTTGTAGTGTGGTTTTCGGTGAAGTGTACTAAAATAAATATCGTCACCTGTGTACATTAGCCCACTTCTTCGCGACGCTTTTCCTGATAGTTTATAGAACAATTACTCCGAGTCGCCATCTGTCGTTTCAAAGAAAAGCACAACAGCGAGCGTGTCAAGTATAAACGCCTCGTCCGTTTGGGGAGGAGCGCGCGCAGTCAGCGGAGGCTCGCGCTCTGGAGACGGGCCAAAGTACACAAGGCTTCAGGCGCGCTAGCGCCCACTCGCAAAGCAGACAGCCACGCCTCTACTACCGCGGGCGTTTTTTTCCCCACATTTTTTTATTTATTCGAATATTAATTTTCACCTTCGAAATTCGTTTTTTAAAAACTATTCGAATATATATTCGAATTTAGAATATTCGTTGACAGCCCTACACACAATCAGGAACCAATCGATCCGGAGCTGCTGTTTCCAGTTGAGTCAAGATGTAAACATTTAAGTGCCACAGTCGTACTGACGGAAACGCATTCACTTCCCATAGTCGCGGACACAATTAGGTTTAGAAAAAAATAAACAAGTTTTAACTCAAAAGGTGATGTCATGGTTGTCTGTAGCCTACAGTGGGCAAACACGGCACATCTGTACAGCTGTAACTACAACTACAGCTGTAATCTCATGAGAAAGGCCATACCTGGCAAAGGTTAATGTTGATCGAATAGCTCGTGACATCAACTGGACATTTTGTCATCTTTGTTTCCTTGTATGTGATTGGTTGAAGCCTTTTCTGTCGCTGCGAGAGTTTTAAAAACATCGACACCGAAACGGAAAAAAATAAACGTTGCAGCACATTCGCGTTCGGTGTGGAAGCACTCATTACACAAACAGCTGATCGAAAAATAAAACCATTGCGCGAATTATTCGCACGTCAAAATCGCGTCCAGTGTGAAAGGACCTTAAGACATAACCGACTGCGTTTATGTGACTACTCACTAAAGATGGACATTTTTGTGTGTTGTTGGTATGAGCGCATCTCAAAGAGCTCCCATTGCATGTATTATGAAATGCTGTTAAATCGCTTGCATGTTGAAGTTGGCAAGTTAAAATAAAATGATTTCCGTCAGTGTTGAATCTGAGCGCGCAGATTGCTTTAGTGCTGGTGCGATGTCTTTTGAAGCCAGAAGCAATTTGCTCATTTTGAGAGCTAGAGAAGAGAGTAATGCTGAAATTACTTCTCATCAAGAAAGTTTACAAATGACTGATTTGACGTGATAATCTTTGTTGATTAATTTAATAATAAATATTTGCGGTGATTTCCTGCTTCATATACCCTAAACTTGCATGAGTGAGTCAAATGATGCGCCAAAATTCAGACCCTGTGTGGTATCGATTTAATATCTGTACTTCGGTATTAGATTGCGGTATCGAGCCATCCCTAATCTAGGTTGAGGGGGTGAATTAACGTTCAAATAAAGATGAAATATCTTGGTTTTAGGGTGTTTTCAGACCTGTAGATCGTTTGCTTTGTTCCGAAACAGGGACTTAATTTGTTACAATGTTGCATTTTCTTCTTGGTTTCGGTTAGTTGTCACAAGGCAGCATTGCAAATCGTACCAAAATGTGTTTATGCAAGTCACATGCCAGTAAAACTGTCCTCTTAAGCTAGGAACACACCAAACCGACGCCGACCAACTAGTGGCAACGAAACCAGACTGCTGAGTTGGCTCACGTCGGCAGCGTCTGGGTCAAGTCAAGTCAACTTTATTTATATAGCGCTTTTAACAATGCAGATTGTTTCAAAGCAGCTTTACAATGTTAAACAGGAAAATAATGCAAATAAGCCGTATAGCCGTTCTGGAGAAAACGGTGATGTCATCAGCTCATTTCAATTATCATACAGTGACAATGTAGGCTTTACATCAGTAATTAGATCAGTAATTTAGTTTATATGGTTAATTTAGTTTAATAATTAGATTTATATGGATATTTAGTTTTAAAAAATAGTTTCCCCGACTGAGCAAGCCAAGCCAGAGGCAACAGTGGCAGGAAACCAAAACTCCATCAGGAAACCAGGCTCAGTCGGGGTGCCGGCCAATTAACAAACAGCGTATGATTATTATTCTGGCAACTTTACAGGTCAGAGGTCATGATAGATCGGAATATTCGAAAGATCGGAGTCATCACGCTGGAGACGGGTTTATTGAGGATGACGTATAGAGTAAACAATTACTAAATTATAATATTCGAACAATCGGAGTCATCACGCTGGAGACGGGTTTATTGAGGATGCCGTGTCGATGAGGCAATTTCAGGGGAGTCTAATTGATGGTCCAAAGTTGCCCTGACACACCAAGCCGACGTTCGACATCCGACGGCCAGTAGCGCGTCCGTTCTGCTCCTGCGTAAGAGTAAATAGCTTTCCGTACCAGCTGGTGGCAGTAGTCATTATTCAAAGCGGGAAACCGGAAGAGCTACTCTGTATACCCTATATAAACAAAGCGCACCTCATAATCTCTCTCACCACAGACGCTCACTTCTGGGGGGTTTTCTCGTGCACTGGTTCGCTAACAGAACAGCCAATCAGAACGATCAGATGGCCCGACTGACCGACAAGCGCTGACACCGAGTCAAATCGGCTGAAAAATAGCCGACGAGGACCAAAAACTTAGTTGGCCAACACAAAAAAAACTGCCCGTCGGCTTGGTGTGTTTTAGGTTTTATTGGTCCGAGTTTCCTCTGTGTTATCCATCAAGATGATTGCTCCACAAGCTTATTGTGGCTATGTGTAAAGGCTGATTTATACTTCTGAAACGGACCTACGCCGTATCCTCTGCGACGCAAGTTACGCTTTCATTTATACTTCTGCGTTGTTGTCCGCGTCAATGTGCAATTACACATGCAGACCGCTAGGAGGCAGTGTCCACCGGCATGTTGATGGTGTAACCCACAGTATCAAAGCAAAAGCCGAAGAAGACGCAGCTTGTTGTGTACATTGTTGGAGTAGCAGCAGCAGCGATGGAGGCACATAGATAGCGACTTTTCTTGCAGTTTGAGTTGTTGTATCTAATACAAATGAAGCATCTCTAGTTGATTAGTAGAGTTACATAAGAGGCGATCTGGCGCTGGAATGCGTTTTTGAAATCATGCCGTTTGTCGTGGCGCTTTTTTCAGTATCAGTGGCTCGTGCACAGACTAACGCTTCAATCGATTGCTGTTGCGGGGACTTTATTCATGAAATGCACCCTAATGTGTCCCTGTTCTTGATATACAATCACTGATTAACATCTTTGGTTTTAATGAGAAAATAAATAAACCATACACAGCGGATCTATGTATTTATTCACCAACATAAAGAATCTCTGCACTACAAAATATTGTGTTACATAGCAGATGTAAGGAAGAAACTATCATCCCATTTCTGGACACACACACTCCTATCGCAGATTTTTAAATGTATTTATTGACCTGAGGGAGGGGTTCTGGCAGACCAATCACAGCGCTTCGGTCTGTATAGAATTAGCCTTTCGCCAAGCCCCGCCCCCCTTAGTTACTGTTACTACGTCCGACAAACAAATGGCGCGACAGATTGCCATGACGGGAGGAGGTCAGTGACCTTTTTTGGAGCAACACCTCCAGATCGAGGCAAAAGGGGTTACAGTATGCAGTGGAGGGATATATTAAAAATATAAAAAATACGCAATGAAGGAGAAACGACTACTATCGAGGCTAATGCTTACCGGTCTCAAGCGAAATCTGAGAAACCCCCTGACCTGTACCTTAAATGCAACCAGCACAGCCTTGTAGACCAGTCATGCTCTTGCAGTTCCGGGTAAGTTTTTTTTTCATATGGTATGGTCTATTATTGTCTATTGCACGTAGCTATTTTGTTCAAATACAAGGGTATGTTAGCTAGCTATACCTACATGCAGTGTTGCGTTACAAGTAACTTGAGTTACGTAATAATATTACTTTTTCCAAGTAACTATTAAAGTAACGCATTACTTTTCAAATTTACAAAAGAATATCTGAGTTACTGTAAATCTCCATCCATTAGCCCAAAAACCGGATACTAATGAATTGGCCAGAAGGAATTCTGCGTGTAAGCCTTTTCAGCCTTTCGGTGAAGTTCTCTTAATTTATTGATATCTCATTTTAAATCTGACTCCATTAATAATTTTATCTGACTCCAATTCTAAGTGACTCCATAAAGTGTGCTACATTTAGAGTTTATCAGCTGAATTTACGATTAGTTGCGATTTAATTTAGATCGTTGATTTTCTTTGTATCTTCCTAGTTTTTATATTCGTTCATCGAGAGACCCAAAATCGCTTAGAGACATGACGCGTCCGGATTTCGTGCGCTCACGGGCACAAACCGGTTACTTCTGTGATTAGTCAGAGGGTGTAGAGTGAATATTTTACCTTTAAGTGGTTGCACATGCTCACTCAACAAAAAGTGTAATTTTAGCAATATTCACGGACTACAACGTGCTAACCCAGCGATAGTCAGAAATCGGAATATCGCGCACGCTGCGCTCCATGCTTCAGTCGTGGCGTCATCGGTGTGATCTATCATAACCCTAGATTTTGCGGTAATAAAGGACTCTACATCGATCCATACTAGAATAATGATTTCGGAACCATACAAGAGAAATCAAGGTTAACATTTATTTTGGCCAGACAGGAAAAGTAAATCCGTAAACAAGAATCCATGGTACACAACTGATCAGCGTAAAAACATAAAACACAATTGCAAAGCAATATGAAAATAATTTAAAAGAGCCATCATGTCTGGCACATCTACATGCAGTTTGCACGGGGGTTCAGACTACAGAATATTCCCCCAGAGAGTTAGAACATCCAGCCTTAAATACTCCAACCAGAACAAAAGGGCTGTAAATATTTGCAACACCCCCACCTGGTTTTGGGGGAGTGGATCAGATATCTTTGAAGAGACTACTCAAAGGAGAACTGAATTCTCATTAGTTTTCCAATCTTTCTAATACGACCAGTGACTGCAGTGAAACTGAGACCATTTTACCATTCGCACCGAGACCTTTAAAAAGACATCAAACATGAAAAGGATAAAACAATAAATTTACAAAATACATCATCACTGGTATATCTGCATTTGGTGACTTGAAACCAGGACAAGGAGAGGGCAAAATGGGGAGGGGGAAGGAATGTTTGTCAGGGTGTTGTCACAGTTTCTGTGAGATCTTTTCCTCAAGATTAGTGACTTTTATTGTTCAATTGCTGAGGTGTGTATCTCAACTTTTGTCTCAGCACCAAAACCGACTCTTACATTACTTTTTCACATTCATTTGACTGACAGCTCTCCTGCCCCCATGTGGAGAAAAATAAGTGCAGAGGGGTGTGTGTGTGTGTGAACATGATGGTTATTGTAGTTCTAGACTAAATGTGAGCATTTATTTATCTCACTTGCACAATAATGATTCTGTACTCCTCAAAATGAATAAAATCAGTCAAATGCAAAATCAGAATACTATGCAAACCTCCAATAATTAAATGTACTATTTTTATGCACAATCTACCTTTATATTTAATTTACCAATGTCTTGCTGCTGACCTTTGATAATGAAAATTACAAAAAAAAAAATTTTATTGGCAAAACTTGTTTCTCCTGCGTTCTACCATTATCCAGAGCTGCGCCCTCTAGTGTTCATGCGTGAATTTGCATTTTTTCCTCAGCCTGGGGCTTATTATTCCAATTTTGGTATGAAGACGTCTTTACCGTTGCACGAAAATAGAACTTTTTTGTTATTAACAAAAACAAGCCCAGCCCAGTAACGTAAAAGTAACGTAACGCATTGCTTTTCTTAAAAAGTAACTAAGTAACTCAATTAGTTACTTTTTAAGGGAGTAACGCAATATTGTAATGCATTGCTTTTCAAAGTAACTTTCCCCAACACTGCTTTCATGTGCGTCAAAGCTAACATTTCTCTGTTGTTTTGAACACAACTCCTCCAGACAGTCTCTCGGGGTATCTAGTGTCCGATTTCCAAACGGCGTGGGCGCACCGCTTCACCATCTTGCTTGGAGTCAGTAGGTGCGTTTACATGGAGCACTGTAATCGGTTTAAAATTACTGTGCTCCATATAAACACCTCAATCGGAATAAAATGCCCAAACCGAATGAAATTGTAATCGGTTTGAGAGGGGTGGAATAAACCTTTTCATGAACCGATCAAACGAAAAATTCCACCATGTAAACGACCTGATCCGATTACTTTGAGTGCACTTCTTTCTGTGACGTGATATACAGCGCGCGCCTCCACAACTGAAGAGAGGAAAGTTCATTTTTCTGAGGTATTAAACTTTTTTATTTCGTAACAAGTTATGAACATAATGTTGGAATAATGACACAGACATAGCCTGGCTACAGCATCTCATCTTGTCAGCGTTTGTCCTAGGCTTCAATTTATTTTTCTGAGGTGATTCTTACACTTTACAACAAATAATAAATAGCTTTTATAAAACTGTATAAGTCCTGGTGTCCGTTGAGAGTTGCCATTGCAACGGGGAACATTCAAGCTGCTGGAGAGGACGTGTCGACATTTCTCTCTGTTTCTCGTAAGTTATATAGCCTATATACACTCACCTAAAGGATTATTAGGAACACCTGTTCAATTTCTCATTAATGCAATTATCTAATCGACCAATCACATGGCAGTGGCTTCAATGCATTTAGGGGTGTGGTCCTGGTCAAGACAATCTCCTGAACTCCACACTGAATGTCAGAATGGGAAAGAAAGTTGATTTAAGCAATTTTGAGCGTGGCATGGTTGTTGGTGCCAGACGGGCCGGTCTGAGTATTTCACAATCTGCTCAGTTACTGGGATTTTCACGCACAACCATTTCTAGGGTTTACAAAGAATGGTGTGAAAAGGGAAAAACATCCAGTATGCGGCAGTCCTGTGGGCGGAAATGCCTTGTTGATGCTAGAGGTCAGAGGAGAATGGGCCGACTGATTCAAGCTGATAGAAGAGCAACTTTGACTGAAATAACCACTCGTTACAACCGAGGTCTGCAGCAAAGCATTTGTGAAGCCACAACACACACAACCTTGAGGCGGATGGGCTACAACAGCAGAAGACCCCACCGGGTGCCACTCATCTCCACTACAAATAGGAAAAAGAGGCTACAATTTGCACGCGCTCACCAAAATTGGACAGTTGAAGACTGGAAAAATGTTGCCTGGTCTGATGAGTCTGGATTTCTGTTGAGACATTCAGATGGTAGAGTCAGAATTTGGCGTAACGGAATGAGAACATGGACCCATCATGCCTTGTTACCACTGTGCAGGCTGGTGGTGGTGGTGTAATGGTGTGGGGGATGTTTTCTTGGCACACTTTAGGCCCCTTAGTGCCAATTGGGCATCGTTTAAATGCCACGGCCTACCTGAGCATTGTTTCTGACCATGACCAAGCTCGAATCATTTCAAATTGGTTTCTTGAACATGACAATGAGTTCACTGAACTAAAATGGCCCCCACAGTCACCAGATCTCAACCCAATAGAGCATCTTTGGGATGTGGTGGAACGGGAGCTTCGTGCCCTGGATGTGCATCCCACAAATCTCCATCAACTGCATCAATATGGGCCAACATTTCTAAAGAATACTTTCAGCACCTTGTTGAATCAATGCCACGTAGAATTAAGGCAGTTCTGAAGGCGAAAGGGGGTCAAACACAGCATTAGTATGGGGTTTCTAATAATCCTTTAGGTGAGTGTATATATATATATATATATATATATATATATATATATATATATATATATATAAAAAGTTCAACAACTGCTTCAAATTGTTTAAGTAACAAAGTCTTTAATTACTTTTGTTAATATTTATACCTCTGTGATTAAGGTATCTTTCCTTAATCATCTGAAATATTTATGCGTTTAGTATGTATATAGCCTAACGTTAGTAATGATGCTGAGCAATGTTTGTCGGACCTGCTCACATAGTAACGGTTGCTATGATATGTGATTGGACAGTGGCCGTTTCGGGGGAGGGGCCGGCGAAAGGCTAATTGACACATTGTTACATTTTTGGAGAGGTACGCGCAACACACAGCCTACGATGTAGCTATAGCATACACTCGACTCGACGCTGTTCTATAGGTCCATGTTGTGCGTGTCAAATATAATCAGTCATAATCAATAAATGTCATTATTTTTGTGTTTCAGTATTTATTTATTGAACCTTAATTTCGTTTCAGTTTCTGAATGTTATTTATAAAAGCACTTCTGTTATTTAACGATTATGTATCGTATTTAATGGGAACTTATATTTTATCATTAGTTACATGAGGCAAAAGTAGTTAATCAGAATCAGAATCAGAAAGATACAAAATACAAACACAACAAGGACATAGTAATACAAATTCTAAGAATAAAAATATGAAAATAGCATTAAAAAATATTAGGTCACAGTTTAGTCAGAATAAACATTTACAGATTATAAACATATTTACAGTATGTGAGTAGTATGAATAAATATAAATATCTCCTGAGTTTAGAAGATATTTCTATCATTGGTTAGGTGAGTAGTTAAGAATGAAGAATAAACAGAAATTCACGCATTTCAACAACTTACTACGGTAGAAATGATTTCCCCTTTGCTTTCCTCCGCCTGTTCTGGCATCCTGGCACACATCAGCTGTCCATCATGTTGAAATAGTAAGGTTTAAACAATCTGGTTTTAAAATATTATACCAATGCTACAGCCACTCTAGAACAAAATGGCGGAGTTTAGGCTGCGTGACGTCAACCTCCGTAGCTTTCGCTGCTCTATTGAAGTGATAACGAGCGCCAGGCAGTCGCTTTATACATTTAAATTTGATACAAGCGCAACATCATGTGTACAGTAAAGGCTCTGTGGCGAAACTGAACCAGACCTCTAGCTCAGACCGTGTGAACGGAAGTGTTGAGGTAAACTATATGGCCGTAGTCAGCTATGAGGTCGCTGTGGTCTAGACCTCAGTATTTGGTGTATATAAAAATGTTGTAGAATAATTTCATCACATTAGGCATAAGATAATGAGTGTGTATGTGTACATATTGTGAATTAATTTATTAAACGTAAGGGAGAGCGGGGCACCTAACGCTTTTTGACTTTCTCAGTTTGTGTAAATCCACTTGGGGTTCAGAGTATGTATTTTTTCCCACATTAATTGCACACATGTCTAGTACAATTATGTGGTTTTGTTTCATTAATACAGTGTTTACTTTTTTCTTGATTTACCCCGAAAGAATGGAAGTGAAATGTGACAACATGCCCCGTAGGTGGGGTACATTGTAACATGACCAAATGACAGCTTAAAATGTTATCTGATGTAATCAAAAAAATATACAAGACAAACTAAAATATTTTGTCAACAAAATACAATTATTAACTTTTTAAAATAAAATAATGGCATTTTTGAATCATTAAAAATATTAGCATTTTTTACTTTGACTACAAACACATCGCTAAAACATAATAATAATTAATAATTTCTGAACTTTAACTCTCAGACATTATTCACCCTTTTCTCGCGGTTTCTCAAAATAATTCATAAAAGTATAGAATATAATGGCATATTTCTAATAGGGGCTCATTGTAACGCAGTGTTAACACACACCCCATCTGCACAGCAGCTCGTGTCTTCTGCTGTTAGATCAGCATTAAAGAACCATCTCAACTGTTAAATAACAGATATAAGATTAAAATAATATCGGATTTGTCTTATTTTAAATAAAAACAAAAAACAGAGATGAAAAATATACTTATGTAAGAAATTTACTTTTGCGATGGTTAAATAAATGTTCAGTAATATCTTCCAGAGATTTTTTAATTTTGGCGCTATTTTTTCTCTAAATAATGTTGATATGGTAACTAGTAAATACACGAAGTTTCTTCATTCTGGCATGTGTGGAAAGGGTTAAAACATGCGTGTTACAACTAACCCCGCGTTAGGTTGTGTTGTTTTGGTGCGGATCCAAGCATGATTACCATGTTCATATATGCCTAAACAAACCGAACTAAGCGAGAAACGCACCAGGGGCCGGATTCACAAAACATTCTTAAGAATGAAATTATTCTTAACTGCCAATTTCTTCTTATTTTCTAACTTAAGAAAAAATATAAGAATAATTTGTATTCCCAAAAACTTTTCTTAAGAATGTTCTAATCTTTTTTCTTATGACTGTTCTTAAGATAAAATTGAAGAAGTATTCATATTCATGAAAAGAATGTTCTTTAAAATCATCATAAATAACTTCTTAAAGTTACATCCACCCTATCTTAAATACCCAAATGTAAGATGTTTAACGAATTTATTGGGTTATTTTAAATAGTAAGCATTACAACATAACAGTAGCTAGCTAAATATAATATTTATAAGTAATAGTACCATATGGACGAGTATAAAACCAGCTCGCACCAACCAGCAAGACAATAGCGGACGAGAAACCAGCGTAATTTAAAAATACTACTGTTAATGTGTCACAAATTGTCGTTTTAAGACTTTCAGGCGAGAATGTACTTGTTTAAAGATTAAATCTGTGGTTTATTTATAAAGAGATTTAACAATTTGATCTGGCGTTTTCGGAGTTGTGAGATCCAGGCGATCAGCTGGTGTTCAGCGCTTGTTAACCCCGGCGAGAGCAGCCTTTCCTCGGCTAGTCCTTCTGCTGTCTGCCGCTGGCTCGGATGTCTCTGAGATATGATTCGTCTTGTGTAGATCTAACGGCCGATCTTTGGTACCCAAGCAGCGTTCTTGATAAACAGCTAGGCTCTTATAAAATAACGATTTTACCGCCACGGCACATTAAAAACACGACATTGAGTTATTAACTCCCGTCAAACCAGTCACGACGAAAATAGACTGCACACTTATTATGATATCTACGGTAATCTGCAGGAAGTGCGGAAAGACGGACTTTGAGGTGTTTTTCATTCAGCGAGTCTTCACTAATACCTTTCAATAAAATAACACCATTTATTTTCTTATGTTCTTAAGAAAATATTGGAGAACTTCTTAAGAATTCTTCAAGAATTGCACTTAGGAACATTCTTACGAACTTCTTAGAATTTATCTTAAGAATTTTCTTAACTTCATTCTTAAGAATGTTTCGTGAATCCGGCCCCTGGTTCTGAAACAAACGCTCCAAACAAGCCAGGTGTGAAAACGCCTTCAGACTAGTTTTGTCTTGTTTTGTTGAGGCCTCCTAGTGGACCCTGGACCCCTGCTCAAAATAAATATCTGCTTGACAATCTCTATGAAATACATTGGTACATTTCCTCAAATCACTCCTCTTCTCTCTCTGATGAAACGGGAAGGCTGGCCTGCAGAGCTGCTCTGAGATTTGCCCAAAAGAGCTTCTGCTTGGCTCCTTCCTGTGGCCACTCTAGATAAGTGCGTCTGGACATCATGGCCTTGAGCTGGTAGTACTTGGAGGGAATGAGATATGACGGTAGAGGTTCCAGCAGAATGAGAATAATGCTATCCATCCCTCGCATTACTCTCTGGTGATTGGCGAAGTAGAGCTCGTAGTGGCACCATTCGCTCTGGACGAAGTGAGAGGACAGCACGAAGACGCACCTTCTGCTCTGCTCGATGCATCGGAGGATGTTCTGAACGATCGTCCTTCCCGGGATGAAGTCCCGCTCGTGGTAACACACTCGCAACCCACAATTGCCCTCGAGCTTGGGAAGAAATTGAGCTTTGACCCAGTCGGCGTTCTTTTGGCTGTACGATACGAACGCATGGAAGCGCAACCCCTCCATATCCTCCGACTTCTTCTGGGAGGTTATCGCGTGGTGCTTGACACGGGTCCATTTCCACATCATCTTAAGGTACCATGGCACGTCCAGCCGATGGCAAAGAAGGCCGACGGCAACTACCAAAGTGATTGTCGGGATCAGAATCGTAACGGCCAGAATCCGTCCGTCGCAGGATATCTCAGGAAGGTAGAAGTCTTTTAGCATGGTGTTGCTCCGGGATTCTGGGTAACTGCATCGATATCCTTCCGGCCAGTGGCCGAGAGTCACACCAGGGGTTTGTGTCGCTTTGTTATTGATGAGATTGGTGAATTCACGCAAAGCACATGTGCAGATGAAGGGGTTGCGGCTCAAGTCGAGATCTTTAAGGTGTGGACAAGTCTCCAAGGCTCCCGGTCGAGGCAAATGGAGGGAGTTTGATCTTACTAGGAGCTTTTGGAGGTTTGGGAATGCTTGACAGGTGGGAAGGTCCAGCATGCGGTTATCCGTTAGGTCTAGGAGGCTCAAGTCTTCTAAATCCCGAAGATCTGGTGGGACTGAGGTCACTCGGTTATTCCGGAGGTTTAAGATCCGTATGGAATCGGGCAAACACTTGAAGATGCTCTGGTCGAACTCATTTGAAGACAAATCCACGTGGACAACTTTAGGCCAAACGCACTTGCCTTGATCCTCGTAATAGGTAAGCTTGTTCTGACTGAGGTCGATGTGTTTCAGCGAGTCCATGAGATGGATTCTTGAGGTCAGCGGTCCGAGATGTTTCAGGTTGTTACCCCTCAGAACCAGCTTTTCCAGGTTTGTCAGTGTCCTACATTCCATATCCGGACCCACAGAGAAGATGTTTTCCGTGAGGGCGCAATCGGATAAGTCCAACACCTCGATCTTGCTAACGTTCCAAGGACAGGTCATGAAGATAATGGGCGTTTGGGTTAAACTGACGTTTTTTGCTGGCATGTTTATGAAGAAGTTATAGAGCTCCTTTTGGTCGAAGAGGAATTCGGTTACAGACGCTCTACTTGTAGAGAAGGACTCCAACATGCGGCTCGAGGACACAGGCTTGCCGTTTCCCATTTTTGTCATGGTGAGTCCTGAGAAGGAAAGCCGTTGAATGACAGATGCGAATATTGTGTTTACAGAGCCTGTCAGAATTTCCCAGGTGGTTTTCACCTGGGATATTTCCAGGCTAACGGTGCGCACTGCTCCTCGACGGCGTACCTGCTGGAGAACCTTCATCTCGCTGTCCACCTTAGTGAATTCTACCTCTTTAAACGACGCAAAGACATCACCTGCGATTGCAATATCTAGGTCTCGATCGGACAGGGCGATGATGGCCTTCTCGGCATGCACTTCCATTAGACTCCGCTCCTCATACTTCTGGAGTTTGTCCGTATTTATGAAGAGCGTTTTTAGGGTATGGTTAGCAATGTTAGCAAAGTCTTTGTTGGCGATTGATATGGCACTCAGGCCCAGCCACTGCAGGCTTTTCAGAGTAGAAAATTCCTTCCCTAGTGCCATGACGGAAAACATGTTGGATGACAAGTCTAAGTACTGAAGATTTCCCGCCTTAAGCAGGTACAGTTGGTCGGAGAGATTCTGGAGTCTGTTGTGTGACAGGTCCAAGATCTCCAAAGCCGGAGTGGAGTTGAAAGTATCCATGTCTATGTTTTCCAGTATATTCCAGGACAGATTGAGGAAATGGAGTAGAGGTGTTGTGCTGAAGTCTTTGCCGCTCAGCGTCTGGATGCGGTTCAGAGACAGATCCAAGTCCTCTGTAGACGGTTTCAGGCCGGGAGGAACCGAGGACAGGTTCTGAGAGGAGTAATTCACTACGATCCTCTTAATGGCCAGGATGAGAGATGAGTGGAAACACATGACATAAACAGACACCAGCCACCAGCCGGACGACTTCATCTTTCTGACACGGGAGAATCTGAGGGAGTACAGAAAACGGGTTTCATTTCCCATTTCAACTACAGTTCTCCCTGTGAGTACATTAAATGTTGAATATGTTAATGTTTGGCCTTTTGTAAGGATTTACTGTAGTTGTATTTTTAAAGCTCCTGTTCAATTAGCATGTCAATGTTTGCTTCTATTGGCATTAGATAGATAGATAGATAGATAGATAGATAGATAGATAGATAGATAGATAGATAGATAGATAGATAGATAGATAGATAGATAGATAGATAGATAGATAGATAGATAGATAGATAGAGACAGACAGACGGACACAGACAGATACAGACAGACAGACAGACAGACAGATAGATAGATAGATAGATAGATAGATAGATAGATAGATAGATAGATAGATAGATAGATAGATAGATAGATAGATAGATAGATAGAGACAGACAGACGGACACAGACAGACAGACAGACAGACAGACAGACAGACAGACAGACAGACAGACAGACAGATAGATAGATAGATAGATAGATAGATAGATAGATAGATAGATAGATAGATAGATAGATAGATAGATAGATAGATAGATACAGACAGACGGACACAGACAGATAGATAGATAGATAGATAGATAGACAGA